>NC_084761.1:91092827-91702648 GCF_028858725.1 Colius striatus
TTCACAGAGTATTGATCCATGAGCAAGGAATCCATGTGCTTGCTTTCCCTTTCTGCCAGCCCTGCCTGCCACCTTCTTGTTCTCCTGCTCACTTTCTGCACCTGCCCAAGTGAGCAGTCAGTCCACAGCTCAGAAGCAATGTTGTGAGATACAGACTAAATCATCTTTTTGTTCTTCTCTCCTTCATACATCTTCTTTCCTTTGGTATTTGATGCAGGGACTGAATGGGGTAATTCTTTAGCCTGTTATGCAAGAAGTCAGGCTACATGGTGTTTAATGAACCCCTCCAGCCTATGAAACATAATCTGTGCTTGGTACAATCCTATTTGCTGAAATGGAAGTGAGTCAGCAGAGATGTCACATCTGCTGTACACAGCCAGGCAGCCCTGGCCACTTGGAGATAACGGCTAAGTAAAAGCATTTCTATAGAAACACATACCCGCGTGTCTAGATTATACGCCGTCTTCTTTAAGTCCTGCAACGCCCTCTGCATGAACTCAAAGGCATGGCAGTCAACGCAGGGCCGACCTGGAAAAAGGGACAGAAAGCATCACTATCACAGCAGGAAATTTGGAGCACAGCAGTACAGAGAGGGAATACTCAGAGACCTTGTGATGCCAGGAGAAAACCCATTTTGCCAGGCACCCACTGCTGCATATGGACAAAGCCAGGGCTGCCTGTGGACAGGGCTGGATCTTGTGCACCCATGTGAGGACCAGCAAAACACACGAGAGCATTTTGCTGTCTGGACTTTTCTGAATGTAGCCCAGGCTGGATTCTGCCCAGTGCTGTGTGCCTTTAGCTTCCAGCCTCTCCCCTTTAAACCAAAATGCTCGGCCATGGATCAGTGGCCTCCTCAGACACGGGTTAATTCTCAACTGATACGCTGAAAATAGCAGTTTGCAGTGGTTCAGAAATCAGACAGGCAGGTCTGTTTTTACAGGAGCTCTTACAGAGCAGGCTTGGCAAAGGGACAGTCATATCTGTATTTGCTTCCTTTCACCTGCTGCTGTATTTTTTCTCTGCCAGGAATGCAAAGCATCCCACTGGCTCTGCAGCTGGTGCCAGCGTGTGTGCACAGAGGGGCAGGGCAGGGAAAAGGCAGAGAAGAGAAGGAGGAGGAGGAGGGGACTTGCCAACAACAAAAATGCCTCACTTTTGGACCTGGGCATCTCTGTCAGGATTCCCCCTGCACTTTTGTTCAGTGGCAGAGTTAAAGAAGTGTGGGTTGTCAGAAGAAGTTGCAGATACTGGAGGAGACGCAGGGGAAATGGGGAGAGAGGACATTTTACTCTGATCAAAGACCCCCGTGTTGCAGGGGGGAGGCTAAAATCCTTGTCCCAGAGACTGCCAGTTGGACTTGTCTGTCAAAGCAGAGAGGGTGCAAAGGTGCTGCTGAGGTGTCTGGGGAGCTGCCTGAGCTGGGACTGCCTGGTGCAGCACTGCAGCACCCCACACCTGGCACCCTGTGCCAGCACAGGCCTCTGGGGTGGACCTAATGGGCAGCAGCAGCAACCAGAGTGCTTCTCAGTCCCCAGCAAGCCTCCTAAGGGCTTTGACCTGTTCATGAGGTGTTTCACTCCCACCCAGTTTCCTCCATCACCCCTCCATGCAGCTGACATCTCAGGGGATCAAGCCAGGGCTTTAATTCCAGGGATGTGAGGAGATGCAAAGTCCCCACCTCTGTAAGAACAGCATTGCTCACAAGGACTCTCTCCAGGCCTGAGAAGAGTAGCCACAGGATGGTTTTGAGCACATTTTAAAGACACTCAACCCCCTCCTGTTTTCACTACTTCAGTAGTTTCCTTGTTTTCACTTCAGATCATGGAACAGAGCCCTTAGAAAGAACCTGCATCCTCAGCCTGCTGTCAGCAAGTCACTTGGTGCTGTGGCCTGCTCCCTCCCCTTTACAGAATCACAGAATCTTAAGGGTTGGAAGGGACCTTGAAAGATCATCCAGTCCAAACCCCCCTGCCAGAGCAGGGCCACCTAGAGTAGGTCACACAGGAACTCATCCTGGTGGGTTTGGAACATCTCCAGAGAAGGAGACTCCACAACCGATTTGTGCAGCCTGTTCCAGTGCTCCCTCATCCTAACAGCATATAAATTCTTCCTGGTATTTATTTGGAACCTCTTATGTTCCAGCTTATACCCATTGCCCCTTGTCCTATCATTGAGAACAGTCTGGCTCCATCCTGACACCAGCCCTTTATGTGTGGTCTTCTCAGAAAGTGAAGTGCTGCATACCCTGATAAGCTTGGCACTAGAGTGTTCTCAAAATCAGAACTTTTTTGGAGAAAAAACAACTGCAGGTCATAAATGAATGCCTCCTGCTCCAGCAGAATGGAGAAAGCATCTCTTAGGAGAGTCATGAATTCCATAGTCAGTCACTGCCTGCTGCCCAGGAGTGTTCCCACGGCCTCGGGAAGGTCAAGGCTGTGGGATGGCTCACTGGTGTTTGTGGCAGTCAGGTGATCCTACGTGGGCAGAGGGTTACTAGTGGAATGACACAACCATGCCAAGTGGTTCTTTCACTTCTGCTGCTCCTATGAAAGCAGTTGCTGTGGCATCAAAGTAGCTTCTGCAGGAAAATGCTGGTGGGACTGAGGACACCTGCCTGTGCTCTGTGTGCCCTGAATCAGCACATATAAAGTTCTTAATGGGGCACTACTCTTCAAAGCCATGGTGCAGATGCAGCCAGTTTCACCACATAATGGGATATTGACTCTGACACAGTTTCCTGGGCTGTTCTCTGTGGTGGAGGGTCCTTCTCCAGAAAGAGCTGCCTCTGGGTCAGGCTGGCACTCTGCCTCCTGGGAGCAGGTAGAAATGGCAGTGGAAATGCTCCTGACTCCTCCAACCAGGTACATCCCAGGATGGGATGCATCAGTTTGACTTACAGCAGTGCAGAATGGACTCACTGAAGCTGCAGCTGTGCCTGGGAGGAGGTGGCAAGCAGCTGGGGCAGTGGCTGGCTGCAAACTCATCCACCCGTGCAGCCCTGCAGAGCACACGTGTTCAGCACTTTGGGGACTGAAGGAGGGAAGTGCTGATTTCTCCATCAAACATCTTGCACTAGGATGGAGCAACTTTAATGTAGTCCCCCAGATGAAATAGGGGAAGTACCCCATTACCTGGAAAGCCTGTAGCTACAGTCAGACTGTTACCAGCCCAGCTGCCCAATTCCTGGCTCCAACCAGGCTGTTAACTATTATTTGGCGAGACTCTCACAGTAGGCAACAGCTGATACTTAAGGAAGATATAAGAATAAGCCTCTAGCAATGTTCTTCTAGGCTACCAAGAGGTTAGAGGATATCCTGAGTCTGGCTGATGTTTCTACATCTGATAAGCCCTCCATGATTCTCCCCTTCATTTGCACCGTTGCTTCCTGAATCTATGTAAACTTTTGGCACCTACAGCATCCTGTGGCAATGAGTTCCACAGCTCAGCTATTCAATGAAGGAGCAAAATACCATTCCTGTCTGCTCTGAAGGGAACATCTGCTGCTTTCATTTCCTGCCTCTAATTTTTGCAGTGGAAGAGGCAATTATTAAATATTCACCATCTTTGTCTCACTTATGATTTTACTGCTCTCTGTCACTCCCTGCCTCAGTGTCTTCTTTCCAGCCTGAATTGCTGGGCTGGGAAGCTGGCCTATCTAGCTGGACTTCACCTCTCTTCACCCTCACAATATTTTCAGTGGGATGCCTGTGGACATTTCCCCAGCGTATTGATGTCTGAAGGTCTGTTCTCACAAAGGTTTTAAACAGCTCCAAACACGTGCTGCTGCCAATAGGAGCGATCCCACCCTGCTTTCTGTCCTTGGCACATCTTCCTTCACTCACAGCAGGAATGACCATCCAGTTGCTTGGTCAGCTGCATTGCTGAGAGTGCACTATGTCATCATCCAGGTCACTGAGGAAGATGGAGGTCAATATCATTACAGGCAATGAGGCTGGGGAAGTATTGACATGCTGTGGCAGAGGCTTGACCCAAAAGCAAAGCAATAAACCTCCTTTTGTTTTTTTCCATCCAGATCAAATCCTGAATGCCCAATTTTTAAGATTAGAATAAGAAACAGAGCAAGTACAGGAGGCCAGGTAGTGGGGGGGAGAAGGTCAAAGGCAGCTGAGGCTTTCATCAGCCTAAAGCAATCATGAAACCAAACCTTAAGTCACATCACAGCAAAGTACAGCAGAGTGCTATTAATTCCTCACTGACAGCTGGGAACAGACTATCATTCATAGGGAGACTTAACAGGTTTGTGGATTAACATAATGAGAATTATCAACAGTCAGCTATAATTCTTTAAATGGGTCCTGTCAGCATGAAGACTGTGTGTGCCTTTGTATGTTTGGGGAGAAATGGGGGAGGAGAACTTAAAATATGCTTCTTGGCTTCCACTTGGTGAAAAACTGGAACTGAAAGCACTGGAAGTCTAATTTTCTTTCCTTTGCATGCACATGGTGTTTACTCTTTGCATTTCATGCACCTTGGCTAATGAAAACAGACTGACCAGCTTCTGTTCTTCAAATCCCACCTTTCAGCTTTCACAGCGGGTGATCTGGGCTGTAAGTGCCCTGGGAGGTCAGGGAAATTACAGATTCATATATTTTTTAGTGGATTGTACTGAACTTTAAAGAAAATAATCCTCAGACGTTAGTAACAGCACTTTGTACTTGAACAGTCGTTTGCATATGCAACGTGCAGTGTATAAAGTGGAAGGACATGATTAATCACTGCTCAGTAGCATTATTCATAAAAAGCTGGGCCTGGCTCTGGCTGGCAGAAAGTATGCCAAGTGGAGAGCAGGTGATGGTGCCCTAAGCCAGATACTGGTGCCACACACAGGGCAGGATCTCTCTGCAATGCTCAGAAGGACTCTGACTCACTCTCATGTTTATCTCCTGTGACTCCTGCACCATCCGTGCTTGCACAAAAACACTGCTACCCCTCTTCTGCTCGTGGGGCCACAGGAAGGGCACACTTTCCCCATTAAGTGGGAGAGAGAGGCTGTACTGCTGTATGGTCTGTGATGGGTTGTTCCTGCTGGAGGTGTATTCCCAGCCCTGTGTCACACACCTGTCAGCAGAGAAGAGCATTGAGCTTCTGGTCTGTCCTGCAGAAGGATGCTTGGTATAATCCACATACATCATATATCCCTGTCAACAACACATGCTAGAGCCTCCTTTTTTCTCCCTGGGTCATTCAAGGTCCCAGAAGCACCACATTTCCTGGGCTGACTGTGGATTTAAGTGCCAGCAATGCACAGAGAAGGTATGTGCACGTGCTGTAGTAACACTGTCCCCAAAATGGGTCAGTGCCCAGAAGGATCAACTCCTTGATAAGAAATAGCCAGCAGAGCTGACATCAAGCAGGAAAAGATCTAGGAATGTCTGTCCTACATCACATCAAAGGTCTGTCTGGAGCAGTGTCCTGTCTCCCATGAGCTACATCTCTTGTAATACATTAAATGTGTCTAGGAGCATTCCCAAGCTTTGAGAACAACTGGCATGGGATAGCTCATCTCTGGAACAGTAAACTCTATCTTCCAGATTGGCAATTGGCCTTCTGTCATGGTGTGCCAAAGACCATCTTAGCAGGTTACCAGTACAGTCATCTCCCAGTGCCTGTGAATCTCCCAGTGCATGAGAATCAGTGATGGATGTGACCCTCATGGCCAACAACAGATGCCTGTGAAAGAGCATAAGAACAGGGCAAGTATGGAGGTTTGTATCCTCAAAGACCCTCCCAGGCCTCAGGAATATGAGCCAGAAGAACTGCTGCCGTATCTAGCAGACATAAAATCTTATTCCTTAAATTTAAGTGTTCAGTTCTGCAATCTCATGCAAAGTGTTGGCATTCACGGTGTCCTAAGGGAGGAATTCCACAGGATAAGTATTAGGAAGAGCCCTGATGGGCAAAGATATATACCTTGATCACTGAGCAGCCAGGCAGCACTCTCTCTCTCAAAAAGGGGCTGATTAGGAGCATCCTGAGCTCCTTGTTGATATACAACTCTGTCCCAGCAGCAGCACAAAACAACTTACACTTCATGGTCAGCCAAGAATCTTCTTCCTACATGGCCACAGACATAAATACTGTTCTTCATTTGTGGCAATCCTACCAGGCTCCATTACTTGGGAGAGAGCAGCATGTCTCTGCAGAAACACTGGCCACAGAGACACTCTGACCTGCCCTTCATTCCTCACTCTCTTGTGCCAAACAAGGAATCTTCCTCAAGGGCTCTTCAGGGAACTCAGTATCCTGGCCAGAGGATACCAAAAAGATAACTCCTTGAGACTGGGGCCAGAGCTTTGTTCTACAGATAAAAATGATGTAGTTTCCACTACACAAGCAGAACAAGGAATCACTACATACTTTTTCCCTCAGAATGTGTTGACTTGCCTCTGCTAACACAGAGACACAAGGAGCACATATAATTTCTTTTTCAAGTGTAATTTTCTTCCTTGAGGAGACAAAATGGACTACTTTTCACACAATGTATTAAAATTAATGAATGCTTAGGAAACAGGCAAAATAGAGATGAGGTCTGGTTTAGAACAGATCAAACTCAGGACTAATCAAAAAAAGAATGGGAAACAGAAGGGAATTCAATGTGTAAGTCCTGGAGACACAAATACACATGGGTGTATTTGAAAACTAGTAATCAAATTATAGGAGAATAAAATACAGTGACTAAATCAAGTCCTGTATTAAGTATTTTGAAAGTCACGTAAGAAGATAGCTGTGATACCATGTAGACATGACTAAGAACTAGAGATTGGTTTGTGTGCAATTGCTGCCTTTTCTTTTTCCCCCAGAGGTTATTTTAAGTCTGTAATGAGTAGCTCCCTTCCACTTGTCACCAAAACACCCTGAGAACACTGACTCCGTGCCCTAATATCTGTGAAGTGTTGCCTCATTTTGGAGCTGAGAAAGTTTAACTAGAGCCTTCCTCGGAAAGACAGAGGAAGCTAATACAGAGCTGTTATCCAAACCCAAGAGCTCCCAGCTCCATGGTGTGCTCAAGCCAGTCTGTCACATGTATTTACTTTTTAGCTTTGCAGAATAGCAGCAGCGTTTCAGAAACCTATTTATGCTTTACAAATACCCTCTTGGGGTAAACGTCCTCTGTGTCAAGCTGGAGGAGTCACAAGAAAGTCGAACTTGACCTATTGTTCCAACCAAATACTCAAAATAAGCAAAATGTAATGCCCTAGCAGACATAAAGATAATTTTTCTTCTAACAATATCCAGGCTAGCAAGGACATCACAGGGGCTGGACTAGATGGTCTTTAAAGGTCCCTTCCAACTCCACCATCCTACCATTCTGTGATATGTATTGAGGCAAATCTGGAAACGAAACTTTTGAGAAGCAGATCTAAAAGACCTACAATCACAGAGCTTTAAAACAAGCCCTGCTGACAATTATAGTATGCAGATAGCATTTTTGTTCCTCAGTGACCCCTGCTCCTTTGTTTGCTTGCTGTTATTACAAGCAGTGTTTTCACGTCCTTTGCTGGCACGTAACAGATTCCTCGTTCCTCCCTCGCCACTCAGGCTGATGCAGCGTTCCCCTGGAGCTTAAGGCCGTGTGGCTGCTGTGGGTTAAGTGGAGGGGAGAGAGGAGGTGTGGGGGGCACTGGCAGGGCAGGGGTGCACACGGCGGGTACGTACTTTCTGCAGGAATGACACTCCCCGAGTCCCGGTCGGCCCCCGCAAGCCTCAGGCCCAGGAGGCCAAGCACCGAGACGAGCGAGATCGCCACGCGCGTCACACTCCAGGCAGGCAGCAACGCCATGTCTCTCAGCAATAATTCAGGCTCTCTTCCCTGCCTGAAACGAGGAGAAAGAGTGAGAATCAGCAGTTTGCTCCCAGCACGCTCCATGCAAGGAAGCGGATGGGACACAAGAAGCCCAGAGCTTCATGCCCACACCTCCCCCCTCACACGCACAGCACTCCGGCCACACGCCACAGCCTCCCCAAGGACCAACGTGCCAAGTACCTGATCTTCTTCTTTGCCACTGTGCCAGACCCTCAGAGCAGCTGTAGTGAGCAGAGCAGGCGAGGCTCCAGCAGGCACTCTGAGCATGCGTCCCCTCAGCATCCCCCTTTCCCTGATTAGGGTCATTGCCATGGAGATTTGCTATAGCAACACTGAGAAACTGGGGCTGCCAAGTGGAGAGGAAGATTTAAAGGGACCACAATGTGCTGGATGGTCACTGCTGTACTCCTCTGCCTCTGCCCCTCCAAAGCCTTGTCCTCTCTGGCAAACGCTGGCTCCACATGGGAGGGTCTTAAGCAATTTTTGGTATTTGTTGCTTAAATTCCCAAGGATTCAAATGAGATAAAGTTCAGATTTTTTGAACAGTAAAGATGCAGGGCCTGTTGATCACACTCTGCACTCTGGGCAAGACTCTATTACAGAGTTCAGGTTTCATTTAACCACACTGAAAACAAAGCCTTGTGCACAACAGCAACACTGACATGTGAACCAGCCAGGAGTACTGCAGCAGGTACCTGTGATAACAGCCCAGCCAAAACCTATGCTGATGCTGATTTCAAGCTCAACTCTTGATCTGGGGTTTGGCTAGTAGGCTGTGTCTGGACAAAGCTCAAGCATAAGCCTTCATGGATAGATCTCCGTAAGGACCTGGCTGAAATCAAACGTTCGGAAAGTGGAGGTGATACCTTTTGGAAAAGAAAGACTTTCAGTACCTGTTTGTCCCAGAGTGTCCCAGGTTAAAGACCCATCTTGCAACATATCTGCTCAATTCACGGGTTTATCATTCCCTCAGGTGGTAATGCTCCACCTCATCTCCCTGGGGAACAGGCCCCAGCCTTCCAGCTCTGTGCAGGATGACTAACCTGCCAAGCTGTGGAGGTATTCTTCTTCCCAGGCTGCAATACAACTTGCCCCTGGCTTTCTTCAGCCCTAGAGACTGCCACCAGCAATTTACCCTGCATTTATTCCACTTTTTCCTGTGGCTTTCTGAGAATTACCTCTCTTATCCCTCATTTCAATGCTTATGGTTTTTGGACCAAGTTCAATTAAAAGCCATCTCAAAGGACACCAAGGTCTTGACCACTTTCTGGCAAAGTGGAATTGCCTTATGCATGCAAGGGAGGACTTTGCAGGCAGGGAAGCCCAGAGCTGTGGAAGCAATTCCTACACGGATGAGCAAATACTTAAAGTCCAACTGAAACTCAACTTCCCTTGCATGGAAAGTCCAAACAAAGGTCTCAGTGGATGGGATCTTCATAAGGTGAGTCAGGGCACACGTGTGCACCGAAATGGCTGCATTGACTTTATGAGAAGTTGAGGGTCCTAAGCCAAGCTCTGGAGCTGGATGCCTGAAGTGGGCTTGTGTGAGATGGCCCGGTTTAACACTGTTTATTTCTTCACAGGCCTTAGATGCCTGTTAAAGGAGCAGCTCCATAAGGGCCAGGATATAACGGGACAACATTGTACACTTTGACTCATCTAGGGCTGGTCACATAGTCTAACCCTGATCCACAGTTTTAAATAACAGCAAATGGAAATTCTGGCACAAAACCCAAACCTTATGCTTCCATTCACCCTGGCATATGTGTTTCTTGCTCATACCCTCATTATGGTCCCAGGGCCACACCATACTTTTCATACGTGAGCTTCAAGAAAAGATAGAAAGGAATTGCCTACAGATGCAATAACCTTTGATAAGATGGAAAGCACTGTTTGGTCTAACAGATTTGGAAGGTATCAATATGTTCTTTTCTAAAATTGTAACTCTTTTGTAAAATCTTTTTCAAGATTGCTTGGACTTATCAGTAGGCAGGCAGAACATGCAATACAGCACTGCCCCAGGGACATCTCAGGAAGGAAGGGCAACCACAGAAGTATGCAGAAGTGTTACCCACGTTGAACAACTGCACAAAGTATAAAAAGGGGATCAGAGGAGAGATTGGTAAAATCTGGAATAAAGAGAAGGTCCTGAAATATATCACTCCCAGGATGCCAATACTCCACGGATGCCTACACACAGTGTGGTGATATCTTGTCTATGTGTCACAGCAAAGTTTTGCAGAGTTGTACACACATCCAATAAAGCTTCTCTGTCAGAGGATAGACTGTCTTTGCCTTGGTTTCTGACTGCTCAACCACTCACTATCCAGACTTAACACTGTGATAGGTCCACAGAAGGCATCCTTGTTGAATTGGACTGCTGCTGACCAGACAGTGCAACACCACTGAACCTGCTCCCACCTGTGATAGTGAGGAGATCTGCAGTAGGGCACTCTCTCTATCCACCACTTAACAGAGTGGAGGGTCTTATTTGTGTGTTATGGCATGCTATTAAGCTTATAATAATACCCTTTTTTGTAATTGTTTGGTGCCAACACAACCCAATCGGCTACTGCACTTGCTGACTCGAGCCAGTCATTGTGTCAGATGCCATGGTCTTTAAGAAGCATGAAAAAAGTTCTCAGTTCCTCCTGCTAACAAAAACATGTGGTTCAGGATGTATTTCTCAGTTCACAGGGAACAGTCTGCATGGAAAAGTTCAAGAAATTTCAGTTGTTGTGTCACATCCATCAAAACTGGAGAGAAGCATGAAAGCACATGCATGACTTGCTCTGCTGTTATATTCACTACTGCCTACCACTATGACTAAGAGATATCAGTACTAAATTTACTTTGGAGGATAAGAAGATTCCAAGAGATTTGTAGGAGCCCATTTGCTGTCTGAAGAAAGTCACGGTGAATCCCAGAGGGCTGTCAGAAAGCATTAGACTTTGCTTTCTCTTTCTACAGAGAACCTAATCATTATTTGCTAACAAAAGAAGAGTTTCCTCCAAAATAAACAGAAACTTCCAGGCATTTATTGATTAGTGAGGATAGACATCTGGTAGCTCCCTCAGACAATCTCTTATTGATGCCTAAGCATTACAGGTCTTAAAAGTTACATCTTTGCAGTGGAGGAAGAAAATGTATATACCTAGTTAAAAATCAGTAGCATTAAAAGCCCAAGTTAAACGTGTGTGTAAAAGGAAGGTGCAGGCAAAGGCTTTAATTTTAGAACTCCACTGGGTACACAAGGCAGATGGGGTGGCTAATCCCAGTCTAATACAAAGTGCTAAATCATTGCCTGCTAACATGACCATAAGCTCTTTGTTGAACTTGAGAGGAAAGCATAGAGACAGAAGAATCTGTGTCTGGTTACTATTACTTGAATAATAGAGTGGCAAGAGAATACAGGCACAACCCTAGAAAGGCCAAGAAGCAAAACCAGATGCAAATAGTGAGAAACATGAAGATTAGCAAGAAAGCATTCCTTAAACACATGGGGAGTAAGGAAGACAAAAACCAAGGGAAGAGTTTGTTCTCTCTTCATCAGAAGAGAAAATCAAGTTGTTGCCTAGAAAAGGGTTACAGGGTTTAGCACCTATTTTGTCTACCAACTAATGAACAGGAGGCTTACACAACTAATAGCAGTGAATGTGGTTTAGGTAAGAACATTTAGCAGCAATTTGCTTTGGTTACACATGCCAGTAGTTTTGGGCCAGGTCACTTCTCTGAGCTTCAGTCTGTCTAGTGTTCCTTTTTTACCCAGGGCTAACACTAGACCTACCTCAGGATATTTAAAGAAGAAACTCAAGCAACCACCATCTGTAATTACTGCTGAGAGCTCGGGGGAGATGTGAGTTATACAAGCCATGGAAAATGCAGTGACTACCTTTAAAAAGGAGAAGATAAATTGGAAAATGATACACAAACCAGTTTACTGACAATCCCTGAGAATGTCTTATAAGCAATAATCACACCAACAATTTGTAAGCACTCAGAAAACAAGAACTGGATTTGCAAATAAGGTATTTGTCAAGAATCAAGTCAAACAAGTTTAGTTTCCTTCTGTAACAGCCCTTGTAGGTAGGGAAAGCCAAATTTCATCAATTGCAGGAAGATTTCTGATGCTGTGGCATCAGAAGCAAACTAAGTAAAATTCTCTGAGGCCAGCAATATTGTCTGGGTCACTGGTGAGAGTTAGTAATGGGTCACTGTCACCATGGAAATAGATATCTCATCAGGCCTGTAATTCAATAGTCAGCTGGACAATGAATAAACAAAGTGGCTATTTAAGATATAACATCAGCTTGGAGGTTGTAAGCAATACTAGGAGAGAGGACAAGAATTCTAAATCATACAGACAAGTTGAAAAAAAAAAAGAGTCTAAAACCAGAATAGAATTTTATAAGGGTGAGAGCAAGGTGCTACACTTCATCAGGAATAATGCACAGCTCATATTTAGGATGGGGAGCAGCAAGTTAAGTGGCAGTGCTATGGCAGAGCTAGGGAGTCACAAAGCTGAAACCACTATACAATATTCTGTTCTTGCAAACAAAAAATGCAATTATACTGGGACATACAAAAAACATGCAAGAGTTTAGACTGGCCTCAGCAGAAGGTCTGAGCTGTACTACTGCATCTGGTTGTGTCACTGCAGTACTCAGGGACTAGTAGAGACACCAACAGCAGCAGAAATAACCAGAGATTTAAGTTGCATCAAGGAGGCACCACCACAGCCCCTGTAAAACTTCTTCACAATTGGGATGGCACTGGGATGGATTGCCTGTGAAAGACGGGGATATTTAAGCCTGTAGGTATAAACTAGATGTCATTTGGGAATGGCATGGAGGGGAGTTGGCCCTGAATAAAGACGAGGGATGGACTGTGAGTTCATATTAAAATCTTTCCCTTCCTGTCTCTCACAATTCTGTGATTACAAGAATAATTTTGCTTCCCAGGCAGTCACTTCCCAGCTCTCTGTGTTTCAGCATAAACACAGACACCACTGGGAGAAATTCATTGCCCTTGTGCAGCATCTGAAATGCAGACCATTTCTCCTTCCTCCGTTATCAGGGCAATGTTTTTGTGGTGTAAGCAAGTATGATGGACAGAGAACATTCCCATTTTGAGGTGTATCACTGATAAAGGAATTCAGACACATTTGGCTGCAAGGCAGATCCCAGGGCCCACAGCTTCTTAATACTCCTTTAAATAATTATTTCACAGTTTTGCAGATGAATTGAGAGGCTGGTGCACTGTAGATGCTTCAGCCAATAAATGAAATAAATGGTATTGTCTTTTCTTTTCTGTCAGCCATCTCAAGCCCTGAGAAGGACTAAAACTGAAGCACCCTGTACTTATCTTGTCACTCATGCCATGAGGTAATACCTTTGCTTGATGGCTCAGTATATTCTGTCTTCACTAAGTCAGAGGTTTGGTGAGGAAAAAAACCGTTTTCGTCATGAAATGACAAATTTGTTCTTGACATCATCGTTTCACAAGTTCCCCATCTTAGAGCATTCAGGAAAACCCTTCAAGAATCCAACCACATGAACCTTGGTCAGACTACAAGCTTTCAAGACACTGCAGCAGTCCCAACAAAATCCACAGGATGCTGCAAAACAGGGATGTGGCTGCAAATGGGGAGGGTGACAGAAAGTTAGCATCAATATCCTTTAATGAAGGAACTAGTCAACTCTAAGAGGCTTCTTTCACCCTTGAGTAAGATGTGGGAAAACAACCAGGCTTGATCCAAAACTCAGCTGAAGCAAAGTGTGACAAGCATCTTTAAACACCTTCTAAAGCCTAGAATACTTTCAGCTACATAGGAGGAGCTGCTGTCAAGCTATTGTGAAATCAAGATCAATTCAGGCTTTTTCTTCCAAGAAGAAGTAAGAACAAAATGCCAGTGTTCCTAGTTTGTATTTGAGGTTTGCACTGAACTGCTGGAAATCCAGCAACCAATCACTGTGCTGGACAGGGAGTAAATTCACAGCACAGGCAAGGGTAGTGCAAGGGTAGTGTGCTGTTTGTGTACCTGCAGGCTGAAGGTCTCTGACTGTGAAGTTGAGTTGCCTTGCCATTGCCCATTTTATCCCTGCCTAGGAAGATACAAGTATATCATCTTTTACTTACTAGAGAACTGTGTGTAAAACCCCATTCTGATTTCATGGGTTCTCAGAGCAGTTGATGTTCAGGTAGAACCTCTTGGATGGTTTTTTAAGTGCTGGGATTTGGGCACATTTTGCTGTGGCTACCAAAGCCCGAGTAACAAAAGGCACATGGCCTGTATGTGCATACAGAAACTGCATGTGAGAAGATCTCATTTTATTTTAGAAAAGTTATTGACTACTAGGACACAATTCAACCTTCCATGAGTAAAACACAGTTTGATTTTGGATTGCATATAACACAAATCATACTTTAAATATGCAATATACCAGCTGTCAAAAGGCATTTAAATACTGTTCAGTTCAAACTCCCAATACAACATTGAATTGGGCATTAGTTATATTCAGTGATCTTGACTGAAACCAGATACTTTTCACAAGCTGGATGATTTATTATAGTGTATATATAGTCCAGGATGATTGCAAGAGCTGCTTAGGCAAGAAACCATGTGTATCATATTAACTGCATGGACAAAGTTCTACTGGAGAAGAGAAACTACCCACATTGCCTGGAACTTTGAAAGTCAACTTAGAGAACTAAAGATGGTTTCCAATGAAAGCCTTGACTATAAGCATATCTGCTGGCAACTTTGATTTCAGTCACAGAATCACAAAATCACAGAATCTTAAGGGTTGGAAGGGACCTCGAAAGATCATCCAGTCCAACCCCCCTGCCAGAGCAGCACCACCTAGAGTAGGTCACACAGGAGCTCATCCAGGTGGGTTTGGAATGTCCTCAGAGAAGGAGACTGCACAGCCCATCTGGGCAGCCCCTTCCAGTGCTCCCTCACCTCAACAGGGAAGAGTTTTTTCCTTGTATTTCTTTGGAACTTCTTATGTTCTATCTTGTACCCATTGCTCCTTGTTCTACCATTGGATATCATTGAGAAGAGCCCAATGTTGTGTCTGATACGTTTTCAGTAAGTGCATGTTACAGAACAGAAATCAGATGATGACAGCCTTAACCATCGGGAAAGAAAAGTATGGTCAGATCAATGTAAAAATAGGATATTTGCATTTCCTTTCTCATGGCATCCATGTCTGCAACTCTTTCTTTATGTTTTAAGCCATTTTGTAAAACTCAGGAGCTTAGAGGCCTCGAAAATACCACCTCTGCCACTCCCCAGCTCTACAAAGTCAGAGCAGCAAGCTGGCTTGAGAAGGCTAAGGAATGGAGATTAAACTGCAAGGCTATGCATAAAAGCAAACACTATGCTTGGAACTAAAGCAACAGGCCAGTATATATTTGACATTGTGATTTTTATTTAAGAAGGTCACAACCCCTGAAGGTGTGATGGTCACCTTCCATCCCATGCTATCAACTTGACATCTTCTCTGCCCCAGACAGCTTCCAGTGCAAGCACAAGGGACAAGCACATAAGGTAGTACTGAGCATAAAACAGGACAAGGTGTACAGTGAGAAGGAATCATGCATGTCCTGATGGCCCTGTTAAATACATAAGAACCAACAGTTTTGATTTACTTTTGGATTCTGAGGAGAAAAAAAAATGCACTTCTTGTAGGAGGCACAGAGGCAGTTTTAAGTATGATGGGAAGAGAAAGCCTGTTTGCACTAATGCTTTCCAGTTTTCATGTTTAAGATGTCAGGCTTTCAGAGGGCAGAGAAAATACTGTATGTGTAGATTAAGAGGGAAAAGAGGTAAAACAGTGCCAGAGTTATCAAAGACATAGTACCACCAGTCTGGGAGAGATTTCCCAGCTCAGCAGCAAGACCACAGCAACACACAGTCACTGTCAGACATTTTTTATGTGCACAGGTGTTTGCTATTCACAAGTGCATTGTTGCAAGACTTCCTTATGGCACAGGAGAGATGATCTGTGTATTCAAAGCTCTGCACAAAGGGTAATCAGGACAGTGGCTTAAGCACAAAGTCAAGACAGCAGCAGAGGAAAGGCCATAGAACAAGGGGGTGTAAGCTAGGCAGGACTGGGCTTGTATAACATGTAGGGGACCCTAACATCCAAGCAATTATATAGCTCCTTCCCAACAGCAGGCAAGTTTCGCAGTACCATTTCTTTCCCTTCAAAAAGGGGTCTTTACTCCTCCTTTTGGAGTGGTCTCTGCAGAAGCAGGGTCACTGGCCTGCTTAATGGTGCCTTGTCCTTGGGCAATGAGGAAACCCAGAACTTCAACATTATAAAAGTGTTTGTTCCTAAGGAATAAAAAGGAGTGGTTCTCTGGTGCTCAAGAAGATTTGCTCATTTCTGCACATAGGAACAACTGCTCCAGATCACACCAAAGATCTTTCTGAGGCTAGTGTCTTGCCCTTGGCACTGACCAACAAGAAATGTGTAGGGAAAATATAAACCCATGTCAACTACAATGTCTTTACAACAATGTTAACTTGCAACAGCTTGTAGTTTCAGGGGCCTTGGTGGTTTTGTATTTAACAGTTTGCAATGAGATTTTTCAGGCATTAATCTGAACAGCTTCTTTTTAAACCTGTTTAAATTTTTACCATCAGCAACATCCTGCAATGATTCCACAACTGACAGATGCAGTGGGTCAGGACTGTCATCCTCCTTTTTGCCCTGACCCTGCCTCCAGTTGGTTTCCTTCAGTGCACTCCACTTCTTGTTCAGGAAGGGACAGCAAACAGCTGTTCTCTGGTCACTCTTGAGTCTATAAACTTCTATCATGTCTTCTTTAGTCATCCCTTGCCTAGACTCAGGGCTCCTAGTCTGTACATCACTTCAGATTATCCTAGCTCCTTTACCCATTCAGCACAAGTCAAGAAGCTCTGAGAAGCCATTCTGCTACAGCCAGGATCAGCTGAAGCCCCACAAAATAGACTTTGCTCTGAGAAGTCCTGAAAATACTCTGCCATGCATGAGCAAGAACTTCTGCCCCTTCTCACTATGGGGGAGTGGAGCTGCAGGTGATGCTTGCAGTTATGCTCCTTTTACCAAGCAGACAGATACGAGCAGTGCCAGTGCTCCCATGCTGTGTGAACTGGCTCAGTGAAAACCACACAGCTCAGGTGTTCCTTGAGGGATTTGGAAAACAGTAACACCAGAATCCCATCTGCAATTCACACTGAGCTGCTGTGCTGGCCCATGTCCAGGTCCCATGCAGGAAGGCATGCTCAGTGTGCAGGAATGGTTGCCCAAGCCCGGGACAGGTTTTGCAAGCCACTGAGCCTGTTTACCCTGTTCCCTGACTCCTCCAGATGTTTGTCACCTTACCTACAGCTGTACTGGCAGAGCAGTAGCTGTGTGTCCTCCCTCATCCACTTCCAGCAAATTCCCACTAGTTCAGTCAAAGTAAGGCTGCAAGCAGGCACCTTCCTCCAAATTCAGCTGAAGAGATTTTGTTCCTTCAGATATCTACCTCCCACTCACTCCCCAAGCCAGGTTGGCACCCCACAGACCCTCTGTTGAAATGGTCTGAAATGGCTATAGACCATGTCAGACAATCTCAGAGCATCTACTGCTCAGCCTAATTCAGACTTGTGACTGGACACGAGATCTTAAAAGAAAGTAGTTTAGTTGACAGTTAAAATCACCTCAGCTTTCAGGTACACAAGTCTTTCTTCATGCCTGAAACAAAAAGAGCAGCTTTCAAAGGCCAGTGTAAGGAAAGACCAAAACACCCAAAGTTCAGTCCATCACAGAATGGACCAAAGCTGGTGACCTAATCACCTGAAGTAAAATAAAGAGCATTTTTGTGAAGAAACTTCTTGGCATTGCCAGAAGCTTCCCTTCAGTGTGATGCTGAGCAGTTGCTGGTGGCTGCATTTGGTACAGCTGGAACTGGCAAGGCTGCCTAGTCATGCCATTATTCTCCTTTTTCTACTCTATCCATCTGACCTGCTAAGATGAAGCTTTTGAGAGCTACAGTGGGTTACCAACAGATAGTCCAGGGAAGGACAGGAAGAATCTAAATGTTTTCATTAAAGAAGACAATACTCTCACACAGGATACAAGAAAAGTCAGCACTAAGATATAAAGGAGTTTGGTCCAAGTACAGCACACGTATAACTCCTCATGACACATACCTCATCACAGCTGACAGAAGTCCAACACACCTGAATGTGACTACAGTGCAGACAACAAACAGAAAGGGCTTCCATCATCTTTAATACACAGGCAAAACCTACAGAGACCACCCTGGTCTCAATGTAACTGGGTAGAAATATGTATTACAGACAAAAAACAGCTGCAAGGGTCTCTAGAGCACTGCTGGCCATATTTATCTTGTGGGTTACACTTGGCCAACTCTGATTTAAAAGTCAAAGCAGGTTAAACTTTCTCCCTGCTCTAACACCAAGTAACAGATTTACTGAATTGAGCCCTTACTGGCAACCCAGTGGATGTGAAAAGAGGGTACTCTAAAAAAAGAAACAGACAGAACAGACAAATACAGAAGACACAGCCCCCCAGTTCCCCCAGTACAGTGGGGCATACATGCTTGCAACAGGAACTCCATAAAGCTGTATTTTATACAGCTGCATCATAAAAACTGCTGAAGAGGTGACACTCCTCAGGTGGCCTCCAGGATTCAGTTCAGCAGATTTGCAGTTACACAGTCGCACAGATTTCTCTTTTCCACCTGAAGAAGCAGAGTTTCTGTCTATAAGAGCGGGGAACAAAAGCAATATCAAAAAAACAAGTGTCAGCACTGTAAAACTTTCCAGAGAAAAGTCCATTTTACTTTTGTTCTAAGATTTGGAATTGGTCACATGAGATGAGGCTTGAGGTAAATAAATCTGAGTTATTGCTTACTGCTCTGCAAAATAATTTAGCTTTTGTGTGATTAATTGGCATACCAGCGTGGCAAAACACTTCCTGTGACCTGGGGAAAATCAGTCCACCACATATTCATGTCTTACACATTAGTACATTCAGTATGTGCCTGGGTGCTGTTATTTTTTGTCTGAAGTTATTTGTCTTTCTTATAATCTTACTTCAACTGCACAAACTGGAGCAGAAGCTCTCAAATTCATATGAGGCTTTAAAAAAAAAACACAAACCCCATTAGAAATCATCTTTTTACTTAAAAACATACTCAAAAAAGAAATGAAATTTAGTGTGTTACAGCCCAGACTCACTGTTGAAAGTTATACAGACAAGGTAAAGCATAATCTGATCATAGAATCCCAGAATATCATAGAGTCATAGAATGGTAGGGGTTGGAAGGCACCTCTAGAGATCATCTAGTCCAACTCCCATGCAGAAGCAGGGTCACCTTGATCAGGTCACATAGGAACATGTCCAGGCAGGTCTTGAAGACCTCCAGGGAAGAAGCCTCCACACCCTCCCTGAGCAGCCTGTGCCAGGGCTCCCTCACCTCAACAGTAAAATAGTTTTTTCTTATATTTAAGTGGAAATTTGTGTTCCAGCTTCATCCCATTACCCCTTGTCCTGTTGCTAGCTACTATAGAAAAAAGGGATGTCCCAACCTCCTGACACCCACCCTTTAGATATTTATAAATGTTCATAAGATCTCCCCTCAGTCTCCTCTTCTCCAGACTAAACAGCCCCAGTTCCCGCAGCCTTTCCTCGTATGAAAGATGTTCCAGTCCCCTGATCATCTTGGTGGCCCTGTGCTGGACTCTCTCCAGCAGTTCCCTGTCCCTCTTGAGCTGAGGAGCCCAGAAGTGGACACAGGACTCCAGATGAGGCCTCACCAGGGCAGAGTAGAGAGGGAGCAGAACCTTCCTCAACCTGCTGCCCACACTCTTCTTGATGCATCCCAGAATGGCTTCTCCCACTCTACTGTTGTTATTGTTAACATGCTGTGGATGCCTTGTTTTGAGTGCTGAGCTGGTGTACTGCCATCACAGCTTGAACATGTCATGAGATTGATGGCTTCTTTAAGGAAAGAGGTCCCAAAGTGGTGAAAGCAGAGGTCCCCTGGTTCACCACTATCAGGAGACTATTGCTGGCCATTAGAATTCTCTGGAACAATGAGGCTATATTGAGAAATTCTTAGAGCTGGAGCTAGGTATGATCAGAAATGCCTGCAGCTCTCAGTTTACCTGTGTGAGAAGGGGCTGAGGACCAGGGAAAGGGCAGCAGGGGAAATTTGGGAATCCTTCCTCTCTAGCACACTCACACTGGTTCTCCTTGTACTTGCAGCTTCAGTAGATGCATGATGGAGCACAGAGCTGTTTGACATCAACGTCATATCTTCATCTCAGTTTGTCATGAACTGAATCTGTATCTGAGAATCAATCTGATTCAAGAGACATGGGACACATGACCTGTGGGAAGTCCACCCACTAAATTACCTCCCACTAGTGTAACTAGCTACAGAAAACAAGACCATTATGAAGACTGCCAGCAATAAATGTCAGTGAAATCCATCCTTAATCTGTCTGTCGTGTGACTTTTGTATTAGAAGGACTTGCCATGTGATTAAAGGCTGTGTTTTAAAAGCTGTGTTATTGACCTACCACAGCTAAAGGCACTTAGAGAAGTGCTGGGCTAAAGCATTCTGCTTACTACCTGCCCTCTCAGTACATGAAAAGCTTTCTGTTAGTCACATCTCTTTCCCAGATGATAAATCACTAGACACAGACCTGTGGTTCTATATTAAATAAGATATCACTTTGATTGTTTCAGTAACCCTGCAAAACTAGAAAGATCTGGTCAGATTTTACTGATCACTGAAAAGATACTCAGTCACCACCTTCTAACCATCTCCTTGACATCATTTGCAATGGTTTTGAATAAGGGAGGCTTGACAGCACGCCAACAGTTTTGGAGCTAAGCTCCAAGGCTACTTACCATCTTAGATATCTTTGATAACATTTTCATGGACACATCTGACTTAATGTGCTTTCAACATTCCAAATCACCACTGACAGTTTAGAAAGGAATAAAGAACAAAATGAATGGCACTAAATACAGCTTTGCTGACTGTTTTGTGAGCACGATCACAAAACCATTTGCACAGAGATTTGTTATTATCATCTGGTGGGTTAAAGCACATAAAAAGCAAAAAAACAAAACCAAAACCAAAACAAGCTGGGCAGGGTCCAGATTCTGAACCTACAAAAAAGCTGAGGAGTTCCAGTTAAAAATGCAGTTCCTTAGCTCTTCGTAGGTGTACTGCAATGTCCACTGGGCAACTCTGAAAAAAATGGGCTGGAATGTTGAAAATAAATGGCTATAATGCAAAAGATTAAGAGAGTGGAGCATCTCCCTTATGATGAAAGGCTGAGGGAACTGGGGTTCTTTAGCTTGGAGGAGACTGGGGAGTGACCTCATTAATGGTTACAAATACATAAAGGGTGGGTGTCAGGAGGATGGAGCCAGGCTGTTCTCAGTGATGGCCAATGATAGGACAAGGGGCAATGGATACAAGCTGGAACATAAGAGGTTCCAAAGAAATACAAGGAAGAATTTCTTCCCTATAAGGGTGATGGAGCACTGGAACAGGCTGCACAGATGGGTTGTGGAGTCTCCTTCTCTAGGGACAGTCAAAACCCACCAGGATGAGTTCCTGTGCGACCTACTCTAGGTGGCCCTGCTCTGGCAGGAGGAGTTGTTCTGGATGATTTTTCAAGGTCCCTTCCAACCCTTAAGATCCTGTGATTCTGTGAAGGGGAGGTAGCAGGCCACAGCACCAAGTGAATAATGGACTTGCTGACAGCAGGCTGAGGATGCAGGTTCTTTCTAAGGGCTCTGTTCCATGATCTGAAGTGAAAACAATGAAATTACTGTAGCAGTGAAAACAGGAGGGGGTTGAGTGTCTTTAAAATGTGCTCAAAACCATCCTGTGGCTACTCTTCTCAGGCCTGGAGAGAGTCCTTGTGAGCAATGCTGTTCTTACAGAGGTGGGGACTTTGCATCTCCCCACATTGCTGTGAATTGCCCATGGACTAGAGTTGTTTTACAGGATTTGTTTTGGGGAAATATTGCCTATGGCCCTCCATAAAGGATTACATGACCTGTGCTACAGTCAGCTTGCTCTGTGAGACACCACACAGATGAACACAGAGCCAAATTCACTGTGAAATGGTTCTGCAATAAGACTCTATGGTTTCCTCCGTAGAGAACTGCAGGGTGAGATTTGCAGGAGGAATTAAATGGGAGTTTCCTCTCTAAGCTTTTGTGAATCCCTCCTCCTCCATCACAGTTAGGGGCTGCTTAGTCATCATCTAAAAATCTTGCCTGCAAACAAAAGAGAGTTTTCAAGGAAATTAGTGTCTCCAGTGGGAATATTAACAAAGGGAATTGTATTTTCAGGGACAGAAACATTTGCCCTACTAAGCACCAACCAAACCAAAATAGACAAATGTAAAATATGTATGTGGGTGAAAGCAATTGTCTTAAAATTCCCAGTTTGCATCAAATTGGGCCACAGCTGAGTAAGAACTGAGAAGTGTAGAAGGCAGTTCCAAGAAGTCCTCAGCTATTACACATTTCCATGTCTTTTGAAGATGTCAGCAGAATTCCTAGCTTAATGACTGGTATAGGCAGGCCTATACCTGTCCTAGTCCAGAGGTGTAGATGAAGTGCTGAGGCATATGATTTAGTTTAGTCATGGGCCTGGCAGTGTGAGGTGGGTGGTTGGACTTGAAGATCTTAAAGGTCTTTTCCAACCATAATGATTCTCTGATTCTATGATTATATGATCTCAAGATGCAGCCAATGATTTAGATTTTAAAGTGATAAAGAAGCACTAAGTTTGTCTTAGAATATATCAGAGCCACATTTTCAGGCTTGCTGTCAAATCTACAGCTGTAAATGTCAGCAACAGGACATTCCTCTCAGCTGAGCCTTTTTTGTATCCTCGTTTCCTCTCCTTGGCTGTCTTTTATTTTATAAAAGCATTAAAATCAGTTTCTCTCTTTGGTGCACTTACTCTTACTCCTGCTTTGGATATCTGTGCTTTACAAAGATTCTCTCTTGGTCTGCAAGCTGTAGGTGTCATAAAGCCCGCTGCCATAGCCAGGCAAGCAGAGAAGATTTTAGCAGTTAAGATCTTTTTTGAATCCAGATTCAAAAGTGCTGTAAAGGTTTGTAAAAGAAAGGAAAGGTGTGCTGGAACCACCTTAGAGCATGTTATGAACCATCTTGTTTGAGCTGCATAGATTGCTCTGCAGATGTATTAATTAATGAGAATTCTTCATTAAAAAATCCAAAATACATTTGACCTGTAACTATTGAACAGATTTTGTTTAACTGTAAATGTGCTACAAACCAATCTGGTTCTGCTGGAACATTTGTTTGGGTTTTGTAGCATGTCACAGCTCAAGGCACCTTAATTCTTGCACCTGCATTTTCATCTAAGCATCCTGGACCCTGCTCAAGGCTGGAGTTAACTCATTCTTCAAAGTTGCCAGTCCATAGGCTTTGAACTGTGAACAACCTTGAACTACAGATTAGAAAAAGCAAAAAAGTTTGAGTGCCTTCTGTTAAAAAATCTGGGCAGCAGTGCAGATACAGCACTTCAGCTAAAGGGTACACAGGAGGTAGGGAAAAAGGTACCTTCCCGAGACACCACTATCTGACAGCAGCTGGGATACAGCTAGTCACAGATTGCAGGTTGCAATATCAAGAGACAGATTCAACTTCCCTCACAGAAGGAGGATACCAACCTTGGCAAATTCTCCACACTGACTGCAAGCCAAACAAGTTTCATTCCGTGTGCTGTTCTACTTTGTGGCGTTTTTCATCATTATGGAATCAGAGCGATGTAAAATGTATCTACAAGATTATGTTTCCTCCCTTAGCCTCTCCCCAGGGGTAAAAGCATGTGCAGGGGAGTATTTTATTTTAGTAGGCTTTTTGTTTGAGCTGGCTCTCTCATTTTGGGTAATAAAAGCAAATGATGCTTTCACCAACTCTCCCTCACATAAAAACAAAGGTGTGCACTCAGCATTTGGAATGAGGATAGCAGCACTAATGGCTGTAACTCAGGAAGAGGATAGAGGGCTGAGGACTGTTGTTTCATTTTTTCCTAAGCTTCCTAGACTCCCTGATACCTCAAGACAGAAGAATTCCACAGATTACTGCACAGAGAAGTGGGATGCAATAACTCAGACTTGGAAGATAGGCCAGTACAGTTGACTATCTTGTGCAAAATCATCCACTTTATCTATTTTTATCCACAGCATTTTCTTCCATATTAAAAAAAATGAATGTTTCCTTACCCTTGTGTCTAGATTATATGCTGTCTTCTTTAAATCCTGCAGAGCCCTCTGCATGAACTCAAATGCATGGCAGTCAACACAGGGACGACCTAGGAGAGCATTTAGTAGAGAATGATGAGTATACAGCTTGAAGTATTGTGTAGGAGGAACAAACAGCAATTTTAAGTCTGAGGAAGAACTGCAGAAAAGAGCCCTCAGGGTGAGTAGTGATGTATGTACTTTTGAATAATCCAGACTATTGTAAATGGTCCATCATGATGGTCCACACAGTCTCTTGGTGACAAAAGAATTGCTTCAACAAACCTGCATTCAAAATTTTCCTCCTTCTTTATTGCTGTTGCCCTCATCCTTCTCTTGTCCCAGTTCATGGTATGGAAACACTAAACCCATATCTTGAGTCTTTTGTGCTGCTGCACCAACCCTGACCACATTTGCAACCTCATCTCCAGATTTTTCAAAAATTCCATCTGAAACCACAAGCCTGTTCTGTGGAAAATCTTTTCTCCTCATCTCACAAGCTTGAGCTCTAAATAGAAAGTAAATGACATAACATGGACTGCAACATCACAAAGATAGGTCACTTAGCCTCTGGCTTTGAATATGACGCAGCTTTGCCCAAAGCTAGTGGAGTAAGCAGCAGATAAACACAACAACCTGTCATTAGTGGGCACTGATGATAAGCAGAACTGCAACCTTCAGGACTAACACTAAGATAGTATTGTCATATCTAGATATCCAGACTGAAGGTCACAAGGCTTGCTTTGCCTTGATCACCCTGTAACACAAAGCTGTGCCCTGAAAAGATAGCAGCACTGAGGCTGAACAAATATAGACATGATGAAATGTCTTTGAATCATCAGGCTCTACATATGCTCTTATTTGCTCCTCAGTGCCTGTGTCTCTGACAGCTTCACAGGAAATGTTGCACAAGCGAGACATTCTGAGCACAGGTTTAGTTTGCTCTTGGAGGACTAAGGCAGAAACCATGAAGCCTACAGTGATGCTGGAAAATCCTGCAGTGTCTGTCAGCCTATTTTGCAGACACTTGATATTTGACTGATTACTGCGACGTGCCTCTGATAAGGTGGAGTGTGAGCTTCCAGCTCATGATGTGTGTGCTAACCAGCAAACAGGAATTCTGCCTGCTGGAGAAAAGAAGTCTACCAAACTCTTTAACTAGATAACAAAAAAACCCCCCACAGAGATAAAAAATAAACATTGAGCAGTATCAAAGACCTCCTCTCTCATTGTTGTACACCACCCAACCTTAGTATTATATTTGCACCAGAGGAAAGGAAAGGACAGCCTTTTCCACAACAACTTGATGCAAGGACCTGTGATTGTGATGTAAAATAAACTTAACACAGATCAGCAAAGGAGAATTAGGTGGTTAAAGGCTGCAAGACTACATGTGGACAAAGTGTCCTCACTTGGCACCTTCATGGTGAGTTGTTAGTACAGTCGTGACTTTAGTACAGTAGACATTACCAAGAATGAAAGATGTAATGAACAGCCAATGTCAGTTGAAAAAAGCAAGTCTCAATAATGTCTCTGGAAAACAAACAGGGTGGTTCCTGGCACAGAAAGGCCTAACACAATGAAAAAGCTGTATAAAAGAGAAGATGACAGGTTACAGGTACCAGCAAGACAGCAACAGGCAGGAGACAAGGGTAAAACAGAGGAAAGCCTTGGGTGCAGGAGAAGAGTAGCACTGGTATGCCATCAAGTTGTGGTTTTAAAACAAAGTATGCAAGACATGTCCAAAATAGTCTGAATTTTTTGGACAAGCTTCAGTGATGTGAAGCCCTGCAGCATGAAAGCTACAGCCCAAGGTACTGGAGAGGACTGCAGGTGGTACGTACTTTCAGCTGGTATGGCCGTTCCTGCTTCTTGGTCAGCTCTACCAGGCTCTGCCAGTAGCAGTGCAACCACAAAAAACAATGGCACTGTAAGGACTGTTCTTCTCAGAAGGCAGGGTGCCAGCATCTTGGGAACGGGGTGCTTCCCTGTTTATCAAGGGACATAAATAAGTTAGTGAGGAACATACAGGCACAAGGGTTTTGTTACAAAGAACTTAATGTCTGCAACGGCTACAGCATTGTCAGTCTTCCTTTGAAAGAAAAATATATATCTATCAGAAGCTCTAGAGCACAGACAAAAGTTTTCTGTACTTTTTTAGCACTGCACATATAACCCAGCTGGTTTTATGTCCCTATACATGAAGAAGATCAGAAGCCCCTAGATAGTTTTTTGTTTCATAACAAGCCAGGATGTCAGCAACTTTGCCAGCCTGTGACTCCAATCTTTTTTCTAAGTACCCAGTTCCAGACTAGCAAATGAATCTGGACATCTGGTTCACTGTTAGACTTTGAGATCAAAACTGTAGGGATTATAGAGCTGGCTGAATTAGACCTGAACCTAGAAATGAGGTTTTTACTCTCTGGTTTGCTTTCCTGATCAACTATAATAACTAGAGGTAACCATTATCATTAACTACACACCACACTGATTATAAAAACTTACTTCTTTATGAAGCAGATGAAGGAAGATATTTTTGTTAAACCTCCACAAATTCATAGGTGGACTTTTAAAGGTATATGCATCAAAACTTTTTGATGTTCTGTTTCACCTCCTAAGTTGGGCTTTCAGATCTTTATTTGGAGCCATTCATTTGTTCCTGAACATCACAGCCAGGCCACACCATGCCCTGAACAAAGGTATAACGTAGGCAACAACTCCTCTTCAAACACAGATCATTTTTTTTAAGTACACAGAATTCAAGTGAAGAATTTTTTTGATCCAACAGGCAAATTGTTCAGATCAAGAGGTAACATAGGAAACCTGTCCTGAGCTGCAACTGTTATCAGAGATTCTAACCCATGCCTCAAAGATCCTGGCAAACTGGTCCTTAGTTAGCCAAGTTTACCTTCCGTTCCTGTACATACAAGTGGAAGAAAGAAAGAGTTGAATAAGGTTAATTTGTAGCAACACAATAAAATCCAGGTGAAAAATCTCTTAAGTTAAACCCATGAAAGCAAGACAATGTTCTGTCTCTTCTTGATTTTGAAGCTGGTGCATACTAAGCAAAAGATGTTGCATAAGAACAATCTGTGTGTACTGAATGCAAGTGTACTTGCAGTACTCCCCAAAACAGCTTGTATTTCACACTTTGGAAGAGCAATAGAAGGAGGTAGGAAAAGAGAGGTTTTTCTCCATCTTGCTACAAACACAGAAGAGGACAAACTTTGCTCTTCAATATATCAATCCACTGTTTCAGATACAGATAAATCTGAAGCTGCAAGTTCTACACAAACACTTGCAGCATGTGCAAAGCAGCAATTCATCCAGGAAAGAAGCAGTATTATACACATCCCCTTCCTGTGCACCTCAACCTGCACAAAAGAGTTCAGATGGTTCAGAAGCAAGAGACACAGACATATGTGTACAGTCACAGACATATTTGGGCCCACACCAAAATAAAGATCTGGTAATGCAATCCCTCTGACCTGAGAACTGGGTTTCCTATCCCTCCCACTATTTCAAAGTGATCTGATGTGATCTTGTTTCTTATTTCTACAATCCTTAAAATAAAGAGATTCAAATCCTAATAAGCAGCTTGGGTTTTCTCGTTTAATCAATGGTGATCTGCAATCAAAGCAAGTATAATTAAAGGCAGCAGGCTTTGCAACAGGATACAGCAGAGTGTCTCCAAGTAACAGTAAATTAGGATAATACCAGCCTCCTCTGAAAGAATCTAACACAGTAGCCTCCTGGTCAGTAGGAGCAGGGGCTATTTTCATAGCTGACTAAGAGTGCTACAAAGGTTCAGCAAACAAGCTAGATAAGCTGTTAAACTTTGTCAGGGTACCTTAGACATTACCCACCCCAGCATCAGCTCAGCTTTGCAGTGAGCCCCGCTGCAAAACAATTGCAGCAATCACCTTAGATCACACCTAACTACTGCCTCTTGCTTATTCCATGGGAATTTGCTATGTGCAAGGAGTAATCATGACAGGCTTAAAGGGTGGTCTCTCTCTGCAGCGTAACTGGGATAGATCTGTGCATGGACTTCTGTGAAAGAGAAAAGTCACCCCCTCTAACAAAGGAAAAAAATATCAGTACCTGCTCTCTCTCTCGTCTTTGTGGTGGTTTCTTTGAAATGGCCGCTGCAAACTGCGAACAGAACAAGTGCAGCATTTCTGAGCATGTGCACTGTCTCTTTTTAACCTTCTCTGAAAGAGGTTATTACTATGGGGAGATTTCTGCCATGGCAACAATGCAGAGCACTGCAGCACACAGCAGAGATTTAAAGAGGAACAGGCTGCGACTCCTAGGTCTGGGGAAGGATGTTTCTGCTTTGACATGCAAGCTCCAACAGTGACTTATCTCCACAGGTAAGGTTTTTAAGGCCAGGCCATTTGATTCATCTCTCTTGAAGTCTGCTGAATGGTTTACCTGAAGTCTGCTCAGCTGGATGTGGTGCAACTTGCTTCCCTATTGCCTAAAAATAGCCATGCAAAAATTATACCCGTTTTATAGGAAACCTGGAAGAAACAGGGGATCACACTCAGGAGCTGTGAGATATATCACAGATGAGTCTTAGGTGAAGGGCAGGAATTGTTCAGCCCACAGTCTGCCATTTGAATGGTTCTGATTCCAGGGGTTATAACCAGCCATGCCTGCTTTCCTGGGCACTTCTGTGAGCCCAGGCTCTGGCTGCCAGGAAGAGCTGCAGGAGTGCCAGCACTTAAACTGTGAATGAGAACTTGAATCTGAACTCAGAGGGAACTTCACCCCCTTTTCCAGCCTGCACTCCTGTTCATCTTTCAATATCCCACAAGCTACACCCCACAAAAACACTGACAGTGCTTGTGCTGAATGCAATGCAACAATGGAATGAAGTTGATAAAAGTGCTTTTGTCAAAGCAAAGCTAAGTCTAGGGGTCACGTCTTCCCTCCCAAACATATTGTCCATCACAAATTAGACACTAGCAGTTCTTGTTCCAGAAAGAATGAGCACAGCTGAGGGCAAGCACAGCACTGAGAAGCATGCACAGAACCTCAAAGGGCCTGTGCTCTGGGTTTGTTTTAGCTGGCTCAATAGGGACTCATCCCAAATGCTTTCATGGTGAAAGCTGGGGGCACTCGGCGCCCAGGAAGGTTGGGCACACAACTTTTTTTTTCCTCAAGAGCAGAAACTCCTGCTCAGAATTATGACTAAATTGCTGGCTAACATTTTCCTTTCCAGAATGCTCTGTAACCTGTCTCTCCTGTACAGCCCTCGGGGAATGGTTTGCTCCCATTAATTCAACTTTTTAAGTGAGATGCTGAGATCTGAGGTTGTTCAGTGTGTAACTATGCTGCTCTATGAAGTTACAGCATCCACAAGCAGTCAAGAGGGGATTAATTATAGCACTGCCTTTCTTATACATCACAAAAAACAGACAGAAGGGGAAAATAATTCTTAGAGGCTGTTCTTTTGGACAAGTAAGATTTAGCATTGTTCTTGCAAAGATAACCATAGAGGATTTGGTCTGATTAAGCATCTGCCCATACACAAGCTACAAATGCAGAACTTTATTCATGAGTCTCAGCCATATAATCTCACACCTTGGCATCTCTTCCTGATAAACAACATAGATATTCACAGAAACATACACACACATCCATATCTATCTCTCTGTCTGTCTGTCTGTCTTAACCTGTGCTTTTGGTCATTCCCAGTAAATCTTACTCTGTTGTCCCAAATGGCATCCTTTGACAGGAATAACACCAAAGCAGCCAGCCCTGGTAGCTTGCCCATTATCACTGATTCATTCTTCTAGACTCATGCAATGGGCTTTTGACTCCATTAAATACAAGTTAAATATCTATTTCTGCTATTCTTAGTTGCCAAACTCCTTGCTCTAAGCATCTCATACCAGCTCCAGTGACCTCCCTTTGTCTTGTTCTAAATCTACTTGTCCTGCAAGGAACAACTTCCTTTTTAGCATCTTAACCACATTCCTCTTTATCCACTGTTCCTCACTCTCTACTACATTAAGCACCAGTTTTCCTCTTCCCTGAAGATAATATTTTCTTCATTGGAAAATATCAGTTCACCAAAGAGGAGATCTCCCACATAGGAGGTAGAGATCCCTTTTTAGGGGTCTCATTGCCTCAGTGGCATTGCCACAGTTGTGTGCCCACAGTTGCAGTGGTGATCACGGCACATCTTGGGCTTGAGTGTAAAAGGTGACATTTGGGTGAAAGCTGGAAGGTCCTGACTGCCCTGCTGCCCTGAGGTATCATTCATGAGGTAAGTAGAGACAATTTATAGAGGTTTTTTTGTAATGAAGTTGAATACAATGGATTTTTTCAAGATGTCCACCAGCTAAAAGCATCAAAGCACCGTTTCTGATATTTCAACTTTTGATCTTGATAGCACAAGTTTTGATATGATAAATATTTCTATGGAATTGGAAGAAAGCTCAAGCCTTTACTTCTAAGCCTCTTCACTGCTTGATCTGTCCTTGGTTCTTCAATCTAATGCTTTGTCACAGAAGAAAACTTTCTTCCCTCACAAAAGATAACAGATTCTGTCACTTCTTCTGCAGACACTTTTATGCTTTCTCACAGCCTGCCTTCTAAATCATGGTAAAAATTTCCCCACAAGGTACCATCCTGTCTTCCATCAAATCCTCTTTTAAGCTTTACCTCTGCCACGAATCCTGCAAACTCTGTTGCCTGGCAGAGCCTGGGGAGGAAGCTGGCTGTGACTGCTGATGGCATGCAAATGTGCTCGTTATACCAATATCTCGCTGCATCTCACACCCCTGGCTGAGCTCTCCCCTTGCTATCCTGTGCCAGCCCGAAGGCAAGAGCTTTGTTTGCACTTGTTGGAGCAGCACCTGAAGGCTGGAGTGTTGATTGAGACCTTTGGGTAGATGTGATGAATAATAATGTTAGACTACATTGTCCCACACTCTGATATATGAGCTATTCATAGAGCAAGAACTTCTTTTCCTTCCAATTTAAAGCTCTTGAGAAGTGTCAGAGTGACCAGATTAAGAAATGACACTTTCCTTTGTTCTCTGAGTAGGTCTTGTGGACCTTGGCAGCAGCAAATGATTGCAACTGTTTTTCCAGTAATTTCAGGAATAATTTCCTTGTCAATAACTCTGATTCCTGCCATCTCATTCTGTCAGGGTATGGCTCATCTGAAACCATTCTTGGCCCCAAAAGTCTTAAGCTTCAGTGCAACACTAAGACTGGGCTCACATCCAAGTCTGACTGTTCCACACAGCTCTTAGGGACACCTGCTCTGTCAGAACAACTTATTGCTTTTAGGATGAGATGCTAAACTGAGGTCAAACCTTTCAGCACCTCTCTGGGAGATGGGAAGCATTTAAAAATCCCATGGCAATATTCAGGAAGGGTTAGTGTTAGCTGAGGTATCCTTGGCTTGCACTGTCCCTATCCACCCTCCTTGCACACACATCTTTGGAGAAATAAACTCTGTTCCAAGCTGTGCTTGAGCTATTTCTAGGTACATAATAGTTGCAGCTTTAAGTAGTTTGCTAAGTCCACAGGGATGCCTTGAGTACTTTGCAGAAGCTATGCAAATATGCACACACACGAATGGGCTCTGAACTGGAGGCAAACAAACTGCTCTTTTCAAGCTTCCCATTCTAGAACCAGAGTCCAGGGACCTCTTCTAACATGACTGGCCTAGAAAGGTAAAGAGAAGAGCCCTTAGCTGAGAAGTAGTGCACCATTAGACAGCTTCCTTGCAAAGGCTTCCTTGAAAAAAAGCAACTGAAGAAACTAAAGGGAATGAGATTGCCAAAATCAATGACTTTGTTTTCCCTAAAAGACATTTATTATCTGAAGCCTGCATAAGGACTCCCAAACTTAAGAATCCAGAAGCCCCACAGCCAAGGGGCTCCAGATCCATTCTCTGCTCTATGAAGCCACTCCTTTGTACCTAGAAGACTGATCCAGCATCACTTTTATGACACCAACACTTAGATCTCATTGATAATCGATAATTCTGGCATGAAGATCTCTATGATCTAATGGCTTAAGAGGGATGTACCTTCATACATTCACGTTTGAAAACAGCACATTTAACCTGAGTTCACATTTACACATTGTTTGCAAGTTGACAGATACAGCTTCTCCTTTCTATGATGATTTTTTTTCTCCTTTTCACAATGACAGTACTACAAATTGCAAGCTGGTTAGTGCAGCACTATCCTGATGTTCCACTAACTGTGACTGCACAAGTTCCAGCTAAGAGCTTACTCACATCTGAATTCAAAATGTCTTGTCAATTAATTTCTCATTTGTGATCCAGGGATGTTTTTAGACAGTGGCCAGTGACACAGAAGAAATTAATATTCCTTAAGTAACATTATAGTGGCCACAGTCTTGGCTGAGATGCTGGAAAACAGACCAGAACCACCACTGCTGAAAGCATGGCTAGTTATAGCATAAGTGACTGAGTCAAGAATCAGTGATCAGTCCTCAGGAGATTTAGAACTTGATCTAGGCAGGGATCAAGTTCACACAATACAGATTACACTCCCTGAGACCTTGGACTCACCTGATTGTTGCTCTAGAAGAGAAACATAGTGACCATCTGGGCAGAATGGGTTATTTGTTGCTTGGAGAACTTTTTCCAACTGTTGCAAAAATAAAAGTATAGGTCTACGACCCTCAAACCAACAGATTAGGTTTTTTTCTGAAGGAAAAATTATGAAGAATCCTATATTACTCTTCATATTTACTAAGTCACAATTAGTAATAGCAACTACTGTCAATCTGCGTTAGCACCCTCAATGCCAAACATGCTGGCCAAACACACTGCAGGGCACTTCCCACACTGGAAATCGTCTTCCTACACTGTGACATCTTAGGCTTGGTTTCTAAGCAATTAATTATTTCATTCCTAGCATCCTGAGAAGTAGCTTTGCTCTCTTCTGTGCTTATTCTCTTGATTATATTGATGGCTTTCACTGCACACTGTTGTAAATCACATGAATGTATATAGAGAGACAGCATCTAGGCTCTAGCTGGTACAAGATCTCCATCCAGTTTTAGGCAGACAAATCCATGGCAGTTTTGCTTTAAGATTGGTCATTCACTGTCTGCTTTCAACACCCATTAGAATACACAAGGCAGTATGTATCTCATGCCCCAGCAATATCAAACTAATCTTATGAAACACAGTGGCAGTTCTGCAGCTCTGAGACTACGCAGCATGCACTTTAAGTGAGCTGAGGACAAATCAATCTCGTTGAGGGCATTTGTCTGCACAAGTAGTTTCAGAAGAAATATGGTGAAACCAGAGTTTGACCAGAATTATAAAATGATGCAAAATCTTCCTCTCAGTAAAAGCTTTTCCATAACCAGCAACCTCCCAGGAGACTGAAACTCTCTGCTGAAATACTTTTTTTCTCCTGAACTCTAATCTTTGCATGTACTCACTTAAAAAAAACCAAAAATCCCTACCATGGGGGGAAAAAACGTGTTCTAAGGGAATGACAGTGTAGAAGATAAATAAATACGCCATGATGATAGGTATATTAACTCCAAAACAGACAGACATACATTATTTTGTATATTATTTTGTGAGCAAGAACCTCATGAGGTTCAACAAGGACAAGTGCAGAGTCCTGTATCTGGGAAGGAACAACCCCATGCACCAGTACAGGCTGGGGGTCGAACTGCTGAAGAGCAGCTCTGCAGAGAGAGACCTGGGAGTCCTGATTGATGACAAGCTAAATATGAGCCAGCAATGTGTCCTCGTGGCCAAGAAGGCCAGTGGCATCCTGGGATGCATCAAGAAGAGTGTGGCCAGCAGGTCGAGGGAGGTTCTTCTCCCTCTCTACTCTGCCCTGGTGAGGCCTCATCTGGAGTCCTGTGTCCAGTTCTGGGCTCCTCAGCTCAACAGGGACAGTGAAGTGCTGGAGAGAGTCCAGCGCAGGGCCAGCAAGATGATCAGGGGTATGGAGCATCTTTCACATGAGGAAAGGCTGCCGGAACTGCGGCTGTTTAGTCTGGAAAAGAGGAGACTGAGGGGAGATCTTATTAATGTTTACAAATATCTAAGTAGTGGGTATGAGGGGGTTGGGACATTCGTTTTTTCTACAGCAGCTAGCAACGGGATAAGGGGTGATGGGATGAAGCTGAAACACAAAAGTTCCACTTAAATATAAGAAAAACTATTTCACTGTTGAGGTGAGGGAGCCCTGGCACAGGCTGCCCAGAGGGGTTGTGGAGTCTCCTTCCTTGGAGGTCTTCAAGACCCGCCTGGACATGTTCCTATGTGACCTGATCAAGGTGACCCTGCTTCTGCAGGGGGGTTGGACTAGATGATCTCTAAAGGTTCCTTCCAACCCCTACTATTGCATGATTCTATGATTATATGATTCTATTTTAAGTTCATGCTGGATTGGGCTTTGAGCAACTTGACCAAGCGAGAGATATCCCCGCCCACGGCAAGGGGCCTGGATTAGGTGGTCTTTAAAGGTCCATTCTGACCTAAACCATCCTATGATTAATAGATGGCAGAAAATCTTAGAAAATTGAAAAGTGAGGAAAAAGAACCATTTTCCTCTTATGGATGAAAAACAGTAAGCTGCTCAACCATACAAAGAAAAATCTTTGTACTCCCATGCCTCTCTGTGGAAAGGCAACAAATTCATCTATAACTCATTTACTGATACAAGACAGAGATAATGATACATTTAATTTTGTTAAGTACGGTGAAGGACATGTGAGGAGCTCAGACTGAAGAGAGATTTCCTCTGGTGGAGAAAAGAGGAAGCATGATACTGAAGGATGCAGACAAAAGTGGGGAGATTAAGTTACCACAACCACAAACCAGGAGTGGTATAAGATAAGAAAGTATGTTGGGTAGGGGGAGAGGATAAAAGGGGCTACTTTAACTGGAAAAGTGGAGAAAAGATGCATGTTCTTAAAACTTTCAAGTCCTCAGAAAAGATTGTTTATAATTGTGATGGACAAGAATGCTTTACAGTTGGAGATGGACACTGAATAATATTTTTCTAGACTCTTTCAAACATTTCAGTAGTGATATACAGCACTCTGAGGAAGAAACAGATATCCTGACTTTGAAGGTCTAGAAGTGATACATGAACTGCAAACTGTTGCTCAAGGGATGAAGACATCGGGGTGACATATCATGAGGAATGGGATGTCACCATGCAACTATATTGCATGAGGTACTTTCTAGACAGGTCTCATTACCATTACTTACTGTTTTTAAAAATTTAAATCTCAGCAAGCAAAAAACCCCAGGATTTTCACTGAGATGCTGGAATCCAAAACTATCAGAAAGACATAAGCATGTCTACTTGCCTGCCAAAACAGCTGAATACTTAGAATAATAGAATCATAGAATGGTTTAGGTTGGAAGATCATCTAAATCATCAAATTCAACCACTAACGTCACACTGCCAAGCCCACCACTAAACCATGTCCCTAAGTACCTCATCAACGTGTTTGTTAAATACCATAGAAGTCTTTTAAATATCATAAAATAAATGCCATACTTCTTTTAAATACCATACTTCCAAAACTCATCACTGTCTGAATGGGATTTGAACAGGTGCTCATACAATTTTAATAGCTTGAGACAGTGATTATGTTTAAAAGCAGGAGCAGGTTATCTAGAGTGCAGCCAAATTTTCAAGGTGAGGAAGAAGAGAAATCACAGAACATATTGTACTGGATGCTTAGAGATGTGCACACAAAAGCATGGCTGCTGAAAGAAAAGGAAAGAGGTGTCTGTCAATTAAGCTCTTCCCTTTCGTAATTTGCCTCTGCTCCTTTCACATATTCCTCTTGTCTTGTATACAGCTTCTGCTATAATTATTCATTCTCTCTGTCTATTAGTTCTTTGTTCCTCATTTGACATCCTTTGTTATTTCAACCCGCAATATTCTTCCACAATCCAATGCTCAGCTGTAGTGTGTGAATACCAAGCCCTGGTTTGGGCCCTCGGCAGCTGTCTGAGTGCAGTTTAGAGACCTTCCAAATAAATAGTTGCTTGTGCACCTCTCTACCACCTCATCCCTCTGCCAAAATGCTGTTGTTCTCTAGAAAGATGTCTGGAGTAAATTCATTGGCTTCTTACCCCCTTGTAGAAGTCTGGCAGAACAGATCACAGAGTGCCTTGTAAAGGGCAGTGCAGTGTCATTGAATGACTACATGCTTGTCCCATCTGCCAGAATTAGCATCAGCTCAGCTGGCTTTCTGCTTCTAACACAGATAGATTCAAGCCGTGCAGACTGTAAACAAGATGTAGATGAATGTAAAACAAAGAGAGACTCCTGTTTTTACAAGTCACATAACCACCCTGAGGACTTCAAACATGCATAGAAGTCTCAAAATACTGTGGAGACAGTGAGCGGCACAGGTTCCCTGACAGCAGTCGATAAATCAATGTGGATGCTGAGTCAGTGTGTATCAGCTATTTGGGGACAGTTAGACACAAACATACACTTTTTTCTAAAAAGGAATGTTATAAGCAGGGGAGGGTTGGGAGAAAAATCTGCCCAATCCATTCCCTAAAAAGTAATAGCTGGCTCCAAGTCAAACCCTCAGCCATTCGCAGCAGGCCCTAAGGTGCTGAAAAGGCCCTTACTGGAGGTTTTCCACCTCTTCCACACTGAGGCCCACCTTGCCTTTTCTAGGACTTTCTAGTTAGTTTTAGGGATATGGGAAAGACAAGGTAGTAACCAGTTGATATTCCTCTCAATTGCTTCTTGAGAAGGACTCTGCAACAGGGAGGACTCTCCTGTCCCCAGGAATGTGGGCAGCCCACAGCACCATCCTGCATTAAGTCCTATAGTTGAATCTGTGATACTGTATAAACTACTTCTCATCTCCACATCTCAAAAAAGGAAGGAACAAGACAGAGCTCTTAGTTGCATAAATACTTTTCTCTTGCCAAGGAATCTTCTCTGGGCAAGCATCCTGCATTTTTATCCCAGACACAGCATTCTCTCCTCAGAAAGAGGGATCTTTAACTTAGTTTCCAACTGCATTCTGGAAATTGTATCAGGAGGGAGAAAAGAAAGAGCTTATGTGAGGGCTAAAACATCTGATTTTTCAAAGCATACACTCCTGCAATGACTATGCTAAAGGTGTACTTGTGATATACTAATTTTGCTTACAGGAGCAGCCACCTCTCCAGAGCTCCTGTCTAATATAATATGACCCTGAATCACTATGAGGCAATGGGTTCACATCTAGGGCATGTAGTCATTACATGGGGAGATTTTTTAATAAGCAATTTGAAGTAAATATTCTTCAAGATTTAAGATTTATGTCAACTTTACAACACAGCTGAAGCAAAGAAAGGTATTCAAGTAACATTAGATGAAGTATCCCTTTGAAAAAGAGGTACCAGGGCTCTCTCCAGTGTTTGAAAACACTCTGTATACACAGTTGATAAGCATTCCAGTGTACCAGGTTGTTAAACCTGAATTATAACCTTTATTGTCATCCTCACTTAACCTCTCCAATTGCTAATTTTTTCATACTCTGCCCTGGCACAGAAATTGATTTGGAAAAAGTACTGTAAACTGAATTGATGTGAGAAGAAAACAAACCTTCCATTTCTCATTGGTTCCAGTGGGTTTTTTGGGCCTGAAACACTCCCACTTGGCTCAGCTGGCTTTATATTTAAACTTGAATGGGTTTGAGTCAAAAACAAAGAATCTCCATTTAGCAATTTGAAAGCTAGAAGTATTTCACATTTTTCCCTTGATATGCACAATTTGATTCACTGCTCTCTTCTATTGATGCTACTGGTGGGATTTTGCACATGATTTAGAAGAGAGATTAGCAGTGCCTAATTAGCAGGAGAGGCAAGATGGCAAGTAGGCAGACACTGTTGGACTGAGGCAGGGCCAGCAGCCATAGCTTCTTTAGAAAGGCATTTGAGAGGCAGTAGCTGTCAGCTCCCAGTTCAAGTTCTGAGGCCAGCAAGAGCTGCTGCCTTCCAGAAAGGCAAAGTACCTCCCATCAGCCAACCAGCTGCAGGACCTTGTTTCTTTGAGAGGCAGGATCACCTGGTTCCAGCCAGGTTTCTGCAAGAAGACAATACCCTCTTCTTGAAGAGAGAAAAATGAAGCACTTCCAGACCAGCAGTGTTGCCCTCTTTATCCTGTACGTCAGGGATGCCTCTCCTCATTACAATCACTTAGACCTTCAAAGCTGCTTTTCTGCTCCAGGCTTCTTTGAAAAATAAAAAGAAAAGCATATCCATGCTCTGAAATTTTCAAACTCTGAACAAGAGGAAAATATTTGCTGTTTTACTATCAATTAATAGTCAGATTTTTTCTACTTAGCCAATTATTTCATTTATTGGAGAAAGTGTCAGATGTTGTCTTTTTTTTAAAGGCTGTAATTAAGCACAGTCAGGAGTCATTAGATTATTCCAGAAGCCTGCTGCTTCTTATTAACTAATAGCAATTACCAAAACAACGGGTTTTTTTATGGACTAGGCCTAGCTCTTAAGTTTAAAAGTATCTAGGAGGGCAAACACAGACATTATGTGTAGAGATCCCATCTCCATGCTACAGAATGATCTACTTGTCAATTGCTTCCTTCCAACCTGGAGTTGAAAATTGCCTCTTTGCAAACACTGAAATTAACAGAGGATTAAACTGTCACCTTTTGCATGAAAATGGGCTTTGAAGATGGATTATACCATGAGTCACCTTGTATCTTGAGATCAGCCATTTAAATCTGATGCAGGTTGTGCTTTTTTTGCTAGCACTTTTTATCTAGGTGGAAAAGGAGACTAGATATTGTGCTGTGAGGTGTTTCTAAATCAGTGAATTCTATCTCTTCTCTCTTCTAATCAGTGTTAAATTGCAAATGTCATTGGGACAAAGAGGAGGAGATAAAAGTAGCAGAAATGGTAACTCTCCAGAATAAAGAAAACACAGTTTTAAAACCCCATCTTCATCTGAAACAGGCAGATGTTAAAAAATACCTTTGTTGCACCAGCAACGAAAAAAAGCCATAAGAAAATGTTTGGGCACTGTTCATGTCACACCATTCTATGTTGGCATTTCCATTTGACACCGCAGACTTGTCAGTTTTGAGCATAGCTGTGAGCTACAGATGCTTTTAAAATAAGGAATAGAGGAAAATAGATTCCCATTCAAAATAGAACCTGTGCTGAATGTCTATTCCAGGTCTAGAAAGGTCTGATATTTACTAGTCATACAGACAATTTTCCAGCTGCACTTACACTGAAGGAGGGAGAGAACATACTGAGGTGCTTTCTGACCTTTATCTTTCAAGCTGGTTTTGAAGTCTCCCAACAGAAATATTTCCTCTGTTTCTAGAGACCAGATGTTCAACAAGAGGGGGGAAATGGAGGGAGCAACAGGCAAGCAGCTTTGAAATCTGCTCATATTGGCATGGCTGAATTGTATTAACTCATCCTTTGGCTGACAGCATGCAAAATGTAAGACAATTCACAGAGGATTTTCCCACCTGTGTATTTCTAAGTACACAGAAGAAAATGATAGCCCCTTTTTGCTGTCTCTCCAATGTTAGACATTAAACCAAGTGTGACTGGAGAGGGCCATCCTTCATTCCCAGTAACAGGCTTGCAGTGGCCAGGGCTCACCATGTGTGCCATCTTTTGTTGGTTATCATCTCCCTCGGGAGCCAAAGCTGACACTGTGGAAAGGTGACTGAACAGAGGATAGATTAAATACAAAGCCAAGCTGCAGGTACTGACAGGCCAGGAGCAGCCACTCACACAGAAATGCTGCATAGCAAACTGCCCACCAGTGCTGTGCTGCTGAGGAGCATCTTGATACAATGATCACATCAAAAATCCTCTAGCCTCCCTCAATGGCATCTCTACTTATGACAGACCCAGACTAATGGCTGGAAAGGCTCCTCCATATGTGCTTTTACATGGCCTCATTGCCATATATCTTTTAGTAGTTTGCATTCATGTGCTGGACTAACATTAGGTAAAATATTCATGTAAGCATTGTTGTTCCTCTTCTACACTTATGAGGGAGAATATGATGTTTGGGGAGCTTTTTTAGTGAAGTGTATGATGCTTCTGTGTCAGAAACAGCAGGCTAAAAACTTGCTCTTCCATTTGTAAGGATAAGTAATAATTTAAGATGGTCCTAAATATCTAGTTGTGTCCTCAGTCTGTGTGCTCCTCCCCAAAAGTGCATCTACACTGTCAATTATGACTGAGACAGAGGATTACATCCCCTAAGCAACCTTCTCTGCATCTATATCTTGCCTGTCAGCACCAGATTCCATATCATTCGCCTTAATCCTCCATCCAGCCCCATCTACAAACTGCCTTTCTCCATTAAGTCTGATCTCTATTAAAGCACAGCAAAGACAGGAGGTACAGTAATATCTGGGATTCCTGCTCAACACTACTCATACTTGTGAGCTGCAGCACCCAGATGAACTAAGTATATCCTATAACTTCAGAAAAGCTTCTGGACTCAGCCTGGATGGCTACTGAGCCTTGTACTTAGGGATTTCTTTATAGGCATCTTCTGAGTTGGAGCTTGAAAGTGATCCTAAATTTTTCTTAATTATCAGACATGGTCATATCTTTTCTGTGCACCTATTCTACAGCTGACACATGGGACTAACTTCCCCATTTGAGAGTAAGCCAACTGAAGTTCTCAACTCTCAAGCTGAAAGGTTTTATTCAGCCTTGTGGTAAAAAGGCTTCATAGTGCCTCAGGAACAGGCTGTTAACTCCAACCAACATCCCAGAGCAGTGTCATTTACAGTCCCCAGGCTAGGCCCTAGAGCAGCTGGGAAATCAAACTGAGACCCCGAGTTAGAGTATGGGAAACCAGTGTAGAGAGCAGGAATCAGTTTCATAGGCACGTTAAGGACACACACTGTGGCAGTCATGTTTCCTGAGGACTTGTGGCATCCTGCCAGGTATGTAGTACCTCTGTGGATCTGAGAGCAGGTTATGTTTCAAAATGCTTTCCTCCGCCTCCAGATCTCTTTACCAGCCAAAATGGGAAATGGCTGTCTCTGGGCATCCTTCCAGAAGCTTCTAAGTTGATGCACTCATGCAGCAAAACCCAACTGGTATATTTACATCCTGTTCACCTTGGTATTAGCACTGCATAAAGTTTTTGCCCAACCCTTGCTCCTCCTCTGCATGCCAACTGGCCTCTTGTCCATCTACCAAAGTGGGAAGTACCTAAGTAGGAAGTGAGTTAAAGACTAACACATCAATAGTATCTGTCAGATGATATTGGCTCTGGCTTCTTTACAATCATTATTGCTAATAAAAGTGTTAACTTCTATAGGTAAGTGTCTCTTTTGAAGTTACACCAACAAGCTGAAATTTAACCCTTCTTCACCTTTCTAAAAGTGAATCGAGCTGCTATTTAAACAGCAGAATAAAATCTCCAGTCCTTCATCTATTCCTGTTTCTATTTAAAGGTGATAAACAGTTGATTTCACGTAAGATCTCATCAGCATTCCTTAGTCAGCACGATTGTTCTGGACTTCCTGGCATTCTGACAAACTGAGTAAGGTTACTTAGGAGCTTAAAGCTAGAATGATTGGAAAAGGAAAAGAGACAACATGCTGCCACCTTTTGGCTAGAGAAATGAGAACAGGTATTATCTCGATGGACCTATTTAGTGGAAATTAAAAGACATTTGTGCTTATTTCTTCTGTAATAAAACAACCTGAAAGTCCATATAGAGCAAGATGCATCACTTCATGTTCTAAACTGTTGCTATGAGCTTAACTCACATATTTCACTTTGCTCAGTCTTGTTTGGGCTAATTAATCATTCTCAATCAATAACTAATAATTTATCTCATTTAAAGCATACAGGGTTGAGTTCACTCACCTAAAACTAATGCTTTGCATCACTAAACTGATTTGGGGAACACAGCTGCAGAAGTAGAAAGTACAAGACCTCATGAATTAGTAGCTTGTAAAAGTAAGTTACTGCATGTCCTAACTCCCATTTGGCCATTTGTTAAGTTAAGGCAGCCTGACTCTTTCACTACTACGTTCATTACCAGTATGAGCAGTATGTTACAACTTTTCACCGTAACTGTTCCAGTGAGATTTTCTGTGCTGGCTGACTGCTGAGGACCTGAAGGGTATTTTGTTTGCTCATTTATGAAAATGTTGGTTCAACTGTCTGTAAGAATAAAAGATGGAAGAATGCTTGTCTTTGGTGCACCTCCCAGCTGGAGCAGCCTCAGTCACTCAGAGAACCACAAGATCATTCTGTTAAAAAAAATATGTGTTGTCTAGTTTGAGGCAGAGCCTTGAAATTTAGCAGAGGAGCTATCTGTACCAGGGATGTGCTTCTCACTGCTGCTGTAAGTCACTGCACAATTTTGGGCCAAGCGATAAGCCTTTGAAAATCTCAGTTCAAATATGTTCTGTAAAGACTTACGGGAGCTTGTGAGCTCAAGCCCATGAGTGTTCTGTTACTCTCAGTTTCCATGTGCCAGAGACTCTTTACTTCACATTTACTACACATACAGATTCACTGCCCTATCCTGGGGCACTAAAATCCATCAGACACTTGATCTGCCACTTCTCAATGCTGGCATCAAGTTCTCAGTCTTCTCTACTAGTATATGGGTAATGTAAATGAGATCCTGTCTGCCTGTGCTGCAGATGGGACAGGAACTCTCCATCCACCACTGAACCAGTGTTGGTAGGCCTGTATTGATCAATACCATGATGGTCCTTGAGACCTGAAGACCTTGACAGTCTGCAAGATCCAGCTCTGGGAGTACTTGATAGGGTGCTGAAGGTGGAACACCAGGACATTACACCCTAAGGTGTTTCTGGCTGTGAGATCACCTTATAGACAGTGCTGACGAAATCTGTGCAGACTGCAGTTGGTGCACCTCCCACCTGGAGTAGCTCCAGTCACTCAACCATGAGCAAAGCTGTGCAGCAGACCTGAACTAGGCCTTTATGCCACATCATGCTGTTGTTACACTTCACACATGGGTGCTTATGCAAACTGTCCCTGTCTCAGGAAAGACCTGCAGACCTGTAATATATTAATAGTGCCACCTTATACTCTTTACTGTATCACGCTTCAAAAGCTGAGAGTTAAAGAGCAACCTTATACCTTGAGGAGGTCTAGGCTTTCTGCCATTTGTATCCAGAGGACCAGAGACATGAGAAAACCACTAGAAATTATCATGTTTATGCACTGATCACTCACTGAGAGTCCCAGTAGAAGCACTCAATGGCTTCACAGTCATTGTGATATAAAAAGTCAAGAATCTGAAGGAACCCTACAAAAAGGCTGTTGGCTGGAGTTTTGAGGCAAAACAACCCCCACTCACCCATCAGGAAAAGAGAGGAACTGATTTTATCTTGCTGTTTTTAAGGAGGGAAGAAGTGCATTGATTTATGGTGCAGTGCTGTGCTTAACCTCCCAGGGCTGAGGGCATCCCGTTATGTTTTAAAGGTCAGGACCACACCGTTATCAATATGGGACAGTGGTGGGGAACAGCAAGACACATCCTTCCAGATGTAAATCCTTCCTTTTCCTACCAGGAAATTCCGCTAAGCCTCTTTGGAGCCAGAATTCCTTCTACCCATCTCAGCATACATCTTCCACACATTTCATGAACTGTTTTAACATATCTTCCAAGAGTAGGATTTTTATCCATTTATCTCATATGCTCAGCACCAGCACAGCCACACACTTTCCCAAAGCAGTCACTGGAGCCACATCATGCTAGAGAAGCAGGGAAATACCTGGACCTCAGGCCTGCTAGAAATATTTACAGGGATGTGGGTTTGTATCTCCCTCTGCACTTTTCTGTTATTTCTAGGGAAGCATATCTAGCTTGTTGGTGTAGAGCTGTGTATAGCTGCTTAGTGCACAGAATGGACCATGGTATGAAGATGCATCAGGACTGAGTAATGAATCATATCTTGTTCAGAGGATCTTGGCTCTTTTGTTGCAGAAAGTGAATGCAATGACAGCAGGGAGAGTTTTAAAAAAAAGTGGTTGCTGGCTAAATCATTTGTGTGGTGCTCAGAAGGACTGGATTCTATTTTTGTCTTTCACACAGACTACTAAATTAGCTGCTTAAAAAGACCCCATTTTTGACGGGTAGCCATGAACTGGGTGCAGTGTTTTGCTGGATGCCTACATTGTAACCTTGTGCTTTTATGGCTAAAAACATAGCTGCAACGTAATGTAATTAGTTGTAATGCTATCTTCTCCTTACTTTATGGGGATGTTATCATAATCCAGTGAATTCTGTTGGTGGAACTCTCGGCTCCTACGCTGTTGCATATCACTGAAAAGTCCTTACTCTGTCTTCATAGCAGGATTAGAAGAGTAAGTAGTAAGGCACGGGTACCACGTGGAGTATCAAAGAGAGTACAAAGTACTGTGCAGTTGCTCATTAAGTGACAACCATCCTTTCTGTGCATTGAGTGGGCTCATGTCATTAATGACTACCTTGCGATCCAATGCAAGGGGAGGCAAATCAAAGTTCTTCAAACAACATGAATTCTGGCATTTTCTAACTTCAAAATGGTTGACTTTGCAAACTTAAAAGCTTTTAAGTGATTTTCTAATGTAAAATAAAGCAGAAAGGACCATAAAAGGAATCACAGAAGATTAAAAGTGCTTTAAGACTGACATTTTTGAGACTTTGCTCCTGATTATTGAGGATTAGTTCAACACATACATTTATCAGACCAAGCTTTATCATAATATTAGAATTGTAAAAAAGTCCATAGGGTTCTGAACTAGTTGACCTAAGCTACTGTCAAACAATAATGAGGCAGTGTGCAGCTCTGTGTGTATAAACAGACTGAAGATAATAACATGAGAGCATTTAAAGAGGTAGGTAAAGCGTAAATTAATGCACAGTACTTTGCTGGTTTGGCTAATCATTCCCTCTGGAACACTACACTGATGAAATTATGGCAATACCTAACATATTTGAGCATCTGTGTCCCATGCTTCAGCGCATAAAGTTGACACACTTGGCCCTGGGCCTGTGTCACTGCAGTAGGTTGGTCTTACAGGTCCTTCTCTGTCTTCATCAGGATACAGGTCATCTGAGCTGTCAGTAACAGATTCTGCTTCTTAAATTCAATCCCAAGGTCAGCCAAGAGGATAGGATCACACTTGTAAATCAGCTATTAGAATGCAAAGGATTTCTGGTTTTACACAGAAGACCTCACTCTGTTCCCATGTTCATCTGTCCTCATATCTCACATAACTGCCCCAAATACATTCTCCAAAGACCTTTAATTTAATTTCTAAAAAAATGCAACAATTTTGTCATCTCTGCACTTGCTGAATTGTCCTGAGCTTCCTCCCTGGATTCCTGCAAGCTCTCCTGAAAAGCTGGTTCTAGAATCAATTTTGTAAAGGTTTGGATGTGAACCATCAGGACCTTTAGCACTTCATCTGTGAACATTTTAACAGTGAAAAAGCAAATAGCCAGTGACAGTAAAATAAAAAAAAAACTTAAATCCACCATTGTTTTTGTGTTCATCACCACCCCATTCTTGGCTAGGATCAGCCTTCCCTTTGCTTACTCATTCCCTGTTCTGCTTTTTCCTGCCATGTTGTCAAGCATGCAAAGAACTGGTTTATCCCTGCCCCACCAGCATCAGCACTTTACCATGTTATCTCCCCAGTTACTGTGGAAAGGCTCTCTGTAGCCTGCAGGTTAGGACTGTGATATTTCTATTTCAGTATCAAGGCTTGCATTTTAAGTGCTAGGATTAAAGAAAGATCATAGAATCATAGAATCATAGAATGGTAGGGGTTGGAAGGCACTTTTAGAGATCATCTAGTCCAACCCCCCTGCAGAAGCAGAGTCACCTAGATCAGGTCGCATAGGAACGTGTCCAGACGGGTCTTGAAGACCTCCAAGGAAGGAGACTCCACAACCCCTCTGGGCAGCCTGTGCCAGGGCTCCCTCCCCCTCACAGGGAAATAGCTTTTTCTTATGTTTAAGTGGAACTTTTTGTGTTCCAGCTTCATCCCATTACCCCTTGTCCAGTTGCTAGCTACTATGGAAAAAAGGGATGTCCCAATCTCCTGACATCCACCCTTTAGGTATTTATAAATGTTAATAAGATCTCCTCTCAGTCTCCTCTTCTCCAGACTAAACAGCCCCAGTTCCCGCAGCCTTTCCTCGTATGAAAGATGTTCCAGTCCCCTGATCATCTTGGTGGCCCTGTGCTGGACTCTCTCCAGCAGTTCCCTGTCCCTCTTGAGCTGAGGAGCCCAGAACTGGACGCAGGGCTCCAGATGAGGCCTCACCAGGGCAGAGTAGAAGGGGAGAAGAACCTCCCTTGACCTGCTGGCCACACTCTTCTTGATGCATCCCAGGATGCCACTGGCCTTCTTGGCCACGAGGGCACATTGCTGGCTCAAGATCTTTACAAGGTATCTGGCAGCTTTGCATTTGACAGCTTGTAAAGAAGCTGGGTACCTATTTCAGTGATGGAGTTATTTTCCTTGTTCTGTATCATTTGATGTGTAATTAAGATAGAATTTCACTACTGGGCTTCCTGTATGTCAGTGTACAATCTATTCCATTTAGTCACAGTAGATTACACACTCATCATTATCCTATGAAACACGGTACAGTACCAGTGAGTCAATTACACCTGATGGTCAGATTGCTCTATATTCAATGTCTTCCTATTATGCCTGATCTTCTTGACAATAAAACTACTGATTTTTTTAGAGTAGGATTTCAAAAGATTTTAAGAAAGAACATGAAACTTGCCATCATTAACTTTTTCTAAAACATTTACTGAAGTTAAAAGTATTTCTTGTAATTACTGGGGTTTGTTAACTTCCTCCTTGTTTTTCTCTTCCCTCTTTTGCTCTTCTCACTCTCCTCCCCCATCAGTTTGAAAATCTAAGTCCATAATGTCACCTTTGGAAAAGGTTTTGAGACGTGTTAGATAGAATTCTCTTCTATGTAACTGTCAATACAATCCATTTCAAAACACCTTCCTTCAAGCTAATCAATACCAGCCAACAGTAAAAAAAGAGACTAACAGATTATGATAGACTTAAACATCACACATTAAAAAACCTGAAAATCAGGAAGAGTACAACATTTTTTTTTACTCCAGCTTTTTCCTCCTTGTTTTAGCTCTGTTAGATTTCAGAAGAGGGAAAATGTGGAGTAAGAATCACCCATTAGAAGCTGGAGAATTGAGTTAAAGACCTGCCTTATCTAGTTTTCTTACCAGGCCCTAAGCACATAATTTCATTGTGGTGGGCTGACCCTGGCTGGATGCCAGGTGTGCATCAAAGCCTCTCTTATCACTTCACTCCTCAGCTGATATTTCTCCCCTCAGTTGAGAGAAAATATAACAAAAGGCTCCCAGGCTGAGATAAGGGGAGGGAGATCACTCACCAATTACCCTTCTAGGCAAAACAGACTCAACTTGGGCAAATCAACTTATTACTAATCAAATCAGAGTAGGATAATGAGAAATAAAAACTAAATCTTAAAACACCCTCCTCCCATCTCTCCCTTCTTCCCAGGCTTAACTTTACTCATGATTTTTTCCACTTTCTCCCTCACAGTGGTGCAGGGGGACAGGGAAAGGAGGTTCTGGTCAGTTCATCACATGTTGTCTCTGGCACTTCTTTCTCTTGGGGAGGCCTCCTCACACTTACCCTGCTACAGTGTGAGGTCCTTCCCATGGGAGATGGTCCTCTATGAACTTCTCCAACACAGGTTCATTCCACAGGCTGCAGCTCTTCACAAACCACCCCAACATGAGTACCCCACAGAGCCACGAGTCCTGACAGCAAACTTGCTGTGCCACGGGCTCCTCTGTCCACAGGTCCATAGGCCCTGCCATGAACTTGCTTCAGCGCAAGCTTCCCATGGGGTCACAATCTGGGGTTCTACCAGAGTCCCACCAGTTATTGTTACACTTCTGAAGGTAATCCAACCATGCTGGGAAAATCTGTGCTGAAAAAAAGGTATATGATTTATTAGCTGAAATCAGACCAAATACCAGGACTCTAAGATTGAAAGCTTGTTTATTTTTCCAAACTAATAAAATATAATGATGTCTTCCTACAAGCTTAACATTTCTTGTAGATTACAGAACTATTACTTTAAAAGCAAAGCACTTAACAAGAAACACTTTAGTATTGTTGATAAATATTAACAAACAAATGGCCATACGAAACATCATAATAAAACATGTCCATCTGGAACCCTTTCTTTACCAATACAGCCTAAGAAAACTGTAAAAAGACTAGAAAATCAATAGTAGTTTTCACTATTCTTTACATAGCTCTAACACTGTGTAATGTTAGCAAATCTCCCTGGCTTCTTTGCATTTTTCTCACAGCAAAGAGCAGAAATAAAAAACTATGAAGGGTCATTTTAAAAACATAGAAATGTGTGCAGAAAATTCACTGGCATGAAAAACGTTGAGATGCTTTTAGTTCATTTTATCTTTAAGTGACTATAGTTCAAGTTCACAGTAGCACTTAATCTATGAAGGATGTTTGTTTTCTGTTTGATTTCAGACTCTTCAGTTACGCATATCTTGTCAATGCACTTTGGAGGCCTCTATATTTTTTTTCCACTATAATCTGTGTTTTTCAAAAAGACCAATTTTCAAAGCAGTATCTGCATTAACACTGGAGATGTTAATTGCTAGGCACTAACTGACATTTACTGTTTATTCAGACAAGCTGGAAAGCGCGTGTGCATTGGAAATTTATTGTGGGTGAATCTGTATAATTTTATGATTCACGATTTGCATCAAATGATGTTTTGTTGTGTATGAATTCTCTGGCTTTATATGCACCACTATTAAAACTTCAATACAAAATGTATTACTTAAACAACATCCAATAGCTCAAGCACATCTTACTGAAACACTACCCTGGAGCCATCGTTCTTCAATTGCTAAGTGCTAAGCACTGATAAGAAAACATGACTTTGCTGGCTACTCAGACTGTCCTTTGCATCACACTTAGCAACTGCTTCTACAGCCTGGACTGCTGGTGTTCCATCATCTGACACATTCCTGTACCAACAGACCTGTGTCTGCACAGCCAAGCTCATAGTCTGGTACTCAGCTGCTGATTTCATTGTCCTCAGAAAAGAAGTGCATGTCATCTGCTGGAATTCTGCCCAGCAAACTGCACACATACAGAACCAAATATCAACAAATGAAGGAAACGATTGGTACATAAGCAAATGCTGCCATAAAGAATCTCTCTTTCAATTATAAGAGTCAGAAATACAACAGCAGAAACTCTGGAAAGCTCACTGGGTCAGGAGCTACCACTAAAAGCAGGGATTTTTGTCTATGGGAGCTATCAAGTTCTATATTCAAGTACTTCTATCTTCTGTGGCTACCAATATTGACACTGGCCAGGATCCAGAGCAAGCAGAGATGGACTGTGAAATCCAGGTTCTCCATTGATTCATAAATACAGAAGAAGTTTCAGGCCCAGGTACTTCCATCCCCTAAATCTCACCTAGAACATCCAGCTTTCTCACAGGTGGAGTCTCTTGAACAGTGGAAGAAGGTACATAGAATATAATATGACTTTATGGTAAGATTTAGATATCATCATTCCTGACTGGATATTTTAGTGTGTCCTTTCTATGACTCTGAGGGTTGTAAATCTTTTCCAAGTTCTCAGTGTGGGATCTATGCAAAAAAAAAAAGCCTAGAAATTTTCTGTTATCTTCTACTTTAATTTATATAGTGATACAAAAATGGTCTTTTTTGAGAAAGCATGGGCTGGGCCACCAGTCTTGTCAGATGGCTGGAAAATGGGCTGGACTAACAGGCTTTTCTGGTAAAATCAAGTGGTTGACATGTTGCTAGTGAATAGCTGTGTTGAACATCTTCATCTAGAGGCCCAAATAATGACACAGAAGGTACCCTGTGCAAATTTATGGACACTAAATTAAGGAATAGCTGATATGAAGACTAGTAGAAATTAATCCAGAAAGAACTAGATAAATTTGAGGATTGGGCCAACAGATACCTCAAGCTCAACACGGAGTTGCTCCAGGCACCAAGACAGGGAGGAAACAGCTCACAAAAAGGACCAGGGCATCAAGGTGATGTCAGGCTGAGCAAGAGCCCATTCAAGTGCACTCTCCTTGCAAATAAAGCAAACTGCCCCCTGGACTCCATTGAGAGGCTGACACATTGTACTTTATTGTTTATTAAGTATGTAGAGAAAGAAAAAGAGCATTTTTTCATTAAAATGGGTGTAATGGGAAATTAGTAGCAATGCTTGCCACAGCAGTGAGTTTCTGGAATAGTTTTCTGCCTTCAGTAGCAGGGTAAAACAATCAAGCTAGCTGCAAAATGGAATTCAATAGTTTATAAAAAGAACAACATAATAATGTTGCATGTGACAGCAAGTGCTGATGTAGGAGGTCTCATCCAGTCCTACATTCTTGAATTTGGCATGCATAGTGACAAAAAAGAAATGAAGATAAAGAATAGTTTTGGAAATGTAATAAAGAGGGAGAGAAAAGGGGAAAACAATCTTCCTCTAAAATGTAGCAACTTTCTTGTCAGAGATCCCAGCATTGTCTCAACATGGCCTGATTCCACTGTCTTTAGTACCCCTCACTTCTATGGTTTGTTAGAAGCAGTAATACTTCTAGCAAAATAGCAATACCATGTTTTATATAGTGTATGCCAGGAGATGTTAAGCAACTGATGATCCTCAATGATTCCCTTGAACCCCTTATCTACAAAGCAAGGCCTTTATACCATTTGGTCATATGAGAAACAAACAGAGACGATTTGAGGCCCTACACATGCATTACTTAGAAAGGACAAGTTTATTGTGTGCAACACTTTGTGGTTTAGATCTTAGTGGGTTTTTTAAACCCCTAATGGTTTTTAATTATGCACACTGTTACCCCTCATTAATGATATTAGTACTGTTCACAGTGACTGTGTTCTTGTTTGTTAAAAAAGTAATTGAGGAGGTAATTGAGCTCTGCATTCATAGCTTTATGTTTTAAATAACTATTTAAATGCCTCACTTTGTTACAGTAATACACTCAAACATTAAATAAACTCAAGAGTGAAAGAGAGGCAGCATAAGAGGTGGCAAAGGCAAGTGCTGCTATATCAGTGGAAGCAGCAGCAATGGCTCTAAGTAGAGATGTCCGGAAAAAGCCAGGCCCACCAGCCACACCTTTCTGATAAGCTCTGAGGTCAAACACAGGAAGCAAATAAGACTTGAGTGAAATCTGGAAGTCCCATTAATCATCCCATATGCCCTGCTAGCTAAGAATGCAGCACCTAATGGTAGAGGCAATGTAGGCCCACTGTTGAATGATGTGGGTGCCCTGGTGACAGAGGATACAGAGAAGGCAGAGTTACTGAATGCCTTCTTTGCCTCTGTCTATACTGCTGGAGGCTGTCCTCAGGAATATATCATATATCAGCATCTGAGAAAGAATCACCCCATGTACCAGTACAGGTTGGGGAGTGAACTCTTAGAGAGTAATGCAGGGGAAAGGGACCTGGGAGTCTTGGTTGGCAGCAGGACGAGCATGAGCCAGCAATGTGCCCTCGTGGCCAAGAAAGCCAATGGCATCCTGGGGTGGATTAGGACTGTGGGCAGTAGGTCAAGAGAGGTTCTTCCCCTTCTACTCTGTCCTTGTGAGACTGCATCTGGAATATTGTGTCCAGTTCTGGGCCCCTCAGTTCAAGACGGATATGGAGCTGCTGGAGAGAGTTCAGTGCAGGGCCACAAAGATGATGAAGAGAGTGAAGAATCTTCCTTATGATGAAAGGCTGAGGGAGCTGGGGCTCTTTAGCTTGGAGGAGACCAAGGGGTGACCTCATTAATGTTTACAAATATGTAAATGGTGGGTGTCAGGAGGATGGAGCCAGGCTCTTCTCAATGATAGCCAGTGATAGGACAAGGGGCAATGGGTACAAGCTGGAACAGAAGAGGTTCCAAAGAAATACAAGGAAGAATTTCTTCTCTGTGAGGGTGAGAGAACACTGGAACAGTCTGCCCAGGTGGGTTGTGGAGTCTCCTTCTCTGAAGACATTCAAAACCCACCTGGATGAGTTTCTGTGTGACCTACTCCAGGTGGTCCTGCTCTGGCAGGATTGGACTGGATGATCTTTTGAGATCCCTTCCAACCCTTAAGATTCTGTGACTCTGTGATTCTGCAAAAGTAGAAAGGCAGCTTCCAAACAGATGGCTGTTCCCTCAAGGACGAACTCTGTCACATAGGCATGCACTCTGCAAAGACCTCAAAGAAATCGTTTCAATGCTGCTGATAACCTTTCATTTTCAGGCCCCATCAGCCACTAATATATGTCAGAGCCCAAGAGTGGCAGTGTATCAAATGAAACTGCCCTAGAGCAGGATAGGAAGGAAATGACTGGTTGGAGTTCTACCTCTCACTCTTCATGGGCCTTTACCATTTTAGGTCTGCAGTCACTAAACCATTTTGAAGTTTATTTGGGGAAAAAATAATCACAGAATCATGTGACTGAAGTCATAAAAGGGTATGTCAACAGTGTAAGCATAAACCTGGACATGGGCTGCCAGGTGGAGCACCACTGTAATAACTACTGCCCATCATGCCATGCTAATTCACAGGAGAAAAGGTATTCAGGACACATTTTTCAAAGCTTTTATCTTTATTTATCTTTATTGCTGACAGAATAGAGTTATGTCGGTTTCAAGACACTTTGCCTGCCAGGGAAGGTATCTGGCTATGTCACAGGTGACACAAGAGGCTTCACATGTAACTTGAGGAAGTCAGATAATCCAGTTTTGTTTGAGTAAATTCTCAGCCTGTGTTTTCTGCCAGATCCCATCGCTGCAGCAGAGTTTTAGGACCCATCAAATAAACTCCTATACAAAATGATACACCCACACAAAATGAAAATGCATAAACTCATCATAAGCAGCATTACATAAATGATTGACAGGTATTAAAACTGACAGTAAATACCACTTTACAAAATTAACTGCTGCTTAAGGATGATTTAGTTGTGTATGCAAAGGTAGTGAAATGGATTTCCCTTAAAATTATGTGCACCTTAGACCCACTGACAAACCTCTGTTGCCAGTTAACATAAAGGATATCAGCATGTTACTACAAGCAGCTACTCCATTGGTGCCCCTGACAGCTCTAAAGGTTTAATCATGCAGACAACTCATGTGGCAACCTGATACTGCAGGACAAAATTTGACCTCTTAGGTATTCAATCTTAATGGAGATGCTGTGGGGGCAGAAGGGTGTATTATATGGTAATACACAATTGCTTTGGCTACCTTCTCAGGCTGGCCCCTGTCATCATGAATCACAGCCTAAAGCCTCGTTTGCTCAGAAACTGCCATACTTGCCATTGTGGGATGAGATGCCAGTGGGAAGTGAGTGCCACTGCTAATGCTAACATTGTGCTTATTGCATATGCCTCAGTGCTTCCCCAAACACAGTAAAAGCGGCTTTGTTCACTGAGAGCTCAGTGCCAACACCAGTCTGAAAGCTCTGACTACCAGTGTGCCACTCCTTGACTTGGGTGCCCAGCTGAGATACAGTGCTGCTTTCCCCTGAACCAGAAAAACTCCAAGCTCTACCCCTGTAGCATCCCTCTGAGTGTACATAATTATTCTGAGTCTGACAGGAAACACAGCACGCTGCCCTCAGTAGTTCAGCACTAATTCAGCCCAGCATATACATTATTCAATAGATATGAGACAAATCAGATTGAGAAATTCCTGGAACACTGGTTTTGGTGTGAAGAAAAAGTCATATATCTCTCAAAACAATTTTAAAGTGGATTCAAAGAGATTAATCTTTGCCTATATCTGGTTGTCAGTTGAATACTGTTACAACCAAGCAACTGAATCTAGGGTGTCTCCCCTAGTCTTTCTTGCAGCACGCTCCAACTTTTCTCTACAGTTTGATATTCAACATCACCAACTTTGTAGGAAGGACTTGCAGAAGTCTCTTTTGCTTAGAGCAGAAAACATCTGCAGCCAATGAACTGTGTAATGCAACATTATGTGGGATATAAAGGACTTACAGTGAAATTTGAGTATACCCTTTCTAGCTCTGGGAATCCCTGAGGAACAAGCACTTTTGTGTTTGCCATATGAAACTGAAACTACTCGAGCTAAACAACATTTAGGTAACAAAATAAATAAAGCTTTGTTATATTCAAACAGAAAGTTAAGGTACTAGCAACTAGACAGGACAAAAGCATGCTCTTAGAGCTAGATGGCACTTTGTCTTAATCTGCACAGTGTCTTTGTGTCCTTTCAGTTCTCAGCTTATAGGGATAAATGTGCAGGTGACGGGACTGGAGCCAAACTGACTGTGCAAAACCTTGTGTTCCAGATATGTATCACAGAACAGGCTATCTTTTCAAGCCACGCTGAGATGAGAATGTAGAAGTGATTACAGTAGCTCAGACTAGACAGCCATGTAGTTCAGTGATGTAACACTTAACAGTGTCCAAAAATAGATGGAAAGCATAGGGGCAAAGAAAGTACGTAGTAAACATTCCTTTCGCTTCCACCAGCATGCAGTTGGCATTGCCTGAGAAAGTCAGTACCTAATCCCACACAAAGTTTACCAGAACAAAGTTGCCCTTTCAAAATACATTCAGTCCAGGTGAACTAGCAGAGTAAGGCTGTACAACTGTACACTTTGCACTATGGAGTTTTAGAGCATTTATCAAGTCTGATGCTTAAAAAACATTTATGCCGTCTCATGGAACCAGGTTAACTCTCTGTGTTAGCTACTGCATGAAGACAAGCAGCTGCACAAACCATTGCATGCTCTCTGATTTACCTCCTCCAACCCAACTTTAAAGGGAGTTGGTTACTTGTCTCCTCACATTGGAAGGTGAGAACGCTGCTAGTATTCCTTGCTTAACAAGACTTATTAATTTTTGTTATTTTCTGGTAATCTCATGGGTTATAGCTTTTCAAAAGTAGCTGACAGCAGAAAGCAGAGTTAGGGGTGAAATAATAAGCTATGCCTCACCAACAAGTCTTAGAATTTTGTGACACTTGTGCCAGTTTGCAGGTTTTTATTTTCAGAACACTTTCTCATAGCAGAGTTCACAGCCTTAGATTAAATCAGACCTAAACCTACAAGGGGCTAGGTAAGGGATAGGAACACCTGCTCTCCACCTCAGATAATCCAAAGCTCATGTTCCTGCCACAAAACAAATAATTCCAGTGAACTCAATGGGATTTTGCATTACAGTTAAAACAAGTACCTAAGTCTTACCAATAGTGGTACTGACTTCAAATAGCTGGGTATAATTAACGTATGGTACAGGTTATTAGTGACAGTGATGTGTTAATTATGTGTCTAAACTCATAGGATTCCTTTGTAGCTGTTTTTTTTTTTTCCAGTTCACCCCCTATTCTGTTTTCAATTTAATCATTTATTTCAGTCTCCTATTTACATTTTTTTCTGTACAAACTAACAGAGAAACAGTTATTTGTACTGAACATACTGAGATAGAGGTCAACTGAAATTTTGGACAGAACAATTTATGTGCTAGAAGAATTGTCTTAATTCCCATTTTGCTGTTCAAAAATGTCAGCTGACTATATTCACAACTTTTGTCTTAAATCACATTTGGTTTGAGCATATATTGCCAGTAACAACTAAGTGTGTATGCGTGCATTTGCACACACATTTTAAATGATTAGCTGTGGAAAACAATTCCCAATGTACTAATATGTGAGTTATTCACATAGAAACTTTTTGCTTTAAAATACTTCTACAGTAGTAACAGTGTTTCACAGCTCCCAAGAGCTGCAGACACTCAGCATTTTGGGTATTAGTAAAAGTTAGAAACAAAGTGTAACACTGACGATGCCATACTGAGGAAATACAAAGCACTTCAGCAACAATTGCTCTTCTAATGAGGAATGTTGTGAAGACTTAAAAGTGACTTTGTTATGCACTCCTACAACCCCTGTGATTTCAATTACAAAGACACTAAAATGAGCCTTTAAGCCAAACTCTAATCTTCTGGGATTTGGGCAATTGATTAATTTTTTCACAGTTAAATAACAATGAGCTGAATCACGAGGGAATACAAATGTATGCACACTCCCAGTTTCTGAGTGCCTACTGCTAGTGTTACAGTAACTGAGGTAACCTCCTACATCTCTGAAGCACTCATGGCAAAAAAAATCTCAGGGGGAAACGACGAAAAAGACAGTCAACTTTCCCTGTGTCAAACGGTTGCACTACAGGGCAGGCAAGTGCGGTGTCACCACCTAGCACTGTGCTGGCAAGCTGCGCTCGCTGGTCTGTACGAGAAGCAAACCAAGGGCTGACTCCGAGGAAACCACGGAGGTGGGTGCGCCTGAAGGTGCCATTTGCCCTTATAAGCGGCTCCCCATGGTGTCGGGTAGGTAGAGCGGGCTGACTGCCTTTTCAACGCGGGCCGGCCGCAGGGAGCGCGAAGGGGACGGTGGCTCGGCCCTGCCGCGCCCGAGCGGGCGCCGCCGAGGCACCGCGTTACCCGCACCCCAGGCCCATGGGGCCCGTGAGGAAAGCAGACGTGGTGCTTTGCCAAACGCCGTGCCTGGCGGCCTGGGAGGGCGGGCTCGCAGCAGGGCCCTCAGCCCTTCTCCCGCCTTCAGCGGCGGCCGCTCGCCCGCCCGAGCCGGTGAAGCGGCACACGGGCAGGAACGGGAAGGTGGGAGCCGCCGGCTGCTGGAGAACAGCGGCCTCGGAGAGGAGAGGCGTGTTCTGGCATGTCGGCGAGTTGTGCCGCCCGGCCCCACGCTGTTTCTTGGCCCCTTTTCTGCTCAGGAGAAGTTAGGGCAGACTGTGAGGAAAACGAATCGGAGTTAACAAGACAAGTTCTCCGCAGCGAGGCAGCGCCATCTTGCTATACGGAAAAGGAAAAAGAAGGGCCGTGGCTGACGCCATTTTGCATCTGAGCGGCAGATGGGCACAGCCTCGCTATTTTGCGCTCCCTGGGCGCCGCCATTTTAGGTTACGGCAGAATCTCCGCCTCCCCTACTCCAACCTCATTGGGCGCCGCCATTTTGGCTTACGAACACGCCGGCGACCCGCAGGGGTCCTCACCCCCTCCCTTCCTCCCTTTAGGTGTCTTCATAAAATGCCCGTGGAGAATCCCCTCTTTTTTCGCCCCGCTCCCAAGATGGCGTCGATGCGGGAGAGCGACACTGGCCTGTGGCTGCACAACAAACTGGGCTCCACAGACGAGCTGTGGGCGCCGCCGAGCATTGCCTCGCTGCTCACGGCTTCAGTGATCGACAACATCCGCCTCTGTTTCCACGGCCTCTCCTCGGCCGTTAAGCTCAAGCTGCTCCTGGGGATGCTGCACCTGCCCCGCCGGGCAGTGGATGAGGTGAGAGCTGGGAAGGGGCTTACGCGGGAAGCTTTACCGAAGCGGGGTGTGTGAGTGTGTGAGGGGTAGACGTCGGTCAACGATGGCTTGAGGGCAGAGGGGCAGCGCCAGCACCATCTCCTCCCCTCCGCCCTTTTTCTTTGCGCATGGAGGCTGTGGGGAGGGGAGACCCCGCGGCGCGGCGGGCGCCGGGAGCGGCCCTCAGCGGGGGAAGCCGACCCTCAGGCGGCTGCCCCTCAAGGGCAAGTGCCCGCCTGCACCCGGCCGGGGGGGGGGTGTGGTGAGGCTGGTCCCCACAGATAGCCCCACTTATCCTTCGCAGCCTTGGATGGGGAGGGAGAGGGTCTCAGCTGGCAGAGCGGTCGGTTGAGGCCCAGCTTATAGGGCTGGATCCTTGGTGTGAGGAAAAGAGCTCAGATTTCCTGTGATAATTGAGTGAATGGAGTGGGAGCTCTGCTGCTCCTCCTCCTGCTCTTCGGGGAATCTTTCATTGGCACTAGTCTTGAAAGCAGTTTTGACCTGAAACCCAAAACCCATCTTACACCTCCACGTGAACTCATAGATGTAGGGCAGTGTTTTGATACTGTTTGTCTTTGGGGAAGAGGGCTTTTGAGGCAGAGGGTTCTTCTGGAATTATGACAGATAAGTAGGATCAGTTAGGGACAGTTGGGTCTGTTAGGCTTCCTTCCCCCTCCTTGCTTAATACTGGCAGCTGTGTAGGTGTCCCAAGTCGAACATCTCTGCTTTAAGAAGGACAGCAGCAAGTGCTGAAACTTTAGGAATGGAAGATCTGGGGTCTGCACTGAACAGTGCTTTTCCTCACCTTCTTGCAGTCAGATCATGCTTGAGGAAAATTTTCATACTGTTGGTTTCTTGCTTCTCTTTCCATTTCTGGTAAGAGCTGATGCTTTCCTTTACTGCCGTACCTAATAAGTTGGAAGGCTTGAATGTGAGCTAGCTCTGCATGCTTGGCCCTGGACCATACCTCATCTGCAGCTGGCTTATTCTTACCAGTAGGCAGTTACTGATATTTGGAGCAGTAGTTGGAGAATGACTGGGAAATGTTTAAGTTTCTTCAGCCAGGTTTAAGGAATTCCTCTCCTACTTTGATTATGTAAGTTATTGGTTCCTGGCAGCAATCATGATGTGTAGTTAATCCTTACCTTCTTATCTAGAGTACCCTCAGCTGTGCTTGCACCAGTCTCTTTCTTGGCTGGGAGACAGCTGCTGCTTAGTCTTAATACACCAGGCAGGGTATTAGGACTATAATTTGGATTATTGTATGCTCAGTTTTTGTGTACTTGTGAGCTGAAAATGCACAAGCATCAAGTTTAGGCAATAGTTTAATGCATGTTGGTGTCTTGCCACATGCATCTGTATGGTTGCTCACTATGTTACATGTATCCCTAGGGAAAAAAAAAATATCTTGTTAAATATGTTAAATTCTTGAAGCATGATATTCATGTTTAGTGCTTGTTCAGTACACAAGCTGTCTTCCTTATGTGTGACAAATGCAGCTGTGTTTTGGGACAGACAAAATAACCAAGGCTAGAAAGGGGGGTGGAGAGCTATGCATAAGCTTATGTGAACTCTGAGTACGCAAATTTCCACTGAAGTACTCTGAAAATTCGAGCCTAGAAGAAATTACTTTGCAATATTTATAAAAACCTAACAAATTGGTGATGTTTTTAGATTGAAAAAGGCTTAAGAAAAGCTTGGGAATCATAATAAATACCACTCATGCCATCTGTCTTTGAGGGAGCAGAATTCAAGCCAGCTGAAATAGTGTGTTGAAATGCGGCAAGAGTGTTCACTGAGTGGGTAGAAGAACTTTTTAACTGATTCTGAGGAAGATGGTAGCCAGCAACTTCACTTGGTCTGTGCTTTTGTTTGCCACAGACATGAAGTGTATGTGCAGAAGGGCAAGTCAGTTGCTGTGACTTTTAGTGTATTGTAAAATTGACCAGTTGTGTTCAAAGTATAAAGCTCTTATTACTCCCATAACAAAAGATATTGTGAGATATTTTCTCACTTCTTTGTCAGAGTTTGTGAATTCAATTGTAAACTTAAACTTTCACTGTAAACTGAGCACACTTCATGGAATCACAGAAACATTATGGTTGGAAAAGACCTTTAAGATCATCAAGTCCAACCACTCAACCCACACTGCCAGGCCCATCACTAAACTAAACTATATCCCTCAGCACCTCATCTATGTGTCTTTTGAATATCTCTAGGGATGAAGACTCCACCACTTCCCTGGGCAGCGTGTGCCAATGCTTAGTAACCCTCTTGGTGAAAAAAGTTCTTCCTAATGTCCTATCAAAACCTCCCCTGATGCAACTTGAGCCCATTTCCTTGTGTTCCATCATTTGTTACTGGAGAGATCGACGTTATTAGCATATTTTGAGTCCTTTGTGAAGAACCTGTAACAATTATTTCAGGAACGTGTGATTGTGGGTTTTTTTAAACTTGAGAGCAAGGGCTTAAAATGGTTAAAAATGAAAAACCTCGTGGGGCAGAAACACTTAACGTTTCCAGTAGCTCTGCTATTGTCATTATAGACTTCCTTCTATAAGTGGTAAAAATAGCTGATGTGATCAAACTACTGACATAAAGGGGTGTTTTCTTATCAGATACTTGTCCTTTTTGATGAGTTTGCTAAAATAATTTATATTGATGAAGACTTACTGTCAAGATTTTGAGTATTTTAACTGCCATTGGGTGTATAACATATGATACTCAGAACACATACGTATGTTTGTGTTCAGCATAGCTGCACAATGCTGTATACTTCTCTATAGTATTCTCTGCTTATTATATGGTAGACTGATCTTCCTTATTAGGAAAGGCTGTGGGAACTGGGGCTGTTTAGTCTAGAGAAGACTGGGGGGAGATCTTATTAATGTTTACAAATATCTAAATGGTGGGTGTCAGAAGGTTGGAGCATCCCTCTTTTGTATCTAGCAACAGGACAAGGGGTTTTGGGATGAAGCTGGAGCACAAAAAGTTCCATTTAAACATAAGAAAAAACTATTTCACTGTTGAGGTGAGGGAGCCCTGGCACAGGCTGCCCAGGTAGAGTGTGGAGTCTCCTTCCTTGGAGGTCTTCAAGATCCACCTGAACATGTTCCCGTGCAACCTGATCTAGGTGAACCTGCTTCAGCAAGGGGGTTGGACTAGATGATCTCTAAAGGTGCCTTCCAACCCCTACCATTCTGTGATTCTATGATGAACATGATGTCTTTTTGCTAGCAGAAATACACCAGTATAGGATACCCGTAGCTTCCTGGAAGTAAAATTCATCATTTAGAAATCGCTTCTATATCTGAAGGTGATTAAACTTAACTGTGGAAGTACTTCATTAGTCTCTTTGGAAAGTCACATACGTGTTTTCCATGCCATGTACCAGTCTGTATCGATCATGTGTGAGAAGAACTGAGCTGGCATTTGGAAACTTCATAGTATTGGAAAACATATTGCATCATCTTTGTAAAGCTTTGGGAATCTCGACAGTGAATGCAGGATACATTACTGGCATGTTTTGCAAGATATTAGATTATATTCCCCACTCTAGATAACAGATTTGACTTATTTTCTTTTCAGATTATTTTTCCTGTTTTCTGTATAATAGCATTTTCACTGAGGCACAGAAAACATGGAAATCATTGGAGTAAAAACGTTATGTGGTAATGAAGAAAAGAGTGGTAGTGTTTGGTTTAGAGGGGTCTTAATTGGCTCCTAGTCCTTTCTGAATTTCTGTGAAAGCTTCAGTCTAGACAAGTGACTCTTCAAGGAGCTCTATTGAAAGCTCAGTCCTTTACTTAAGTGGGTTTTTTCCTCAAGTGTAATATCCTTCAATTTTCATGTTTTCCTTCAACACTCCAAATGTTATACAGCTGTAAGTGACTTATTCTTCACAGTGCTCCTGTGGGATAGGTAATAAACCTAATTTTTTATCACGCTGTGAACCTCATTACAGCTTGTTTGTTCACACTGACTAATAAGAATAATTGGCTCCCACTTTCATTTTAAGTTGTGTGTTTTGTAGGCAGTTATCAAAAATACCCTTTCCCCTTGTAATTCTCTGGGCAGAATTTGCTAACTCTTTAAATCTCCCTGCCTCACTCACAGCTTTCCATCTGCTATTTTTTTTTCTAGATAATCATGCTTAGTTTAAATGATGCTTAAAGCCTGGTATAGTGCTGACCAGGATTTGAGTTGTGAATTTGGCAGAGGAGTTACTTCTGTTTATATTATATTCCTATTAACCCAATGCACAATGGCAAGTCTTTAGTGCCAATGTTTAGTTTATTTGCTCAGGGTTAGTCTGTGATGTTACAGTCAAGTCTGGGATGAGGACTGTGTGCTTCTGTGCTCTCTGAACTATCTTGGGAAGAAGATGCCTATCCCAGCAGTGGCCTGCTCTTTTGTTACAGTAGCTACAAGAGAACAAAAGTCAATACTGCTTCCTTCTGTAAATCAGGAGTCCTTTACTCATGCAAGTGGGAATTGTGGAGTATCAGTGCATAGGAGTAAGAAGGCAGATGGCACTTGCCTTTTCCTCAGTGTTCAGAACAGGCAAGCTGCTCTGCATCTTTCTGGCCTGCATTTAGTGTTCTTAATTTTACTATGATGTAATACATTATATTTTTAATCTAAACATATATAACAGTGATGCTTGATCCATTCTAGTTGTTTGTTGTGGACCTACTAATACTGTACTTTCAATCCAATGCTTCCACCTTAGTGAGAGTGCTCTGTAATAACAGAGATACTTATTAAATATCACATTCTCTATGGCCTCTGAGAGATTAAATCTTGATTTGATTTATTAGCCAACTGTTGATGCAGTTATCTAAAGGTACAGTCACATATGTTGATTTTGATACAAACCAAATGAATTCTTTACAAGGGATTATCTTTGAGCTATCACTTTGTTTCTTTCTAGTAATGTTTCCTCTTTTACTCCTTCCCACGGTGCTGTTTGCGTATTCTTCCTGCACAGCAATTATTAATCTCCTTCTGTCTCTGGGAACAGACTTTTTGCATCCTGCCTGATCCTTTTTGTTAGACTTTTCTGGTTATACCATGTGCTTTTCTTTTTGTGCCAGCAGTTTGAGAAAAATACTCAAGATCCTTAAGTTTGAGATGAGAGAAATGCCCGAACATGTTGCATCAGATCTTGACATTCATGCTTAACAAGACACTAGTTGGATCTGATGAGACACTTACTGACCCAGTGTTGCAATCTTGTACAATTAAGAGCTTGGGATTATGGCTGTATTCTGTAAAGTAAATTCTGAGTTAGAGTTGCATTTCATGCATTTTCAAACCACAAATGACATTTTTTTTCTGCTGCCAGTTCAACAGCAAACTGGGAACATATATTTAAATTGTCATTCAAAGACAAACCTGAGTTAAAATTCAAATCCAGGCTTGTTAAATGCAAGCCCCAATTCAGGCAAGGTCTCTGGTTGGCTCACAGGACATATCAGGGTGCTTTGCTTCCTAGTGTGGCAGTGACTGTTCTTTCACCATGGGGTAATGGGATGAATCCTGAACACAAAAAATTCCACTTAAATATAACAAAAAACTATTTCACTGTTCAGATGAGGGAGCCCTGGCACAGGCTGCCCAGAGGGGTTGTGGAGTCTCCTTCCTTGGAGGTCTTCAAGACCTGCCTGGCCATGTTCTTATGCGACCTGATCTAGGTGACTCTGCTTCTGCAGGGGAGTTGGACTGGATGATCTCTAAAGGTCCCTTCCAACCCCTACCATTCTATGATTCATGGAAGAAATCGTATTCTATATGCTTATCTGCTTTAGCAGTGTCTGAATAAAAGCTTGTAAAATAACCACAAATAAATCATGGCTGCTTCAGACCTCATGACAAGTTTTAAATCTTCAAGTGCTTTGCTGAGATCAGTACTGTCATTCCTATAGGATACATAGGAGAATAAAGGGCTTTGTTTCAGTAGTATTCACACTGGTCTACTGTAATAGAAGTGACTTCTGATTAGTGGTTTAGGGATAGAATAGAGAGATTGGCAAGTCTCTGTGGCGTCTAGGTGAGATTTTTATGTTCACTGAGAAAGAAATGACAAATGGAGGACAACAAAGATTAGCACCTTAGAAAAGGATTCTCTCCAGTGGGTGTTTGTTACATTTGACAGCACATTAAACAGTGTGTGTTCATGGTTATGTGGTCAGTTTAATCCAAAACAAATCAGTAGTGCTGCTGAAGTTGTAGTGTCTCCTTTTACCCTCACTCTTGTTGTGGTTGTAGTGTTTGACTGTAGTCAGCCACCCTAAGGGGCTGATAGAGCTTAAAGGGATAGGGAGATGCTAGTTTTTGGTCAGGTGAGCTGATTCAGAAGCACATTACTAGGAGTACCAAAACATGTAAGGGGTAAAGGAGAAATTGCCCCTGTAGTGCTCTTGTAAACCTTTCCACAATGAGAGGGCAATAACATTGTGTAGGGGAAGGCAATTGGAAACTGTCAGTGTTTGCCTCAGAGCTTTGGAAGTACTTGAGGGGGAAAAATGGAGAGCAGAAATGTAACTTTTATTTCTTAAGGTTACATGACTAGAATAAGCTTATATTATTAAACATTTCATATTAGAAAAGGCTGGTTCTAAATAAAGGGAAATACAAGCTAAAGGTGAAGGTTGATTTCTTGCTTGTCTCCCTGTGTACAGAAGCATGTAAACTGTAACTAAGCTGTGCCACTAAGGGTTGTGAAAAATCAAAGTTTGAGTATTTCCTTATACTTGTAAATTCTTCACTGTTAGTACCACACAGGTAGAGTATGTCTAAACATATAACTTTACTGTGATCTTAGTCCTGCAAAGCTAATACTTTAATGCTTACATGAAAGTTTACTTAGGAAAAAAAAGCAAGCATTCAGTCTTTATTTGGGGATTTAAGCTTGCTTGTGAATCACAGCATCACTGAATGAAGTACAACTACTAATTGAAGAGATTCACTCTGCAAACCCCTGGCTATAGTCACTCTGATTCTTATATCATTTCATAGTGTCAACAGACATGTTGGTCAGTAGTCAGAAAACTTACTTTTTTAATCTTAGGCTTTATTTCATCATTTTCAAGATGATTTCTTAAGGAAAAATAACTTTTTTCCTGACCATAGAAACTTTGGGTAGATGGAAAAGCTGGTTACTTGGGACATATTAGAGGACTGAGTCTACTTGTGTAGTATGTAGTTTTCATCAAATAGTGCAGTTTTGATTAGTATGAGAGATAATACTAAGTAAAATTTTAAGATTAGTTCATATGATGCAGATATTGTCTGTCTGCTTAATTATTCTGTAGCCCAGAAAGGGGCACATTTTTTTATTTAAATGCCTGTTCTAAATAACTTGTATTTTAGTTACGTGTTCTTCTCACTGAATATAAGGTGTGGGTATGCTGGGAGTAAAGATGTTGAACTTGAGACAGTATTGTAAGAATCTGGCTTGTTGCTTTTAGTCAAGTTGTTTGGGGCTAAACAAAACTTTGAGTTGCCAAAAGCTAAAACTAATTTGGGCTAGACTGACTGAAAGCAATGTAAAAAAAAATTACCTTTTTTCATTCTTTACTTGGTTCTAGAGTTAATGTATAACTGTGGAAAAGCAGTCTCCCTCTTCCCTTCCCCAGTAGTAAAACATTGTGCATGTTTATTCTCTAGTGTCTTTGTAAAATTAAAAAAAAAGCCAACTTTAACCTGTTTAAAACTGTTTCCAATTGGCTGATTTTCTTTTTCTTTTTTTGTTAGATGAAAGGGGCACTGACTGAAATTATCCAGCTCGCTACCTTGGATTCAGACCCCTGGGTCTTAATGGTAGCTGATATTTTAAAATCCTTTCCAGATACTGGCTCCCTTAACCTTGATCTTGAAGAACAGAATCCCAATGTTCAAGATATTTTAGGAGAACTTAGAGAAAAAGGTAAGCCTTTCCTGTTGGTGAGAATTACAGAAATGTGATGCCTTTTATTCAGGAATAACCTGTGATTCCACAGGCAGTCTTGCTGTCTTTACAGTATTGGTATCATGACAAGCAGTATGTCTTGTCTCTTAACTGCCATAGTTCACAACCTGCTATGTTACTGGATGGGGAACTGAGATATTTGAGGAATGGTAACTTCTTGAATTATCTTTTCACACATCATCAGAACTCACATGTCAGGTATTACCCTGGGTGTTTGTGAAGGGCAGCACACAAGTATATATGGGTTCATAAGTATTGCTGACAGGCAGTATGTGCACTGATCAGTATTAACTGAGTTAGGGCAGCTTAGAAAGTTGAGATTTATCATTTGTTGCTAAGTCTTGTACATCATAGTTCCAAAGACAGTAAAGCTCTGTTCCTGCAGTGCTTTTGTGGACAGTCTTGTGCGTGGAAGCACCATTGTTGTGTGGGCCTGTGTGGTGCCTCTTTGCTAAAAGTCTTCCTCTACCCCCCCAAATGGATGCTGCTGAAGGAGACTGATCACAAAAAGTTATGCTGCTGATATCCAACTACTACACATTACCTAGCAGCTGAAAATGTTGGCTTGGACACTTTCACAGTTGCTGCTTTAAACAATGCAGTAAGTGGTGATGCAAAGCTGCTCCTCCTGCAGCAGGTTTCGTTTTGCATGCTGCCTAGAAAAAGCCCTCAGGCTGACTGACAGACATGGTCTTGGAGTTGGGATTGCAGCAGACAAGAAATGGAATGACTTGGAGGTGGAAGCATTTTGTTTCCTTGCTGTAAACAAATGATCATTTCTCTGTTCACACTTCTTGTTTTGGACTTCCATTTTGTAGTTGCCCTTTTATGTGTAATTTTTAAGGATTCTGATAATTTTTAAGGAGTCATTTTTATCTCCTTTTACTTTTGGACAACACCAGTCTATTTAAGAGTCCTGTGATTTGCCTGGATATGATTAACATGGAAGCTCTTAGGAAGCTAATGTAAAAAACCCAAACATCCTAATAACTGGTTATATACTATGTAATAATCAGAACTAAATTACTCTGTGTATTTATCTAAAATCTAAACCTAAAATTTAAGAACATCTGTACAGTTCAGTTGTAAAATATTTTGTAATTAGCTGTCAAAGAGGTGCTAATACCCATGTGTACTGTGTTAACTCTTTATGCAGTAAGTGAATGTGAAACTTCAGCTATGTTGCCGTTGGAATGCCAATACTTAAACAAAAATGCCTTGACAACACTAGCTGGACCACTTACTCCCCCAGTGAAACACTTCCAGCTGAAAAGGAAACCTAAAAGTGCCACTCTCAGAGCTGAACTCTTGCAGAAGTGTAAGTAGTGTTACTGCTAGCTGATAAGATTGAGTAACAGATGAAATAGTGGAAGGAAAATTCGTATTCAGTCTCATCCCTCAGTATGGGGATAGACATAAAAATTTTCCAAGAGGTTTGCTAGCTGATTTTTTTTATTCTTTGGTAAACTGATGTGTGGAAGAGCAGATGCAAGTCATTCCAGCTGTGATTACATTAAAATGCTAATCTTGATTTAAATGCTGTCAGATTTCAAGGCATACGGGAAAGCTGTAGCTTTGTAAAGCACAGATACATTCTCTCATGGGTATGTTTAACAGACATCTGTGAGGACTTGTGAAGAACAGCTTTGGTTTTAAAGCTGAAACAAAACCAAAATGAGAACCCAGTTTTATTTTGCCATATACTTTTGCAACAGGGAGCAAGAGTTGCTAATTAATGCTTTCTTTTGCTCAGTATAGCTATACAGGGTGTGACAGCCAAGAGGGTTTTCACCAACAAAGAGCAACGTATGTCTACGTGTATTTACTGGTAGTCACTTGAACAAAGCCATCATTAGATAGCTTATTGTATCTGCTGTTCTGTGGCAGCATCTTTTTTCTGGCATGTGACTTGAGTATTTGATCTGGTTAAAGATGTGTAACTTCTTATGATGTTGTATAGAACTTTAACTTATTTCAGTCTCTATTAATAGAATAAATTGTCTGCTCTGGTAATTTCTTTTACTTTAGACCATCTTGCCAGTTGCATACTCATATTGCTTTTGCATTTTCTCCAAATACAGTCTTTACCTTGCATAAACTACCTGGTTTTTAATTAAAATATTGGGTGTTCGTCATTGTTGTACCCATCTTTGTTAACAGCATTTGATATAAAGAAGCAATGTATTGTATTTTTTTTTTAGCACGGACTCTGTAATAACTAAAGCCTTCTTTCATTTTAGCCACAGAAACTGCACAACAACTCAAGAAGACTGCAGGAGTGCCTTTCCATGCCAAAGGCAGGGGACTGGTCAAAAAGATAGATACAACAAGTATGACTCACTTTCATCTCTTCCCAGAGAGAAAATCTAATAAAACAGCCTTGATGAAGAGTAAAATGATCATCTAGTGTTTAAAGAAACTCCATTCTTTCTGAAGCAAAGGATTTCTCCCTTTCTGTCTCGCTCTCTCTTGGTATTTAAATGTTTCTGACATGTCTTGTCAGAAAGAACAAGAGTGTGGGGTTTTTCTTAAATGGCAAATTTATCTGCTATGCTTCTAAAATGTATGCAGCTAGATCATGCCTGTAGACTTTGGTAAGAATTTAATTTACATCACTCCAGGAATAACTCTTGACTAAGTCATGTTGCTCCAAAAGGGAACAGAGTGGATCACAGTAATATGCTGTGCTCTCCAAAATGCTGTGAGCTAGGCTGAAACGATCTTGTATTTCTATACACAGGGTGCTCTCTCCAGCCAAAGCTGTGCAGTAGCTTCTATTTAATGGGCATGACAAAGATGTGTAGATATTCCTCATCTTTGCATTAATTGTTCAACTGTTGCTGGAATTCCTGAACTGCTTCAATTTTTCAAATGAGTTTTTGACTAGGAGCAAGACGAGGGTTCACTATTAATTGCATACCTTAAATGACTGCACAGCTACCACCAGTATAATGCTGAGGTGTAAAACTTGAAGCTATGAAGTCTATACTTAAGATACAGATTTGAGCACCAAGGTTTAGTCACATGTTTATGCAGGAAATGCAAGAAGTGTAGTTGTGATTGAGACTAAAAATTGTCCAACATAGAAATCAGCCATTAGTTCCTCTTGGCATTATTTTAGCCATTGAGCTGATAAAGCTAGTCTTTTAGACTTGGTCTTTCTAGCCATCTCTAAAAAAAATGGGACCAGTTTGGGTTTTCTCCACTGGTCAGAGAGGATTATTGTATGGTGGGAAGGTTTTGAAGTAAAACATGTAGAGGGATACAGAGTATCTAACCTCCAACCAAAATTCTTATCTCCAAATTGTAGGATATGATGAGATTGTCAGGAGGCTCCAAGACATGACAGAAATGTATATATGTCGCTAATTTTTTAGTAGTTGATGAAAGAATGCTGTCTTCAGAGGTAGACAGCCTGACAGTGCAAGGTTAGGGAAAACAGCTTCTTATAGATGTATCAGTTTCCACCCAATATTGACAACAGGTTTTGTGTTTGCAGTATAAATCCAGGTTGCATCCTTTTCCTTGTACAAACAAGAGCTCCAAAATTTCAGATCATGGTGTGAAGCAGTAATTTACCTTTCTGGTAGACTGAGATCTTAGGCTTGAAGAAACTTGGCTAACAGTATTTGATTAAATACAGTTTTAATTAGATACAAAACATTCATGTCTAATACCTTTTTATGTGTTCAAAGTTTCTTTGCTAAGGGGAAGGAAAGCATGTAGGAAAAGTATCTTTTGATACCAGTACACCCATTTGATTACTTGTAGTGTGGAGATGCAAGCATTAGCCTAGAAATTGGCTCTTACTACTTGTTTGAAGGTTAAAACATCTTACCTTTGAGGAACGTATGTTCAATGTTACAAACATTTGAAGTTAAAAGAGATAGGGTTATGGATGTTAAAAAGGAGTTCTTCAGCTTTTCCCCTTCTTATAGAGCAAGAGGAGATGGTCCATATTGTGCCAGGGGAGGTTTAGATTGGGTATTGGGAAGAATTTCTTCACTGAATGATTTGTTAAGCACAGGCTGCCCAGGGAGGTGGTGGAGTCACCACCCCTGGAGGTATTTACCAGATGTGTAGCTGTGCCACTGAGGGACGTGGTTTAGTGGTGGCCATGGCAGTGCTGGGTTAACAATTGTACTTAATAATCTTAAAGGTCTTTTCCAACCTAAACAATTCTGTAGTTATTGGGTTTTTTATAATTGATTAAACATACATTACAATTGTTGCCTTTTTTGGTCTTCCCTAAGCACCACTGAAAGGAATACCAAAACAAGCTCCATTCAGGAGTACCTCAGCACCTAGTGTATTTAGTCCTTCTGGAAACAGAACTCCTATTCCTCCTTCAAGAACACCTTTACGCAAAGAAAGAGGAGTAAAGGTAGGTGCACGTTTTCTTGGTCTGTTGCTTTCCTACTCAGTTCTCCTTCCTGATCTAAAGCAAATTTTTGGTACTGTTTTGAATCTCGTATCAATGTATTAAAGAAAAAATAAGGACAGTATTTAGAGATCAGCTACGTAAATTTTACATGGATGTTAAGTTCTTTATGGTCTTTCTTTTTAGCTTCTAGATATCTCTGAGCTGGATATGGTAGGTGCTGGCCGTGAAGCAAAGAGAAGAAGAAAGACATTAGGTTGGTGTAGCATGCTACTCAGACTATTAATACACTTGAACATAGGATCTAGATTTGTGGTACCATTTTTGTTCTTCACTTGTTAAAGCCTCATCTTCAGCTCAACTTTAAAAGGGGGAAAAAATTTAAATTCAAACCAAAAACACTTTAAGGGAGGGTTGATTTTTCATTTTTTTTCAGTGTTCCTAATCATATTGCCATGCGTCTGGGTAGTCAATTGACTCAGTTGCATGAAAGGGTTGAACTAGTCACTTTTGCTTTAATCAGCCATAGATGTGTGGGTAGATTCAGTTCTGGAATTGTTCTGAGATATTCTGATACACTTATTTGTGCTGGCTGCATGGCCAAGTAAGTGAATTGAAAGTAATGCTGAAAAAAATTTCATAATGCTTCAAAGTTCTTCTGTCTGCAAGATCTTAACAAGTGAATAATATCTGATACACTGCTCTTAATTCAAGCTCTACTTGACCATATCAGGAAGATACACTAGGCAGAATACTTGTTCCAAAACAACCTTTTTGTATTTGTCACCAAAAGAAATGAATACTCTCTCAGAATAAAATTGTAATTACAATAAAGTTTTGCTTTGTTTTGGATGCTTTTTAATATCACAAAAATATCTGTTTCTGCCTAAACACTCAGTTACTGTATCTTGATGGATACACATTGTGGTTCAGCTCATAACTGGATTGAACAGGCTGCCCAGAGGGGCTGTGGAGTCTCCTTCCTTGGAGGTCTTCAAGACTCGCCTGGACATGTTCCTGCATGACCTGATCTAGGTGACCCTGCTTCTGCAGGGGGGTTGGACTAGATGATCTCTAAAGGTCCCTTCCAACCCCTGCCATTCTATGATTGTAACATTGTGTGTGAAGATTACCATATCTACCAACCTTTCAGCATATGCCTCTTGAAGTGTGTTTTAGCAGACTGAGAAATGCATTTTTACATGTTTATTTTAAAAAGTACATCTAATTCAATATTTCAGAAAGCTTCTTTGAACTGACTTCTGTTTTTATGCAATAGATACAGAAGTTGTGGAAAAGCAAGCCAAAGAAGAAACAGTAGTAGAAAATGCTACCCCAGATTATGCTGCTGGCCTTGTGTCTACACAGGTAAATGTAAATAAATCAAAGTCTAACAAGTGAAAAAAGATGAGGAAGCAATGATGCTTGTTACCCTAAAACACTTAATACTGCAACAGTACTTTAATAACTTGATGAAACCTGTCTTTTAAAGATGTTTATGCAGTTATTTAAAAATTCCATTATATTTTCACCATACTAGATAACAAATTCAAAGCAGGATGAAGGTGAAGTTTGTGATTGTTCTTGTTCCTACTTTAAGTTTGTGATGGGGTCTGTCACTTCTGTAACTGAGAATTGTAGTCATCTATCAGAGAAGAGAGGAGGGCTCTCTGATCCTACAGAGGCAGAACCATTTTCAGGAGTTCCTGCATGTTTCACTCTGCCTGTGCATCCTTTGTGACTCTAGTGGAATAGTGTCTGCAGAAATTGCAGTGAGGGGTGCCTATCTGTTGGCCTATGCCCAGGAGGGGTAGCTGAATGCAAGCCAAGGAAGACAGAAGTCTTTGCAACTCATCTGTTCTCTGGCTTGAGAAGAGAACCTATACACTGGTATCCTTCTGTGGTTCTTCATTTTTAGCTTTTAATCTCTGAGAATTGGTGCTTAATCCAGAAGACAGCTGCCTTTGAGGTCTCCAAACTTGTCTGTAACTAGGTTTAGCCAGTCTCATTATTACTGGAAGGGGAGAAATACAGTGGAATTGGTCTCCATCCAAATTACCCATGGCTTAAAATTTTTTCCCATGACATGCAGGGGTGACCACTCCCTCTTTTTAACAGGCTTTTTATCTTTTTAATCAAAAGATTGTTTATGTTCTACTGAAGAAAACCTAACCTGTTGCTGGAGCTAGCTCAGTAGTGAGGTGAGGAGCTGTGTGGCTGGCAGATTTTTCTTTTCAGATACAGTGCATTGGAACAATTGTGGTGCAGCTTCATGTTTTCTTAGTTGGGACATAGCTTTTCTAAGAATGTTAAGTCCTCCCTCCACTTCTGAGTTAGAAACTGTCTATCCTATGCCAGCAAGCCATGGACTGGATTTAATTTGGAAAACTAAGTTCTTCAATATACTGATAGATAATTTGAGGTTGCTCTACTCAGTGGTTGCAAAGCCTCTCTGGATGATAGAAATCCATCTCAAATCTTAAGTGTCTTCTCTTGTTTCAAAGCAGAGGTGGTCATGGTCACTTCTGTCTAAGTCCATGTATTCACATGCAATGCTTGTCTTTGTCCTGTGGTTTAGTTGATGAGCCAGGCATTTTTTCCTGATAGTAAACATATACAACATTGGTCCCATGGTTGTGGGGGTAAAAATCTGTGGCATACATGCCAAAAACAACATATAAGCAAATATTGGTAGGGCTGTGTCAGGAGCAAAGGTCATTCTGTAGAAAGACAGACCAAAAATATCTCTTTTTTGCTGTCAATCCCTTGTGTTTATAAAGCTAGATAGGACTGAAGGTCTGCATAGAGATACCATGCTGTTTTGTCTATGCTGCCTGTGTGATATCATGGATGGTTGAGTACAAAATGTGGCACTGTCTTTGGCTTGATCCTAGATGCCATCCCTCATGTTGGTCTTGACTGCCTGTTTCACTGAAAACAAGCTTTTACCAGTGCTTTTACTGTTGCCTTCTGCTTGCTTATGTCCGTGTTGTTCTCCTGGCTGATAAATTTTAGTAGGCCTTTTGCCCATGAACACAACTGTCTGCTTACTAACAGTGAAGAGCATGTTTGCTAAAGCAGAAGGTCACCTATTTTCATAGTGTAATTCTTCAGAAAGTACCATCTGAAGAAACGTAAGGAAAAACTTCACTGTGAGGGTGAGGGAGCACTGGAACAGGCTGCCCAGATGGGTTGTGGAGTCTCCTTCTCTGGGGACATGAAAACCCACCTGGGGATGAGCTCCTGTGTGACCTACTCCAGGTGGTCCTGCTCTGGCAGGGGAGTTGGACTTGGATGATCTTTGAAGATCCCTTCCAACCCTTAAGATTCTGTGATCTGCATGGATTTTATCATCCGGCTTCCACGCTACCAACTGAGGAGGGGGATAAAGGAACAGCCTGACTCTTTGCAAAACTACATACATTCCCTGTAATAGTATTTTTTTTACTGTCTTGGACTCTGCCTTCACCTGAATTGGGGAAAATAAATGCTGCTCTTTCCCTGAGGGCAATTCTAATCTCTAAAGCTTGTATAGGGTGTTAGGATTGGCAGGGCAAACTTTCCTCAACAGAGTCATCCATAATTCCATTCCCAAAGGTGTATAGTAGCAGAGCAAACGTTAAAATTGTGTTTTAAATGCAGAATCAGTGCAGGAATGTATGCAGAGTGCCTATAACACTTTCTTTTCTGTTTTACAGAAACTTGGCTCATTGAACAATGAGCCTGCACTACCTTCTACAAGTTATTTACCTGCGACCCCCAGTGTGGTGCCATCCTCCTCATATATCCCAAGCTCTGAAACACAGCCAGGTAAAAGGCACTCTCTTGCTTTTGGCAGCCAGTACCTCCAAGTCCATCCAGTTTCACTATTGTTGTGGTTCAATTCCATACAGCAACTAAGCACTCCCCACTCCTCTTCCCCACTGTAGGATAGGGAGGAGAATCAGAAAAGGAAACAAAATTTCTAAGCTAAGAACTAAAATAGAATAGCAATAAGATGAGTAAAATACAATAGGAAGATAGACAAGTGATGCCCAATGCAGTTGCTCACCACTCAGTAACTGCTGACTGAGCCATGATTGACCCCTTGTTTTTATACTGGGTATGACATCCAATGGTATGGAATAGCCCTTTGGCTAGTTGGGGTCAGCTGTCCGGGCCATGCTTCCTCCCAGCTTATGCACCTCTAGCCCACTTGCTGGCAGGTCCGGGGAAGAAGCAGAAAAGGCCTTGAGGCTGTGCAAGCCCTGCTCAGCAATAACCAAAACAGCCCCGTGTTACCAGCAGTTTTGAACATAAACCCAAAACGCAGCCGTGTAGCACCTACTAGGAAGGACTTTATCTCATCTAAACCTACTGTCCCTCAACTCCAGTGAAACTGAACCTTAGCAGTCTAAAAACCCATTGCAGGAACCTAGCCTTTGGATTTGGGGTAACCTGGTATGTCATTTAACCTAAAGGAGGAGAAACTTTTGCTGTTCAGGTGAGGCAGCCCTGGCACAGGCTGCCCAGGGAGGATATGAGGTCTCCTTCTCTGGAGGTTCCCAAACTTGCTTGGACATGTTCCTATGCCCCTTAATCGAGGGGAACCTGCTTGAGCAGGGAATTGGACTGGATGATCTCTAGAGATCTCTTTCAACCCTCACCGTTCTGTGAAATAGTGCTTGATGGTTTTAAGTCTTTATGACTGATAGTTAAGCAAACAAACTGGTTGTATTTTCATTACTCTGTAATAGAAGGTCTAGCACTTTAATCCCTGAAGAGGCACCAGTAATACATGTAAGTCTAGAGTATACCCGGCACACACACATCCATATGCATGCACTTCAACAGTTGCTTTCAAGAGTCAGATATATTTCTAGAGGCAAGTACATAATACCTTTCACACAGACTGGGATCACACCATCATCTTCCTTTTACCTTTTGATAAGTCTGGAAGGTAATAGCTGAGCTCCTGCATATTTTGAAAGTTGCCACCTTGTTTTCAATTCCAGAACGTTGCCTACAGTAAAAAATAGTGTTCAAACAAGTGCTTGTATTTCTACACTTTTTATTTTAACATGCTTGGTTTTACTTTCCCTGCTGCACAGAAAGTCTTAAAGGGTTGTATCATTGTGCACTAACAGATGTGCATGACTGGGGTTGCAGTTACAGAAAACCAATGTTTCAGTTAAATGCATTCTTTTCACTTCTGCTTGTTGTGCACATTTGATACTGTAATGTTGGTCTTTATGTAATGAGCTGTGGGTCACTAGAAAAATTCATCTGCAAAACCTGATCACTTCATTTGGCCCTGAAACCATTTAGAATCTCTCTGAAGGTCCATGCAGATCATGCTCTAGCAGAAAACTGGCATTTCCAAGAGCATGGTGGTGTAGTCAGAAGCTAGTATTATTTTCCAGAGCCTTGATGTTGGGGAGTCTCGTGTAAAATGCCCTTTTGTCTTTTTTCTCTAGTTTTTTTCCTCACTTATTTTTTCCCTTTGGAGTATGCAGTATCTAGCTTTTCTTATGGACAGGGAATATAAAACTGTCTCCTTGATGCAAGATTCACACAGAAGACCTGCAGAGTTGGTCTGTCAGAATCTGAGGTTGCATAATCAAAACATGTTACCTTTATGCAAGTCAGTCATTCAGACATGGCAGGAAGCCAGTAATAAAACTGAAGATTCTTGTACTTAAGGGGTAACTAATTGTTACAAGTAATTGTCCTCTCAAGAGTTCACCATCCTGTTCCACATCTTACTGGATAATAGCCCTGTTGTTAAAACCAGTGTTGTGCCTTTGCCTAGATGCAGAGGCAGACCTCTCATTCTCTAAAACCTGATCTGAAAAGCATCAGCATAGTTCTGGCCTGTGGTCTGCTGGGAGCCCAATGTGAATAGGTTGGCTTCACCTTTGGCACTTGGGAAAGGTGTTTAAGCAGCTGCACTGGTGTCTAAGAGCTGCAAGAGAATATAACTAGCCAGAGTGTGCACTGGGCAATTACTGGTTGCTGGACAGATGGTAACTCCTGAGCTCACAGTAACTTGATGATATCTGTAACCCCCATCTGCAGCCAGGTTTGGAATAGCAAGTGCAGGTGCATGGATCAGTTTTGAGAAGTAACAGAACTTTGATACTGTGGGGTTTTAACCCTTTTAGCAGTTAATGTTTAAATGAGTGGTTTGTGAAAACTGCATTTAATTCCATCAGCTGTTTAAGTGTTTGTGTGTTTTCAGTATCTGGTACTGGCTGAGACAATTACCACTTTTGGAAGCTGCTGATGAAGTACTTTTATGGTTTTGGCTTTTATGTGACATTACAGCAATAATCCTGGTAGGGTCAGGGTACAGTTGCTACAGCAGCACAAGCTATAAAGGAAATCAGTTTCAATTTAATAAATGTGATAGCCATTAAACATAAAGCTTGATGCAGTGTAATTCCTATTGCACAGCTAGTCATTCAGTTGTCTAAATATTGCTAAAGATAATTGAGTGGAAAGAGCATTAGCTCTTCCATTTTTCATATAGTTGGCATATTATATTGTGCTTCTAAAATGGAATAATCAGGAGTTTTAGTTTTCTTTAAAGGCCATTGGTGATGCTAATCCCTGTCTGTGGATGATAATGTTTTTAATTATCCTGATTGGCTTTTGCAGCTGGCTCTGCACGAGAGGCCTTGCAGACTAACAGACAGACTGAAGAGCCTGCAGCTCCAAATGCTACTACAACTCTTCCTGCACAATTCAAACAAAGAACACCAATGTATAATAGCAACTCTAATCCACCTGCAGCTACACCTACCTCACCCCTAACACCTACCACACCTCCTGCCATTTCCCCTGCTGCACAAGCACCACAAGTGGCCCCTCAAACTCAGCAGCAACCACCACCGAAAAAAAGCCTCTCTCTCACCGTAAGTAAAACCAGGTTCTCTTTGACTGCTGCTTCTGATGTGCATTGAAAAAGGCTATTTTTTATTGTTCTCATTTAATGTGCTGGCAGTTTCTGGCCTATGGATCACAGAGTGGTTGAGGCTGCTTTTTTATAACCAGAGATACTGAGAATGTTTTGTGGCTTTGTCAGCATTGCTATCTTAATGTTCATCACAACATTTTCAGTAGAGCAGTGTTAGTGCCGCTGTAAGATGTCTTTATTTACTGCTATTTGTTATGTAAAATAACAGTCTGTTATGCATTATGAAGAATTTTGAGAGAAAGGTCTATTTACAGCAGAGCTGTTGCCCAGGCAGTTGCTGTAAAGGATACTGTTACTGCTGTGGTAGGAGAAAAGTTAACAATACACAATTATAAGGTGAAAGCCTTTATTTCTTGATCTACTCACTCCTGTTACACATCTTTTGAAGCCTAAGAGTGGAGAGGAAGCTAAACCCAACAGCAATTACATGTGTCCTGAAGCTTCTTATTGCTGGCATACATTATGTGCATGCTTCAAGTTAAGCAAATAACTAATTCAAGATGCAGTGAGATGAAGGCATTACTATGCAAATGTGTAAGCTTGGCTTGCAAGATCTCAGCTTTAAGAAGCTGAGTGACCTTTTCTTTTCAATACCTCTGCTTCATTTCTTAAAGGAAAAATAAAAATTCCCTGAAATGATGGCAAGCCTGAATTTGTTGGGCTGCAGAGGAAGAATTGGGGGTTTTATCCTTTATCCTGCTGTCATAAAGAACACCCAAATGATAATGTAGATGTTAAAACTCTTAGCACCTGTGTCTGTAACTATGTAAAGGTGAGGTTTTTTTCCCAGTTTCACCATTTAGTTATCAACCCTAGTAAGCATTAAGTGCAAGCATTAAAGGAAAGCCTTGAGGCTAAGGCTTTCTTTTGTTTACTTTTGTAGGTCTACAAACTTCCACTGTAATCTTTTACACTTGTCTGTGGGTATTAAGGTGGTACCTGTTGGCCATGCTGTCTCCACTAGAATTCATGTTTGTTGTATCTGTTTTGCAGAGGGAGCAAATGTATGCTGCACAGGAAATGTTCAAGACTGCAAACAAAGTTACAAGGCCAGAAAAGGCTCTTATACTTGGATTCATGGCAGGATCCAGAGGCATGTATTGAGACTAATTTAGTTTGGTTTTGAATGCCTGAATCTGAAATCCAACCTAGCATTTTTAAGTCTGTCTGCCTGAGGGGCAGACTCTGGCTTTAGCTTTGCTCTGTATCTAGTGGACTCTTTGCTTTACTCTGGAGTGAACACAGTTTTATGCTTCATAATTCTAATTACCTAGAAACAGGTCTTTCAAGTCTCTTTCAAATAAGTCAGTCTGTCAGAGGATCTGCTAAACACAGTAGGTATATAACTGAAGGTGTATGATATCATAGCTTAGGGGCTGGAGAGAAAGAAAGCAGCCAGTCAGACCAGTGAGCAGATTGGTTAGATCCTGCTAGTCTATCTATAAGAGCAATGAACTTGAGTTCTTCTGTGGCAAGTACAGGTTGAGTAGAGCAGGGCCTCTCTGCTAATTCCTTACCATGAAAAATGTGGCAACTGTTGCCTCAGAGACTTTAGGTAACCACAGGCGCTGTGAGTAGCAGGGAGGTAAGCTGTCTGGTGGCTAGATGCTCTCGTATATTGGCATTGATAGACCAAGGCTGTTTTACCTAGAAGATTAACAGATGTAACATGAGAAGGGGCTTAAGAGTCCTTGAGTGAACTCTTTCATCTACACTAGCTCTGGTTTCTATTTTGGTATTTGAAGGCTCTGTTCACTGAAGTGCTGGAGCCTAAATGTGGCTCGTGCATCTGGATTAATGCACTATGTTATTGAAGATAACCAGGGTAGAGTTACTGATGATCCCTTTAAGAAAGTTTTGTGTATCTTGCATTAATGATGGTGCTTAGTACTAGATGCTACTTCAGATTGCAGTAGGAGGCTGTACTTTACAAAAAAACCCTGTTTATGTAGATACTAATGCAAGGTAAAATATCCTTTTGGAAGTGTGCACTTGCATGTTATCTGTCTAGGCATATGTGAATGTATTACAATATGAATTCCTTCACTAATATTGTCAGCACCTTCTGAAGACTGGGTAAATAACTACCAACTAAGATATCCTTCTGCTTCTTGAGTCCAATTCAATGAGTACCTTGAAGTGTAACATTTAATACCTCTGCTGGCATGGAACAGAGTCTTGGATAAGTGATTTCAGTGTAGTTGTTTGGGCTTCAGACAGCCGAAGATCTACAGAACGTATCCCAAATAAAGTAAATCTGGTAGTTCAAGTTTACCAGCTCCCATTTAAATGTAAGTTTCTGTTACGAGTTTTGAGACAGACAGAAGTGACACTGGCATGTTTTACTCTATTCTGTTGTTCTTCCAGGTGCTTTAGCCTAGATGTTCATGTTCTGGAGTCTGATTTTTATCATCCTTAAAACTCAGACTGCAGTGTACGGAGGGAGGAAGATTTTTGTGTGTCTGTGTGTGTTAAGGATGTTACTTGCTTACTTCTGGGTTTGGGGTTGGTTGGTTTGAGTCTGGAGGTTTTTTTAGTGTAAGATAATCTCTATCAAGTGCTCTTTACCTTTTCTAATAGTGTTGAAATGCCTAATTTGTTTCTGTTCCTGTTTTCACAGAGAATCCTTGCCAAGAGCAAGGTGACATCATCCAAATTAAACTTAGTGAGCATACAGAAGACTTACCAAAGGCAGATGGCACTGGCAGCACCACTATGTTGGTTGATACAGTCTTTGAAATGAACTATGCTACGGGTGAATGGACCAGATTCAAGAAGTACAAACCTATAACTAATGTTTCCTAAGAGATGTGGCAACAGCAGACTGGACCAAATCAAGCTTAGAGTCAACCAGCTCATAGAGTATGTCAACTGTACAAAATGGCATTCGTGTACATTTCTTAGTACCCTCCAGAGTAGAAGTTGTGGCTCTTCAACCTAACTGGGTTCAGTGAACACACAAGAAGATGGTATCAAACTCACTTTCCTTTTTTCTTTTTCTCTTTAATCTTGGCAGAGGGAAAGGTGATCTTAGAGGGGAAAGTTGTTGATGTGGTTTCATTTTCCTGCAGTTCAAGATGCCAGAAAAGGAAATGACAAATGAAAGGTTACAGATAGAAGCAGTTCACTTCTGAGTACCAGAGAGAAGACTACTACGGTCATTCATGATTTACCATTAACCAAGGGCACAGGTCTTTGTTGTAAAAATATTTTCTTTGGCTACATGGGTTCTATTGTAAGAAAGGACTTTTAAAGCACCACAAGTCAGTGCTTGATTGGTTTGTAATTCAGCTGCAGTATAACTAAATATTGCAGGTGGCAGATGTCCAGTGTCTAATGGTAGCCACTGGATGTTGAGCTTATTTATGCTTGAGTCATGAGGTTGAGCATATTTAACTCGTTATGTTGTCAGTGTCCATGCCCAGCATGAGTTGCCTGTGTTGGGCATTACTGGAGATTGGGAGAAACTTGAGTTTCTTAACTTCCCGAAGAAAAAAACCCCATCAAAATTAAGAAGAATGTGATGGTGGCTTGTCACTGCCTGGCAGTGAATGCTCTTACTGTGTGAGCCTTGGCCTACAAGTTGGTCTACAGCTCTTGCCTAGCAAGTCCTTGGAACAGCATAACCTTGCTGGGAGGATGTGAAACTCTTGCATCTCAAGACTAATTGCAGCTTAACTTAAAACTAGCCCTAGAAATGGTTGAGTGACACGGATCTGAATATAGATTGGAAGGTTTGTTGTCTTGTGGCAGCGTTAATTTATGTTTGGTTGAGCAGTCATAACATGTTTGATTGCCAAGCCCTGATCCAAAAGCTTTTGGAATGACTGCAGCTGTGCTTCTTATCAGTGAGTTGTATCAGTGTAATTGCTAATGTGGCCACAATTATACTGGCATATAAATGTGCCTGATACTTGTCTCTTTCTAGGAGAAGCACATTTTTATCTTTATAACTGTGTCCACACCACTGATATAACCCAGCTTTACAGTACAAATAAAACTTGCATGTGTTGAGAGGGCTTATGTACATAGTTGAGGATTCATCCTTGGGAGGCTTGGCTTCATCATTTGAAGGAGACTTTGATTAAACATCTAGGATCTGCCAGTAGTTGTATGTGGAGCTCTGCTTGGTTGGGAACAGTTCTTAGAAGGAAGAAATGCAACAGTTGTTTGGTCCTGAGGAGGAGGAGGTACCTTGGGCTGACCAGAGGTTCACATTGAAGTGAGACTCTTAGGAAAAAACGAGGCTTTTTTCTTCTTTTCTGGAAAGGCAGCAGACCAAATCCCAGAAGTACACTGCATACTAACACAGGATTGATTAGAGTCTTTTTGTGTGTGTTGGGGAATTTTCATTGCCTTTCATTTTGAATTTTTCAAACAAATTCTCCAGCAGGACAGGGCAATTATAAAACAAATAAAATCTGTATTCTACAGTGTTTTAACATGTGACCAAAAGTATAGATTTCTTCACTTTATTTAAGCAAAATATACTGAATGTTCCAGCTCCTGCAGCGGGCAGGTTACTCGATGGTAGCTGCTCCCTCTGCTGAGTGTTGTGCATGTGTTAGTGTGGAAGTTACTCACATAGAGCTGTCACGCTGGAGGCTCTCCCCCCACAATTCCCCCAGTTCAGAAGAAAATACAGATTGGGAGGTTTATTTCTTCTTCTTTTCTTAAAAACCAAAAAACCAAACCAGCTAGAAACCAGCCTGACGAGTGAGGATGAGTAGTGGGCTTTAGTTTATAAGAGTTAGTAGAAAGTTTTTTCATGGTTATAACTTGATTGTAGTATGTTCCACAGTAAGGGTGTTAACAGTATGGAAATATTCATCTGAAAGAAAGGTTTGAAGAAAAGTGACATTCCTTTTCTTGTCTGCATTCAGATTTTTAAAGTTTTCTTGTGATGACCAGTTTTACTGTAAACACAGATGATGATACTTCTGTCTTAACTGTTCCTACTTGCTAGATAAGCTGCAAGTACCAAATACAGATTTTAAGAGAGGACTTCTAGAGGATTGGCTGACTCAAGGAGCATGTAGTGTCTTTGCAACTGAGCAGTGACCAGGCTCTTTTGGCTTACTTGAGATTAGTGGGGCTCTCTGGCTAAGCTCAGTCCCCAGAAGTCTGTATTTCAGACTTGTGCTCTTGAGATGTCCCTTTCTTCCTCAAGGAGCCCTTCTAGAATGCGGTGGAGTCAGCTGAGTGCAGTAGAGTGTAGGAAGCTTAACCATGCTGCTACCTGTTTGTATTTGCTGCATAACAAAGTTGGTCTCCGGGCCTGTGTGGCTGCAGTCAGTCATATGCAATAAATGGCAATTTTAACTAGAAGCATAGTGTATTTTAAATTCTGTTAAGTCATAGGGATGAGACAATTTTAACACTGCAAAAATAATTTATTCTTGAAGTGACTTTATGACCCTGGGTACCACAGCATTACTTCAGCTTGGGCTGTGAAGCTGAGACCTGTTTTAAATACCTAAGGAAAGAAAAGTTTTTGCAATGTTGTTAAAATCATACAGTAAGGAGTAAAAACTACGTGGGAGTTCTTTGGTTCAGAGAATGAAGTGATTGAACCAGTAGCCTGAAAGTAGGGCTAATGCCAGACAATGAAGAAGGGGCGACATCAGCTTTTAAATTCCAATGCAATGGAGCTGTTGCATACTAAACAGAATCTGGCCCTGGAACTTAACATTTTGTCTTCAACATCCAGAGGCTTGGATGGTAGCTGGGTTCCAGTCAGTGAGGCTCTGTGTGTGCTGGGAGATTAAACAAAACCATTGGTTGACTCTAGAATAACTTGCAGATGTACAAATTGAGCAGAGTAGTGTAAAGTTTCCTTAAAGCTTTGTTTGTGTCCTTCCCTCTTTCCCTTTATGCGAGCATGAAGTTTTAGGAAGTAGCAAGCCCGTACTTCAGAAGTGTACCTTGGAAAGGCAAGGTGTCTCAGCTTCCATTGCCCCTGCCTGTAAAGAAGCACCTGTCTCTGCAAGCTTAGGCATGATGTGAACTAGCATATTTGATTTTAGAATGAGGAATACTGGAGAAAGACACAGTTAAACTGGCTTGTGGGTTGGGTTTTTTTCCCTCCTGTCTTGTCCAAACTTACTCTTTGGGGAGAAAGAACATATCCATGTACATCTGGGCTTCTTTAACAATGTGCCCTACAGCCAAGTGCTGAGTTTCTTCAGGCTGTTTTCTTTCATCTGTGCCATGAGGCCGAGAAAGAGTGAAAGGAGTGTAATGAGGAAAGCAAGGATGCTGAGCAATAGTTCTAAGAGTCCATCTTCCTTTGTGACAACACTTTTTCCTACTCTAGTGCTCTGTAGCTATCTCCATAGAAGTCAGTCTAGCCTAAGTATGGTTAACTCTAGTGTTGGGCCAGTATTTTGTGGGTCAACTTGCTTTTCACTGGTAGCCTTACCATTTAACCCTTTAGTTAAATACCATAAGATGCTGGATACAATGGGGAGGAGCCTCGGGTGGTGTCTCTATCTCTGTGTGAAATTGGTCACTTCTCTCACCAAGTTATGTCAAAGTGCACACCACTTGTCTAGATGAAAGAAGCTTGAGACTAACATAATACAGTTTAAGAGGGAATCACATGTTCATAGTAAGCTCTGACTGGAACAACAACAACAGACTAAAAAATGTTAAGCCAGAGCCCTCTGGGAATCTGGTGCCTTTAACAAGAACTGTCATTTTGTAAAATGTTACATCTATAGCATAGCCCATATGTTTTCTATTGGTTTTTTGTACAGTTGTAAATTCAGAATATTCTGTCTTTGGGTACGTATTTTCAGTGTAATACAGTATGTATCATAAAAATATAGATTTTCTAAGGAAAAGGACTGGTGCTCTTTGATGGTGAAGCTGTGTGTTCAACTCGCAGCTGCATTGGTGCTGAACACCCCTGGGCTGAGTCCCACCAGCCTGGCAGCCAAGCTTACCCAAAATACCTGCTTTTTGGCCTCTGGGTGGGTTGGCTGAAAGCTGACTGACCTGGAGTGACGTGTCTCCACTTAAGCCGTGGCCCTAACACCGGTGGTGGAGGGAAGGGCTGCTCCACCTGGGATCTGTGAAAGTGGGGAATAAACCCTGGCATTGCAACACCTCGAGCTGAAGTGCAGCCATGGCTTCTCTCAGGTTGGATAGTGCTGTGGAACGTGGGTGTGTTTGGGGTTGGGGTTTTCATTTTTGATTTTTGGGGTTGTTTCTTGCCGTTTTCATGCTCGAGAGAGACTGTTTCTATGCTCTGTGATATCCTGTGATAAACACAATGGCTTAGGTTGCAGTGCTGAGCTCCCTGGCCATGTGTGGCTTTGTTGCAGTTCTCTTCCATGCAGCTGTGGCTCTGTTCTGGTGCTGTGCCAGACACAGGCTGAGCTTTTTCTTCTCTGTCAGATCAACCTTATCAAGAAGTTGTGGACAAAGCTTTGAGAACAGGTTGAGACACACACTTTGGTTGTTACTTCATAAGGCACTTGCTCTGCCCAAGAGATTTCCTGGTGCTGGAATGCGTGACCCGCTGATACCCTTTGTGTGAACAGGAACGTGCCAGTTGGCCTGGCTGAGAACAGCCTGTGCAGGATCACACCCATCTACTTCTAGTGATCTCTGTGTCACTGGACATTTTGGACAGGCTGAGCCAGGTGTGTAGGTGAGGTTTTTTAAGTTGAGAGTGCTGCTGTACTCCTATTCAAGTTTTTTAAAGGCTATTCCTGTATGATTTGCTTCAAAGTGACTGTAGTAACTTTTTGTCACTTCAATTCCTCCAGCTCATTGTGGTGTGTTTTATTCCACCTGCACAGCACTGATGATGGAGAGGTTTCTGCTGGTGCAGTCTGAGAGGAGCAGAATTCCCTTTTTTGATAAAAGCCTTTTAGTCTTGACTCAAGTGATGTGTCTTCGAAGGATTTTAGTTCTGACGGTAGTGCTCACTCTCCAAAGCTGTGGTGCCATCGTGTGGCCGTTTGGCCAGATGCAGGTTTTAAGGTCTGTTAGAGCACAATCACAGTTGTTCCTTCAGCAGTGCTGGTGGCTTTGTCTCGCTTTTTGCTTTCTTACCTGTCTTGGCCCTCCTCTTGGGCAGAAAGCTGTTTTGTATCGTTCAGGAGCAGCCCAATATGACAGAACTTCTCACCTGGAATGAAGGAAACTTCCAGCAGGGACACACAGCCAAAGGACCACGGTCTTGTCAAAGAGCTGGATGCAGGGCACCAGGAACCATGATTTCCCTTGGTGCAATGGGAACAAAATAGCTTTTCAGGACAGCCATTTGACACTAGAACAACTGTCTGCTGAGCCCAGCAGTGGCAGTGGCGAATGCCCAAAGGACAAGAACAAAGTCATCTTTCTGCTGGCAGTTAACAAGGACTTTCTGACTTTACAAGTCACCCACTGAGTATTCTGTCATGGATGGATATGTCCATCTACTCCCCACTCGTGCAATGCTCTCCTTTTTGCTGTCCCCATTGCAGGTGAGACCTCACCAAGGGATTTGCACCCCCACAGCACTTACTGTCACAGATACCAAAAGCTGAGCTGATGGCAGCTCATGCTTGGCCTTGTGAAGGGGACTGGTGGTTGAGAGCTTCTTTCTGACCAGTGTTTCTGATTAAATAAGCAGTTCTCTTTGTAAGCAGCTAGGTCACTTGGATACCTAACACCCAGGTGACTTGCAGCCAATTGACTCATTGTCCTGTGGTGGCCCTCACGTTTGTAGTGCCTGGGTAGCTCAGAAATCCAAGCCTGCCCTCAGTAGATGAAATCTTTAATGTCCCCTCCTTTCGTTGCCCAGCTGGGCTGGAGGTGTGGTTCTGGCAGCCTGGGACAATGGCCATCCTCCTGAGCTGGGCAGCACGTAGGAGCTGACAGAACCTGCTGGTGGCTTTGAGCAGGATGCCACCTGCTTGGGGGAAATGTTGCTGCTGGGCCTGTGCTCTGGAAGGAGCCAGACAAGTCTTAGGGGTGGAGGGCAGTGTCTGGTTGATCTGAGGACACAAGGTTCACTACCCACAGAAGAGCAACTGAAGTGACAAGAAGAGGGCCCTGTGCCAGCCTAGGACGTTGCTTTTGATCAGCTATGACAGTGTTTTGTCTTCTCTGAACCAACTAGCAAAAGCATTTAATCTCAACAGAGACAAGCCAGGGCAGGTCAGGAGTTTACAAATTAACCTCTTTGCACTTCTCTGCCCTGAAGTGGAATCAGACTTTTTCTGTCAGAAAAGTGTCTCCAACTTGCTCAGTTGCTGAAAGAATTGAGAGGGAAGCAGCTCTGCCTGGCCTCCCAGCTGGGCTCTGGCAGCTGATCCAAAATGGGGGCTTCAAGGGCACAGGAAGGAGTTTTGTGTGTGTGTGTGTGTCTTACTGTGTAGCTGCTACAAGGTCTACTTCACTCTGCAACAATGCTTAACAGAATTTGTCCAACACTGCAGATCCTCAGCTCACAGGCTGGGCTGCTGAAGGAGGCCCACAGCCTTGAAGATCACCAAATCCAACTACTAACCTCACACTGCCAAGCCCATCACTAACCCATGTCCCTCAGCACCTCATCCATATGACTCCATCATCTCCCTGGGCAGCCTGGGACAGTGTCTAACAACCCTCTCAGGGAAAAAGTTCTTCTCGTCTCCAATCTAAACCTCTCCTGGTGCAACTTGAGGCCATTTCCTTTTGTCTTGTTACTTGGGAGAAGAGATTGACCCTCACCTCACTACAGCCTCCTGTCAGGTAGTTGTGCAGAGTGGTCATGTCTCCTCTCAGCCTCCTCTTTTCCATGCTCAACATCCCCAGTTCCTTCAGCTGTTTCCTATCAGACATGTTCTCCAGACCCTTCACCAGCTCCGTTGCCCATCTCTGGACATGCTTCAGCACCTCAGTGTCCTTTTTATAGTGAGGGGCCCAGAACTGGACACAGTATTCAAGGTGTGGCCTCACCAGTGCTGAGTACAGGTGGACAATCACTGCCCAGGTCCTGCTGGTCACTGTTTCTTGTACAAGCCAGGATGTCATTGGCCTTCTTGGCCACCTGGCTACATAGCTGGCTCATGTTCAGCCAGTCAACCAACATCTTCAGGCCTTTTTCCTCTGGACAGCTTTCCAGCCCCTCTGCCCCCAGCCCCCAGCATTGCCTGGGGTTGTTGTGGCCCAAGTGCAGGCCCCAGCACCTGGCTTTGTTGAACCTCATACAATTGCCCTCAGCCCATTGCTGCAACCTGGCCTGGTCCCTCTGAAGAGCCTTCCTTCCCTTATGTGGGCCTATGCTCCTGCCCAGCTTGGTGTCATCAGCAAACTTAATGAGGGTGCAATCTCCTCATCCAGATCATTGATAAAGATATTTGCCCAGACTGAGATCACACATCCTTCATGGAGGAGTGTGAAAGCTCTGAAGCCAAGGTGAGACTGTCCCACTCAGCATTTGTCTGGCTGCGGTAAAAGGGCTGCCCTCAGTGCTGTCTTGGCCCAAGCTCTGTTGCTGTGTCTCCTCAGAAGCTGCAGGCTGGGCCCAGGGTTGTGCCCTGAAGTCCACTATTTTGCTTCCTAGCAGTGAGCAATTCAAGTGAAGGTTACATTTGGCAGGGGGAAGCCAGCTGGTCACTGACCTACACCCCCACCCAACCTGGTGACATCGGCGACAGTCCTTGGGCTCCTGGGTACTTGCATCTCCTGCTTGTGCAGGAAGCACCTTTAGGCTGCACTTGCAGGAGTTGCATAAGAAACCATCCCTTGCACAACCTCCCAGCTCCTGGGGTGCCTGTGCAACGTGGGGCAGAACCACACCATGAGGGAGAGCAACCGCCTGTGCAGCAGTGTGCTGTCAGGGCACTATGTGTGATACCAAATCACCCTGCCTGGGCCATTATCAGAGAAGCCTGGGAGGTGGGTTAGAGCATGCTACCTGCTGCCTCACCATGCAGGATTTTGGAGCACAGGAGGCATGGACAGTGTGTGGCAGTGCCTGAGCTGCACCTCGAGCGTGTGGCTGGGGGGCTGTGCATGCAGAGCATCCACAAGCCTATGTGAGTAGCTGGCTGCTCCCTGAATGTGAGGGAAAGTGGGACATAAATAAGATGTGGCCTTCAGCTGGATGCTAAAGGAAGTACTCTGTCACCATGGAGGTTCAGCAATGCTGACTGCTGGGGCACATACAGATGGGGGCAATCTTTCAAAGCAGGGTGAGGAAAGCAGGACATCTGTGTCCTTGGGCAGCATGGACACAGGCAGGGCCTGGCCTTAGGGGATAAGCTACAAATAGGATTCCTCCTGGCCAATGTGTGGAAAAGGGGATGGGGCCTTGCTAAATGCCATGGTCTCCCCTCAAAATCATCATCAAGTTGGATCCTGATAACAACTCGATGCACCAAGTTTGACACCTTGGGGCCAACGAGACGGGAGCTCGACTGACTGGGAAAGCTCTGTGCTCACCAGAGGGTAGATTTTGGCTATGAGGTGGTTGGTCTCAGTTGAAATGGAAGCTGCCTTGGACTGTGGATTCTTCTGAGGTTATTTTTCTTCTTGTTTTTCTTCTTGCAGGAAATCTTGAGTGTCTGAAAAATGAAATCCTTTCACTTGACGAGGTCACGGGGGGCTGGCCAGCAGCCAGGCACAGGGCTTCTGCACGGCTCTGCCCCTTCCTCCCTAGGAGCCTATTTCCCCCACAGCACTTCTCTTGCCTGTATTTCTGACCACCACAAGGAGAGGCTTAGATTTGTTCTTTGGCTCAGTATTTAGTTTGCACTGCCCTTTGAGAAGGCCAGTAATGTCTTAAGACCTGTTGCAGTCCCTGAATATAAACCCCCTCTTTGTTGGGGGGAAGTTGACTTGACTGAGCCGCATGATCGGAGTCAGGTGACAATATTGGGCACAAAACCAGAGCAGAATAAACAGTGGAGTGCAGGAGATTAGCTGCTGCTCTTGCCTCTGTGTTTCTCCTCAGGGAAAAAAAATGAATGCCTGGCCCTCTCCTTTGCTTTGGAGCTTCACCACGGCATGTTTAACAGGTAAGTCCTCCTGAAGCACCGTTCTCTACTGGCTGAGCACGGAGGTGGGTAAAGCTGTAACGGGGCTGTGGTAGTACTGGGCTTCCCTCGGGGTGGTGCAGGAGAGCAGGGCAAGGTGGGGAGAAGGGGAGAAAGCAAGGAAGTGCTGAAAGAGGTAGGGTTGGAAGTGGGCTGAATATGGTAAAGAGAAACACCTGCTTCTACATGAAGAAAAAAAAGAGGGAAAATAGAGCCCTGTTATTGTGTATATTGAGGACTTACAGTGGCCCCTTCATGGCTCTTTCTTCAAGGAACGGGATGCCTGAGGATGTTCATTGTATTGGGTGTTTTGGTAGCTGGATCTTTATAAGAGATGGAGCATATCCCAAATGCCTGAACATTTTTCTAATCATGCAACTACCTGCTCCTCTGCTTGTTCTTCTCATCCTGTTGTACTGCTTACCCACCAAAGAGAAAAATCTGTGCACTTACAATGTTTTTGCTGTGTGGGATCTGCAAAGCTTGTTGCACTTGAGATCATGTACCCTCCAGGGCAAGCCTGGAAGCTCCTTCGGGTAAGGAGCTGCTCTGCTCTCTTCTCAGAGCAGCCTGTCTGCATTTGGGGCTCAGAGGCTGCTGAGGATGGAGGCTGAACCCATCAACCCTGCCAGAACAATTTGCGTTGAGGCAAGAGGCAAAACTGCTCAGAGCAATCACCTGCTGAGCCTCACCTTAGGTGTGTGCACCTGGGGCAGCCTGAGCACCAAAGTACGAGACACAGGCTGGCACTAAACAACTTGGGGAAACTCCATTCAGGAGCCAACTCTTCAGCTGTTTATTCAGGAGCCACTCACCCACCTGTTGAATTTACCAAAGGCGATTGTTATCTTCGTTCAGATCTGTAGCTGTTGACTTGCTTGTGTTTTGTTTGGCTTGGAGGATTAGTTTCCCCAGAACATCAGGCTGTGCAGTTGTGCAAGAAAAAAATAAGGGAGTGTCCACTCAGTTTCTGCATTTGGTGATTTCCTAGGCGGTGCCTGGGTGCCTCACAAGGCGTCAGGGCTGCCTGCCTTAGCAATCAGGAGGGATTAGCTCTGTAGTGAAGAGTTCAGCAACCTTCCCTTGACATCCTCAAGGTTCTTGGAGTGAAACATCATGCCAGGGTGTTGCAGGAAATGATCCATCCTTAAAGTGTCTCTGGAGATAGTTCTGTTGATTGACAGTGTCCCTTAAAATAAGAAAAGTCTGTGGAAAGCAAATCCACTGTCCCCTGGTGTAGGCAGTGTAAGTGCAGGAGAGAAAAAGCTCTGATCAAGCTTAAGGTTGTGAGAGTACTGCTTTTTCACACCTGTGATGCTGTAACTGGTAAAACAAACCATCACCCATGTTTACTAGATGCTCAGAATTCTTTTTCTCCAGCCTGCCTGCTGCTTTATCTCTCCAGAAGCTATTTCAATGTATTTATGAAGTACTGGCTATTGATGGCTACTGCTCTTTCACGAACAACTCTCTAATGGCTTAGTAACATGCTATGAAAAGATATTTTCAATTTAAAACCAAAAATCCATCTGAACGGTGCTGCTATTTAACACCAGAACCAACACCAAGGAGAAGGCAGTACTCACCTGATGAAATTAGGGTTTTAAAACCCAAATAAACAACAGAATTAACCCAGTTGTGTGGAGTCCAGGGTGCTTAAAGTCACTGTGGTGTCTCTGGCTGGCAGAGCTGGGCAAATGCTGGGGAGAGGCTGTTCTGTGAGAGACCAGACTTTGGTCCCAAAGGGCCTTCTGAGAGCTTTTCCCAGGAGAGCTTGATGGTGCCCTTGGCTTACTGCTAGTGTTTACTTTGAGATTGGTTTAATAAAAACCAGGACTGACTCGGCTCACTGCCAGATGCGAGGAAAGAGAAGCAGAGTGGCTGCATCCCTTCAGGCAAGCGAGTCAGAGGAGGGAAAGTGCACTGCCAGGCCTGGCTGAGGGGTCAGTGGGCTTTGTGGGTACCCCAGAGCTGCTCTCCCCGCCTAGCACCAGAGCTGGAGGCACGAGATCACTTGGATTTGGACCTGGGGGCATGCAAATACGCCACAAAGCAGCTGCTGTTAAATTCAGCATCTCTGTTTTGGGAGCCACAGCAAGACAATGTGGACAGCAATTCAGAAGGCTGGGTGCCCATCAGTCTGAAAGAGAGGGGGGTTGCACTCTGGGGAGTACAAAGCAGGCAGTATGCAACAGGAGGGAGTATTCCCAGCGAGCTCTCTCCATGTGATCACAGCTCTGTAAGGACTCTTTTATTTACTGCCCTGATCTTGCTGTAGAAATTTAACTAGTCAGCTGGGTCTGCATTTCATAGTTATTCATGCCATGGCTGTGCTAAGCACCCATGGTGCCTGGCCTCATGTGGTGTAGCCAAAATAGAGAGAAATCAAAGGCTGGGGGAGAAGCAGGCCTGGGAAAAAGCCTGCAGGGACCCATGGGTCTGCAGCCACCAGACAGTTGTGCTGTTACCACCCCACAGGGGCCAGTGTGCGGTGACAGGACCAGGGGTAATGGAAAAAAAGTTGGAACAAAAATGTTCCACTTAAACTCAAGGAAAAACTTCTTTACTGTTGAGGGGAGGGAGCCCTGGCACAGGCTGCCCAGGGAGGGTGTGGAGTCTCCTCTGGAGATCTTCAAAACCCATCTAGACATGTTCCTGAGTGACTTGGTCTAGGTGGACCTGCTTGTGCAGAGTTTGGACTGGATGATCTCTAGAGGACCCTTCCAACCCCAACTATTCTGTGATTCTGTGGCAGTGCCATCCCTCTGAGTCCCCAGCTTCACATCTTGCTCGTGTCTTTCTTCGTCCACATCCTGCCATTGGGCCTCAGCTGCACTCTTTGGGTTCCTCTGAAACCCATAAAGCAATTTCTTAAACTGGTCCTTTTGCTTTCCATGCCAGTGGCTGCTTGGCTTCAGTGAGCCCTTATGCTGCCAGGGGCTTAGCAGGTGCTGGGTGGAAGAGCCTGTAGAGACCACACCATCAGCCACAGTCACATGCTGATGCTGAATGAAGCTGGATGTTTTCAGAACCTGCAGTTGTTTTGGACTGTATCCCTGCCCTGTGTTTCTGACCCGAGACGATACAACAGCTGCTGTGGCAGGAGCTGGATATTTTGGTTTTGCTTTGCTTAGTACCACATTGCTAAACGAAAACCAACTTGCTGCTTTCCCTGTTTAGTTTTATGGGTCTCTGCCCTGTTGAGTGACTGGCAGACACTCCCCACACTTCTGTGCTGAGAGCATGTGCCATTGCCAAGCAGACATCTCAGTCCACTATGTGCGATGGCAGGACAGCTTCGTCTGCAGTAATATCCCTTTTCTCTGAAGGTTACAGCTGTCTCTGTTCTGACAGGGGGATTTCAGAATCAAAGCAAAGCCTGAGCTGCAGGTTCAGTATCTCCAGAACAGCTTCAAATAACATCCCAAACCCCATGACTTCTCTTTGCTGATCCCTTTAACGGAGATGGGATAAACCAGCCGGCTACTTGGCAAGCATCTTAAATCAGATTGTCATGAGATCTCCGGGTGCACCATCTCAAGGAGCTGCCACTAACAACATGGAGTGGTTCAGGCAATTCTTACATCCTTTTATGTGGAAGAATCAGGACATCAGCATCTACTGAGTTGTGGCCTTGTGGACCTGCTGATTTATTTCCCTGACAAGTCTCTTGTGTGTCAGGGATGCTCAGATGCTGACAGTGTTTGCTCCTGTATTACTATGTAGTGGAACATAGCAGAAGGGAGTTTCTGGACACCAATCAAGGATAAGCAACAGGACAAGGGGTAATGGGATGAAGCTGGAACACAAAAAAGTTCTATTTAAACATAAGGAAAAACTATTTCAGTGTGAGGGTGAGGGAGCCCTGGCACAGGCTGCCCAGGGACGGTGTGGAGGCTCCTTCCTTGGAGGTCTTCAAGACCCACTTGGACACACTCCTGTGCAACCTGATCTAGGTGGACCTGCTTCTGCAGGGGAGTTGAACTAGTTGATCTAAAGGTCCCTTCCAACCCTACCATTCTGTGATTCTATATCTGCATTAAGCAGTTGATAAAGACCCAATGGGAAGCCTCAACTAAAGGGAGAATAATTTGGCCACTAATGACTTTTTTTCCCCTTCTTTTAGGTATTGCTTTAGGGCAGACAACCACCACCCAGGTCCCTATTGCATCCACCCCAGTGCCTGCCAGTGCAGCCACCACCCAGATCCCCATTGCCTCAACCCCAGCACGTCCCAGTGCAGCCAGTGCAGCGGGCTCTGCTCTCCCCACAGCCGCTGCAACGCTGTCAGCTGGGGGGGCAGAAACCACTGCAGAGCTTGTTGTGTCCACGGCAGCAGCGGCTGCTGAGCTGAGCACCCAACAGCCTGCTCAGACTCTGCCCACCAGCACGGATGGGACTGTCCTCACCTCTGGCAGCACAGACAGCTCTTCTCAAGTGTCCACAGGACCGATGGCTGTGTCCACCAGCACCCCAGTGTCCTCTCCAGGCGTGACCACATCTGGAGGCCCTTCAGCAGCTCCATTCCTCACCACCACCAAGCCCTCAAACTGCAGCAGAGTGAATGTGACAGCCTGTGCCCCCTGCTCCCCAGGAACCTTTCCCAACGAAGGTAAGAGCCCCTGCTCACCCTGGCCCTCGTATTAGGCTTGTCAAGGGAGGTGAAACCAGCACATGTTCTCGTGTTGGAGGCTCAGACAAGCAGAAGGAGTGGGAGTTAATTCATTGCACCTCTCTGAATTTAGACCTGGCCTTTGCTGGCCTTGTGTTGTGTGCTGGGCTGCCCCAGGCTTCCCCAGTAGGATGAAGAAGCAGTAGGGTTGTGGCACAAAGTGTAACACAAGTGCAACCTCAGAATCAGCAGGAGAACAGCATTTTGAGGCACAGTGCCCAGCAACCGTGTGTCTCATGTATGAAAGAGAATCTCTGCTATAGAAACAGCTTTTTCACTTGGGCTTGAGAAACTGCCTGGGGAACCTCTGTGGTGGTCAGAAGTCCATGATATTACCTTATCCAGAAATAGTTTCTGTCTTAACATGGTTGCTTGGTTTTGCTTTTGGGTTTTCTCCTTAATTTTAAACACCACTCTCCCCCCTCCAAAAAAAAATCCCAAATTAAAAGGTCCTTAAAATACAAGCCACATACTTCTTGCTTCCTTCCCCCACTGCAGGGCACTTCTGAAGAGGAATAAGCATCTCTGACGCTTGAGGGTAAATCTGCAGAGGACAGGAGCTAATTCCCACCTCCCCTATGTGCAGGGTGTCCATCCACAGGGTCTTCTCTTGCCCCTGCTTGGTTGCTGCAGCCCCAAGGACCGGTTCCTGCAAGCAGTGGGATGGCAGGTCTGAGGTCTGCAGCTACAGCAGATCTCATGTGATCATTTTGTGTCGCTTGGATTTGTTTTGTGGAGCAGACAGGGCTAGAGCTTGTGTCTAGTGGGAATGCCACGGTGCCTGTGCTCAAAGAAAAGCTGTTGCTGCTTAAGGCAGATCCTCTCTTCTGGGGTTTCACTCCAGTTCTGCTTCCCACAAGCCTAAAATTATAAGTAGCCCAAAGGAGAATGTTGGGGCTGTTTTCTTTTGTTTGTGTGTTGGAGGGAAAACAAGGACAATCCTCAGGGTCTCTCAAATGAGAAGTGAAAACCAGTCATCTTCATTACCAGAGATCCACACTGCTAGGCTCGAGACCATAGACATAGCTGTTCTTCAGCTTGCTAACCGTGCCCAGCAGCATAATTAGCATTAATATTAGTTAATATTAGTGTTTCTACCCTCTAAGCCTCCCTTTCTGGAAGAGGTGCATCCCAATACTCCTGCATTCCTGGCAGTCATCTGTCCTGATGAGCTCAGGGTAATTTCAAGTCAAGCCTCACAATTCTGGTTTGTTTTTTTTCTGTTGTTCCAATTTAGGCACCCTGAGCTGCTTGTGCTGTGCAGGGGGCTTGTGCACAGATCCCAGTGCCTGCACCTCCTGCCCACTGGGCCACTACCAGCCCCAAAGTGGGCAACCATCGTGCCTGCCTTGTCCCCAGGGGAGTTATGCCAAGTAAGTGACTGAGCACTGGGTGTGTAGGGTTGCTGGGTGCTCTTCCTCAAAACACTTCTCAGCTGGCAAAGTCTTTTCCTCTGAGCTATAGGAAAATGGTCGCCAGGCTTGTTTCTCAGTGGGAATGCAGGGGAGAAGAAAGAGAAAGAGGAGAGAAAGGGGAGCTTGCTGCCCCAGCACCCACCCGTGGGGCAAAACGCTTGGTGGCAGCAGCGAGGGGCCCTGCGGTCCCTTGGCTTCTCCAGGGGCTTTGTGGCAACCTGGGTCAGGGAGCTCCCTCACTGCAAAACTGAAATAGACATGTCTGTTAAATCTAACCTACAAAGAGGCCAGCCTCTGGAGAAGGCCCCAGGCTGCCTCTGGTCCACACCTCAAACACCCTCCCCGTGGGGCAGCTGGAGGTGTGAAGGTGTGTGTCTCTTCAGCGTGGATAAATTCTTCTCACTGGGACACCCTGAAGTTGATATTCCCATGAGCAGGGTTTCCCAGCAGCAGCTCCAGCTCTCTGCAGGCTTCCTTCCCCTGCCACAGTCTTTTGGATGTGTTAGGAGTGAATATGTTGGTTTTGTGATGCAGGGACACTTGAGAGAGGTGTGGGTTCATCCCTACAGCCTTTCTCCAGGATGCCTCTGGGCAGCTGGCTTCAGTGCTGTGCTTTGCCCAATTGCTTTCTCAGTCCCTATTTTGTTGCTTCCAGGGGATCTTGTTACATTTAAGTCCCTGGCATCCAAAGCAACATTCTCAGCTGATATAGTGTGTAAAAGCTAACAAAAAATCCCAGCCTTGCCATTTCAGCAGGCTGCGTCAGTTCAGAGATGCTGTGCAAGTGTCCTGTGAACATGAGGACACACACAGGATCACAGAATACTTAAGATCAAGTCCAACCACTCACCTCACACTGCCAAACCCACCACTACACCATGTCCCTCAGCACCTCATCTACATGGCTTTCCAATATCTCCAGGGATGGAGCCTCCCCACCCTCCCTGGGCACCCTGGGCCAGGGCTCCCTCACCCTTACAGGAAACCGGTTTTCCCTTAAGTTTAAATGGAACTGTTTGTGTTCCAGCTTCATCCTGTTACCCCTTGTCCTGACACTGGACATTACAGGACAAAAAAGTTGCCCCATCCTCTTGACACACAGCTTTTAAATACTTGTGAGTATTAATAAGATCACCCCTCAGTCTCCTCTTCTCCAGACTAAACAGCCCCAGTTCCTGCAGCCTTTCCTCATAAGAAAGATGCTCCAGCCCCCTGATCATCTTGGTGGCCCTGTGCTGGACTCTCTCCAGCACTTCCCTGTCCCTGTTGAGCTGAGGAGCCCAGAACTAGACACAGGACTCCACATGAGGCCTCACCAGGGCAGAGTAGAGAGGGAGAAGAACCTCCCTTGACCCGCTGGCCACACTCTTCTTGATGCATCCCAGGATGCCACTGGCCTTCTTGGCCACGAGGGCACATTGCTGGCTCACTGTCCTTGTTAACCTTCACTTGGCCTAGTTAAACCTCATACAATTGGCCTGAGCCCATTATCTGTCCTGGATCAAGCAAAAGCATTTCAAAAAGCATTTTTTGTGTTGAAGCAAAGCATTTGATATGTTTCCCATTGATGTTTATTTTTGCCCACAAGCCTCGCCCAGCCCTGGGGTTTCTGAAGGAATTAAAGAGCATGTCCTTGTTTTCCTCCAAAGCATCCCTGAGCATGTTGACAAATTCTTACACTCACATGCTTCTTGTTGGGGGTTTGGCTCTGTGTGTGCTGAATGCAGTAGCTTTCCTCCTTCTCTGCCTTTTCCTCCCCATCCTCCTGGAGGTCTAACATATTCCATCCCCTTTCCTACAGTTCCTGATATTTCAGGTCAGGACTCTCACACATCACTGCCTGTGGTTTAGCTCCTTTTTCTGAGTCCCAAGTGACAACAGCTTTCAACAATGGAGCAGCATCTTTTAAAAGTGCTGCTGGATGCTGAACATCAAGCACCTTCCCAGTTCAACTCCATTTCCAAGGATGGGATTTAAGAACTTGACTTCAAGGTTTTTAAGCCTGGCTATGACATGTTTTTCGAGACCTGGATTCCAGACTCAGAAACTGTCCCTTTCCATGTAGCCCACAGGCATGGGATGCCTTCAGTGTCAATGGTGGAGACACAGAATCCTTTAGGTTGGAAAAGACCTTTAAGATAATATAGTAACTGTAAAACTAACAGTGCCCAGCCCACCAGACTGGTGTAATGACACAGAAATTCAAGCCAGAAGACTTTGCTTTCTCCTCTAACGTTCAGGTGGGTTCAGAGGGTTGTTTCTCTGCCTGAACCCCATCATTCTAATTACTCTATTTCTAGGCTTAGTGAGAGGAAAGAGTTGTGCTCTGCTCTGTCCTCCTCAAGTGAGTTCAATAGCCCTGTCCTCTGCTCCCTTCCCTCCCAGCCTGACGAGGAGCACTGCCTGCCTTCCCTGCCCGCCTGGCCATTACACTAATGAGTCTGGGGCTGCAGCCTGCAGAGCCTGTGAGAAAGGTAGGCTTTGGTCTGTATTCAACCCAATTGCATTTCCAGCAGGCTTCTGCCATGCTTTTTCCCAGGGCCAGCTGCAATTACCAGGTAAGTGAAAAGCAGCGGAGAGTAAACAGGTTATTTTGTTGGGCTAAAAATGGAACAGCAGATCTCTTCCCATTCTGCTATTGATGTTTTTATTACAAGAACAGATCTGAGAGTCATGCTTCTGTTAGCAACAAGCTAATCCCAACGCTGCAATGAAAGCCTTCTCCAGAAAGTCAGCCCAGCTTTATGAAATTCGGTTATAGCACAAGGGGGAGGGAAGTGTGGGGGATATAAAGTATTCCCCTGTTTTTAATGGCAAAAACGAGTCTGAACCATCTTTGTTTCCAGTTAGGCAATCTTCTGCAGTCTGAATATTAATTGTAAGACTCTTCTCGTTCCCTAGATATTAAAAAATGTGTTTTCAGCGAGCTCCTTGCACGGGGCTCATGCAATAGGAGCCTGGTACAATGTGGCAACAGGAGCCTGGTACAGTGTGTTCGCAGACAGTGTGACAACAAAACAGGCCAGCAGTTACTTATGCAAAAACCTAATTAACACATGCCATGCAGCAGCTATTCTGTGCACAAATTAAGTGCTCCTCATGCATACATACTGTTCTTTTGACAAGCCACCCACCAAACTGTTTGGCTGGGACCTAAGTCTTGGCTGTCACTTGTGAAGTTTGGGAGGAAAAACGCCCTGGCTGGTGAGAGGGCTGTGGTCTGGCACTCCCCCTCCCTCAGATTCAAACACTGCCTTAGGCCACAGAGGAGTCTGCAGGGGGTGGCCCCTAAATCCTGTAATTATAGCTTTGAAAAGTTCCTTTTTCCTTGCAGGGAGTGGGAGGTGGTTTTGTTTTCAGCCTCTGCTGCTGGCTGCAAATAAATGTGGGCCTAAGGCAGATCTTCCCCATACCACTTCCAGCTGGTCTCTGAACCCAGGCACCTCTGTTCTGTCCCGTGTGGGCCCATGGCAGTGCCCATTGTGGTGCATCATCAGGCAACTTCCCCAAAGCCACCTGAACTCCCATGTGCCTTTAAGTGGTTCCTGTTGGCATGACAGAGGCTCACAAACCGGGTCCTATCTGTCCCCCTGCCCACACCATGGGTGCTTCAGGCATGTTGTGTGTGGTGGGGAAGGGTTTGTACCTTTCCTCCTGCCCTTTGTGGTGCTGGTGGTGCAGGAAGGGAGGGCAAAGAGCAGATGGCTGTGCTGAGCAGAGCTATCCTGGCTGGTGGGTCTGTCTCCTTCCCTTTGGAGGGGAGGAGGTGCACCACAGACTTCTTGGGGTGGGCAAATCCCTGGCCAGAGACCTGCTCTGGCTGATTAACCCAGGAGTTGGCACTGGGATCCCTTATTTCAACTTCATTCTAGTTTGACTTGTTCTGACAGGTGTCTCTGTCTCCCTGGTGGGATTTTGGATGTGAGTGACACCAGGGACATTTGCTTGAGCCCACTCTCCTTCCCTTAGCCTGGCAGAGGGCATTGGGACATACATATGAGATGTCTAAGATACATACCATGTACAAGATACTACTTTTGTAGCTCTTTCCAGGCTTTTGACAAATAGAAAGCCAAACATCCCAACTGAGTCCCTGAAATGCCACTGAAGCAGGTTGTGGGGAGTCGGTTCAGTTCATTGTAAGGTGGAGATGAGCAAATAGACAACAGTGTGGCATGGTGACAGTGAGGAAACATCCTGAAGCCTTATTCTTCTCTTTTTCAGGCTATTTTAGCTCCAAGGAAAATGCATCTTCTTGTCTGCCTTGCCTGCCTGGATCCTTTTGCAAGTAAGAGGTGTACTTGTGATGCTGGCCATGGGGTGGGCAGGGAGGGAGTGTGGGGGAGTTGCTTTTAGCCACTGTGCCAGCAGACCCAACGTAGTGGGCAAGTCGCCTGCCATTTCAGCTGTGGGAACAGTGGTGCTGAGCCCTGGTGAGAGAGAGAGGGATGGTGGGATGGAGGGGCTGTGGGGGTGCCCTGGGATGAGGTGGTAATCAGCTTGCAGCCTGCTTCTGCTGGCATTGCGTGGATGCTGTGTCCCACTGACACACAAATAGATGCTGGCACGGGGATGGGGCTGAGCCTAGCTCTGTTTTTTGTACATTTAAGCTGAGCTCTAATGGTTTGTTTATGCTGAGCTGAAATGTGCAGAAGGCAATAGGTAAACTACCCTGGCTGAGCTGTCACCTCCAGAGTGGGAGACAGAGGGCCTGGGAGTGGTGGGGGTGGGCTCAGCCCGCTGCCCTGTGGGGTTTACAGCCAAAGCAGGGGAATTGGGATGTGAATGCTTACCTTCCCCCTGACCTTGCCTTGAGCTTGTTCATCCCATGTTATGCAGCAGATCTCTGCTGAACCTGGATGAAATTGCCACAAGACTGGAACCAGGGTTTATCTGGCTGTACCACAGGTCTCTCTCACAACTTGCTTTAGTACCCATTGACCACTTCCAGCCAAATTTGCTGTGGAATAGTGACTTCTGGGATAGCAAATTTCTGAGAGTTTCATGCAAATAAGGAACCGAAGAGAGGACAGAAATGCCACCATGTGCCCAGCCCAATTAGATATGCAAGGAACCACACTGGATACAATGTGAATACCCACAAAATCAAAGAATGGCAGAATCTTGGGGGCTGGAAGGGACCTCTAGAGCCCAGCCCACCCCCTGCTAAAGCAGGTTCCCCTCAATCGGGGGGCACAGGAACATGTCCAGGTGGGTTTGGAAACATCCAGAGAAGACTCCACACTGTTCCTGGACAGTCTGTGCCAGAGCTCCCTCACCTGAACACCAAAGAGATTTCTCCTCATGTTCAAGTGGAACTTGCTGTGTTCCAGCTTGAGCCTGTTTCCCCTTGTCCTGCCACTGGCCACTGCAGAAAGAAGACTGACCCCATTCTCCTGACATCTGCCCTTTGGGTATTTATCAGCATTGATAAGGTCCCCCCTCAGTCTTCTCCAGACTAAACAGCCCCAGTTCCTGCAGCCTTTCCTCATATGACAGATGCTCCAGTCCCCTGATCATCTTGGTGGCCCTCCGCTGGACTCTCTCCAGCACTTCCCTGTCCCTCTTGAGCTGAGGAGCCCAGAACTGGACACAGGACTCCAGATGAGGCCTCACCAGGGCAAAGTAAAGAGGGAGAAGAATCTCCCTTGACCTGCTGCCCACACCAAAAAACACCAAAAGCTTAGTCCCTGGTAGATCCTGGAGCCTTCAGCGTGTGCATGCATAGGAGGGTGGGCTTTGGTGGGCTGCTCTGCTCTTGGAAGCTCTTACACTACAGCCTTCTCTGTCTCCTCTGCCCTCCCCAGCACCAGCAGCTGTGCAGCCTGTTCACCATGTCCGGGGGGCCAGGAGACTGTGTGGGAGGCAGCGGAGGCCTGCAGGCCCTGCCCGCCAGGTAACGGCCTGGCGCCAGCACGGACACTGGCGGCACTCCCTGTGGGCAGGGCGGGATGCTCCTGGTCCCACATTGCTGTCCTCAGTGCCAGCAGAGCGCAGCGGGAGGGAGGGAGGGAGGGCAGAGCGTGCCAGCCTGCCCTCACACAGAACCAGGGGGTTCTGGTATTCAAGTTGTGTTGTAAACAGGCAGGTAAGCGTTTCCTGCACTGAGACCTCGGATTGCTGTGACCCATCGTCCCCACAGAGGGTAGGAAACTGAGCTGTGCTTTAAACTTTGCTCAGTGAGTTTCAAACAGCTGGAAAAGGTGTTTGAATCCAGAATTAGGGAGGATGAAACACTGCTGACCTCCAGCCCCAACCTTCCTTCTGCTTTAAAGCAGACTACTCAACCCATCTCCCACCATGCTCCTCACTCTGCCAAGGTCTAACCCCAGATATCCTTTAGTCCCTCTGTCTCTGTTCTCTATCCTGCCCCTTTGCCCACCAAGAGAGGACCAAAGTCCCAGCCCAGCTTTAGTTATCTGCATGAAGCGTTTAATGGTCTTTCTCCTCGTGGCTTTGAAAGTTGTCATCCATATGCAATTGCAAAGGACCTGGGGTCTAGTCCCAGATCTTAATTTTGTGCTTATTGGCTGTTTCAGGCACGTTCAAAGGTCCCAGCGACAACAAATGCAAGATCTGCAGGTCAGGAGAATACCAATTACAGCCCGGTGAGGAGAGCTGTGACCTGTGCCCAGAGAACTACTACTGCCCTGTGAGTCTCCATGGCTGGTTTGACAGCCTGGATTAGCACATAGAGCTATGACAACCTAAATACTCCCATTAACACCGGTTCTAGCTGAGCCTCTTCCCTTTTCTTAAACAGAGCCCTGATGGAGAGAGATCATAGAACTGTTTGGTTGGAGAACTTTGAGACCATAGAGTCCAACCACTCACCTCACACTGCCAAGCCCATCACTAAACCATGTCCCTCAGCACCTCAGCTACAGTTTAATTTAAATACCTCCAGGGATGGGGACTCCACCACCTACCTCCCTGGGCAGCCTGGGACAGTGTCCAACAACCCTCTCAGGGAAAAAGTTCTTCCTGATGTCCAATCTAAACCTCCCCTGGTGCCACTTGAGCCTCTTGTCCTAGCACTTGTTACTTGGGAAAAGAGACCGACCCCCACCTTGCTACCACCTCCCTTCAGGTAGCTGTAGTGTGATCATGTCTCCTCTCAGCCTCTTCTCCAGACTAAACACCCCCAGCTTCCTCAGCTGCTCCTCATCAGTCTTGTTCTCCAGACCCTTCTCCACCTTTGCCTGTCTCTGGCTTTGATGGTTAAAGGTGTCTGGCTTTGTGCCTCCCTTGGAGCTGCCCAGTCTCTCTGGACCATCAGGGGAACATCAGAGGGTGCTGTGTCTACCAACAGGGGGGTTTGATGTATGGCCATGCTGTATAATGACACCTTCTGCTCTTCACCCTCTTCCCAGTCCACCCCAGGGGCAGACAGGCTGAATTGAACGATGACAAGTTAATTTCTTGCTTATCTGTCTTCTGTTTTTTCCAATGCTGAAGTGTCAGCTCCCCTCACGTGGGTTCCCTTGTGCAGTCTGCTCTGTTTGCTGCTGCTGAGTGACTCCTTCTCTCGGGCAGGGCCCGGATGTGCTGCCGGTGAAGTGCCCTGCGGACGCGTTCTGCCCCGCGGGCAGCGTGGCACCAGAGTACTGCATGGAGGTCTTTCTTTACAAGGCTGGAGCCTCCTGCAGGCTCACTCCCCTCACAGTGGTTCTCCTCACCATCTTCTCAGCAGGTGAGTGTCAGGCTTCTCAGTAGAACTGGGCAGCCCTGTGTAGCTGGGTGCCTTCGTGTTCTGCCAGTGGTGCTGTGCAGGTGGGTCATTTTGTGTTTCTGGAAACCTGCATTTCTAATCAAGGTCGTTCCAGTTGCTTTCATGGAATCATAGAATGGTAGGGGTTGGAAGGCACCTTTGGAGATCATCTAGCCCAACCCCCCTGCAGAAGCAGGGTCACCTAGATCAGGTCGCATAGGAACATGTCCAGGTGGGTCTTGAAGTCCTCCAAGGAAGGAGACTCCACAACCCCTCTGGGCAGCCTGTGCCAGGGCTCCCTCACCTCAACAGTGAAATAGGGTTTTTTTATGTTTAAGTGGAACTTTCTGTGTTCCAGCTTCATCCCATTACCCCTTGCCCTGTTGCTATCTACTACAGAAAAAAGGGATGTCCCAACCTCCTGACATCTACCATTTAGGTATTTGTAAACATTAATGAGATCCCCCCTCAGTCTCCTCCAGACTAAACAGCCCCAGTTCCCACAGCCTTTCCTCATATGAAAGATGCTCCAGTCCCCTGATCATCTTGCAAATGATAATCCTTTCCCCCTCTTGTGAGTAGGGATAGTGCAGTATTTGCTCTGAAGGCAGGCTGGTGTTATGCTGAATGCTGGGAAGCAGTTGTGCGTATGGACCCCAAACCAGGAATTCCTGGGCTGCCCAAAAGCAGGTCAAAGGACAGTTTCCTTTTTCCTCCCTTGTAACTCTTGACACATCCAGCAGGATGAGGTGTTGTCAGCTCGTGGTGCAACTTTTAAGCGCTGGAAAGACAACTAGCACCAACCCAGAACATGGAGCATCCCTCCTCCCTGAGGCACCCCCATTTCCAGCAGCTCCCAGGGCAGGCCGGCAGGTGGCTGAGGTTTCTATGCCGTGAATACTCATTCCTGAGCAACAAACATGCATTTGTAGACTTAGCAAAGGGGATAAAAAAAATAAGGGTTCTGTAGTTTTTAATCCAAGTTTGAGGGAGGTTTAATCAGACATAACAGTTATGATGCAAATGAGCAACTGTTAGTGCTGTGGATTGCCAAAAGGGCAGAGGAGGAAGTTGGGAAGAGGGACTTGTCCCCTGTGAACAGGCTGGCGAACAGAGGCCCTGCTTTAAGTGCCACTGAGGCTACCAGCTCTCTTGATACAACATTTTCATCTCTGAAGTCATAGAGGTGACTGAGTCATCAGAGGAAAAGGAATTATAACCTCCTCTCTGTGGGCTTCTGTGTTTTAAGCACAACAGGCCTGTGCCTCCTGAAGGCCCATTCTCCAGTCCAGCTCACTGTTGTTAAAAGGCGGGGGAGAGAGAAAACAGATGTTACTCTCCTCAGTGAGCAAGAGAGAGCAAAACTGCTTCTCCAACAGCAAAGCAGGGTTAACTGTTCTCATCACACTCCTCTATGGGCACCTGAGGGGAGGACGCCAGGGATGAAGAGGAGGAGAAGAAGAGCATAGCAAGGGATGGAGGGGTTGTGGCTCTGCAGTGCTCCTCTCCAGAGGGCTGAAATGTCCTGGTGGGAACAGATGAGGGTTGTTGTCCGAGCAGGGGCTTTGGAACTGTGTGAAAGCTCCTCCACTGTCCCCTGTCCCCCCGTGCCAGGCTGCAGTCCAAAAATCTGCCAAAACAGATGCCATCTGAAGCAACTATTAATTAGAAAAACTAGATGAAAATTAAGCATGTGAAAAGCCTGTCCACACAGGGACAAGGGCCCATTAGCCATCACTTCTCATAAAGGAGCCTGAGGGCCGCAGAGCAGCATCCCTCAGGCTCCGAGCTCACTCTGAAGAGGGGCAAAGGAAACGGCCCACGCAGGAACCCGTCAGGATTTCACGGCTGGTCTGGCAGATCAATTGTTTACCACGAGACTGTCTGCTCACACAGCCTAAATTTGGATGTATTTGTCTGGCCATATTGCATCACAGCGACAGATTTGTGCTCTTCTGTTCAGATCAGCTTTCCCTGATCGTGCTTCTGCCAGAAACAAACAAACACAGCGTCGCAGGCTGTGATATTTGCCAATTATTTCCATGTCTGTGCCTAATCTAAAAGTGATTTTTCCTGACAGTCCTGATCTCAGTCTAGACTCAAAACGTTAATTTAGGTCAGTTACTTCTTGTGCTTCAGTGTAGGAGCTGCACAGAGCAAACTCTGGTTTCTCAGCAAGACACTTCGGTGGGATCAGCAATGGGTAAGACGCCGAGTGGAAAACAGCAGTTCCACAGAGGGGGGGGGTCAATAGGAGTAGGAGAGCAAGTTACTGAATGATATCATTAAAACCTGATGTTATTCTCTGCAGTTTCCACAGTAAAGCTGAAACACCAAGTTGACTATTCTTTACTATAGCTGGCCAAATCCTTTTTGTGCAGAATGTGTAGGAGAACCCGCCTCCCCCTTAATTTACCAGAAGAGCCCTATAGCAAATGAAACCTCACACTTTACCTTCCCATTTAAGAGTAACTACCCTTCCTTACCTTCCAGGTGCAATCCTTGTTGTATTTCTAATAATCCTGAGAAGAAGGCAAGAATACAGCAAGAAACCGTTCAAGTCTCTACTTCTACCCCGAGGGTCAGGGCAACAGGCAACTTATGGGGTGACTGAGCACACGGAGCCAGTCTATGCTGGCTGGTAGCCCAGGATGTGCTTGCAGCCACAACCCCCTTCCCTCTCCCCTGGAGCAATACATAGGGGTGCATACAGGCAAGATGTTTGACCATGAGCACCCTATTTCTGCATAGCTAAAATCCATGCTGAGAAATAAAACTCGAGGGTTTTGAGTGGTGGCTCCTTGTGTTAAGCAACCCAGCTGCTGCTGTGCTAAAATGGACTGAGGGAAAAAGGCTTCCCCTTTCAATTCCTGGCTTTGTTCACAAGTGAAGGGTTTTCTCCTTTCCTCAAGAAGAAAAACCCCAACAGAACAGCAAACAATTATGCCTGTCTCTCCATTTCAACAGCCAGCTCAACAAACCGAGTGAGGATTGAGACTGCAGTGATGGAACAGTCCCTTCCCCCCCGAGCAGGATTTAACATGAATGTGCTTCCTTTTTAAGAATATGCAATTCTTGTTTATTCATTTGGTGGGTTGTTTGTTTTTTCCATTCTCAAAACTTTGTCATTACTTCTAAGCAAGGTTAAGTCAAGGAAAGGGAACCCAAAGTTTTCCCTTTCCTCTCAGCTGTGGGAAAACACGTGCAGCTGCAATAATGGTTGATTCCTGAACAAACAGGTCCCTTGTGTCTTCCTACAGTAATATGCTTTTTCATACCAGAGCTACACAACCAGCTCAAAGCTTCTAGCAAACCTCACAGGAACTGTTTCTTTCCCCACTCAGTCACATAGGTAAGACCTGACATGGGGGCAGTGCTTTGGAGGCAAAGGGAGCAGCACGCCACAGCCACAGGACACCTCGCAAGGGAGCTGTGCCTGACGAGACCCGTTCCTTAAATGCCCATGCAGAGATCTTGCTCTGAGCCCTGGCACCTGATTCACCCCCCACTGTCAGCAGCATGTGGAATTTGTACTTTTTCTCCCTCGCTGGGCTGCAGCACCCTTCACTTTCTCCTCTGCAGCCAGCCCAGTCCAACTATCTGTTAAACTGGTGTGGTTTGTGTTTGTTTCACAGGGGGGAGTTCAAACTGTGTAGGTGTTTGTGGGGATGCTTAACTCCTCTCTTAAAAATTCTTGTTTGTTCTGTTTTGCCCATCATGTTTTTTCTCTTAGTGCTGCTTAGCTTCCTGCAGCTGGTCCTCATGACCACTTGCTGTCTTGCCAGCACCCCAGGCACTGAAACCATGGACTGTAATGGAGCCAGCTTTAACTGCTCCCTGAAATCAGCACCTGAGGTCTCTTAACCTTTCCATCTTGTTGTCTTCCTTCTCCTCCTACAGCTAAATTCATACACAAGGCAGGGGTGCTGCTGTGACCCTTTGTCACAGTGCAGTGCTTCACCAGCTCTATCAGCACTACTGAAAATACCATCTACTATGAAAAGTCTACACTTTTAAACACATGTGCAGTGAGGTGGAAGCAGGAGTTACCTCTGTCATTCATCTCTTTACCAGGCTAGTGGAACAGCAGTCAGCTGCAGTAACCTGGCTGGAGGAGGGTTAAGTAAGTGGCCACTGCCCTCAGCTGCTCACTCTTCTCTCCCCAAGGGAGCTGTTACTGTGCTTTAAACAAATAAAGGAACAAATACATAAATCCATTTTCTGATCTCTCTCAACTATGTCAGGTGAGTAAATGGAGGGGAAGAGAGGTACATTGTCCTTTGTGGTCAGGTTGCCCAGAGAAGCTGTAGATGCCCCATCCATGGAAGTGTTCAAGCACAGGTTGGATAGGGCTTGGAGCAGTCTGATGTGGTGGAAGGTGTCCCTGGCCATGGTGGGGGAGTTGGATTAGATGGTCTTTAAAGGGCCCTTCCAACTCAACCCCTTCTGTGATCCTACTCTGGATCAGCAGCAACATGTATAGAACTTCCAACCATACCCAAACTCCATGGCATGGCCTGGGCAGAACTCCCCACCAGTCCCTCTCATACTGTCCAATTATTAGACAGCCATTAAGGTTCTCAACTGGCAAAACCCCTGTGGCTTGTCACAGGAGCAGCAAAAGGACACAATCCTGATGCACAGCACCTGAGGATCTCAGCAGAACAGTAATCCATTAGGATCAAAGCAATCTTCTGAAATGCTACTCAAAAAAAACTCCAAACCACAGCTGCTGTCAGACATGGGATATTCCACCCATGAAGTCAAACCAGACCCAAAGAAAAACCCTTCTGGAAAAGTAAGACACAGTCAAATTCAGAGCTGCCCAAGCAGGAGCAGTACCAGTGACAGCCGAAGGAGGAATCCAAGGGAACAGAACCGGTAGGACTGCATGACTCCAGCCCAAAGTCCTTACAGCCTGCAAAATCATGAGCAACAGAAGACAGCACTTGTAACAGGAAAAACCTCTGCTGCAGAAAGGTCAGCGTTTTTGTGATAAGCAATGCTGCAAAAACAAGCCAAAGCACAATTGGCATCACCTCCACAGAAGCTTAAAACATTATTTCCATCAAGCCTCTTAAGAAGAGGAAGCCTTGGAGGGTAAGTTGTCACTAGGAAAGAACAAGATCCCATTCCCTTGCTGCCAAACCACGCTTGCTCAGTATCAGTAAACTTTTTGTCTTTAAATAATAATGGGGGGAAAAATAACTGCACAGAGTTGTTTTACAAACAAAAATAATTAGCAACTTCTTAAATAACTAGGAATAAATTTTAATATTGAGTAAGACACGGAAGTTTCTCAAGCAGTCAGACATGGAATAACGTGATTCAACAATGTGGAAAAATGCCATTAATACGTCTTTCAAGATATTTTGCTCTTCTGAGGAATTAGTTAAAAGAAACCCCCAAACCCTAAAAACTGACCATGAACACAAAGCTATTGAACAAAACAGACATTTAATTAGATTATTCTTCCTAGATTGTATGAAAATACATCTAACATATTCAACTGAAAATTGTTTCCATGCTTGCTCATGTGATAAAAGAACAACAAATTGTGTTTGGCTGCTGTGTACCAGCTGTCAAAGAGTTTGCTGGAAAAGGAAAGATGGCTTTCTACTTTGATGGGCAAGACACCAAGTACATAATTTAATGCCACATAGTATGCCATACTTGGATGTTATTCAGATGAATTTGTAACAGAGCATCTTCTAAGTTGCTGAATGCTAAAGACACTGAGTTGCATCATGAGGAAGCTCACTTCTTCAAGAATGGTTTCCCTTGTACTTGAAGAGTGGGAGAAGGAAAAATAGCAGAACAACTTTTGTCTTCTTTTCTTAACCAAACTTCAGCCTATTTGCCCAGTGCTGCAGACTAAGGTACAGAAGCCTTCATTAAAAGACACCTAAACCCCACCTTTCCTGATTCAGAACATAAGATTCTAGCAGGTCACCACCTGAGTGACTTTGCTGAGCTGACGATGGGGTTCATGGTCAGTACGTATTAAGGGAGAACATGATCCACATTTCTTTTAAAGATCAACCTTCGAAGTATGTGATCAGCAGAAGGAATGGATTCCCAGCCACTTAAAAGCAAACTCCTGGTTTGCAGTCTCAGTCATGCAAGCCTTCATCGGCCCAAAGGGCTGAGCAGTAAAGAGCAGAGGTAGAAGGAAGCAGAAAGTCAAACAGCCACTTGCCAAGGTCTGTTTGTGTCCGTTTGTTTTGCAAAGAGTGCTGAGAGGGATTGCTTTGAATGCCAAAGCCTTTCTTTATCTGCAGACAGACACAAACAGGGTGGCTGTCTTGCATCCTGCCATGCTAACTGTGCTTGTGAGCCCACCAGAGAGGTGGGCAGGGAGCTGTGGGCTCCATGACCCATCTGAAAGCAGAGGTGCCAGCACTATGTGAGGCGGTGGCTTCTGGAGTGAGTTATCTGCTTCTCAGGGCCTGGGCCACAACTGTGTCGGGGTGCCAGAGCTGTTACACCTACATATGAAGAGGAAAAAAGCAACAAAACAACTAAAAAATTTACAATTTATAAAAGCAATGGAATGTAAAGGTAAAAATTGATAATAATTTACTTAAAAGATACTCTTATAAAGCCTTCCTTACACGGTATAGGAGTCAAAGGATGGTCCCAATGATAGCACATTCCTTCATTTTGTTCAAAAGCAACGAGGAAAATCTTTCTGCTTTACTGCCTGATCTCACTTTCCTCCCCTCAAAACCCAGTATTAGAGAAACATACATCATACCATTGTTTGGTTTTGATTTGAGGCACAGGCCTACGCTTCAGGCCCGAAGTATCTACAGCAGAGGGAAGGTTTCCCTCCAAATCAATTAAGAAATCTTGATTTTTAGCTCGAGTGCAAGGCTTGGCATACTGCTTGAAACAATGCAAACAGGTAACACTTGCCCCTCTTTTGAGCTGTGCTGTTTTATCAACATAATTTGGAAAAAAAAAACCCAAACCAAACTAACCTTCCAACAGTGTTTATAAAAACGGAACAAAGCAGTTTGGTCACAAAACAGAAAACAAAGAGTTCAGGGTAGGGCACTGCTACATTTAAAACCTCTTTCAATTATTATCTTCTAAATAAAACCAAAGTTTTCACGTGTTGGGAACAAATGGGGGTTTTCAGAAATTCCAAACACTAAACCTGCAATCAAATCCTGAGGAAATACTTTGGAAAAAAAACCCATACACTTTCATGATATGGCAAGGCTTCAAAAGGGCTACACAGAGTTTCTGCACTATTAAAGGCAAACTAAGCTAGAACATACACAAACTCCTAAGTGGACATGGAGGCACACATCGTGTTCACGTCGGCTAGGTAACAATGGCACAAGTGCAGGCTTGTAACGCTGCCTAATCACACACCAATGACATGCACTGGGAAGAAAACAGGTGAAAACCTTTTTCTTTGCTGTTTTTTCCTAGTTCTAATGTTACTGGCATCAAATGAAATCTCATCTATTTATCTCACTGCAATGGGAGAACTTAATGAGAGCAAAGAATTCAACCCAGCTTTGGCTGGCACAACACGGTGGTGATAAGATGGTCAAGAGCAAAGCTCCTAAAACAGTAGAGAGTCATTCCAGTCTGTCAAGTCAAGGAGCGAGTTTCATCCAAACTTGATCAAAAAGGAACAGAGTCAGGCTACATTTCACATTCAAATTGTTCCTTGTGTTGTTCTTCAAAAACCTGTTTCACTGTTAATTGGTTTGAATTTAGTTGTAGCATTTCAGGCAAGTTGCACCTCCGGTTTCACTCATGGGGATTTTGTTTGCTCCTTGCTGGGCATTTTTGACGTTATCACCAAGTTGTAATACTTGGACTCCAAGTTTTACTTGACATTAAGAGTGGGGGAATCAAGTAATTTTTTTTTTTCCAAATAATAGGTTTTGTAAGATTTGTTAAGAGACAAAAACCCTGGAATATTGGGCCTAGACTGCAGAACAATATCCCTTGAAACCCAGACATTTACAGCTCTGCAAGATCAAGTCACTTCTTCGCTGGAATGAAATGCAGGAAAAAACAGGATAGAAAAAGATCTCTTACAGTGTGAGATTTCCCCTCTCTGGTACAGGGTGTGCCTTTCCCACCACACACTGTATTTCTCGGTGGCAGGATATTTAACCCCACGCTTGTTTAAGACTCACTGGCGAGCTGTTTTGTATCGTTGTGTGTGTGTGTAGTTACCCACCTGGGTCGTGATTGGCATTCAAGCACTTGCTCAAAAACACACAGGGCAAGCAAATCTCATTGGGACCACAGAGCAAGCCGTTTCTTACTTAAAAGGACGTGAGAGCTAATAACTTCTTTCAAGGATATACTATTTTAAACATCTGTTGGTTGACAAATACTACCTCAAAAACCTATGTTTACACCTACCTGGTTTGATTTTATAACCTACCTCCAACCTGAAAGCATTTTGGAGGGAACCTTTTACATTCGTTAACGATTCAAGTGTAACTGTAATGCTGAGTAATAAAGTTTGGTTTGTCCTGAAGTTTTCTGAACTATGCAGTTCGTTATCAGTGCAGAAGCAGCAGCAGACTGCTGTGGTTGGCTCAGTGGATTTATAAAAACAAAACAAAACAAAAACAGCCCCCCACCCCCCTCCCCACCACGTAACCTTTACAGAATATATGTAAAATTGTGTCCTTCCCTGGTCATATTCACAACTTATCTACAAGATAGTGTTGGCAGTAGAAACTGCAGTCCATGACTATTTGCATTCAGCTCTCATCCATCTGTTCCTCTGCTTTCTCTTAGGCTTCAACTTGTTCAGTTTTCTGCGGGGTTTCTCAGTCTTCTGACTTTCAACAGAATCCACCCCGAGAATGTGTTCAGAGCAGCATAACTGTCCATTCAATGTAGAATTCAGTACTGTCCCGTCTTGGTGTTCCTTGCAGAAAGAATTTGGGCAGAAGTGGCAGAAGGAAACAGAAGGTTTGCCACAAACATCACAGTGGTGCCAAGGACATTCCCACTTTCCTGCCATGGGAAACAAAGCGGGTGTTAGTGGGGAGTGAAACCTGTCATCCTATGCTAAAGAAGTTTTGTGTTTCAGCAGCTGAACATCACTTTTGCAGAATCACAGAAATTCAAGGGCTGGAAGGGACCTCAAGGATCATCCAGTCCAATCCCCCTGCCAGAGCAGGTCCATCTAGAGTAAGTCACACAGGAACTTGTCCAGGTGGGTTTGGAATGTCTCCAGAGAAGGAGATTCCACACCCCATCTGGGCAGCCTGTTCCAGTGCTCCCTCACCTCAACAGGGAAGAAATTCCTCCTTGTATTTCTTTGGAACCTCTTGTGTTCCAGCTTGTACACATTGCCCCTTGTCCTATCATTGGCCATCACTGACAACAGCCTGGCTGCATCCTCCTGACACCCACCATTCATGTATTTGTAAACATTAATGAGGTCACCCCTCAGGCTCCTCTTCTCTAAGCTAAAGAGCCCCAGCTCCCTCAGCCTTGCTGGAGATGCTCCAGTCCCTTCACCATCTTCGTGGCCCTGCACTGAACTCTCTCCAGCAGCTCCGTCCTTCTGGAACTGAGGGGCCCAGAACTGCACACAATATTCCAGATGTGGTCTCACAGGGGCAGAGTAGAGGGGGAGGAGAACCTCTCTTGACCTACTGCCCACAGCCCTTCTAATCCACCCCAGGATGCCACTGGCCTTCTTGGCCACGAGGGCACATTGCTGGCTCATGCTCATCTGCTGCCCACCATGGCACCCAGGTCCCTTTCCCCTACGCTACTCTCTAACAGTTCATTCCCTAACCTGTACTGGTAGTACATGGGGTAATTCTTTCCTGGCAGAGAAAGATGAGGCTGTGACCACTGTTGCCAATCTCAAAAAAATCAAAATGCTGCATCTCACTTCTACAGCTCAGCTGACAGCAGCAAGTAGCAGACTTGACATCCCCTCATTTAAATACAGTCAGCTCCAGCAAGAAGTATATTTCACCAGTCATTGTGTCACTTGTTTCTGGGATAACAGGCTTTGCCTTTTTCACTTAGAATCACAGAATTGTTTCACTTGGAAAAGACCTTTAAGATGATTGAATCCAACCACTCACCTCACACTGCCAAACCCACCACTAAACCACATCCCTCAACACCTCATCTACGTGTATTTTAAATACTTCTCGGGGATGGTGATTCTACCACCTTCCTGGGCAGCCTGTGCCAGTGTCCAACAACCCTCTCAGGGAAAAAGTTCTCCCTAATGTCCAATCTAATCCTCCCCTGGTGCAACTTGAGGCCATTTCCTTGTGTTCTGTCATTCATTACTCAGAAGACTGACCTCCACCTCACTACAACCCCCATTGAGGTAGCTGTAGAGAGTGATCACGTCTCCCTCAGTCTCCTCTTCTCCAGGCTAAACACCCCCAGCTACTCCTCATAGGATTTGTGCTCTAGAACCTAACTTCTTCACATCCCACCAGACACTGCTGACTGGAACCAGGTAACTCCTGTTGTATCTGCAACTAAAACCCAACATTGGCTGCCCTTAAAGCTTTCCTCTCGCCTTATTCCAGATGTTGCTGCTGTTCTTTTGGCTTGAGTTCAACTGGCTTCACGCATTTCTTAGACATAATCCACTTTCCTGTGACAGGGCCACACTGCTCCTACTGAGAATGATGTACTCAATTGCCTACATTTGTAAAACAAAAGACTTCTTTTGCCAGAGAGGCAGGAGGAAGGCCATCATTTTGTCTCCACATTCAAGAACAGCTCCCACATGATGCACAAAATTCTCACCATTCAAAACCATTTTCAAGATGCCCCTCTTGACAAGGTTTCAGTTCAATAACTAACAGAGGGACCTGCACAAGTTAGTTATGTACACAAGTTTGAGAGGCAAGCCAACTCACCAAAAGGACGTTTCACCAAGCCAAGACAGGAGAGATGATAAGCTTTAGTACAAGACTTCCTGTCGCACAGTACGAGCTGACCCCCGTCGCCGCAACGGAAACAATCGTCTTCAGATTCCTTCTTCCCTTCGTTTTTCGTTCTGCGTCTCCGTGTTCTCTTTTTGGTCTTTTTGCCTTTTTCTTCTGAGGCATTAGTGGAAGAATTCTAAGAGAATAAGATGCAAATCTGTAAATGCCAGCTTTGAAGAGGAAAAATATTCCACAACCTAGCAGGACTGTCGGTGTGCCTGGCAGACTGCACACAGGCAAAAATCTGATGGGGTGCAGGTCCGTGCAGTGCCTCACCAAACCTCTCTGTGCTGACAAAAACCCCACACTGACCCTTGTGAAAAGGCATCATGAAATCAGATCTTGTCCCTACCAATCCCTTCCTACTGCAAAGCTCTTCCACTTTATCATCACTGAAATAAGGTCATAGAACCATAGAATGGTAGGGGTTGGAAGGGACCTTTAGAGATCATCTAGTCCAACCTCCCTGCAGAAGCAGGGTCACCTAGATCAGGTCACATAGGAACATGTCCAGGTGGGTCTTGAAGACTTCCAAGGAAGGAGACTCCACAAGCCCTCTGAGAAGCCTGTGCCAGGGCTCCCTCACCTGAACAGTGAAATAGTTTTTCCTTATGTTTAAGTGGAACTTTTTGTGTTCCAGCTTCATCCCATTACCCCTTGTCCTGCTGCCAGCTACTATAGAAAAAAGGGATGTCCCAACCTCCTGACATCTACCATTTAGGTATTTGTAAATATTAATGAGATCCCACTTCAGTCTCCTCCAGACTAAACAGCCCCAGTTCCCACAGCCTTTCCTCATATGAAAGATGTTCCATTCCCTGATCATCTTGGTGGCTCTGTGCTGAACTCTCTCCAGAAGTTCTCTTCCCATTTCAACTCTAATCTACTTGAAGCTAATTTACTCTCATTTACCCAATCACTCCAATATCCACTCTTCTAGTTGTGCATAGTCATGCTGGAATTACTAAAACCATCTCCTCTTTCCAGAACAGACAGCAGAATTTCAGGAACTGTAGCTGTGCCCATAGTGCTAGAAAGAATCTACCAAACCTTATCCCTATTTCAGTCTGATATTCTGCTGCTTGCACTTCAACTCTCCTTCACCAAATCGTATCAAATTCATTCTTGATGGTTATTCAACATCTCTACCATAATTTCTTCCCCTTCACCCCAGTAACCATTACCTACTTTCTACCAATGCAGACAGCTCCGCAAAACTGAACTGTAACATTAATTTTGTCATGGATGTCTCTGAAAACTGATCACAAGCTTATGTGAAACCTCACAAGGCTATTCCTTAACAAAAAACAGATGGAAAACTCTAAGGCTGCCCTCAGGAGTGCCTGATACTAAGCAGTGTGAAGGACCACATGAAGGTGCAAGCCTTTCTACAGCCACAGGTGACTTTTTTTTCCTCTTGAGAATGTACCTGTGCCTTCCCTCACACTCCTTTTCCAGCCCTTCAGGAAGCCCCATCAACTTCTGCTGGATTACAGGTTTTAAATCAACCTGACCCATATTATATAGGTAATTTCTTGATGTAATTTGGGATCATTATTCTCATTCAAAACTCACTTTTCTTGTTCAGTTCAATTGAATTTTTTTTAAACAAGTCTTAATATTTTAAGGTTTAGATGGGGGAAAAAACCCAATCTGCAATGTCAGAATAATCTCACTGACTGCAGTTAAGCTTGTTCTCTGTCAGTTCCTAGCTCCTACAGCCCTTCCCCCCTCCCCAAACTTCAAATAGGATTGGGAAGGTTATTCTTTCTGCAATCTCTTTTTTCATATGCTTTAGATTCCAGAAGCTACTGCTGCTAGCTAGCAATATTTCTTATTCAGGACCCAAAGAAATTAATTTAACATAGGAGAACGTGGGAGAAAATATTTTAGGGTGTTTCCCAAACCAGTATTGCCTGCTGTACTATTAACAGCATTAAAATGTATTCTTTAACACCAAGGTTATGAGAAACAGTAGGTTTTTTCCTCAGAGGATAGCTAGCATCTGTTCAAGTGGCATTACCCCTTACCATAACATCATACTGTCCACCAAGGCATACCCCAAAAGAAAAACACAAAGCTAACAGACAAGACACCATCAAAATCTCTTGATTTATTACTTGCCTTTGGTCTGTCCCCAAGAAATCCACTGCAGTTTGGGGCACCACATTTGCAGACTGTTTTTTCATTGCCCAGACAGTCAAGGTTGTAATTAAAAGTCAGCTCTGTCCCTGAGTGAGATAAGAAGGACAAGGTAATGAAGTCTATCAAAATTACTACAAGCAAACAAAGGTTTCATTGTCTGTCTTCTGGTTGGTACTTGCTTGCTGATCTAGTATCATAGGGTTCTCCCCTCTTTTTACCACTCATGAGCACAGACAATGATGAACTAGATGCCAGTGCAGCATGATGTCATGCAATAACATTTTTAAGATAAATCAGTTTGAATTCATAAAACACATGTTATGGATGTATATATGTATACAGCTAGATATAGGTATAGAGAGATGTGTTTGTGTGTGCTTGTATATATGCAAACCAGAACAAATATACTTTTAAACAGCTTCCTACATCCCCTCCTTAAGCTTGCTATCATCACTCGAAAACATGCTGAAGTACAGGTTGTGACCTCTAAGCCAAAGCCTATGCTCTACCACATGCAGTGAATGCATGGATCCTAACCAGGGGCTCTGGTGTTCCCTCAGAAGCAAGCAAGAAAAAGGAGCCATGGGACTCACTATTAAGAAACATTAAAGGCAGCTCACAAAGCATCTCTTCCACGTGCCGAGCTCTCTACAAAAGCATTTGCACTGAATCAGTGAAACCATGAGTGTCCCACTCATAAGTGCACAAAGGGGTTTTCCCTCAGGGAATGAAAGCCAAGGCAGCAGCAGCTGCTGTACCTGCGGGGATATCGCACACAGCAAACAGCCCGACACGAGTGTCTCCATGCACTGTCCATTTGAGAGTTTCACAATTTGGTTGGCAGCTGTGATTCATAAACCGAGAATAGTTTCCTTTGGGGCCAGCATCAATAATCCGGTCCTGGAGATCAAACCAGCAACAGAATGAATGTCTTTTCTCCCCCCACCCACGGGAATTCTTCCCCCCTCCCCCAAATGACTTCAGTAGTTGCATTCCAAACAGACATGGAGTTGCTACCCAGAAGCACACAAGCGGACGGATGGCACATGTTGTATTGAAAACCGTAGTGTCTCACATGGCCTGGAATGTGACACTCCCAATGCAATACTTGTGCTCTAGCTCACGTTTTCCCAGAACCCATCACAGCCACAAGGCAGGATAAGTGTTCTCGTGAGCACGTGGTGGTCGCATCACCCAGCTCCCTCCCTCCAGAAAGCCTCAAAACTCAGTGCGTTTACCTTTACTGCATGTTCACAAAGCTGTGGCACATTTGTAAGTACTCTGCTTTATGGTATTTACCAAGTCATTGCATGATTACTTGCAGACATGACCAGTTTCTCACCAGCGTTCTTTTCCCAAGTCAGCCCAGTTTAAGCAAAACTCAGCTGTTCTTGCAGCTAAAAAAAAAAATCCCATCCCTACACACAGTTGCCTTTCAATTTCTGTCTCCACCAAATGTACCAGACATTAACAAAATTAAGTCATCTTAAAACAGCCAGAACTCTGCTTCTTTGCAGAGCTGCTTAACAAAAGCTTTGCTTATTAATGCAACGTTATCATAGGTTCCTTCCAACTCATTTTTATAAAGCACATGTCATAAGTACCTGTACATACATCCAGCCACTCTAACTGCATGGACAGCTCAGGCTCATAATGGCACGGGCATTTTTGCAAGGTAGAACCAGAATGAGCATTTATTAACTGTGGCAAGAGTCAAATACACGTTCAGTTCACCTATGTAATGCACTCATGTCTGTCAAGTTTAGTAGAGAGGTGAGAAACTTTAGTGTTCAGAGAGACATGGTTTCATCATTCTTAGGTGGTACCTTCTGTGACAAGCTCCTCAGTAAGAGGACTAATGAAAACAGCTGTGGAAATAACAGAGTAGGACAATCTCAGGAAAAGAAAGGGGATAAGGACTGAAAAAAAAGCAGGACTGACAGCCATCTCTTGTTTTTCTCCTAAGGGGTTTGGGGACTGAAGAAATATTATATATATATATATAACTAATATCCACTACTGTTCTGGTTCTCCATTCTCTTCCAGTTCCCTCAGTAATTTTGTTCCTGAAAGAGTGCACAGAGAACTACAGACACTGGATTAATTTGCTGCATTAATTAATCTGATGGATTAATTTGTTGCATTAACTCATCTGCTGGATTAATTTGCTGCAGAATCAATTTCTGGCTGGCTACTAATGCAGACAGTGCTTTCAGAAAAAGAGTTTCTAAAAAAAGCCCAAGCCTGGTTTTGCTATAAACAAAGGGACAGATAGTTGCAATTAAAGACTCAATGCCCAATGTACAACAGATACAGCCTCACAACTATATTCCACACTACTCTCAAGTGAGATTTTGTTGTTGTTGTTGAAATTTCAGTACAAGAATGGCTAACAGTAATTCTTTCAACTGTATCATTACTATTTTCTAAAGCTGCATACTTCCTTTAAAGGCAGATAAACACTTTGCTGTTTTATTTCAAGCCACAAAGCACAATTTATAGACCTCCGTTACGTGACACAGAGCTAATGAGCTGCATTGTATGAGTAGAATGGAGTAACAATGGGAATACACAAAACTGTGGAACATCAGAGGTAGCGGAGTGTCCCACCAAGGTGATCAATAGAAGGGAGAGAGATCAAAATAATGGCATGATTAATGGGGGGAAGAAAATGAAAATACCTTATCAATAGTGAGCATATAGAAGTGGGTAATGTCATTTTCATGTGCATATTTGATTCTTGCCATACACTCCTCTTCATCAATCAGCTCACCAACGTACTCATTCACAAACTCTCCCTGAAAGATATCAAGCATCACTAGTAAAGTATATACCAAACCCACCAAAAGTCATCATGAGCCACTGGTTCTTTGTGAGGTGAGAATGATTTCATACCTTTTTGATGTCCCTCTTGGCGACCAGACCCCAACCCTTCCCATCAGTTTTGATGATCTTTGTCTCCGGGTACTGACGTTTGGTGAAACACTGGTTTTGGCAGCGTTCTCCTGCAGGACAAACTTGTGGGTGGCATTCGTACATCAGCATCCGATTTAGGCACTCAGAATCAAAGCCACATGGGTTTTCATCTGTGGGTTTGCAGTTGCACTTGGGAATCTCAGAAATGTCAGCAGTATATATCTGCACTTTACCACAAGGCTTATTCACCTGAATGATACATTAAAATAGTTCAAACATCACTTTAAAATACCTGCATTTATTGTAAGAGTTACTACAGACGTTACTAATCTGGTTTTGCAACACTGGATGTTCCAAGGGAAGCAAAACTGACTATACAAGCACACAATTGCCAGCACATCATTATGACCTCTTCCCCCCATCTCACCACTCAGCTCCTCCTCTCCAGTGCTGGCTTAGACCTTTGAGCATAACTCCCTCAAACTGTACCTTAATGTGCTTGTACGGTGGAGGTTTACGTTCGCTTTCTTGGGTTTCTTTGGCTTCTCGCTGTAGCTTTATTTCTCGAAACCGAGCTTCAGCTTCTTGCAAAGCTAAAAAAGATTGGTGTATCAACAGAAAATGCTGAAGAGGATGACTCACATCGACTTGATTTGCTTATTCCCCTGCATGTTAAATAACCATCTTCACAGAATCTTAAGGGTTGGAAGGGACCTCGAAAGATCATCCAGTCCAACTCCCCTGCCAGAGCAGGACCACCTAGAGTAGGTCACACAGGAACTCATCCAGCTGGGTTTGAATGTCTCCATAGAAGGAGACTGCACAGCCCATCTGGGCAGCCCCTTCCAGTACTCCCTCACTTCAACAGGGAAGAAATTCTTCCTTGTATTTCTTTGGAACCTCTTGTGTTCCAGCTTGTACCTGTTGCCCCTTGTCCTATCATTGGCCATCACTGAGAACAGCCTGGCTCCATCCTCCTGACATCCACCCTTTACATATTTGTAAACATTAATAAGGTCGCCCCTCAGGCTCCTCTTCCCCAAGCTAATGAGTCTCAGCTCCCTCAGCCTTTCATCATAAGGAAGATGCTCCAATCCCTTCATCACCTTGGTGCTGAACTCTCTCCAGCAGCTCCCTATCCGTCTTGAACTGAGGGGCCCAGAACTGGACACAATATTCCAGATGCAGTCTCACAAGGACAGAGTAGAAGGGGAAGAACCTCTCTTGACCTACTGCCCACAGCCCTTCTAATCCACCCCAGGATGTCATTGGCCTTCTTGGCCATGAGGGCACATTGCTGGCTCATGCTCATCCTGCTGCTAACCATGGCCCCCAGGTCCCTTTCCCCTACACTACTCTCTAAGAGTTCATTCCCCAACCTGTACTGGTACATGGGGTGATTCTCTCCCAGATGCAAGACTCTACACTTGCCTTTGTTGAATTTCATTAGATTTCTCCCTGCCCAATTCTCCAGCCTGTCCAGGTCTCGTTGAATGGCAACATCTTCGACTCCCTAGTCCCATCATTCAATTTTCTTGCAAGCAAAGCTTCTGGAGTGTTAATGCTCTTAAAAGATGTATCAATTCTACTCTTTCTGTTACATTCATAATTTCCTTTCAAGTAAAGTCATCAGAGATAATTCCAATTAGATGCTACTCCTTTACAAGTCATGACAACCATGCTCTCATTCAAAGTTAGTAACAGAGATTGCTGCCCAGGACAGAAAAACTACTATTTACATTTAAAACAACAGTACAGGGCCAGATCCAAGGCTATGTGTGAAGACAGTAAAGCATGTCCATCACCACACCATTTCTGTTTCCTTTTAGCTATGTACCATTTTTGAAGACTTTTCCAATCCCTTTGATGCTGTGGTATCTACTCCCTCTGTCTCCTTCCATGTAAGGGAACACTCGTGCTTGGTGCGTCCAATAGTAATCCTTAGAACCAAAGAAAAACACAGGAAATTCTCCGATTTCATGCTTCATTTTCTGGATATTTGGGGGAACGTTTTTCGGATGGCAAACTTCTGCAGGCCACCATCTAGCACAGAGGTACAAATAAAAAAATACAGCACTTTAGTCAAACTCTTTCTGCAAGTGACAGCTTAAGAAAACACCCAAAACAGCACTAACCAATCACTACTTCCAAGATCCAAGTGGATTTAAAATAAAATCCTCTCCTCCCCCCTCTCACTAGATAACAAGACAGGACTAGAAAAGGAAAGCCAGACACTTTAATCTGTGGGATTTTTGCCCACCTGCAAGATGAGCATAGGCACAAAGCTCTTTGCATCTGGTTAGCAAACCCATCATCCTTAACAGGGCCTGTGATCGCTGGGATTGTCAAAGATCGTGAGACAGCTGATGGTAGCTATTAATGCCTTCTAGGACAAATCCCACTCTCCTCTATCTCACTCAAACCTCAATGAAGTATAAAACACTGACAATCTGACTTATCTCCCAGCCTGCCAGGTAATTCAGCCAATTACAAGTTATACCAGCTTAATTATTTGAAGAGATCTCTGAAACAAAAAGGGTTGAAGGCTCATTGCTATGAACAGATGTCAGGGGACTATCAGGAGTCTTGTATAGGTAATGTCTTGGCCAAGAGCAACAATGAGGCTACAAAGGTTTGAACCTGAAGCTTGCAAAGGGATGGGATCCCTAGTTCACAGAGGAAGGCGAAATTTGTGTGCAGCAGGCTGGCCTACAAAAGCAACCAATTGTATGATCCTTAATGAAACATGGCAATACTGTGAAACAAAATAAATCTGTGCATCAGACCTGTAATTTCCCAGTTTAACCCAAATAATATCCTGGAAATGAAGCTTCTTCCCCGCCCTGCAGTCGTTGCAGTACCAGCTCCCATCTGGCATTTCAATGTTTAAGCAGTCTGGGTGAAACGCCGCAGGACACGACTCGCAGCACAACAAGCTGCCTCCTTCAGAGAGAGAGAGAGAGAGAGAGAGAAAAAAAATACCCCAAAAGGGTTGAAAACCATCAAGACAAAAAGAAAAGTTTTGCATTCCAACCAGGTTCAAAGCAGTGTGATACACACGTAGTAGGTTTAGTTAGAAATGAAATGGTTAAACCACGTTAGTCTGCAACAAACACAAATCATTTATACTTGTGCACAAACCCCAGTGGTCCTTACTGATTGGAATGCCAGGCAGGCTTGGATCAGCAATGCATCCAAAACAACAAGCAAGCTAGTGATAAAAGAGCCAGAATAATGCACCACAAGCTATCATGACTTTGTTTTACTTTCATGGCTACAATATATTTAACATAGTTTTAATATATATTAATACTTCACTGCACTCAACATTTTAACAACAAGATTTATGGGTCTGGGTTTTTTCCTGAGGGAAGAAGGAATGTGGTTGTTAGTTTGTTCTGTGCATTATCAAGTGGTACGTTAACTGCAGCTGTTATGCTGCATGATAATTTGTTAACAAATCAGGTAAACTTCCTCTGCCACAGTTTAATCAGCACTATGTATTTTGTGGTTCTCCAGAATGAATTTATTGTACAACATAAACCAAAACACCCTTAATTAGTGACACTCCCAGCAACAACTCACGCTGATTTGATTTGCTGTCTGCTGCTAAACTAAAAGCAACTCTTAAAACACTTCTGTTTTGATATTATGTATTAGCAACAAAGAAACATAAACAGCTTCACCACATTGAACACAGGGTAAGGAACAGAGAAATGCTTCTTGTTGTGTGTCTCTGGTAAAGACTTAAAAGAGGCTTCTGGCTGCTGGACAAAGTCCAAGTAAAAACATTCTTTAACAAATTATATCTGGGAAAAAAAGGATACTCAAAAACTTGAAGGGGCACAAGCCAGCCTGAAGTTATTTCAGTACTTAAGGAAGCCTAACTTAATATGCCAATAATTTCCTATAAGCAGATTAGTCAAAAGAAACTTACAACTGAAGGACACAGGGGCTGCATTTATGAAATCAGAGTTTTACATGCGTTTACCTTTGGAGCACACAAAGCACCAGCTGACGTTGACATGTGCGTGGTGGCTTTTGCCCTTGGTGGCAGTGAAGTGGTTGGTACAAACGATGCTGTTGGAAGCGATGACGGCGCAGCCGGCGGCGATGCAGACGTCCCCGGCGTGGTAGGCAACCGGGCAGCGCACGCAGCGCATCATCTTTCCTGGCAAAGCACAAACCTGACATAGTATTTTTGAACAAAACTGACTCATTAGTTGAGCTAAAAAAAACCAACAGTAGAACTGTAGTTATACACCCTAAAAATCATAGAACTGCTTCAGCTGGAAGACACCTCTGAGATCCTTGAGTCCAGCCTTTGTCCCAGCCCTATCACCCACTAGACCATTTCCCTAAGTGCAACATCCATCTGTCTCTTCAACACCTCCAGGGATGGTGACTCCACCACCTCCCTGGGCAGCCCATTCCAATGCCTGACAGCCCTTGAAGGGAAGAAATTCCTCCTCATATCCAGCCTGAACCTCCCCTGGTGCAACTTGAGGCTGTTTCCTCTTGTTCTATTGCTTGTTCCTAGGGAGAACAGACCGACTCCCACCTCGCTACAACTTCCTTTCCTTTCAAGTAGTTGTGGAGAGCGATAAGGTCTCCCCTGAGCCTTCTTTTCTCCAGGCTAAACAGCCCCAGACCCCTCAGCCCTTCCTCATAGGAGAAGTGCTCCAAATCCTTTCCTAGCTTGGCAGTCTGCCTCTGGACCCTCTCCAGCACCTCAATGTCCTTCTTGTTCAGAGGGGCCCAAAACTGGACACAGTGTTCAAGGTGCAGCCTCACTAAAGCTGAGTACAGGGCAATGATCACCTCCCTGCTCCTGCTGACAACGCTGTTACTGATCCAGGCCAGGATGCCATTGGCCTTCTTGGCCACCTGGGCATACGGCTGGCCCATGTTCAGCCGCTGTCAACCTCCCAGGGCCCTCTCTGCCTGGCAGCTTTCCAGCCACTCCTCCCCAAGCCTGTAGCACTGCTGGGGTTTGCTGTGGCCCAAGAGCAGGACCTGGCACTTGGCCTTATTGAAATTCATGGAATAAAAATACATCAGACTACGTTTTCAAAGTCTTGCACATTTGCATTTAGTGACAACACCGCATTAGCAAAGTTTTCTAAAGAACTCTACACCGATTAGAAAGAGCTATAATGTTTAAATATTTAAATATTTGAAGGCTTTAACTATACACACCAAAGCAATGCACTTTTGTCTACAGATGTTGCCCAAAGCTTAAAACATGTCCAGAATCAAACAGCGAGCCTTGCTGCAAGCACATTCACAGATCTTGCCTTCACTCTGCTCAGTCTGCCTCTCCTCATCATATATGCATGCCAGATTTCATAGAATCATAGAGTCAGAGAATGGTAGGGGTTGGAAGGGACCTTTAGAGATCACCTAGTCCAACTTCCCTGCTCAAGCAGGTCCACCTTTACCAGGTCACACAGGAACACGTTGAGATGGGTTTTGAAAACCTCAGAGAAGACTTCACACCCTCCCTGGACAGCCTGTGCCAGGGCTCCTTCACCTCAACAGTGAAATAGTTTTTCCTTATGTTCCAGTGGAACTTTTTGTGTTCCAGCTTCATCCCATTACCCCTTGTCCTGTCACTGGACACTACAGAAAAAAGGTGTCGCTTCATTTCATTCTCTCTTGGGAAGAAAACATGGTTAACTCTGCAGAGTTGAAAGCTAGCTACAAAAAGGGAACACGAGGTAAATACTAATATTGACTAAAAGCTACTCAATTATTACTGAAAAAAACCCATCTGAATCAATAGCCTGTGAAAATGCAGCTAGCAGCTATCAAATGGACAGATTCCTTACCTTGACATACCATAAACACACTTAATTCATCAGCCATAAGAACGTAAAATGAAACTACCTTTTGAAATTCGTGGATGTGAGGGGTTACTAACATGACAACTCAGGCAGCTGTGGAGAGGACATCGAAACCCCCTGTTCTCAAACACAGTAAGATGAAACTTTTTCACACAAGCTTCATGGTAGAATTTTCCACAGTGGGATACGACACAACGTTTCACATCTGCCTTTTTCTCTTTGCACACAAAACATGTATGCACACCTGGTGGAAAAAAGAATAAGGATAATGTAACTCATTTTTTACCCAAGCATGTGAATTTTAAATGCTTCTGTTGAGAGCTTTTGTTATGTGTGGGGGAGTGCTTTTATTAGTTTTTATGGGTTTTTTTTAAACAAACTCAAATCACATTCTATTATTTGATGCAGCAATCTATTTACTTTAAATCTTTGGTGTTAAATACTAATCTACTCAGATAAATTTACAGTGCAAACACATTACAACACCACCCATCACGTCACCAATCTGCTTTTACGTTCTTATTTATAAGCCTCAGTACACCAGGATGACTGTGAAATTTGATTTAATTTCTTTTAAAGGAAGGAAGTAGCATGATGGGTCATCTGTGACATCTGAAGTAGACCCACAAACCCAATACAAGCATCCTCTAATCTTCTCTCTGGTCTGCTTGGAATAGCTTTATTTTGAAGCTCCAACAAGGTTTACCACGTGTACTGAGTTGAGTTTATGAGCAAGAACGCAAATATTAAAGTCTTAAGATTAAGAACTTCCAAGCAGTTATTATGGCATTAAAAGCAAATGAAATGAATAGCAATAAGGCAGTCTTTTAACAGGAAAAGCAAGACTGATATAGACACACAAAGGACTGAAACAGGACTTAAAACATTCCACTTGCTGCTTTTTTTTTTTCCCTAGGATTTCTTAAGTCTTTGTGACAGACTTTAAATCTAATCTGTAACTGTACACACAGAGCAAACACTCTGCAATTATTAAGGCAATGGAATTCAGACTAAATCAGCCAAGTTGCAAGACAGTTCTCACCAAAAATAGAGTGAGCTTTTAAAACACGGCACACTTCATGGTGCTGTATGAAATCCCACCCTGTCAGGCACCAAAGGATAAACATGGTTTCTCCAAAGATACATACACTGTCCAGGAGGATTTCCTAGAACCATGTATGGGAAAACTACAACTCTTTTTTTGTATTAATAGAAAGGGACAAACTTGCCTGATGTACATTCACTACAAATGAACTTTCCTGCTGGTCTTCCAGAGAGCCCAAGGCAGCTTACATGAAAAGCTCGATAGCAAAGTCCTTCACACAGTAGGAGGTCACCTGTTTTTTCACACAGCTTTTACAACACAAAGGCATTGAATGTTAAAGAAAAGTTCATATGTGGAAAAAACTGTTTTCTTTATTCCTTTTCACATATTGCTCCTCAAAATCTCTTTTCCCATTGTTGAAATAAAATTTAACAAGTGAGAGATCATTTTACAAGCATCACCACACGCCCTGGCTCCCAATCAAAACAGATTAAATAGAGTCATTGAACCACTAGAAACGTCACTCGTGGAACCACGGTTCATGAGTAAATACAATCTGACAGAAAAAAAGGGAAAGAAAAAACAAGCTTTAAGAAATTTTCCCTGAGCACACTGATGCATCTGAGTAGGGTTAAAAAGCATCCTTACTGTGTTTTTCCTTGGCAAAAGGAAATTAATCTAGGTGGCACAATGATACTTCTCTGTCTGAGTGGTTAGCAAGGACACATGCATGACTAAAAACGAACCAAACAATAATGCTGGCAGAATTTAAGGCATTAACCAACACTTAAAGATAGATGTAACTTCATCCTCGCTACGTACAAGAAATGGAAACAGCTGCTTGCCCAGACTCATGGAAACAAATTTGATCTGTCCATTTGTATGGTGTTATCATTTCAGAATCTAAGAACTCTTCCAGAATAGTTTGAGAAAGCTTTTTGCTTTCGATTAGCACGCCACGAGCACGCTGTGCCCGAGGCCTCACTGCAACGCTGGCTGCACGCAGAAGCACAAACCCCCCTGGCTTTTACTTCCTCCTCTTTTATTAATGGAGGAGTGAGCAGCTCTTCTCAGTCATTTAACTAGTTACCTGGCAACACTCACGCACTTATTCTGAGGTACACATTATGCTTATCTCAGAGATCTGGAAACTCAAAAGCAGAAAGGCTCAGTCACTTACGGGAGTTCAACAAAAACCCAAAATAATTAAGAATGAACAATTGCATTCCCTGGCACGGCACCCTCATCACTGACAGACAGACATACACAATAAACCCGATTCTGGCCTAATATTGTCATTTTTGTATTTAAAAGACCTTTTCTAGGCAACCTCAGTGAACACAGCTTGCTGCCCCAGCTGACATCTCTCACCTGACACACATATTCTTTTTTTGTTCCTGCTCCTCGCTCAGATTTTTTGGATGATATAGACACTTCAGTCTGAGTTTCATCAGCACTTTCATAGGGAGACTCTGACCGCTCGTCTCCTTGGCCATCGGAGATCTGAAGATCAAACATAACGTGTTAGAGAAAGCAGTCAAGCATGGTTAACTTTGTACAGAATATCAACTGCAGGAAGCAAACAGGCTGCAATTCAGACTAGCAGATTTAAGCACACTCTTCGGTTTTGTTTCCCCCACCTTTAAAAAACGCTTGATTTCACCAGAGTAGGCATTTGTGGCAGTCCAAACAAGAGGACTACACAACCATCATCCTCACCAAGCCAACGGCAGCCAAAATAAAACACCAAAACTTTGTAATATGGCACTTTATTTATACACAGTTCTGTAATACAGTAAGCTACTGCCTAGCCAGTAACACAGGGGTATCATCAAATCCCTTGTTTAAAGTTTGAATACCTGTTTTGTGAGAGAGGAACAGTTAATTTTTAGAGAGAAACTTGGTAAATAAACCTCGAGATGTGTATGAAAGTCTCTGACCCAAACGTTCTCCAAGAAAGTGGCAACAGTATAGAGAAGAGAGGAAGAAAGAAAAAAGTGACTTCTCTGAATACATTTAGAGCCAACAATGAATTCAAAATACTACAGAAGACAGCCCTGTTATGGATAAAAGTTTTACAACAGTTCTAAACCTGTTGAAGATATTCATAATTCACTTAGAAAAAAACCCAAACCAACCCAAGTAACATATTTAGAAAACAACAAGCCAGTTTTCACTTCAACAGAATTTATGGAATAGGCAACCAAGCCATTTGTCTTATCTCACGTCACACCAAAAGATGCAGGATTTCATATCCCTGCCCCTAGAGATGGTACTCAGGGAGTTGTGTTTCGCTACGTGTATTCTCCAGGAAAGCATCGCAATTTGGAGTTGCAAAAGAAACCTGTCACTTCTCTTTGAGCTTGCTCTAAAGGTTATTCACACATACCACCAAAAATAATACTGCCTCATGTCCCTTCTGAGTTGTCGAACTGCAAATGTCAGTTAATGATGCTTTCTCCAGGTATTTCAGCTATATTACAAGTCCATTGGAACCAGACAGTCCTCCTGTGGAAGTGTGCTGCAAATGAGCACAATTCAGCTCTTTTTGGTAAGCCAGAACACCCTCTAGTTTTCTCCCTAAGGAACTTTTTCCATCATCAAGATAATTTTGGTGTTTCCTCTAAACCATATCTGTACTTTAAAAGTGCTGTTGAAAAACCAAGCATGAGAATTGGAGTCAATAGCCCATTACAAGTCTCTTAAGTATGTTATCCCAAGCAAACCAACACCTTACTCTTTTCACTGCTTCCATTCTGCTGTGTAAGGATCTCCCCAGGTCTTTTCAATCCTGAAAAATCACTGTACATTGCCATGGTACTCAAGAGATCATTTTACCAACAAGCTGTGTGCCAGGACACAGACAACTGTTTTATATGAAGAATTTCCTTTCTGTTTCCAGACATACAATCTTACATTTATCTACAGTAAAACACATTTTAATGCGTCTCAGCTTATCAAGTAATGGAGACAGCTACGTGCTACCTCCCTATCAGCCACTCTCCTTGTCATATGCCAATTTATTAAAAGTGATTTGTTTTGAAATCAGTGAGAAAAACAGAAAGCTGAACCTGGCCTAGAATTAGTCTATATAAAATCCCTCTAGAAACACTGGTTTGGAGCAGTGACTGCTCGCTGTTGCTGCCAGCTAACTTGCATTCCTCCATTTAACATTTGCTTTCCTTGACTGTGTCTAAAAAAACTTTGTAAATAAGATCAGATTGCCAGTTGCTGTGGTTGCTTGGCTGCTGTGGTTTAATTGTTTTTCAGATTACTTGCAAAGGTATAAATGCATTTCCTCTCTGCAAATCCTTAATATCAATGTGATTTGTACCCATAACATACCTAGGAATATTTCTACAGTGGAGTGACTTGGAGATTCTGCCTGATGGTTCTAGAAGTGGTTAAAAGAAACTGTGTGTAAAATCATTGCTTTGTTCAGGCACTGGGAAATCTCTGTCCCCTGGAAGGAACTGTGAAATAGCAAACTGCAAATGCAACCTGAGTGCATGGCCAGGAGCTGCCAGCTCTTGCTGGGAAGGGGCAGATAAAGAAAAGTACCAAGAGTTCAGCAAAAACACACAAAAAGCCCATTTTCCCATAAGGTTGAAGGAAGCTTACACAAATGCTTGCTTCTGTTTAAACTATTTCCACAGAAACATTTAATTAGTAAAAGCAGTGCACTGCTCTAATATTTTTAGTACCTCATATTCCTGTTTCAACTAGCCAAAATTAGCCATGTTTAGAAAACAAAGCAAAAACAAGTTGGAAGGTCTTAGATCTGTATTTACTACTTAAAAAAATGTACTCTTCATGTTGCAAACAAAGTCTTACATTAACTTGATGCTACAGTTGTCCCCCACCTTTTCCCCACACCACCATGTATGCCTAAAACCCTGACAAAATCCATTTGTGCAGAACACCTTCAGAGTCAACTTAGTCTTCTTTGCAGCAGCAAAAGCTATACAGTCTTGCTCTTGAGGAAGGGACTCCTCATCCCCTCAGCACACTACTTTTGAAGGCAGAGCAGAGAAACAGAACATATCCAGGGACAAATACATTCCACTCTAAGAGAAAAAGGTTTGTTTCAAAGCAATGGTTTCTTAGTGTCTCTTTGGTCTGTACAATGTTCAGATGAAGGCTGCAGGACTCTATATGGGAAGATGAGGTTTTCAGAAACCTCCTAGATACAAATAGGTCACAAAACCCTAGTCACTTGTGAGCCAGAAGGCTGAGAGCCATTTACCTACAGAACTGAGATTATACTACCTCAAAATTCATGTGCCAGCCTTTCATTTAAATCGCAGTTACTGAGCCAAAAAGGAGTAGCGCTGACAAGAATCAAACTCTACGTCACAAATGCATGCACAAACCCCAAATTCTATCAGTGCAGTCAAGGCAAAACTTGTCAGTTTACACCCACCTGTAGACCAATGCCAGCTTTCAGGCATGAACACCAACACACATAACACACGCAAAATCACAGAATAAAATACCTTTAGATCTTCAACTGTATGGCTATCAGACCGAGAGAATCTTTCAAGGCCTCTCCTTTATGACTGTCAGGAGCCTCACACACCTCACAAATCAAATCCTCTATTAACTGCCAGCTTTGCACTACACAGACAAACCTGGATACCTGCTCATGGCTGTTGCAACTCGTAAGAACCAATACATTCATGAGAAAGCTCAGTGATACACTTCCACTGCCTGAGGCAAGCTGCTGCTGCAGAACACATCACTCGATCCCTGCTACGGAAGCTTTAGCCATCACAGCCAACAGCCACGTCACATGTAACTCATGCACAGCTCGCACCCAGTCCATCACCACCTGAGTTTTCGTACTGGCTAATTTTAGAGCGCTAATAAAAGACGAGCCTAGCAGATTCTCAGTGAGGAGAGGGAAGTATTTCTTCATGATAATTCAGAGTATTATTTTTATCTCGCAGAAGGTGAAACACGGTCTCTTAACAGCTATTTCCCTTTGCAAATAATCCTGGTTCGGTATCACCATCCTTTGAGAAAGCTCCCTCTGTGGAGAGAGTCAAAATTCAATTCAGCTCCTGAAGTTATCCCAGGATAGCTGATGGAAATATCAGGGAAGTAAAAGAAGCATCTGTCCCCTCAGGCCTGAGTAGAAGAGGCTGGGACAACCTTCACCTAACCTTTCTCAAAAAGAACTTACAACCTAATGACAGGTAAAGTACGAGATGGTTGGGAGAAGAAGGTTTGTACCTCAAGCAAGCTGCAGTGTCACTAACAGGTTCTGATTCATTGAGGGGACAGTTGAGTTTTGTGATAAAAATGCCTTTGGATTAAAACAGTCACTAACTAAAGACGATTCACAAGATGATCGCTGGAAATCAGGTGAAGTGGAACACAGCCACCTCTAAATCTAAACTTAACACCTTTGTTGTTTCCTAACACAACTTTCCATGATGGAAGGTCTAAGAGTTTACATACAAGTGCCCAAACCACAGCATTCAATAACAATCAGCACAGATTTTAGGGGGCTTTTTGCTTCCATTGTTACGTTGCAAACGTAAATCTTTTCCTTGTGATCATGCCAGAGCTTGTCTCATCCTTACTTTGAAATATAATCTCCTTAGCAAAGTAAATTGCATGTAATTAACTCTTCTGATATTCAGGCCAAGGTTCAAAGCAATCCATATTTAGATTAGTGGCAAACCCCGTTAATTAGCCATGTGTAGTGATGGCTGGTTTGCTATTACATTCCGTTTTCCATTTTGAGTAATTTCTTATTCCTCATAAAGACAAAATATTATTTTTAAGAATGCAAATTTAGAGGGGAAAAAACACCAAGGCTGTTCACTTTAGATTTATAGCCAGTGACAAGTTTCTGCAATGAAATCATACCTGAGCTCACTAATCATCTCCACTTTTCATTCGCAATTAACAATGCTGCAATGTGTTAGAAACCCTTCTGCTGAAGTTAGCATCACCGCAAGCACCATCAAACTCTACATTTTGCCCATTAGTCAGGCTCTCCCTCCCATTTCCTTTGATTACTGAACATCAACATCACTTTGCGAGGACTTGCCTGTAGAGGCTTTTGCTCCACGCTGCCTGAACACCGGAGCAACATGGTGGTATGTCAGAAATCCAATCCAGCTCTTTTTATTGGAAATGGCACATCTCCATACACAAGCAAGAAAAGGGGGGTAAAAATGGCCTAAAAACTAAATCACAGGGAGCTTTGCTCTTCATTTGGGCTGGGCTGGAACTTCCTTTAGGGATTAGTGAGGTTCAGAATACAGTTGCTCACGGAAGCGACAAATTGATGGTCAGATTCCCAAGGCAATCTTGCCTTTCCTAAGTGTATCAGTTATTCATCGCTACTCACACGCCTAAGACTTGAAGGGAACATGTAAGGACATGTGACTACATTTTTCCAAGTTCTCTGTAGCTCTGTTTTTAGAAAAATACTTGTTACTGAGTCAAACTGGGCCAAAATTTTGACACCTCTGTAAATTCTTTGGGTTATTTTATTTTTACTATGAAAGGATACAAATTGTGGCAACATGTCATTAATTTAAGAACTGGCTCTACTCATTTCAAGGTATTTTGACATATATCTTCTACTACAACAACTTTTCTTCTGGCAAGAGTTACTCAGAGCAGCAACACTACAGGAATCAGCATATCAACTCCTAGCCCTGAAGTATTTTTAATCTTGTTTTGAACTATATGCTAAAATTCCCTGTTCACACTAACCAAAATAATTGTTTTAAACAAACATTGGTCTGTGTTTAGAAAGACTATATATGAATGCTTCTAAAAAGCAGTCTTCAGCATTAATTCTTAACTGAATAAAGATGCTTTGCGTACTGCGATTTTGACACATAAAGCCAGATTACACCAGCAACCGCCACTGAATACTGGGTAATTGTTTAATTGCTGAATATAAGGATGAGATTTCCTTTGTTTTATTGCTTCCTGAACTACTTCTCCCTGTTGTGTGCAAAAGGGACTGCTTGTGGAATAATGGAGTTTCCTTCCCGTGATTAGTTTGCGCAAGAATCTGTTTTTGATGGAGTCAACTATGTGCATTTTGTGTATTTATTGGTTTATATTCTTCATTTTGCCTGTTAAAAGCTCTCTAAAAAAGACTAAAGAGGGTGGGGGAGGAGGATGGTTTGACGGAAGTATTGTGTACAAAATCACTCCTCAAATGTTTTTACCTACTGGAAGATGTTCCTCAGCTGCAGCACTCAGCTTCAGTTAACTGGATAGTTCACTGCACCATCAATTAAAGTGTTCAAAGGTGAAAGGATAAGCACTAACATGAGGTAACATTTCTCACACTATTCAGTACATCAGTTGAGCTGAATCCTACAACTTTTAAAGCATTTTCTTGCAACCAAGTACCTGATTCCAGTCTCAGCCACACACCTCAGGAGAAACACGAGTCAGTTCTTCATTCCCTCTGGATTTATTTAAAAAAAGAAAAGAAAAAGTAAAGAAGCAGCTGGATGCAAGCTGGCATGTACACTCAGCTTGCATATTTCTAGAATCACGTGGGTGAACTTTGCAAATGCTATCATTAGTTCCTCATCTGGAGGGTTGAAATTTCACTTACAAAATAAAAAAGCCAAATCCCACCAAAAACCAATAGGTCCTGACACACTCCCATCATATCATATTGATACATGATACAAGACAGGATAGCCTGGAGCTTAAAAATGCAATGATTCTGTGTTTCAAAGAAGCAGGTGAGGATGAAATGAAATACTTTTGTGGACATTTGCTCCATTCACTCACTTACTTGAGGAACAACAGCAAAAAAAAAAAAGCTTTTTTTCCATTTAAAATTTTCAGCCTCCTTTCAGATAGTTCCAAAATTAGTAAATAGTTCCAAAACTAGTAAATACTAGTGCCAGCAAAACTGATTATACTCTAATTCCACAGAAAAAGAGGTTCAGAAATTCTAGGTCTGAAAACAAATGGCTGTAGTCATCCACTCTGCTGCCCGAGAATTTAAGTTACCATAGTAAGAGTGTAAAATGCAAGAACATTCTGCTTCCTCAATCAGCTGTTGACCTGTCTATTCAACATGCTTTTTGGTTTAGGATTAAGTCTTTGTTTTAAAAAGCTGAGCTAGAAAACATCTTTGCTGGCTCAGTGTTATCCTCAGGGGTGGGGAGGGAGTGGTGATGTGTCTGTCTTCCCTCTAAGGAAGGCTGCTAAAAGCAGTCTCTAAAGGACTAGAGTATGAGTATTTGGTAAGGCAAAAACTCAAAGACTTGTGGAGCAGAAGCAAGTTTTCACATACTAGTCACTGTGTGTTAGCAATTGCGAAGTGGACAACATTCATACTTCTGTGCTTATCAGCTTCCTAGATCCAGTTCAGATGAACTTTCCCTGCCCAGTGTTTGGAGGTTGAAAATGAGTTTAGGGATTCTGAGTGAAAAAGTTGCTAATATTTATGCATCTACGGTGCCCACACCTGCATGGGCTCCAACAGTTACTACTCCACCAGTTGCACACTGTTCAGACTTTTCTAGCTACCAAAGTGCAATTTCCATGAAAAAAAAATTCTTCTTCAGAAAACTCATTCAGTCTTACAGAAGCACTCCTCATATTAGTCACATATGCTTGCTTAACAGCACCTCTTAAGCATTAAGAATACAAGCTTTGGTCTTAACCATAATCAAGACAATTGTGTTCTTCCATCACGTTGTGCTCAAGCAGTAATAAAACCAACTAAATGGCAAATTTTTGCAGAGCCAAAAAAGTTAACCCTCCCACTTCCCCCTGCTTAACTTGGAAGTCTCTTGTTTTATAATCCCAGCTGTAGAACATCAAATTGAAACAAAACCTGCTACAAATACTTATTTTAAAGCTAAGGGCATATGAAATGAAAACAAAGCGTGGCAGAAAATTATTTCCTTCTGCCTTTTGATTTGGTAGGCAAGTCACCTCCACAGCAGGAGAGGTCCCATAAAGAGTGACTCTTTTAGAGTTGTCTTATGACACTTGCTGGCTTAAATGGCATCCTCTCTCATGGCATCTGCTGCCTTTAACCAATACATTGCCTCTTAGAAGCACTTCAGAAGCATGTTTCCATGACTTCTGAATGCTGTTGGCTACTAAATTCCACTTTGCTTAAAGCTAAGGATGTTGCCATGAGCTCAGACTTCCTGATGTGACTTTAGTCAATGACTGCTTATACCACAGTCATCCAGGAGGAAGTGGTCTGCTCTGGCTACGAGCTTTCTCTAGAAAGCCTGGAGTACCCATGTTCTGACAGGCAAACTCTTTAGTCTTTCCGCAGACAAACCCCAACGGCATTTTTTTCCTTATTAATAAAATCTCAGCAGCTAGAGGGTTGTTTTGGTTTTTTTCCCCCCCAATCTAAGCACAACTTATAGAGCAGTAAGTCAATAACCAACATACAAACAACAGATTAGACTGTATTCAAAAGACAATCTGTCGTGCACCCACACGGAGACAGAAAAACTGACAGAGCCAATTGAGTTACAGTTAACATTTTCTTTATTTCAGTATAAGAATTTCTGAACTGAATGAAGAATGATATTTTGGCCCATACTGCTAAGACTAGATAAATTCTTTTAAGTATGCGGTGCCACAAGTGTACACAGTACTATAAGAGCAAAAAAGACGGCCTGGGACAAGTTTCATTTTTATTATTAGCAGGAGTTAAGACGCTTCAGAGAAGGATACTATGCATTTCTGAATTTGCCTGGAAAGTTAATTAAAACTCTGAGAACATTTTAAAACATTATAAAATTGCCTACAGATAACGCATGATACTTTGGTAGAGGGTGGGGAATAAAAACCTACAGCATGTAAACATTCAGCAAACAGATACTCTGCACTCTGAAGCCTAAAGTAATACACAAGATGAGAATAGTTACATAAGAAGCTTAGTTTTCTACACAGAATGTGCTGCCAAAGAACAAGAGTCAGGATAGAATTTTTTTTCCACGTGAAAGTAGAGGCATTGTAACAAAACGGTATGGTCTGGTGGGTGATGCAGGTAATTTCGATTGTTAGAGGCTCTACAAAGAAACAAGTCCAATCACTTGTGGTCTTCTACAAAAATGTATCCCTGACTGCTTACTGGTGCTTTGAAAAGGGGGGGAAGAAAAAGAAATCTATAGGCATACAGAAACAAACAGAAAAAACAACCGTCTGCTAAGTCAGAGCATTTTAAGTGGCACTATGTATTAAAAGATCCTTATGTATTGTTTTGCACTAGAAGCACACTGATTTTGTTTAACAACCTGTAAGGTTGGTTTCAACTACTTTTTCTTTAGGGCAGTAGTTAATTTAAAATAATGTGAATTCCTTCCTTCCTTCCTGTTCTTACGACCACAAAGGTAGTTATTTTTACCTTCAGGAAGTGTGTCTAGAATATTTTAGTTATATACTGTAGGACAACTAGACTCCAGTGGAGCTGATGTACTTTTTTTAGCTGCAAGTTGTACATGTCTCATGACTGCCTTCTCAATTCAATACCTTACCTTTTAAGAATTGTACACGTTTTTTCCATTGTGTATACATGCTAATACCCATACAAAATGCAGATACACCAAATCTGCCTCAAATCCGTAATGAAAAAAAGGATATCTTTTAATATGCAGAAAAAGTGCAAAACTTAAGGCCTGCATTATTATAATTTGCATTATTAGGTCCTGGAAACGCAAGAAGTTGGAGCTATAACCAGCAATTGAGCTTGTTCTGACGCTGGATGTTACAGAAAGAAGAAAGAATTCCCTCTAGGGAAGACAGGAGGAATTTACAGAAAAGCAACACCTTCTTTCCCAGGCTTCTTTAAACTGCCATCTGCAGGTCAGCTCATACTTCCTGAGGATACGAGGAATGACAGGCTAGCTAAGAATTTAGAGAATTAAATGTTCTTTATTTTGTCCTCTCTTAGAAAAAAAAAAAATACAATTGCTTTGACAAAGTTCAGAAGTAGTACCTAGACTCTGCAGCATACTGTAACACTTATCTGATGTTAACAAATCCATCCAATTTTATGAAGCCAGCCAATAACCACAAAAATTGACTGAAAAGCTAAAGCAGGTATGTTTCATGCAAACACGCAAAGTGTGCCAATAATCCAGCAGTAATGGTAATGTAAAGCCTCTTACATTTATTAAAAAGAAACACTGGTTACACTCTACTGGCACCTACTGTATTACTGGGGGGTAGAGGGCCAAGGTTAAAAAAAGAAATGAGAATACACCACCTGCATCTCTTCTCACAAATATCATGAGCTCTTGGATGGTTACTCCAAGTCTTAACGTAGGCAGTGAAAAACTACTCCGAGCTTTTGCAGACTCGTGTTGAGTATCTTTGTCACATCTGGCCCTACCAGTTGCTCATTAAGAACTAGATTTTAAACAAAACCATATTTCCTATGAAGTACTGGAGGAAATGACTACTGACATCAAGTGCCCAGAAGTAAAATTTAAGTATTTTGTTTCATGATTAAATACAGTTATGAAATTTATTTATTCATGTATAAACACCTAACTGCTTCCGTTCATCCATCTTAAAAACAACTCCTAAGCCCAATTTTTTTAAGAGAGTGAAAGCCTACCTTTTTATCTCTGACATTGTCAGGGCTAGAAATGTTTGGTTATCCTTAAGGCAGAAGTCTACATCCCCACTCCTGTCTCTCTCCTTGTTGCATGACCAAAGTAACTTAATCATTGAAAATCTGGACTCCACTGATTTTATAATGTTTCAAGTAAATCCTATTAAAAAAATATCCCCAGTAACAAAAAGCATCCAAAAGATTTTTTTTTAAATATCATCAAAGATGCATCTTTGAAACAAGAAAAAACTGAGCACACCCTTCCTACTCAACACACCTTCCCCAGAACTTAGTTGCAATGGACTGACATTTTGGAGGTGTGCAGTTGGCAACAGCCCGTGACAAATAACAGTCATACCCAGGTTCCATTCTGGAACCAGCTGTCCACAAATAACATGGGGAGAAAAGAAGGAGAAAAAAAGGCCGGAATCCACTTAGTATTGCTTGTAGAGGTGTATGTGCTTGTGGAACATGCAGATTTTTTTTCTATCTTTGATAAAAGAGCATCTAAGCCAACACTTAGAAGTATTATAGTGAACACAGAAATAAAAAAGTTATCAGTAAATGTATTTAATATTGAGAAGAATTACATTCTATTCAACTAGCTGTGCAAGGCTTTAACCATTGCATGATTGTGTTTATTTTTCAAACTCTTTCCCTTAACACTCTGGTGAAGATTTCTCTCTGGAGGTATGCTCTCAGGGCACACACATATTTTGCCATTTAGACAAGTGCTACAGAATAATACAAAAGAAAAAAAGCAGTTTTAAAAGCCAATCACACAACCTAAAATTTCTGTCTTTCCCCGTTTTGTAGACTAGATCAATGGTAAGTTCAGAAAAACGTGCCTGGCATTTCTGTTTTATTTCAAGGGAAACTATATCTAATATAGGAAGCAAACCAAATCGAGTCCTTGGTTGGTGTAAGTTCAGGCCAATGTAGCATTAAACCACCTCAGGATCTAGCCTACTAATCTACTATCCCCTGCACCCAGCCCCACAAATCTGTTATTTAACTGTGTGTATTTTCTGTTATGTTGACTGGGATTGTTTTGGTATTTTAAAACCTTTTAAACTCTTGAAAACAGTTAATTAACTTTCTAGTTTGTGTATCTGTGTATGGTAAGCAGCGTAGGATGTTAATTTTTCCTCACATCTTTCACTGTTAAGCAGTAGCTGAGTAAATAAAGAGCCAAGTTTTTTAATTTCCATCTCAGCATATATAACCATATCCTTTTTTACATGTGAACTGTTATGTCTCAACCCCAAATCCCACAAAAATGAGTCTTTTTTGTGAAAGATTTCTGGATATTTCATTTTATAAACACAAGATCTAGAAACAGAAGAATCTTTCTCCTGAGATTATAGTATTTCGAGATGCATATTTGGAGCCAAAAAGACAGAATGTTCCTTAAAGTGGTCTGTCCGAATAATGGTCATAAACACAAACAGCCATTACACAGCAAGTCCCAGCAGTAAGGCCAAAACAGCAGAAGCTGGTAAGCCAATAGATGAGAGCATCTCAATTGAGAGAACAAATTGAGAAGTACTTCTTTACTTCATTGCTGCTGGGGACATTGTAGCCTGTGGGACTTCCTTTGCTTGTTTTACTGGGGTACAGGAGGGAGAATTTGTTGGTTTTTTTTTCTGATAAAATATTTTTCCAGTTACAGTAAGATATACAGCCATTAACATGCAATCTTCTTTTCCCCACCCAAAGGTAAACCATTTAATGAACATTGTCTAGATACTTTAAACTGCATTCATTATAGTGTCTAAGCACCTCATGCATCCATTAGGGGGGATGAAAGTGTCTCTAGGATAGCTGGAAGCCCTGCTTCCCTGCTAGCAGGCAAGCAGTTTCTCTGTAGCTTTTGTAATTGAAGCTGTTTGTCTACGGATACTTTACTAAATCCTACCAGCTACATTTCTGAATCCACCTGCAAAACAGCATGCATACTTTACCCTCATGCTGCCAGTCTTTGGCTGATTGGTTTTAATAGCACGTATGACTTGGGGAATGGTTTAAGAGACTGTATGGATACACTTCTGGTAGATACATTTCATTTATTGTATATCAATTGAGAAGAATTACAGTTCCAAATATGCAGAGCTAAGACTATGATTAGTAAGTATCAAAAAGATACATCCTTCGCTGCCTGATTAACTCAACTGGGGATGAAGCTATTTGCATCACAGAGAAATAGCACTTCAACAGCCTGAAAACTAATTTGAGCTTCAAGGGGCTCTGCTCAGAAAAATGTCCAGTTCTAGATCAATCAGAGGATTAGGAAACTTGCTTCAATATAAAAGCTATGGCAACATGACAATATTGAGTTACATAATGTAACTAATGTAGTACACTTACATAAAGTCTGTAGAAGAAAATACAGAACACACTGGCATTTTACTTTGCCTCTAGTAGAAGGTTACAATTCTAAAACTTAGTTGGTAAATACATTAAAAACCACAATAATATCTCGACGTCCCCAAATCAGACGTTCGTATTACAATAAATGGATTTGCAATGCACACATTAACAGGTTTCACAGAGGCCCAAACTGTAACTTGTCTAGAGCACCAACGTTAGAGAATTCACCTTTGATTTTTGTTTTTAAACAAGATTCACACCTGAAATTTTCTGTAATTAAATGGCTGTGTGCAAACACCACTTTTTTTTTACCTCATTCTCAGTTAAGGAAGCTGAAGGAGATGAACTCTTGCTAAAAGCAAGAGTTGAAGATTCTGCTGCTGAAGCCCGATTTCGCTTCTTCAGAGGTTTACATGCATCAGACAGATTTTTCGTTGCTGTAAAATAATTTTGGTTTACAAAGTGAAGTTTGGAACTTTAAAACATTATCTCCCTGAAGCCATTTAAAATATTCCTTCAGAGAAAGGAATTATTTAGGTAGGTCTTCTGGGCACCTACACAGGGCTGCGAGAACATGAAGTTTCTGAAACCATGTGTTTTGGCTTGATATTAAAAATGAAGAGCTTTCTATTAATCAAATATGTACTACAATTGGCTAAAAATTGTTTTCCCAGGTTTGGTTTTTTTTGGGCTCATTTCCATTAGATCAAAATATCTTGTGACTTATGAGCTCTTTAAAGCAGAGGTAAGTTATCTCCTCAGATAAACATTAGAAGGCCTACGTGATCTCGTTACAATCTGAGTAGTACTAACACTTTGTCAGGAGAAAAGTTATATACAGGAGCGAGGCACCAGACGTTTTCTATAGCATGTTACCCCCTCTATATGGTGCAAAACTTGCTGAGACTCATTTGTCTTCAGCATATCATTATAACACCTGAAGAGACATGCTCTTACAGAAGTTACCTTACACTTGAGCATCATTAACAGGTCTGACTTTTGGATTTTGCTCCAAGGATATTTAGAATTCCCTCTCAAGCTTCATGCTGCCTCCCAGCAAGCATCATTTCAAAGGACTAAAACTCACATAGTACCTCATTACATTGACTGTCACTGCACTTGTTTTACTGGGCTAATGCACAATGACATATCAGAGCAGTAGGATTCTTTATCACTGCTCGCCAAGATCACAGGGAAATAGTTCTCATTTGGTGCCATCAAACGGTGAACTTGTGAACTGCTGCTCTAAATCAGTAATACACAATTTCAATCGAGCATCATCACGTTGGTGCAAAATGGTGGTAACGAAGGAAGAGGGCATGCTCCCCCCCCCACCTGTGGCACGGTGCCTGTAACTGGTTATTGCATTGGCCAAATTTAGCCAGCTGCCTCAGACCTGTTTATTTTATAATTATTTAATTGAAAAAGTTACATTAAAACTTATTCTGACCACATTACCTGACTGGGTCTTTTGTGAAGAGGAGGTTTCTGTGACCTTAGAAGAGTTTGTTTTTGCTGTTTTGTCATTGCTTGTCTCCCTCTGTCACAAAAAAAAATATGAAAAAAATAAAAAAACTCCTAATTTATGAGTGGTTGGATAAAACTGGCAATTACTTCTGGATTTATGTTATTAGAAAGAAAGTGTCTTTACAAATACCTGAATGGTAAAGTAGTTAAGCTAGCCCCATTATGTGATTTTTTAAAAGTCATTTACAGTAAAGGGTACAAACCCATAAACAAACGAGAAAAATTAAAGAACACAGTATTGCAGCATCCCACTTATCCATCCCAAACTCGGCATATCAAAAAGGGGAGCTCTAAATGAACACAAAATATGTAAATTATCCTTACTATTCTTTGTCTAAAGTGTTCAAACTAAAACCTTAATTATTAAAGGTAAACTGCAGAATTAGTATATAAATTTGAGAACAAACCCTGTGCAGAACTTTAAGTCTCAGAGAGAGGCTTGCTTTCAACTCCACAACTTATAGCAGTGCCATTTGTTAAATTACCATGGTTAAGATTGTTTCAGCATTTCCAAAATAAACCCACTATTTTCAAAGGAGCACAGAAATTTGCTCCAGGCTGAGAATTCATCATTAAAAGTTTAGGCCGAAAAACCAGGGAAGGTTTTGTCAAAGTGTTGTCAAAATTAGACACTGTTCCTTACACGTGCTACCAGCTTTTTCCTTTTCTATGCTACAAATTAATTCAAGTAATAAGTCACTAAAATTGTACCCAAGAATGCTTAACTCTGACAAACGTTCACCTCATCGTTAACAATAATTCTACCAAACACGAGGTTTTACAGACTTTTTCATATTCTTCATCTGACATTCAGTTTTACAAAAGACTTGCAGGTGAATACCTCAAAGACCAGAGATCTGGTTTCTTTCGTAAAAATAAATACAAACTAGCTACTGTCCTACTGAAATGCACACTGTGCTTCTGCTGAGTTGTAAGTAGACTAAGATACCCTACTGCTAATGCCGTCAGAGGCTCCCAACATCAGTTTTGCAAGATCACTCTTACCCTTCTGTGTAAAAATGAAAGAAAATGTATCGTTCACTCTTAACTTTAAAACATGCTTCACAGAACTCTCATTTTGTTAATGGGCATTTTCTATGCAACAAGAAAGCACTGATAATCAAATCAGTTTTCCGAAACTTCCATATGGGTGCTTATGACTTAGTTACCGTGTGCGAAAACATTCTGATTTCATAGGTAAGAGTTATGGACAAAAAGTAAAGGATAATGCACAACTTTCATGCAAGTAGTAAATTATTATGAAAAAAAAAAAAGTCATTAAAGCTCCTCCTGTCCAAAATGATTGTTAACAAAAGCCTGCAGGTAAATCAGGAATAGCAGAAGGAAGGTGTATGGTTAGTGTTTGCTTCTTTGAATTATTACATAGACATCTTCACTGTCTTCACTAAATGTTTTACTAAGCAGCAGCACATACAGCTAGAAGTACCCTGGGCTGATGAAAGCAGGAAAAAGACCAAGAGATAATTCATAAAAGACACCATAAAGCCACCATCTACGACATCTGACCCTTCTGTGGACAGAAGCACAAACATGACTATATGCATTTAGAGTTTCCAAAATACCTACTATTTACACACACACACACCAGATTTCTTATAACTAGTTCTGATAAACAAAGCAGGTAAAGGACAACACTTTTGAAACGCACATGACTAAGTCAGTGTTATTAGTGCTACGTGTCTTATGGGAATCATTAATCTCATTCAGTATTCACATCTGCAGCACCAAATCCAAGATACCAGAACCTGCTCTGCATCAACTATTCTGCAACCACCTTTCATTCTGCTTGTGCTAATATAGGCTAATTGGAGTGTACGAATGCTAGGGGGATAGCAAAGATGTAAGTTTAGGGACAGTCAAAACACAGACTTCATAGCAGGAATTAATTATAGTAAGTAAACTTCATTATTCCATGGATCTAGTGTATTATACTGAATGCAAATCGATTAGACAAGTTTAAAAACTTCCCCTAGAATATATTCAATAATTAACCCATTAGAGCAAGAAGGGCAAAAACCAGCTTTGCTCCTTTTTTCTGCAAAGGTAACAACATTTCTCTAAGAATTCTCTTTGTCCCTTGCTAATAAGCTCGTTAAGCCTGGCTTCCTGAAATTCTATATTTTATACTGAACAAGTTGTCTGAACATTCACAATATCAAGAGGTACTAAAATAATCAGCCTACCAAACAAATTGACATATACAAATATGACTTCCACAACTCATTTAAAAAATAAAGCCACTACTTTTTGTTCTATTAGGTTGTTTCATTTAATTGCTGTACCACTAATGTCCTGAGATGAGACTTGTGATACACTACAGTATGATACTGTAATAACATAACTGAAAACACTTGTGAGCTAAGTTTTCCACACAAGTAAAACCCATGAAGTTCACTGGTCTACGTGCAGGACCAAATAAACCTGTGCTTAAGTCTCTATAAGATTTGGGCTGTATCCATACACACAGTTTTTGTGGCCTATGTAAAGAAAATTATCACTCACAAATACACTAAACTGAAAAAGAGTCTGTGATTTGTGCAATAAATATACTGTAACATTTACTGCAGTCTCCTAACTTAAGAAATGGGTCAGCATGCCACTCAAAAATGTTTTACAGGCTTCCAGTTTTTTGAAAGTAGTTTTTCTGCTTTTCTTGACTTGCTTTCCCTCTCTCCCCCCACTTTTTGTATAAATGAAGTATTGACCAAAGATATATCTTCTACATTCCTGTGTACACACCTGAACTCTGATTCAGGAACAAAGAAAAAGAACTACAAAGAATGACAACACAGAAAGGTCATGTCTCTGCACGCTCCTTTGGGAAACAGATTTTCTCAGTATGCATTTGCACCACAGTTTAAGTCAACTTGTCATATCTCCATCCTCAAAACCAAAGAACATAAAACCCCACAGCAACAAGCTCACAAGTATCTCTGAATATTTACAACAGTTTGGTTTGATATAGACATTACTTTTTTCAACCCTCAAAAAGGAAATGCTGACAAACTTAACTACAGCAATGTGACTGGTGCTGCTATAAATCAACCCAAACAAACCAACGACATAATTACCTTCCGATTATTCTGTTTATCCATCCTGAGTCTTTTCCTAGGTGCTTCCTGAACTTCAAAATCTTCTGTAGGTTCCTTTGTCCTCTTTTTTTGGTTTCTTTTATTTCCATGTAAGTTACCTTGGGATGGGGGATGGGGGAAACTTACATGAAAAATAATCTAAAACCCACTTTCAAATTATTTTGAACTGATCTAGTTATTTAAGTTAATTTTCTTTCAGTCATTATTTTTAAAACATGGTTAAACATTAACACAATTTGATGACCTATTAGTGCTTAAGGTCTGGTTTCTTGTGCTAAAGACCAGAACATATCCAAATCAACTGCTTCATACTCAAGTTATTTTAGACAGATGAGTCTACCTGTATAGGAACTAGTTTAAGGTCTAGGTATTACTGCGCAACATTTGTTCCGTACCATCAGACTGCACATGATTGATCTATAAAGCTTTTAATTCTCCTGACACTTTGTAACAGTGTCTTATCACTGAAATTCATTTTTAAGTCTCCTGCTTAAGTCAGTCTCCTTTAAGTTCTCAAATGATACAGATGAGGATACTGGTGACATCTATTAAGGGGGTCTGGAAAAGACAAGATATCACCAACTGTACAACTTAACTCTGTCTTTTTGCTACAGCAGTTCCAGACTGTGTCTAACAAGCTAGTTACACTTGACAGGAAACCATAAGATCCCCTTCCTTTGTGAACCAAAATCCTAAGAACAGAATCACATTGGTCATTTTAAGCCAACGGACTTATTACTGTATTTAGGTGATCACTCACTGCTGCTACTGAGTTACAAAAGGTCAGTGACTAACCTACACACTCCTTCCACAGGTTCATGTATTGTTTGCACTGTCTACCTCAAAAAAGACAGATGAAGGTTTAAGAAGTGGTCTGTTTCATCACGATGAAATGACAACATAATTACACTCTTCAGTACTCTCTGGTTTACGAAGCTACAGCGTATTATGGTATAAAGATTGCAAGCTCCAAGGGCACAACTATGTTAACTGAAAATTGCCCTACAGCTACCAGCATTCTATTCCAGTGGGAACAAATAGCTGTAAATATTAAAAATAGAGCAACTTGGAAATAGGGATAATTTTCCAATTAATGTTCTGATCTGAACAATCTAAGACATATTCTATTATCAGACTCTGAATCCACAAAGCAGACTGAAATGGCTTCAGGAGAACCTGCTACTTACAAAAAGCCAGCAAAAGAAATCCCACGATATTCTTCCAAGTTTAAGATAAGAGGATTTGGGTAGGGGAACGATTGAACTGACATGTTTTCATCTGTAGATAACTATAAATGTACACAATATATGTACTAGAAACACCTGGTACAGGTACAATTTCAATTACATTTCTTGCAATATGACACTGAGGAAGGTGAACAAAATTCAGTACTACAGTGTTTAGATATTTAATTTGGGATCCATTAAAATTCTAACGTCGAGGAAGACAACATCTGAGATAAAATAAAGATATTATGATATGTGGGCGGTTACATAAAAAAAAGTACACTCAATAGCTACTTATAATGATGAACTATTTGCACACAACACAAATTTCAATTACTTCTGGATCTTGATCTCCTTTTAGGTGAGTCTTGAAACACTTTACGTTTGGCCTCTCCAATATTCTTCAATGATGAACCTTGAGAGATACAGAATGTGGTTTTTTTTTAAAACTGATATCCAAATATTTGACACTTTAAACTTAAAAACTTTTCAATTTTCCACACAATGATGTTATTTCACACACACACAGATAGTTAACAAAACTGACTGCCATTTTTATACAAGTTTTTCCAAGTCTCACAAACTTTCAAACACTCCCTCTCATTCTTGTCATTGCCCAAAGCAGCACCTGTTGGCTTCTAATGCTTCCATAGTAAGTCTTCTTACAGTGCTGTAAAAGCTATTTAAATTTGAAAAATGACAGCTAGTTAAATTGATAAAGTTCATGCAAATGTCAAACTATCTTCCTCCTTCTTTCTCAAATAAGCAACTCCAAAACCCTTCAAATATTTTGCAAAAGAATTGAGACTGTTTTATCAAAACCAAATGTAAGACAACAGCAACAAAACAAAAAAAAAGGGAAAGGAAAAGAAAAAAAAGGTATTTGCAATCTTGTACAATGTCCTAAAAACTTTTGAGTAGCACAATAAAATGCCAAATGGATGAACGATTTCAGAATAAAGTTTGGAATACTTCTTCCTGAGTTGATGACCATATGAGGTAAAATATTTTAGGTATATATGAAGAAAAGGTGTAGCACTGATTGAGCTTTTAAAACCATTCTATTAAAACTATTCTATTTTAAAAAACAACTCAAATTTTACTACTAGTAACACTCGGTCTTCCCTTCCAACCATCCACTTGTAACCAGCAGTGGATGCGATGGCAGCTGCTTATGGGCAGAAGAAGAATGAGAAATCACCAATCTCTAAACAGTAGAAGGTTTACATATAACAACTTTTCCGAACAATGAGCAAGAAATGTAGACTTCATGGGTTGCGTTTATTGTAACCATTGGCATTCCTTTGCTATTGGCACAAACACCAAGAATTTAAAACTGGAAAACAGTGAAAGCTGTTTTCCCTACAGGTCTCAAATATGTGCTTAGTTTAACATCACTATGTATATCAAATTTAGTTAGAGTACACTAGCACAGTTTTACGTTTACCAGAGTCTTCTTCAGATTTGGGAGAGGTCACTATGGCAAACTTTGTGTTATAGCGAGCTTTCTGTTTTTCACTAAGCATGTTCCACTGCGATTCGAGCAATTCTTCAATCTCCTCACTTGAAGCATCTGGATGTTCAGCAACCACCTATACATGCAGAAATAGGGTTGTATTAAAAAACAAGGTGACCATTGGAAAGCAAGGCGTAAATACTTGTACTGCTTTGGAAAACTGGATACCAACAAGTTATCTAACATTTCTGCTGCAGACAGATTAGATTCTGTCTCCAAGTTTTCTTTGGATAATCACTTCTGCCTCTCTAAAAAAATTAATATTACAATACATTCAGAAGTATTAAGAATAATTTTGGAAGTATCTATTTGCCTTTCAACATTGAAAAATATGGAGTAAGTGTAAATCTTGTCCTGTGCTCATTGAAAATGATTTGTGTTCTCTCTTCATGAAGTTTAAATCAAAAGCAGACAAGCAATTTTGGAATGGATGCTTCCCTACGAAGGCATCCATCAGTTCATTGGAAACATCATTAAATGTAGAACTCATTACATCTATCTTAGCATTAATTATTAATTCATCATTAATCATTTTATATTATGTATAAAATACATACAAAGCCCCAAAAAGCTGTGCTACTTCCTTAAACCTAAGCACGACACATAATACCCACCAACACAGAATATGAGTTTCTAGAAGTTTAAACAACACAATAGGAAAATTCAGTAATTAGAAGAAAAAAATCCTCTCAAATTCCTTCAATATTAACATACTTCTACTTCAGGAAAAACTGAGTTGGTTCATCATAGAAGTCAGAAAACGCTAAGATTGAATGATCCATGGAAGTGACACTTGCTTTAAAAACAATCCCTCTCATGTCATTACCCAGTGTTCCTCAAAATCCTATTGCTGCAATGATGCAACCAAACCCCTAAAATTAGGTTGGAAAACAAAGAAAACCTAGGCCCAAAGAGCCAAATGTCCAAACAGTAATGGAGTTCAACAGAACAGAAATACTAATTTTCTGTAATAAGTGGAAACGATTAAACCTAATTCCTTAGAACTCAATGCCTTAAAATAGCATGTCCTGTTGTCAAACTGGATACAAGTGTGACTGAAGCTTCTTCAGGGGCTGGAATAGTTGTAGTACTCTCACTGGCATTATTCATTGTTTACTTGGGAAATCTGTGCTATAATTTTCCCCCGCTGTAGAGCACTAAGAGTTCTCCTACTTCTGTCTGGCATAATGCATAGAATCATAGAACCATAAAGCTTGCAGAATACAACTACCTTTGCAGGTATTTCCTACCTTTGGATGTCTACCTCTCTCTGCTCAAAAGCTTGACTAAAATCCAACAATGTAAAAAAAGTTATTGAGTGGGGAGAACATAGACCCACAAGATACTCCTCCCACAAATCTCACTTCTTTAGGAATATAAATTAGCATAAATTATGCCCTTAAATTCATAGTTCTTTACACTCAACTAGGGCACAGTGTTACTTAATTCACAAAATAACTGGCTTTGTCAAAACAAATGAGACACAGTTTAACAGCACCTTCAGTTCTAATAAAATAAAAATAAAATCAACTTTCAACTGACTGGAAGTGCTGTGAAATCCCAAGCAAAAGACACTTATGGTTCTTAACCATTAAGTGATCCTTGCAAAGAAGGCCTCCAAGGAAAATGCCCAACAGTCTTCTCCAACGACTTCATACTGTAATATTCAACCCCTAAACAGATACTAGAAATGATGTATTTGGTATCTTGCGTTTCTCCCAGGTACTTATTCTAACTATGTCACACAAAACATAGAAGTTCTTTTCTTGAATCTGATAATTACTATCACTATTGGTGTGGAAAACATGGTAATTAGCGTATCACCCTTGCTCTTACTTGTCTTGCTCTTCAACAACTCCTAACACATGCAGCAATATTCAATTGTAAACCTTACTAGGAAAACTATTTAGTTTACCTTGAGACAGACTGAAGGCCCAAATTGATGAATTAATATAGACAGTATAGATGTCTGCCTCTCACCAAATTACACCTTTATTTTAAGTCAGATGCTCCCTTCTAATGATTACTGTGGCTTTATTTCACACAGGAAGCACATAAGAATGCCAATAGTACACAATTTATCTTTACTCCTTTGGTAACAGCACAAAATACTTAATGTGTCACTACAGCCATGAAAGTGCTCCAAGCTTTCAACGTCTCCCTCAGGGAAGTATGCCTCTTAAATCACTAAAAACATTTTCTGGCACTTCATCCAGTCTTTCATCAGCCATCATTCATTTCTAAAAGTTTTCAACTATTCCTCATCCTCCTATTCCCATAAAAAGTAACACAAAAAGTAGTAACTAATAAAGGCAAACTGGCATATGAATTCTACTACCTACATAAAGATAGGCTCTAAGCAAGACATAGCAGAAACAGCTGTACTTTTAAGAGAGTTCATGATTATTAGAGGCCCCAAAAGGGAAGTCATCAGTCATTCCTTCCCATTCACTTCTGTCCCTTCACAAATCTGGGGGCCAGAAACTCATTTCTCAATCTGTTCTTGATCCAGAGTTTTCCTTGCTTCTAAACTTCTGCACACAAATACTAAAGTAGTCATACACTAAACTCTCAGATACCAACCACCAAAACAACTAGATGAATTTTTTTGTCAATATTATCACTCCTTCTAAAGCTTAAGAACATCTACAAAAACAACAAATCCTCTTTGATGGAAAACAAACCACGGAAGTTGAACCAGACAAACCTGGGGAGAAGTCTCCCCTGAGCAAGTAGGAATTTGGATACAATTTCCACCTTCCACCAAAGGCACAAAAATACCATTTTAAAAGTAACATCACATTAGGGTAACTTAGGTTCTGTGCACAAAGCATGAATATCTAAAATAGTATTTCTCCACTTTGACAGTTAACTTCAAATTGCGAGAAAGACAGGTTCTACCGCCCTAACTGGTTAGAGGGACTTATCTGCAGTTCTTGTAACCTAGTTCTGTTCTACACACAGCAGTGCTTCTGTGCCCATTAGAATGGATCACACAATCAAGTGGATTTGGGGCGTCACAACTGGTGTTACTAAAAGATCTTCTAGGCAGAAATGGCAGGATTTCCCCTTTAAATATATGTACTACTTTGAAATTTGCTTGCTTTTACTTAAAACCCTGTGTGACACTAGCCACTTAGCAGCAGTGCAATTTTCAAGTTTATACAAGTTTTCAGTGTCACTTTGGGAAACTGAAAGACAAAGCGAATCCTCAGTGTCAAATACTGTAAGAGTCTTCGTATTTTTCTTGTATGAATTTGAGAATCACAATATAATGGTAGTAGGGAATGAAGCTTGATAATTGGCACAGAAAATAGAAGTAATAACATCAGAAACTCTGCATGTCACTTCTGTGACAAGATATGTTTGGCTAAGAATCCATAAAGCCAGTCATCTCACTTCTTCCAAAGAAGTAATTTTGTGTCCCTCAATACTGCACAAAACTTCTTGCTACCAACCAGGCCAAGGAAATTCCCCCTTGCCACTATACAAGACACGAGGTTTTATAGAAGATCTGGAAATAGAAATCAGGTCTCAAAAATGAGACAGCTTTTAATAATGAATATATCAAAATCTGTATATAATAGTATAGCTACAAAACTGGTTCCTTTCTGGAACCAGCAAACTGAACTGCCAATGCTTTTCTCAATCTAATCAAAGCCAAGAAAAGGTATATGGAACACAGTATTCATTTAATTTCTCTATATTAGCTAAAGTTGCAACTATCTAAAAAGATCTTAAGTTGAACCATAACTAATTGACTTCAATACAATGGAATCTGCTTTTCAACAAAGTCAATCGTTCAGTAGCTAAAGAGTGTGACAGTCACCACTAACTTCTGGTCCTTCTCTGGATATTATGAAATAGTAACACTGTAAGAAAATAAGAGAACTCATGCTTCATTCAGTGTATGGAATTGTACTGCAAATGGAGCAGAGGGTTGTAAGGAAGAAAAATGATGGTCATGATTTTAAAGTAATGAGCTGGAACTGCAGCACTCCTTTCATACTTCTAACAGTCTTCCTAAGAAATGTTGATATTAAGGTATTTATTTATTCTACCTTGTCTTGGAATGTAATCCTCTCAAGAGAATCTAGTTTCTGTCCCATCGGGTTGCATGCTGACTGATTTTCACAAGCTTTGGTAACTAGTTTCAGAAGCTCAACAAGATTCTAGGTAGGTAAATGGAATTTCTGAGGAGTTCAAAGGGAAGGCAACAAGCTGAAGGAACTGAGCCACTTCTTCAGAAAGAATACACAAACTAACTAAAAGTAGATTGCCAGAGACAGCATATCTGTTATATTTGCCTGAGCATACGTGTGCATATCTGCTATATTTTACACATCTTAAAGAAAATTATTGCTAATACAAAGGACTATTAGATTATATAGGAAGATACTAACATAATCTATGCTTAAAGTACAATGTCATTATCATTATGTTGTTTAGGTTGCTCATCTACATTCCCATTCTTTCTCTGTTCCTGTCTAGACTGCAGTTTGATGCTGGCATACCTTGTCAAGCTCAGAGTATTATGGATTCTACAATAGCAACTAGTTTTTGTCAAATAAAGAAGTTTCTTTAAGTACAGAAATGAGGAAATCAACAACAGGAAGAGCTAAGAGACTAACCTCATCTCTGTGCTTCTGACAAAAGACCAAAAATTGAGATACTGCATCGCCCTTTCTGCTCCGTGGAGTAGATGCTGGAGTTTTCTTTCTATTGAGAGGGGAGCCTATCCCTCTTTTGGATTCTGCCTGTTCAGATGACTTTTGAGGAGTAGTATTCTTAGACTCCAACTGACTGCTTTCTTGTGTATCATCAGCAGCAGACTTTCTTCTCCTCCTCTTGCTAGGAATGCCAGACTCCTTCATCGATTTCAGATTTTGAGCAGTTTCTTCTGACTCATCTATCTCCTCTAACGGTTCCACAGCAATGCCAACTTCCTTTGCCACTCGAGGATTAAGATGAGGTCTGTCCCTAACGTAGATGAAGGTGTACTTGGCCTTCCTTTCTTCCACTGGCATGCCTACTGCTTCACTTGCTTGCTTAACACCCATCTCCCATTGTGGCCGCAGCTTCCCCGAGACAGGCTTTAACATCTGAAAGATAATATGATAGTGTGAGAAATTGGCCCACTTTTCATTTCAAAATGGCAACATTAAGACAAAACAACTCCGAGACTTAAGTGTAACGTAGAACTGTAATTCAGAGATTCAAATGGAATTGTGTTTAATATTATTTAACGTATTTAATACTGATTCCACGCACACACTGACTGATGACAAAGAAGAGAGTACTGACCTTTAACAAGTTACAAAGAGTAGTAAATCACCCCATACTTTGCATCTTTAAGTGACATATAAGACAAGTCTTTGACAGTCTTTAAAGCTTTTTAGAATATCTATTTATAACTGTACATACCTGCAACAGTAAAATAAAAAGCTGCAGAACATGTCTGACCTGGTAGCCTCTTACCTTTATTTTCTCTGCTTTAGTGAGGGCTTGTTTTGCACTTTCCTGGCATAATTGTTCAAATTGGTCTTTTTCTTTGAAGGGCACAAGGCTCTTCTCAAATATCCAAGCTCGCTCTGGGGCATCTCCGAAAAACTGAACATGATATTGACGAAAACTCTTTTTCTGTCCTGAAAAAGTAAAACCACATGTACTTAAGATACAACTTAAGTTGTTCTCCACACTTTCAGTCTTTTGTAAGCTCCTGTAGTTATCATGACAAAAGCACAGCACAACTAGTTAACCTTTCAAAAACTCACTTAACTCGCTTGACATTCTCTGAGCTGTAATCTATGAAGTTTGGCACAAAAGCCCAATAGTTTACCTCCAAACAAGAATAAGCTTTGTTAACTTAAGGTTACAATCACCTGTCAATGCTTTCTATGTGTATTAACTTAGAAGCAGGTATGGATGTTTCTGGAAATGCTACATTTGAAAAAGTTTCCAAAGCTTGGATCACCTGTGCACTCAGCCTCGCCTCTGATCTGCGTAAACTTTACCTTTTAAGATTCTTGAACAGAAACACATCCTTCAACTACATTTAATACTTGCAATCACAACTTCATCTTAACAAAGCTTTGAAGGAACTACAGCAAGGAATGAAAAAGATTTCGTAGTGGAAGAGAGAGAAGCAAGGTAAGAGAATAATTCTGAAACATAAACCTCATTTTATGACTGTAAAGAGGAATATAGTTTCATTGTAGTAAGACACAGGCATAAAACTTCCCTTTTCTAAAGATCTCAGCTATTCTGCAGTAAAGAATGAAGATAACACCTTCAAAATTCACTAAAGAGTTCACAGTTGATAATGAACTTCTAAAAGGTAAAGGTAACAGACTTATGATATCCTCTAGCACCTTCTTCACTAAACCTCACAAATTTGTTGTCTAAGTGTTCAAATTAGGGTCTCATTTAAAAATAGGAAAGGTTTTAATTGTGATGACCTACACTTCTGAAATTCAATCCTGATAGAAAAACATCAGTTACCCCCCTATAGCACCTATGGATCTTCAAGGTGTCACCACACTATTATGTCTGGGAGGAAGAGGAGACCGGGTAAGGATGTCTACTCGTGAGGACAAATAAAGTCACAGCTCTGTATTACAAATGTCTTCAAATTAGGTCTAGGTTTTGCTAGGTTATTCATACACTGCATGCCTTCTGCCTTAATCAGCAAATACATTTGACTGCTTCATACACTGTTATTACTGGAGTTTCCAGACTTAGAATGCATTTTCTTTTTTTAATTAATCAGCCAATAGTTATTTTGTGAAGGAGCTTGATATTGTCTCAGGATAGGATATCAGGTATAATAACCTGAAATCAAACTAATTAATGGTATGTGCATAAGTTTTCTTATCCTTTACATACATACATATACATACATATATACACAGGCACACAAACATACATGAAATCTACACGAACAGTAAAGACTTATTTGAGATCACATCCAAGAATCTAGAGGAATGGCATAGGGAATAGTCTTGGGACTGTATGCATCACACGTCCAGTCCACTAGTCTAATACATGTTCCAGCAATGCACAGTCAGAGGCAATCCTCTCGCACAGCAATTATTTTGTCTTCATCAAGAACATGTTGCTTTACTAGGGACTATTAAGCTCCAATTACTTGTCTATGACGACGTAAAGGATAATTTTTGTATTTTTCCAGGACACTAGCTGCAGACAGAGAGATGGCACAGACTACATTTACAACCACCTGTAAATATCTGCCTATGCTCAGTCAACAGCCCAGTTCCAAGCAGATGCAGACACTCTGTTCCTTTTACAACATCATGCAGGACAGCTTTAACTGTCTAATTAAAGAGTATAAGTAATAGTGCCTACTACCACTAGAATCATCAAATCTATTTGTGAATCTTCAGATATCTTCTGTGGGCTGAATTCCTATCAACGTTAATGGGTAAAATAACGTAATTCATTAAGGGTTGTTATACACAAGGCAATGATTTTTGTCACACTGAATCCTGGAATCACTTAAGATTTGGGAGCTTGTTCTGCAGATCCACTGTAATTATTTGTCTTTTTCTGTACCCTAGCATCTGTTGTTGACCAGAGTCAGAGACAGGATATTGAAGGAGATGGAGCTTTAGTCTAATTCAGTATGGGCCTTCTTACATCGAAGTGTACATCCCACAAGCTCAAAGTTACAGGCTTTTCTCAAGCCTAAGCAGCAAAAGGATGAAATCAAGTATTAGCATCCAGAATTTCAGATGGTGTTTAGAAACACTGTTTATCCTCATCCTAGAAATGAGAAATATTGAGACCTAGATGAGTATTTCTGTAACTCCCAGATTAAAAAAACCAATCTCTTCTGTTTGGAACAGGAGACTTTTGATAATGCCTCAGCAGTAAATGGTAGGTGTAAGATAATAAAACAGTGGAAACGTATACTAATGGAAATACGAACATAGGTATTGATTAGTTAAGGATGGCTACCTGAATCTAGTGAAACCTCCTGAAAGCAAAGGCAGGCCCCAAGCCAACTCCAGAACAAAGATCAGAAATTAACCATCATTCGTATTACTTCAAAGAGATGGAAGTTAACATCTCAAAGTACGTGGGCCTTTCTTTATGTTAGTACTCAACAGGTTGCATTCAGACATATAACATTGGTTTTTGCTAGATCTATTTCCACAGTTTCTTATAAAAAGCTAACAGAGATTTTTTATAATGAAGGATAAACCTTGACCCTTTCAAAGAGTACAATAATTCAGTTAGGAATAAATAAATAGCTTTATTTATTTCAAAATCCACTCATTCAGACCTAATAATCCAAAGACTAAAATCACTGATCAAAACTAAAAGACTGCTACAAGGAAAACTTGTATGAGGAGCCTATAATAACCAACGTAGCAATGTTTGAAAGGGTTCTCAAGAAGCTATTTAGTTTATTACCAACATTGAATCTGGCTGTAATCCTTGAGATCTTCATTCAATTTATTTTTAAACACTTCCTATGAATGAGATCCCATCATTTCTCCAGGCAATCTATCCTAGTGCTTCACTGTCCTTATCCCTTCCAAGTTCTTAACATGTAGTCTAAATATTCATTGCTACTAAGCTGTCTTCTTCCCAGAATGGGAAGAGTTTATGCCTTTTCTTCTTTGCATATTAACAAGTTATCTACAGCTGGGTTACTGGGTTGTCTTTTAGCTCCTCCTTGCCAGATTAAACAGCTTCAGTTCCTTCAGCTTGCCCATGCACCTAGATTCCTAGATTTCTTTTCCTGCTGTCCTCAGAGTCTTGTCTGTTCTGTCCATGGCTCTTGAAATGAGCAGAAATGGGCTCAAATGAGCAAAGTAGTCCAACTGAGGCCATGCTACCAGTGGAAAAGCAAAGGATCTACTTCATGCTTTTTATAAGCAGCATTACTAATTTATGTCAGCGTGACTTTGGCCCTTCTGCAGAGAAAACTGCAATGAGTTGTTATGACTCTCAAAATTCCTTTCTGTATAAATGCAGCTTTACGCTCATTTCCCAGCTTGATCATCTACCACTGTAAAAATCCAACATTTACTCCTACTGAATTGCATTTATTTTTCAGAACACAGCTCCAAAGTGTCAAGATTATTCTGATTTCCAATCCTACATGTTTACAGTCTCTTCATATTGAAAATTTGTAATTCCAATGTAATTTCATATGTATATTCTACTTCATTTTCCAAGTTCTCAATGCAACCCTTGAAAACTACCTAAAACCAAAACCACAAAAACATCTCCAGATTAAGAAATACATAGTTCAAATTTACTGAAATCTCTAGTGACAAGTAACAAAGGAAGCTGATACTTTTGCTTGATGTAATAAAATACATGAAAGTATACAGAAGCATAACTATCAAAACAAAGTTTTGAGTTCCTCCTTTGGTTTGACATTCCTAATAAATTCTTGGTTTTCTCCTTGATCTGCAGGTTTTCTGGATTCCACTTCCAGGTTTTCTAAACATTCAGTGCAGCTTGTCATAAACAGTAAAAATTAGTTTACAGAGCTCAATTGGAGTTAAAACTAGCAAGGGATGCGATGTGCTGCAAGATTTTCTGCAAATACAACAGTAGCAAAAGGAAGGCTAAGGAACACTCATTGAGGCTGGAGACTGAGTGACAAAGGACACAGGCTGGGGTATTCTATGCCTTCTCTGTCTCAGGGCTTTGTTTGTTTGGTTTTTAAACTTTAACATATGCCTTCAAGCCTTCAGGTCCCTTAGTCTAGTGATAAAGGCTGCAAGACCAAAGCACTACCCATGGCATATTAAGAACAAGTCAGGGAGCACTTAGTCAAATGGGACATCTATGAGATGAGATCAGATAGGATACCTCGGAAGGAGCTGCAGGTGTTAGCCGAAGTGATTGCAAGGGTCATCTCTGTAATTTTTCAAAGCTCCCAACTATCCAGGGAGATTACTCAATGAGTAAAAAAAAGCAAACATACTAAACATCACACCTCAAGAAATCTGGATGTTTGTAGCATGACTGACATACCTTTTAGTTTAGTATATGAATGGAGAACAGGATCAGCAGAAACCATACACGGCCACCATGGAAAACCAGACACTTTTGACCACACTAGATCTCCTATGTTATACTTCAACACATGGACTTTGTCTTCTTTGATGGTACTTTGAGTTGGATCTCTCTTAGCAGGACCCTTAAAAGAGAAGAAAAAAAAACCAAAACCCTGTCATCATATTTCTTCAGATATACACTAGGATTACTAAACAGTATGCAAAAACAAGCAACAAACTACAGTTCATAATCTGTTTAAACATTCTGATTATGTGTAAAAAGAGAGTGGTAACAGAAGGAGGGAAATAAGAAATAGTTCATCAGAGTAAAGAGCCATTGTGTTTGCTAACAAACAATATTTCACGTGTAATAAAAACTTTAAGTCACCATTTACCTTCCCTCACAGCAATGAAATTCCAAGTTCCATTTATGTTTTTGGTTAGAAATATCGGCAAGTTAAGCTGTGGTTTGTCTTTATTTCTTCAAATAACTGCTGAGAGACCATCAGGAAGGCTTACTTTAAAATTAAACAAGCTAACTGAGCACTGGATGTAGATGTGGAAGAGCCAAAATCTCTCTCTTGAATATTCCCTATCAAGTTGAGTACTATACACACAAATGTGTTCTTAGATTTAAAGAAATAAAAAATAAAAAAATCTCAAACTAGAATAGACTGAAATAAGTGTTTATGTCTGAATAGAAAACATATAACTAAAAACTAGTTAAACCCCCCAAAACTCTGCATCTTTCAGCTGTCTTTTTATATACTGAGAATTTGGGGCATAAATCCTTTCCCCTATACTTTTTCAAGATTTTTTTTCTGTTCCATTTCTAGCAGTAAAAGTTTCTGAGCACTTGGTGCTCTAAAACTATTTTAGCTATTGGAAAACAATTACAGAACTATTTCCACTTCAAGGGAGAGATTTAACTACAAGAGAGTTTTGTGTTCCCTTATGATGGATACACATTTTTACTGCATCCTAACAAAGTTCAGCAACACAGACATTTATTCACCAACTAAAACCATTTCATAAAGTTAGTTCCATTTTGTGGTTTTGGTTTCATCTGTTCTATTTGATATAAAAAATGAATCATAGAATGGTAGGGGTTGGAAGGCACCTTTAGAGATCATCTAGTCCACCCGCCCTGCAGAAGCAGGTCCACCTAGATCAGGTCACATAGGAATGTGTCCAGGCAGGTCTTGAAGACCTCCAAGGAAGGAGACTCCACAACCCCTCTGGGCAGCCTATGCCAGGGCTCCCTCACCTCAACAGTGAAGTAGTTTTTCCTTATGTTTAAGTGGAACTTTTTGTGTTCCAGCTTCATCCCATTCCCCCTTGTCCTGTTGCTAGCTACTATAGAAAAAAAGAATGTCCCAACCTCCTGACACCCACCATTTAGATAGTTCTAATCTTAATAAGATCTCCCCTCAGTCTCCTCTTCTCCAGACTAAACAGCCCCAGTTCCCGCAGCCTTTCCTTGTATGAAAGATGTTCCATTTCCCTGATCATCTTGGTGGCCCTGTGCTGGACTCTCTCCAGCAGTTCCCTGTCCCTCTTGAGCTGAGGAGCCCAGAACTGGACACAGTTCTCCAGATGAGGGCTCACTAGAGCAGAGCAGAGGGGGAGAAGCACCTGCCTTGACCTTCTGGCCACACTCTTCTTGATGCATCCCAGGATGCCATTGGCCTTCTTGGCCATGAGGGCACATTGCTGGCTCATGGTTAATTTATTATCAACCAGCACTCCCAGGTCTCTCTCTGCAGAGCTGCTCTCCAGCAGGTCAATCCCTGAATGAATGCCTTTATCTACGTAAACACTAGCTCTGGATATAAGAAAGCAGAGAATACCTGTCATTACAGATATCTGTAAAAAAAAAAAAATCAACTTATTTTTTATTTGCATTTTCATTTTTCTAGTACTGAATTTATGAACAACATGTTACACCATTCATCTTGCATAGTACCAGTTCAACACACAGAAAGTGAACTGGAGTTTCAGGCTTTCAGTGGATTAAACATTAGAGTTGGAACAAAATTCTGCTTTAATTAAAATTTAATGAATTATTTTCCTCCTGATATGAGGAAAGAAAAAACACTGTGAAGAAACTGGAGGTCTAGAATGCGGAAACAAGAATTTGGAGCATGATGGTGAATCAGAGTGTATCAAGTTACCTTGTACAGATTTTTTTAATCCAGAGAATACTGCCATTACTAATTACACATTATTTTCCAAACACAAAAAACCAAGATTCTTTGATGTGCTGAAATAGCATAGAATTTTTTTTGCAACTCAAACACAGAGGTGCACCCAATCAAAAAACCTAAAGCTTAATGTATTCCCAAACTCCTCTCCTCTAAGCTTTTAGGGCTATGCCTGGTAAAAACACATGATGCTATGTCATCTGATTGCTAGGGACAGTTACTCATCCAGTGATTCAGCTTTTCTGATGAATTCAGACTTGGTTCATGTGCCTCCAGCTAGAGCCATGTTCCCATGTCTGAAGGTTTTTGGCGCTCTAAGGACTCTCTGTCAGAAAACCCCTCCCGCTGTGCTTGCCTCAAGTCCAGCACTCTCAATAGACCTAAAAGATTCCAAGCAGATGTGAAAAACCAAATGCTTCTTCTAGCAGTTAAACATAACATGTAGAGTTATGCTTAAAAGCTAAAAATCCAGAAATACGTATGCTGAGAGCAGATCTGGGAAAATATTAATCTTAGCAGACACCAACTGACTTCAGCATTTAAAGTAAATAGGTGGGATGAAAATGTTCTTCAGTGAGTTAACTTTTTAGAAATGTATTCTTCAGAAAGTGCAACTAAGCTGCAAAGATTTATGACAGCAGTGTGAGATGGAGCTGGCAGTACTGCTTATTGCAGCGGAATCTAAAGGGGGTGGTAGCAGAGGGGTAAATATCCCATTGCAATAGATCTAGGAGCACTTCAAAAATGTTAAAAATCCCCAGAATTCTTTTGCCGTACTGAATCATGATAAAAAGCTTGAAAATGTCAGGCTCTGATAAAACCCACAAGGTCTATCTATACAACATTGGCCGTATTTATGCTTTCTTCTATTCATAAAATAGTTGTACATTAAAAGAATGATAAAACAGCATGGAATTCTCTACATGTAATTCTTTTAAGAGCTCTCATATGATGTTATTTAAAAACCTATACAAATTATCACCATGAACTCACTCACTCACTTTCATCTTACATTCCCACATCATTCTGGATTAGTTTCATATTCTCGTTCTGGGAATGACTCTATTTAATAGCTATCTCAACAGCAAAAAGTGAGGTGAAATTCCTGGCATGTACTTCTGAGACAAGCAGCTGTAGCACATCAACAGTCTCATCAATACTTCCTCTCAAAAACATTCTTGCAAAGTAACAGCATAGCATTCAATGTTACAAAAAGTATTTAAGTTGTTTGAAAACATAAGAACATGCTAGATACTGGAAGGCAGTCACATGCATAGATTTTACTTCAATATCCAGGTTGGGAGGTTTTTTTCAGTTACTGAAGGGATAGGATGGGAGTAAGAGAGCATTTCTAAACAAATTTGCCACCCAGTCTCCTGATGGCATCTGTGTTCCATATGATGAGAACTGGAGCTCCCTTATGAGACACTTGTATTCTCTACAATTTTTAAGAACAGAAAAAAATCACCATACAAGTTACAAAGTGGTATGAGAAAAGAAAAAGTAATTTAGCTTGCAAGTTTTTTTCCTCTGGAAGAAGATAGGAATTGTTTAGGCAAATTTTCATTCCTAACAACATGTAGTCAGACATGGACATGGAAGATGGAGAGGCAGGACTGGAAGCACACTTTTTTGTGCCTGTGTGAATGCACAAGAAGACAAGGAATAGCTGCTCATGCAACTACTGATCAATTATTTCTGTGATGATACTTAAGCAAACAAATTAAGACAGGAGACTTCTGGTTTAGAGCACAACTGTAAAGCAAGGGAAGGTCACACAAATTTTAAAATACTTTCCCATCAATTTTTGGCTTTTTGTGTCTCTTTGGGGACTCCGTTTCTTGAAACTGTTCTAATTTCTAATTAGATCCCTTACCCAGAAATGTCAAGAAAGTAAAGCCAGACAGGCTTTCTGGGCAAGAGAGGAGCACAGAACAATCTTTGCTTGTTGTCATTGCTTAGTAAGTTCAGACTGGTCTGTGTGTACCTCATCCTTTTACCCCAATGTTGACAGATGTAAACATATACACATTTAGGTAAGTACTACCTCAATCACCATAGCCCTGAACTGTAAGCCAGTTATGCTAAAAAGTAGAAGGAATCAGCTTGTGGTAAAATTTCTTTTCTACTTTAGGAAGGAATTCCAGGTGTTTATTTTCTGCTTTCCAACATTAGACTGCAGAGAGGTTACATAAATGGGTAGTCAAAACCTGGGTGAGCAGGGATGACTCCCACACTGATCAGTCCTAACACTGAATACACACGGGCCGTTTGAGAAGCTCTGTACTACTCATCACGGCAGACATCACAATTCCTGACTTTCTGGATTAGTATCCTAATGAAAGACTTGCTCTGAAAAGCAGCTAGACAGATTTCCATATTTATTTTGTCAAGAGGGACATGGAGTATGGAACAGAGTAATTCCCACATTGCAACTGCACAAGAAATTATGCCTTGAAGAGCACTAGCATCCTTCAAAACTCATCTGGACCAGCAGCTGCAATAGGCTGAGAAGGATCAAAAAATAAAAGGAAAAGAAAATGTACCATGCTTTTCTTCTTCCCTTAACATTTCACAGATTTGTTTGTCATTTCATTCAGCACTTTCATAAGCTATGAGTGACAGGCAGATTGACAAGAATGTGTTACACTGCTGTCAGCACTTCACCAGCTACATTGGCTACAGCAAACATTGGTATTTAATTAACTTTGCCTGCATCTGATCAAAAGAATTCGATCCATTTCCACTTAGTTCTGGTCTAATTAATGAATATGATGAGACGAGAACATACTATGAGTGATTAAGTAATTCCAAAACTTAAAACTGTATTAAAATGACCAAAGAAAAATGCCATTAAGGCTAGTATCATCACTGTACTGCGAGCTTTACCTTTGTTGACTCTGTTATGAAAACACCATGAGTGTTTAGTAAATGGGCCAGAAAGCTAGCTTTTTTTTTTTTTAAGAAAAAAACAACAGAAACACCTAGAAGACTTTCTATAGGTGGTGTCAGACTGAGATGACTTTGTTGCTTTTAGTAGAGATCCTAATATTACCATTATTTATTCTGCGTGTATAGCCACATGTGCATATATGTGCAAGGAATTACACCACTCAGAATTATTGCAAATTACTTTAAGCATTAAAAACCTACTATTTCACTACATGAACTTGGAAAGATAGAGGAATCATTAAAAAAACCACTTTGTCTCATCCATTTTTGACAATTTACATTGTTAGATGAAGAACAGTGTTGAGAATTGGTGAAAAGTACACCACTAGAATTACATACTAGGCAACAAAACCAGAGACAAGTGAAGATACTAAATGCTCTCCTCTGTGTAACATAATGTACATATTGAACAACTTGCAGATATTTGATATCTCCCTTTCTGTTTTTATTTGCAATTCAGTTTCATCCTGTAAAGGACTTTCACTGGACTGCACTGTAAAAGAAGGCCACGCTACAAAACCACAAACTGCTGAAAGTCAGCTTGCATTCCAGAATAAAAACCCCCATCTACTAGCATAACAAAGATTAAAAACCAAGATCATCATCACCCCTAAATAGAATAAATGCAATTAAGATGTACTGTGCGTTAAAGTTAGAGAACACAAACTTAGACAGTTGAACCTTGCTGACCAAAACCAAATATTTTTCTGTTCCTGTTATCTACTTGTGCTGTGTTTCATCCACTAGTAGTCTATCATGGATTTGTGTCATATAACTAGAAGTCAAATTGTTTTCTCTTCTCTTGCCTGCCTATCAGTAAAGATAGTGATCCAAAGGAGTGGTTGCAGAACAAACTTCAATTCTTTCAGATGTACAGGAGAAGTGGCAGATTTGTCTGAGAAAAAGGCAGCAACAAAATAAAGATTATTTCTGTAACATTGTTCTGTCACTTGAATTCATCAGTGATCAAGGACACTGTAAACAAGCAAAGAAACAAACTACATAACAGGATCATTCCAAACGTTTCTTCCTTGAAAAAACATCACAACAATCACGTTCTTAGGAAAGCTCTTGCTTTCTGAAAAGTTCCAGAATTGCATTTGACAAAAAGACAAGTCAGCATTCAGTCTTTAGGCAAAGGAAACTGAGGGATGCTGCCACTTTCTCAATGAGTGATGTCCCATCATTCAGGACAGATAAACAGCTGCTTCTCACTCTGTGATTGAGGACAAAAATTTCATGAAGTCAAATCACTTCAGATCCCAAAATTACAACTGCAGCTGATTAACATCTATGCAAAACCCTCAATATGCACTGTTGCTTCAAATGAAAAGGGTGGCAATTCTAAGTCTGTTAAGAAATGGCCAGTGCTCATTCTAAATGAACCTGTTTATAAAAATCCAGTATCCTCACAAATGTGAGTGTTCTGCTTTGTTTTAAAACGTTGTAATTCACACGTTATCATAAATCAGTTTATCCCAGAAGGAAAAGTCCTTGGAGGCCTTCTGTTTATCCAACTAGCTCCCACCTTCTGGGATATGGGTTAATATATTTAGATAGTAAACCACAAGTAACTGAAGGTATTCAGGATACAAATATTTTCTCCACTTTATTGTTATCTTCTATTTATTGGCAAATGGAAGAATGTTCAGCAAACCACTGCCTACAGAGAGAACATTTCAGGCAGCATACTAAAGAGTAAACTACATCTTTGCAAGGAGATGCTTTGCAAGACAAAATGCTGAAATTATTACAAAATGGAGAAGGACGAGGAGACATGAGGAAAGAAGTGATAAGCTGGCAAAGTTTTGTGCTCCACATTGAGTAAAACAGTACTTCAGTAGAGCATCTAAAGACTGCAGCCTTCAAAAGGTCACTGTATTAATCTCTATACAATTAAATCTGCAACACCCTCCTAAAACATGCATCATATTGTGCGGTGGGGTAAAGATTGAGAAGGAAGAGCACATAAAAAGTGCAGATCCTACAATGAGGGTTGGCTTGGTATAAAACAATTAGAAGTCTGAAAAAAGTAACAAGTCAGAGATTTAACTAAAACCTTCCAAATTAAATTTTGAGAGCAATTACATTACATTTCTTCAAGTTATCTTTTATTTTCTTTTATTACTAACTACTTACATCTTTTCTTCTATTACTAAAAGGGGGACAAATCTGACAGTGTGAAAAATTACATTCGCAGAACAATCTTCCTGCCACAACCAGGATTCATTTATTTTTCTTCAATATGCTTAGATGGTAAAGCTATAAAACAAGAGGACAAAAAAGGTTGAAGAAAATTACTGCACTACTTGCAGACCCCCCTGAAAACTGCTGTGTTAGCTGAGGCTCTTTGAAACCAAGTAATGTTTAATGACAACAAGGTTTTTTCCTCCATTTCTTTTCACAAACTTGTCTAAAGCAATTTGTAGTAACCACGCTGAATGTCAGCACATAAGAACCATTTCTTCAAGCATTTAAGTTTAGACAGGGATTCATAATGTAATTATGGATCTTTAAAGAAGAGAAAAACTCAAATATGTCTTTCAATCAACCACTATATTTCTGGACACATTTCAGTTCCTTTTTCTGGCTTTGGTTCCCTCATTAGCAAGTCTACATCAGATGATTTTTTCTTTAAGGATGCTTTTACATTTAAGAACAAATCTGTCTATCCAAATCAGCAATCTTCCTTTACACAAACATTCTATGAGCATGTATTGTAGAAATAAACTTCACACAGTATTTTAGTAACTAGGATACAACCCTTTTTTCAGAGTAAAGAGTTGAAGAGAAACAGATTCAATCATTCACAGATAGATCCAGTTCTGGAACGCTTCCCAACCCTCCATCTTTCTTAAAAATGGGGAGAGCAGTTTCTTTTAGCAGCTTTACAGAATCTCTGCATTTACATTCAGATGACTCCTTAAATTTTAAGTTACTGGCTTATTATTGAAAGGTTCCACGTTTCAGACGTAAATTAGATAAGGCTTGATTGGAATGAATGAACCTTTCTCTTATACTAAGTATTACAAAGAGACTTCTGCCCACATCCAACTTCTCTAACCATCACTCACCCTCCAGCATTTAAACTTTTGCTGTGGTGTCTGGGTATGTAAGGCAGTGTAGAGATGAGATGCTACAGAAGTCTGGAAAAGCGTAACTGTAGAGCCATGAGGAAGTCTGGCACAGGAAACAGTTATTTCAGAATAATACCCACATGAATTTCACATAGGATAACAGATCAATCATCTAGGCATACCTACAGATTTTCAGAATGCCATATCCATGTGTATTTAGTTATCTGCATGTACAATGGTTTCACATATTTTCAAGATCACAATGTGTATTGGGGACTTTCCCGTAGCACTTTCCTACACCTTTACAGAGTTCAGCAAACCACTTTAACAGATATCCTCCTCTTGGTAGCTCACAAATATTCAAGGTAGCGTGAGTAGATGTCCTGAAGCCTAATATGCCTCATAGAAAACAGAAAGATCCAAGTCCAGATAATACTAGCAACAGGCAACTAGATTTATAGGACATTGTTTTCTGCTAAAGGCAGATACTTATCTCTATGCTTTTTTTTTTTTTTACCAACAAGAATGCTTCTGACAGAAGCTGTCTAATCAGCATTTGATCTATTTAAGTCTAGGCATAAGGGGTCTCTGTTAGTCAACAATTTGACACAGTCCATGTACTACTTTGCCTTGGAGATTACACTTTTGAAATGAATCCCCATACCTAAAAGCAGGCATAAGAGTTTTCAATCCAGGTTATGTTGCTACATATACCTAGTAGATCCTCCACTTCTAGAGATTATAATGCAAAAAAATCCGATCAGTGGTTCATCAGCCTACGGGCAAGTGAGAGGGAACCCCCAAACCCTAAATAGACAAGACATTGCCTCGATTTGGCAATGCTGAGGCGTATTCCTGAAACATATCTTATTTTCAGGAACAAAGACGTAGAGAAAATCTGGGAAACTCAACCAGAAATGCCTCAAACCCTGTATGAATATTAAAATAGGGTAGTCATTGCAGTAAAACATCAAGAAGCACGTGCTCAAAGCGCTGTCATTTCCAGAAGAACTAAGATCCCCAATTATTTGACTTAATCACATAAGCATTCACTGGAGTTGACATTTATTTACCAAAACAAACAGAACAAACCCGAGTAAACAAATCCAAGCTTTTCTACCATCACCTGCTGCTATGAGGCCACAGATTCACTTCCCTTCTTCATACAAGTACAGCAGGGCTTGTTTCACAACTGTCTGCGCAAGATCCACTTTTCCCTCTTGCACTGGGCTTCCAAAGTGAAGTATTTTTTATGAATTGTCTCACTGAGAAGGGAATTAATTCCTTATTATTAACAACTTGCACTTTTAGCTACTGCCCATTTAATGATGCAGAACAAAACAACTCCTTTTGGGTGTCCACAAAACAAAGATGTATAAATATTAGCTCAGTTGGACCTATTTAATAGGAGGATAACAAAACATGGTAATAGACAAATAAAAATTAGCATCTATGAACAAAGACCTCTTTTGGAGGTCCAAAAGTTCATGTGCCCTACATGAAATTCACTCCAGAACAAGGAAACTTGTAAAGGAGGCTGATTATCACTGTTCCAAGACAGATAAAACATTTTGCTTTCACTGCTTTGCCTAAGGGTTCCTACAAAGCATCTTTCTTTCTTGACAAATGGGGACTTTAAGGGCCAGAAATGACATCTGGTATAGATCACTAACGTTTCCCAAAAATTTGCCTGTAAATCCATCCAAGTAACATAACCCTGAACTGTTGCTATAACTCAGCTACATACTAATGTTAGACATGCATTATTTTGGTTAAGCAGAACATTGAATGGAGTAACAGAAAAGGTTCCACCATTCCTTGGGCAGAAAAGCAGTGAATACAAACAAATTCCTTGCCACATAAACCAGTGAGGGTCCATACAATGCAAAGAGGATACACTTTGATGACAGTATTCATTTAAATCATAATGCTGCTAGTGCAACAACTGAGAGCAAGTCTGGTTAACTCAAAAAGCAATTAAACAAAGTCATTAACCTCTCAACTGCGTTATGGCACACAATTTGCTCTTGAGATATAAAGAGAAGAGAAGTTAGTTCTTCCAGAAGATGACAGTTCAAATCAAGTGGTGAGCAAGCCATGTCCGCCACAGTGCCCAAAGGACCAAACTAAAAGTGTCCTGGAATGCACAAACTAGAGTACAAAGCAATGCAACAGTTGCTGACATTCTTCAGATTTGAGTTGGATTACATCTGGTCAGCTCTTTTTCATGGAAAATTGGCTCAGTGTTCAGAAGCAGTCAAGAATGAATCAAACACTGAAGTATTATTGTAAAACAATGTAGAAAATCATTAACATGTCACTGTATGCATCTACAGACATCTGTATCTTGAATGTCCTGTACTGTTCTGGTCTCTTATTCTCAAAGAAACAGCCAGTAGACTCCCAAGGGCATCACAGTCAGAAATTGTATAATGACAAGAAGTAACATTCTGAAATGGCTCCTGTATGTGGAACAATATACTAAGACTCTTCAAGCTGAAATTAAAATTGAGCAGGTATTACTATTACAGCACTTTGTCAATGATCCCTACTTCTGGTATTGTGAAAGTATCAAGAGAAAGTATCAAGAGAAGCAAGTAGCAAAGTTAAAAGGAGAAAGAGCTAATGTCATGGATGCAAAAAGTAACACTGGTGCAAAAAGAAACCAGTCTTCTTCTATGAATTTAGCCAACTGGAGCTATTACATACAAAGTCACCAGCTCTAGAAACCTGTGAGTGACCAACTCCTGAAGGCTTAATATATTCAAAGAGAGCATCACTCCATGATTTGGCATGTCTGTGCTCTTCCTGTGCATCCTCCACTGAGCCTCACTCCTGAGCACCCCCGAGGTGCAGAATTGAACGGCTCCGTGATCCAACTTGGTAGAACTATTATTACACAGCATTTTGTCATCACTTCAAGATACTGTATTTGATTTGGATTTGTCCACCATTGTGTTAATGAAGAGGAAAAAAAGAGTATTTACATATTATGTACTGAGACGAGAGTTTTACACAGAAAGTGTACTTAAATCAGTCACTTTTACGTACAAGAAGAGGAAGTCTGGTATGAAGAGCCTTGAACAAATACTTAAGCTTTCTGTAACTAATTTTGTAGCCACTCTGAGAATACTCATAGCTTCTGAACTCCCCCCAAACCAGTACACTCTTTATGCTGTATACTTTTTCATGCTCCTTGTAACCTCTAAGTAGTTCTTTAAGATATTTTTGCAATGAGGTGTTAAGAACAATTTCAAGTTCCCAAGTAACAATTACCGCTGCACAGTGAGCTGCTTAGCACAAACAACTTTTCAAGGCCAGATAAACATAACCCTTTACTAACAGCTAATGTAAAACAGTAGCTCAGTAACCCTTCCAAAACAGGATAGGAACTTATTTCTCTTGTTCCTGAAAAGATTTCCCAGAAAAATTTTTAGGGTTTCTCCAGCTTCCTTGGGATTCTGACGACGTTAGACAGACAGCCTGTGTCTGACCTGGTAACTCAAGAACAGTCTATTAAAAAAAAGTAAATTCCTTTTACAACTACAGATCCTGACTGTCATGGCACTGTTGCTGCACATTTTATGACAGGTTCAGTAATTTGTACTTCACCAGGAATTCCTAGTAACTGATGATGAAAAAACAACCAAGCAAGCTCTCCTTCTGAAAAAGACACATTTGATTTTGTCTTTTTTTTTATTAGAACAAAACAAGTCACCTCAGGATCTGGCTGTAAGTGCTATAACAGGATAATCAACCATTTGATATGTACAGCTCTACAGTCTTAGAAGGAACTTGTCTGTTTCTGCTCATCTCTGCTGATTAAATGTAAGCATCAGAGAAACATCACCTTCAGTGGTCCCCATCTTCCTGTATTTATTCAGCACGGAGGCATAACAAGCAGAAGATAATCCTCAGACCGCTTCTGTTCTACTCTTACTGGGTTTCCTAAATCTTTGCCATTCACTGGGAAAGACACTATTACATTATTTTATAGTGTATGTCCTCTATAAAGATGAAACAACAACATAAACACATGACAAAGGCTAGTGGAATCTCTTCAGTAACTTGCCCCCCACATAGATGCCACAAAGTCATTACAGACCGTACTGAGCAGAAAGAGTAACACACTGCCAAGTTTCTGGTCTAATGTTAAAAGAGGGCTACAGGAAAACTGGATACATGGAACACAGAGCTTTTAGATTGCGTACATCTTACATAGCTGGAGTCTCCAAACTAGAAAGTATAGCAATGTGTGGACTTCCAGGTTTGTTCTGGACACAGTACTGCTGCTTTTCTGAGCCACTGCACCCGTGCTAGGAAGTCATGCCAGGAAGGCGTGCCAAAAGGGCAAACTGCCACTTGTAGGCCAAAACTAGCTTATGCAGAACAAGCTCGAATGTGCTAATATCACATACTGAGCTCTTCTTAGGTTATAGAGAGCACAGATCTGCCCTGGGACAACCAGCATGAGAGTTGCCAATATGTGTACTCTCTTTTACCTGTACAGAAACTCTGGATTGCTCTAGGGAACAGACTTGGACTACTTCTTATTAGTATATGAAACAAACCTCTGTCATTCTCCTCCAAACAGGATTGTTTCACTTCTAACAAAAGCATTGAGGGGAAAAAAAAAAAAAGTCTACAAAAAGTCTTCATTCCTAAGTGGTGAAAAACAACGACTCAAAAAGCAGCCACCACAAAATCTACCACTGAAGCAAACTGCCACTGAGCAGCATTATCAAGTGGGCACTATAGTAGTCCATGGGTTTGGAACGGACTCAAACATCTAACATGTGATACCCGCCACCAATAACACAGCCGTTTAGAGGTGGTGTCAGACCACTATAGGTGTGGTGCCTTGGCATAAAAGCTGCTACACTAGGCCTTATCACAAGAGGCTTGGATTTAAAAGTAAACTCAAGTGGAAGGAGGCAGGAGGGAAGGGAGGGAGGGAAGAGCCATGGCTTCCTCTCCTTTACCTTGGGAAAGTGAAAGCAGTACGGCTGTTTTCCGAGAGGCCTGGAAAAGGTGATGCTTATCAACAGGCATCTCAGGTCAGAGCGGGGCAGCTCATATTTATTCCCAACTGAAAACTGACTTGTAGATTAAGTTTTAAAAAGCCTTCCTTTATGTTAACAAAAAATGCTCAAACAACAAGAAAACCCAACAACAGAACTCTGGAACATTTGTTAAACGATATGCCTCTCACCTCAGCAAGATAGCAATCTGCTACGTCCATCAGACAGAGATATAATTACCTTACACAAAAGGCAGTATTTGAACCACAGCAATTTTTGCTAAATCAAAAGAAGCTTGGACAAGGGAGAGAGAAACCAGTCCAGAAATAAAACCAGACAAACAGGTTCTACATTAACTTGTAACCTACAATATAGAGATATCCAAGTGCAAAGTTAATCAGCTTTTACTCCAAGGGTATTTGTCTATCTTCCACTTTGCAGCTACATAAAACCACAGTATGATGCATTAACATTATGGCTGTAGATGTTTGCAATGAAATAACACCTAGAGAGGAGCCTGAAAGCAAAGAACACTGATATGAAGATATTATAATTATGATCATATAGAACACATGTTTATCACTAGACTACTGGTGGAAAAGCATTTGAAAAACCTTCTTCACCATGTTCCCTAGTATTATTGGGGATTTTTTTCCCTTTATTTCAAACCTGCACAGTTGCAAACCCTCTGAGAGAATAAAACCCCCTCAGACTTTTACAATCAACAAGTTACATCATAAAACAACATCCTATGACCTTCATTCGTTTTTTTCTTTTGTCCTTTGTGCTTTAAAGTGAACTATGCAAGGAAAAAACAAGGCAGAAGCATTATCCTGTTTCAAGTGCTCTGAAAAAAAAAAACCAGATTTACAATACTGCAAAGTCTGAGATGAAGCAGGTGGTTGTCCTGATTTGGTAGTTCCCTGGTCTAGCACCAGAGCAACCCGTGTCACTCTCCAGCCATGAGGTCTCAAGTATTCTGTGAAACAGCATTGATATGGGTTTCTCATTGGTATTTCTGGTCAAAAGAAAACTTGGAGAAGCCAGACTAATGTTTCTTTTAATCACAAATGAACTGTTCACCAGGAAAAAAAAAAGTCACTCTTAACAGAAATCTGATGTGAAAGGCCTCAGAGTAACATATTAAATATTGTCTCTTCCTTCTTAGAAAAAAACCAAAACAATCAATCCACCAAAACGCCACACAAATACGCTGGAGTTGCTGATGCCAATAAATATACCACCTTTTAGTCTAATTTATCCTCATTAGCAATGAACAGGACAAATAATTACTCCAGCTATTGTCTGTGCTCATACTTTTTATGAGTAGTGTTTTGGAAATTATGAACCAATTAGTGTTAAAACATTCTCCTTAACAAAATGAAAAAAAAACAAATTCTTTAATAAATTTTTTAAAACATCAGTATTGATCATTCTAGGATGAATAATACATTCAAACCATAAATAAACTATAAATATTTCTGATACTTAGAAGAATGTTGACATGGTTCTGTAAACTCATTAAGTAGTCTTAATGAAAATAAGGGTAAATAAAATCAGTAATGCAGCAGCTATGTGTGTGGTTCTTCTCTGTATGTGTAACCTTGGGAGAAGGTAAGAATGAACATTAACTGGGAAAACTCCAGTTGACAAAAAAAATCTTTGAATTTAAGGAGTGTAAAACCAGGACCTGTTCACTAGCCAAAGCATTCATTAACGTTTACCATTGCTATACAAAACTATTCTGAATTACTCATTGAGAAACTTACTATAAACAGTAGAGTCTCTGCCATGTAGATTTCTTCCTCATAGATAATATGATTGCAAACCACATTCTTTTAAATGGAGTCTAGCAACAAAACTAAAGGAGGAAAGGGCTCTCAGCAGCCTTCTTTACAACTTGGTAAAGGAAATCTTAAAGAGTGAAATTTCCGTTTCTGCCCATGCTTAAAAGAAGCACAAACCAGATATGCTTGACCACAAAAGCTAATGACATTTAATACAAGTACCCAGATCTTTTCAATGAATACATATCGCTAGGTTATATATAGCAAACAAAACTAGCTCTTTTCAGATGACAAATACAGGTAGGAACTACACTCCAGCTGCCAAAATCTGATGGTAAAGAGCCTAGCTTATCAGCCAACTGACAGCCTAACAAATTTTTCTTTAATTCAGAACCAGGAATATAGAAATAGTTACTTTTCTTCTGAAACATCTGGCTATTAGGAAGCCAGAACATCTCATACTCCAACAATTAAAGATCATCTCTAAATCTAGAGCCCTCCCCAGCTCCCTTGCCCAGGTGGACATTCTGGCTAGGTCTTGGCTGTGTGTCTGGATGAAGCTTCTGTTACATACATCCCATACCACCACATGCCGTTTTCCTCTGGAGACTTATTTTATTTATATGGAAACAATTTATGGAATACTCCTTGCCTAGGCAAGAAACACAGACCAGAACTAGAACGCAAAGAGAAGGTATCATAGAAAGTGACCTGTTTGTGGGAAGAACCTACTGAAATACCTGAAATGAAGACTAGCATATTAACAAATGAAATCTCAGCACGATTAACAAACCTAACAAAAGAAATAATGTAAAAGAAAGAAAAAGCATTACCTTCCTTTCTGTGGGGCTTGATGTCTTTGATACCAACGCTGCTTCAACAAGACCCTGCTCGAGTAAGGAGTCATATTTTATGCTTCTTTTTCTGTTTCTCCTCTCCTTGTTTGCTGGCTTTTGTTCATTTTCCTCTGACTGAGACACATCTGCACCATTGTCTCCACAAATGGAAGATTCAAAAAGAGGCTTTCCATTCATGTAGGTTTTAGTGATTTTCAGCTTAATTTCTGGAGAGCCATTTTTGATAGGAGTAGTGTTGGGTGGTGTTCCAACTCCCTTTATTTCCTGGGGTTCAAAGCGCAGCTTGGCATCTTGGGCCCCAGACTCGCCATTAAACACACGAGAGGTTAGATCTTTCAATTTATCAGCTGGAATAAATGGAAGAGCCTCGTGGCCATTATATTTTTGCATGACACCTTCTTGCAGAGTGGCAGAAAGTTGTGCTTTGCCCAAGTAGACAGAACACTCACGATTCACTTCGCAATTCTGAGTTTTCCCGTTGGTATTTCCAAGGATCTCTGGTACCTGCTTCATTTTGATGCAGTTAATTTTTCGAGTTAACAGTTGAGAACTTCTTTTGATGCTAAAGTCCATTCAGCCCAGATGTTTCCAGTCTTACACTGCTACAATTGAGATAAGAAGACAAAGAATATTTTTAAGAACAAAGAAATGTCAAAAGCTACCAAGTATTCAGATAGATGTGTCCACAGTCAATCTATTTCATTCAAATTTCACTAACCCCTCCCAAATAAAACAGTTGCTCACAATCATCATAACCAAAATACTTCAATATCTGACAACATGCATTATGAAAAAGTTCAAGAAAAATAGACTGATGAATCATCTATTTCATTAAAACTAAAGCAGAGAGTAAAATCACAGTTTTGATTTTAACGATCTGTTAACAATCTACAGTAGGAGTCTTAGCCACACTAATTACTCAAAGGTATTGCACTGTTTAGAACAAGTAAGAGTCAGTACTAAGATAACATCATTAATAATAACGTAAACCAGATGAGTGTATTTGTAAGAGGTTGCGCCAGCATAAAACCCCACAGGCTGTGTTACTGCAGCATCTACACCATGGACAGCAGCACCACAAAGCTGCTCTTCCTCACTCTACAAATAGTCCCTCAATTTTCCATCAAGGCACATCTGCTGAGGAAGCAACAAACTGTCTTTGGATGTACCTCAAAGTGTTCTGGCTATGAGAACAAATAAGAGAAGAGTGTTTTGTATCATGAGCATCAGCTCACTGTGGAACTAATGATTCTTCAGGCTAGCATCCACACTACAAAACTTACATGGTCAAGGCAACTGCTGGAGTTTCAGCCTTTTAGTAAGAACAGTAACATCATCTAACACCTGTTTTTCATACAGAAATTTGAAAAGATCCAACAAGCTAAAACTGCACTGTTATCTGCCCTAGACAGGTTTCTGAGGGTTGTAAAAGCTAACTCCATTTCAACATGATACTATGGCAGCAAACAAATGAGTCTGGCAGAATGATTCCTTTGTGCTCCTAGACCAGGTAAGATGATAGTTTTCATTTTTAAAATTCATATACATAGGCTCTTCGTATTGCCAGGTCCAGTGTATACATGATATAGGGAAATACAGCATCATAAATAGCACGAAAGCTCAGTGCAATAATCATCATATCCATGCTCAAGGTAACCAATTTCATATACGATTAAGTCCAAGAGCTGCCACACTGAATCAAAAATTCATCAAATCTAGTCTTACATACTTCCAAAAAAGTGCAGTAAAACTTACGATAACTATTAAATTGTCAGTTTCTACAGAAGAAATCTCCTCTGAATCTCACCACCTTGTTTATTAATGTGCATAGTTATTATACTTACAACTGACATATTCCTGAAGTGTATTTGCTACCTCTTCATCAGCAGCAGCATGTACAAATTCTTATAACTGAGCATTACCTTAGGCTGGCAAAGCTTCTTAAGGGTGTCAAGCCTGAACTCAAAGCAACTGACCAGTGTGAAACCTCTTCAGGCACAAAGATGCAGGAAAAAATACATATCTAAAAATCGTAACTCCATCACTCTTTAGCAAATGCTCTCATCTCCCCAATATGCTGTTCTAAGGCATCTACAAGTTAAAAGGTTCTCTCTTCATACAAGATATATACCCATTTAAGAATTGAAAACCATCCTGCAGGGACAAACAGCAGCTGGAAAAGCTGGCATTAAACAAGGTAAGAAAAGCAAGAATATCTGAACTCCAGATGAATCTATGACAGGAAAGGTTCTAATCTTCCTTTAGCCAAAGTCTGAATTATCAACAATTACCAACTCTTAATAAAATGAGTGGAAACCAGCCAACAGTATTAAGCCTTTTCAAGAGGAGTCAGAGTTAAAGGAAACTCAAAACCCTACCAGAACAGAACAAAGACCTCACTAAACCAAAAGAGAACTCATGTACTTTCAACAAGATCTTCTGTGAAAACATGGACACAAGGCAGATTCTCAACCCAATTAATAATATGACAGTATTTCAACCTGTGATTCAGCAGACTTATCTGAAATCACATTTATTTGAAATCTCTGGACAAAAGACAAACCTGTTTTCATACACTTGACACTTATGTTTACAGAAATGAGAACAAAATTTCTTTAAAAAATCACCCCAAAACACTGCATCATTGCAAAATCTGTACTGCCTTCCCACAGATTCTTAATGGAACATAAACCAGAGATTTAACTTGGGCATCTAAATTCCCTCTACTGAAGAAAAATGAATCTACAAGTGAGCAGCTTTGTGGTAGCCGCGGCCGCCCTCCAGTGGTGGCCTGACCCAGCCAGAGCAGCACATGCCGCAGCCCCCCACTTCCCTGCCTGACAGGCTGCTGCTCCTCACAGCTCAGCACACCAGCACCAAAAATGCCTTGTCTGACTCCTTCCTGTCTATCAACTACACGGTTCAGTCAAAAAAACACGTTTTAATATGGTTCCATTAGCTGCTTATCAGGGTCTGGAGATCTTGACTGAGACATCTGTACTTCGTAGCTCTGTTTCACCCCATAATTCTACTAGTATTTTTTTTTGTCCTGCTTAATAATAATTTTACTCTCATCACTTATTTAAGCTAGAAAGCCATCAAGCTTGGGGCAGACCAACACAACCCAAAAAACCGCAACAAATAATCAAATTAGACTATGTTACTCGCGTTCTCAATCTCCAATCACTGGATGCATTAAAAAAACTGATAGATTAAGAGTTTCAAAACATAACAATCATCATAGAGTCATGAAATAACTTAAGCTAGAAAGGACTTCCTCAGATCATCAATTCCAACCCCCTGCTAGTTAATAAACCTAATTCTATATCACAAAAATATGAAGACCATTAAGACCATGCAGTGAAAGACTCTGAACTTTTAGAAGTTATCTTGATTTGTCTAATACGTCTGAAGACACCACATGCAGATTTTAGAACTTCAGTGATTGAGTTAATTATTTTCACTAATACACTTTCCTACAAATGGGTGAAAGCACTGAAAAAGGCCCCTCAAGTCACTGAAGCCTAGAGGCAAAAATCCAGCACTGCAAGTGGTAAGCCAATGCACCCAGGCCAACAGCAAATGAGAAGATAAAGGTTCTCCTTTGTGAGAATAAGATGGAGAGCAGAAAAAAAGAGGCAAGGAAAGAAAGTGATCAGCAACAGATAACCATAAAGTACCGTGAGCTTAGAATTAATGCAAGGAAATCCAGAAGACAGGACATGAAAAGAATTTAGTGAGGGAGATCACAGACAGGATCTGGGTGATCGGAGTTGGAAGAGTAAGGTCCTGATGCAGCTGAGCATATGATCAGATCTGGTAGTTAAATTAAGTGCACTCAGGATGGACCACCGTATCACATGGAGGTAAAAGCAATCCCTTATCTTTTTCTAGATGACTGTACCTATAGAAAAGGAAACTGGGGGGAGGGTAGGGAACGGAAGGGGACAAAAGCACCACACACCAGTAGCAGCTAATGAACTTAAGCTAGTATCGTCACATATTTACTGTCTAATGACCCAACAGGAACCATTTCCAGTAACAAAGAAGGAAAAAACATGATAGCCAAGGAGTCCACTGAATAAACATGGTATTTTGGCTTGTGAATAAACAGCTTTCAGTAAGCAAAAGAAGATTTGACTTATCAGAGAAAGCTCTCTAGATATTTTAATCAGAAGATGACAACCACACAATCCTTGCAATGGCTTTGTACACATTTTCACACTAAAAAAAACCCAGGTTCTACACAAGGCAAACATTTTGCAGACATTTTAAATAATGTTCTTAATTACTTGAAGGTCCATCATCTGACAGGATTCGTGAGCCAAATACAGTTAGTCTGCATGTCAGATTCCTCTTTCACTCTCCAGGCCACTATCATTTATGTGTTATTTATTATTCATTTCTTCCACATCTGTTGCAATTTCAGAGAGGCTTTTCTGGTATGTCAGAAATAATGAAGTTGTCCATTCCTTTCAATTCTGCCAAAGGGAGTGAACAGAGGAAGTAATCAACAATGAGCATCACTATTAAATACTACTTTCATTTTGTCTAAGGGTTTTCATAAAGCCATTTCTCAGGTGAATTACTTGGGGGAGGAAGAGGAGGAAGATAACACATCTAAATACAAATTCACTGTAAGAGAACTTTATCCACAAAAGCTATTTTTATTACCTACAAATCATGCTTTCAGCTGGCACTGAAACACCTAATAGATGGCTGCTGTTTTCTTCTGTAAAGGTTGCTTTCTGATAGCTCTTCTCCATTCTTTCATCAATTTTAAGACCAAAGGTTACTCCTACTTTCAGATCGGAATGAGACTAGATACTTGAAGAGATAAGTAACAACACATTCTTGCTAATACATTTGAAAACTTGAGTATACTCGTTCACATAATCTTGTGTAAAAACTCTAAAACATCAAATAGGAGTAGAGACATATTTACTATCATGCAGTACATTGTGTCTGTTCTTCACTGTACTAAAACAATGAAAAACTACTACAGCATCTAAACAGAATTTACTCTTAGAAGAAAACATATAACTGAAAACTGCACTGTGGTTTGCCAAAAATTGATACAAACCAGCTCTATTCAGCAATTCAAAAGCATTATCTCTTATGAAGAAAAACTATTACTGTAGTAGCTGAGAGAGACCTGAAAGTAATTATACCAAAACTTTCTAACAATGTACCACTAGCCTTAGAAAACAGTTAGGAAATAAAAACTGGAAACGTTAGACCCAAAGGAACAAATTTGGAGTTTAAAAGCACCCAAAGTAAAAGATTTCATTAATCCTGCAGTAGCTACACAATGATTTCAGTTAACCAGTCAGCTGGCAAGGCTGATCTAAAAGTCTTTTTAAATGAGTACACAGAAATTGTCTTACAGCACATAATAATGTTTATATAGAGACGTAATATTGCATTTGTATGAAAAAGATCAGAGTTATCTGGAAAACTGTGTGAAAAAGGTTAGTGCACTTACAGTCCTATTTACACTTTTATACCACTCAGTCTTCTTTGAAAAACATCAGTACTGATAGTTTCCAATTTCTTTTGTGTCTGCTCCCCCTGTCAATGGATAAAATTTAGAGCTTAATTGTTACAGTCTATTTCTGTTAATTGAAACAAGTCATTATTGCTTTCTCATGAAGGCCATAGGCAAGACCAGCTTGTACAGTTAAGAAATGTAGAATGGCAAGTGAATAACTTCTTCACTTTAAATGTTACTTGCTACAGCAGAAACCAAACTTACAAAACTGATAAACTTGACTTTTTGTTCCTCCTCAGGAAAAGCTTTTGCAACCAACCCTTGCTGCTGAGGATAAGGCTAGAAGGTCCTGTAACAGGACTCTTCCCCATTAATTTGTTTTCATGAAAATCAGAAGAGATCTGCTGAAGGCAGGTGGTAAGAGAGGAGATAGGTTTAAGTAAATTCAAATTCTTGCAAAACATTATAATCCTCTCTGAAGAGAGAATATAGATACTACAGTGGTGGGATCACAAATCAAGTATTAAAGAATTGCTTCTCTTCTGCAGACTGCACACTGGTGCCCAAAATGGTAGAAATTACTGGATTTACCACCAGTATTTCATAAACACTGAAAGGTAGCCCTCAACAGTTGCTTAAAAAAAAAAAATATTAAAAGTTTTTCAAAAGTTATTTTCAAATTTGAACTTGAGGCTTTTCTACATCTTGAAGAGTTTCAAATGGTTGGCTGAAGGGAATGGCCCCAGTGCAAGAGGAGACTCAACAACTCAATACAGCCAGAATACTCATTCAGTCTTTACTCACCAATGAAATGATGCGTCTTTCCATCTCTCAGGTGGGCCAGAGTTGTGCATCTGGCTTCTACGTAGCTTGTGAATGAAGAGCCAAATACAGTCTCAAAGAGCTCAGCACTTAGGTCCTCCCTTATTTACTTACATTGCTGCTTCATCTAATTCAAGCCTGTTTTAAACTCCCATCCTTCTTTAATCCCACAGCTTTTTATTTTCAGCCTCCTACCTCTGCTCCATGCACCGTACTTTCAGAACCTGGATCCTCTGGGTCTGTATAATACTCACTGCAGCAGATAAACACACCGTAATCTTTTTGCTTCCCCTTCACTGTGGCCAGTGATTCTGCCCTTATTCCCATACATAGTCATGACAGCATAGCAATTGCCTGAAGCTTCACCAAGAGTATCACAAAAATTTACGATCATGCTAATTCTGAGAAGGGAAGATCAAATCTGGGATGACACCACAAAAAAACCATTATCAAAACAAGAAATTAATCAAATTGTAGCATTAACAAAACATTATTTGCTACAACTCTACATAAATAAACAATGCTGCCCAGATAGCAACTAACTTTGATACAGAGTACACCATCACTTTGGCTAGACCTCTCAAACTCTGCTATCTTTGTCTATCACATTAAAATCTGTTCACCCACAGGGGTGGATTTCAATGCCAGACGCACACTTAGTGACTGGAATAATTCTATAAAGCAGCCTTGTGACACTGGTGATATATGAGGCCTTGTCAGTAGTATGAAAGCCTGCTATGTATACATAGGAGAGTATAATCATCTTTATCATAAAGGAGTATTTGGTCATGTCTTCTGTTGTTTCTAAAACCAGCAACACATTGCACCAATGCAGCTCTCTAATGTGTGCAGGTAAAAAGTCAAAATACATACAATTTCTTTCATGCAGTACATTCAGCTTCACATTATAACATTAAGTAAAGAACTAGATAAAGTTCAGAGGTAGTTAGTACCAACTCAAAGGCACTATGGAATTTGTACAGACTTTTATCTTTCATCAAGAACTGTACATATCCACATCTGATCAATGTATCTATAATGTAATCCTGGCTATCCTGTGCTAATTCTGGCCCACTTTACACACAGATTGTAGCTACATACATGCAGCTATGCTAGTTATTCTATCAGTGTATTACCTTGAAGCAGCACACACACACAACTGGCAGATGTATGCCAGGAACAAGGCCCAAGACCTGGAACACTAGACATTCTCCAAACAAATCCAAATACTTGTTATTAAGTGGCCTTTCTGGTTTGGACATTATTTGAAGGCTGAGGCTTTAACATGCTCTTGCCAAAACACATTACCACCATTCACATGGTTCTTAATTCCCTTCCTATTTCTTTCACCATGCCTACATCAAGAATCTCTCCAGAAGAGTGGTTAGTGTAATTGTTACAGGTAAAAGGTCTGGAATTTGAGGCAAATTTTAGGTTTCTGCATATACAGGGTAATTACCCATTTAACTTGGAGACAGAAAGGTAAAACACTTTCCTGTCCAACAAACCAATTCCTTCTTGTCCACTTTCCAAAACTTCTGTGTTGAGAGGTTTCCAATGGGTATCTTGTGCCATTTTTGCTCCTCTCCTTTCTCAGTGTAGCCCCAGATCTGTGGATTACTTCACTGCCTTATCAAATCTAGCTCTTTGGACAAATTCTATTGTATCTACTTCTTACAGGGATGTCTAAAAACTTTTGATTTTAGGAATAAATCATGTTAAGCAACTCTAGTTGCTACCCTTACTTGCAGAGTTTCTGAAGGCTCAACTATTAATATCACTTTTGAGTTAAGCATTCACTTGATAAATAGATACCATACATGCACTTTCTACTACACATTTTCAGCCTACTATTTGGGGGTTTTGCACTATTGCCGAATTTCACTCATGTATCACATTTAACCACAGTATTTCTTTCCAGTTTATTCAGCAGTGCTACTATAAAACAGCTTCTGATGGTCTGCATTTTGCATCCACAGAAAAATCACGATGTTAATTTCATTCTGAAGTATTTGATTGAAAGCTCTTGGCAACTACTCCACATAGCGAAACGATCCATATTCATATCTTTCATCCTACACTGCTCTCCAAGGTTCATACTTTGGCTTAAATCCCTCTGGCTTTATTATCAGACTAGAATCTGGGCATTCTTTACTATACAGATAACTCCCCAATTTAGATGTTTCTGAGTGCCAGTGCAGTCAGGCTCTTTGCTCCGATGGCACCCCATCAACGCTGGCAAATTCCACAATTGACTTATCTGATACACGATCTTGGAAACCTCAGATCCACAGACTAACCCTTGTCACAGCAGGAACATTTACACTTCAGCTTATTATAACAAATAAATAAATGAAATGAGTCCCAAACACTATGACAGAAGTCTGCATTACGGCATTTCCTTCCTATTGCTTTCTTCCTTTCAGCAGTAGCTTTTCATAACATTTTAAATGGCATTTAGCTCATATTTCTAATAAAATCTTGCCTAAGCTCAGCCTTCTTTCTTGAAAATATTTTTGTTGTAAAATATTTCACCTTCTGCTGCTTGGTGTATCTATTACTTAGTAAGGCAGAACTCAGAGAACAGGACTACATACACTATCTCTATTATGTTTCTGACTATGGCAAAGAAAACATGGAATTCTGATGCTAGCCCTAAAGGCCAAACATGTTTAAAGAACATTATTATTTTAAAACACAAATGTATTTATTTTTTAAAATGTGTGTTTTACCACAGATGCGAGATGTCAGTATTTTATTACTTTGATGTGAGGCACAGGCCAGAAGAGGTTTCACAAAGACAGTTAAATGGCTATCTGTCAGCCAACAGAACAAGACTGCCTTGTGCTCCTCCAAAGAGCCACATAGAAAATTAACAGTATCCTTCAAGGACAGCAGAAGAAAAATGTTAAAGCTTCTATGAAACTCTTATTTCAATAGCACATGCTATAGTTTTCCAGTCATTAGCCACATATGGGTCCTTACCCCAAATATGGATGAATGTAAAATAGCTCCAATTTGTGCTGGGGAGCTGAATACCAAAGTTCAAAACAAGATCAAATTGCTATCTTACACTAAGATAAAAATAGCACAAGTTAAAAGGATGGGGACAAAACTAGAAACTGAGCCATCACCTGTTGACTAACCCATGCAATTGAACACATGCTTTAAGTCACTTAATATTCTCAAATTATGTCAAATACATAACTTACATCAGTGGTGCCTCAGGGCAAAGTAATTTTGCCCAACGTGAGAATACTCTGAAGGACATATAGGCTAGCACTTCACTTCTCCATAATTAGTAAACTTAATTTGATTGCTATGAAATGTTAAGAAACATATTCAAACATCAACTTTCCACACCTAGCTTATAACACCGTTGCACTATCAGGACAAGGAGTAATGGGATGAAGCTAGAACATAAAAAGTTCCACTTAAACATAAGAAAAAACTATTTCACTGTGAGGGTGAGGGAGTCCTGGCACAGGCTGCCCAGAGGGGTTGTGGAGTCTCCTTCCTTGGAGGTCTTCAAGACCCACCTGGATGTGTTCGTACACGGCCTTATCTAGGTGACCCTGCTTCTGCAGGGGGGTTGAACTAGATGATCTCTAAAGGGCCCTTCCAACCCCTACCATTCTATGATTCCAATTCTGTGTAATGGCATAATTTCTTAACATTAGCAAGATGGAGAGCAGAAACCTTGCTTTTGGTTCAGATGTGTTCAATGGGTATTTGTTCATTGAACACAAAGTGCTTACTTTAGAACTTAGTAGATGCTTCAGACAGAAGCAGCTTTTCACATGTACCAGAGAGTCAATAGATTATCTGGTGCTGAAGTTTAGAGTTGTCTTCAAGCAAACTAATGCACGATGGACTATCCCTTTGCTTATCATCACCCTACACAAGATATTAGTATGTAGGATTTTTTCTCCAGGAATCTTGCACATTTTTACAGTTTGCTATTCACCAAGGGCAACAGATTACGGTTTGAGTTTCCCTCATAATACATTCCAAAAACTTCCTTTCCTGACGATGCTAGTAAATATAAAGTAACTACGATAGACACCATCATCTCTATTAAAATGTTAAAAGTAGCATTTGATACATGTTTTATAATTTCTGACAGTGCAAATCAAAAGGAAAAAATAAATATAGATACAGCTGTCTTATTGCCTCCAATGACTGCAGGTCATTGAGAGACTAATTTGAAGGTGCGGTGAAGAGGGAATTTAGTAACTTCCAAGTAACCATTATTTTTATAAAATAGTTAACCTACCCATTCAGCCAGTTAAAATAATTTGCAAGCTGCAGGGTGACTGGTGGCACATCAACAAGGATCTCCTCATCCACCCCACTCAATCCTCCACATTTTCACACCAGAAAGACTCCAAGGCCAACCTGCTTTACCTCCTGACTGCATATCTTGATGCCCTACTTCATCTCTGCCTTCTCATTTATTCCAAGATTCCAGCACATCCTCGGTGAAGACGCTTCCTCAAAGCTACATCCTAACTTGAAAGCAATGCTTCCTAGAAACATGGAGTTAATTATCCACTTGGATCCACCTCCCTATCTCCATTCTTCCTTTATCCAAAAGCTTAAGAATTATACCAGATCTACCATATTTACTCAACCATAATGTCGTTTCATTTGTCTTTGTAGAAAGCAATGAAAGAGCTGAAATAGTATAGCCACAAACATAGTATTAAAATATGCAATTGTCACCATCTACTGCATTATTATTAGTTCCATCAAGCAATTTTTCATTGATGTTACGTTACTGAATGTCAGGGTATCTGTTGTTCTCGGCAATATCACTTAGTGGATGCTTCCCATTGTGCAGCACAGGGCTCTTAAGTAGAGGTGAAAAACGTTCTTCCCTGGAAGGGCTAGGCCTTTTACCTTGTTGTTCAAACACTTACAGTTTTCATGCATTCAGCCATCTTTTATGCATGAAAATTTATGATATGTCTTGGAGTTACGTAAGCAGGAATGACCAGAGGTGAATGAAACGCTGCAAGCACTGTGCTTCTATCTTCTCCTTGTCATAAACTACATCCTTGATCCACCAATCTGACCAGAGCAGGTGAACCTTTATACACACACGGAGTCCCAACACAGTCAATAGGCTTTAAATGACCACAAGGAAAGACACACATTTAGCAGTCTGCAGAAACAAGGCCTCGCTTTCGAAACATGGTGACACCGGTGGAACAAAAAGCAGGCTCAGTGCAAAAGCAAGAGGGGACACAAACAAAAGGGCACTGAAAAACAATCTCTTCTTGCCATTCCTTTACTATTTTGTTAGCGCAATGTTTTGGACACAAACATATGTATATATACATATACACACAGGGACACAGATAAATGTATGTATACTCATACACATAATTCCACTGCCCAAATACTAGAAAGCAACCTCCTCAACAATCATTTTTGCTTCCAGTCTAAACCAAACTGGGGGTGTTTTTGTTGTAATATCCAGTCTATTGCATGCAGGGAGTAATTTAAATGCAATAGTCTCATCCGCAAGCCAACAACTGGTTTCAGAAAAAGCACATAGCCCTACAGATATTAAACCACTATTTTTTAAATTCCTACTAGCCATTTGTTGCATTCATATTGAACAAAAAATAAATACATTTTACATTTAATTCCCATTTTTTAAGTTACTTTATATCTACACCTTTAAAAATTATGACCTAGTTTCTTCTGATATTCTCAAATAATATTTGATAAATTAGTAGGTTTCAGTGTACTTTTCATATCTGAATTTTCCCACGTCTGTATAAGGGTGGATATTCCTATACCCTTCACAAGAAGTAGCCATATAGTCTCCAGCTTTCATATCCAAACACTAAAAAAACCTGACGTATTTTCTGATGGCTGCATACTCGATGAAAATCCCAGCATGTTTTAATATGTGGAATACAGATCCTTATCGAAACAACCAGAATTTGCATATAATGCAAGTATTGAGCCCTGAGTAGTCCTGCAAACCAGTGGTTTTATTCATTGATTACAGTCAAAGAGTCAGGTAATACTACGCTATGAAATTGAGGAGTTTATTAAGGTTGATATGCTGCATCTCCTGAGCAAAATTTCCACAGCAAAACAAGCAAATAATAGCTTCAGCGATAAATTTACTGAGATTCTACTAACATACAAACATTTTGGTGAAGAATCAATTTATTTTTGCAGCCAAAGCCACACATTTCATGTTTAAGGAATTTCAGCGAGCATATATATCTGCATAAACCACAGCAAGGACTCTGCAAAATCTACTACAAACTTCATTGCCACCCTCCAGTGTTTACAGTTACCTCCCTTAGATGTCTGAAAAGACTAAATGCCAAATATATGTTCCTTTTTCCTTTTTTTTCTAAAGCAGACCTTGTTTAGCTTACTCGGCGCAGGCAGCACTACCTCCTAAATTTAAGAATCATTATAAACCAATTTTCATGCAAATGCCAATAAGGAAACTATTCACGCACACAAAATACATGGGCAATGACTGATACCAGCCTCTCGCCTGTTAGCAAGAGGCCCATTTTCTCTGAAATCTGTTTAAATACCGTGTTTACTGTCTCTGTACTTCTACTAGCATTTACTGCTCCTTTCAGCCGACATATTTAAAAGAAAACAAAACCAAAAAGCAAGAATAAATATGTTCAAGAAGTGTGGCAAATTCCCTCCTCCACCCCCAGAGCGGTAAAGCCACAGCGGATGAGCTGTAACTATGGCCTTGGGAATACAAGTTCCCCAGGCTCTTTTACCACACAAATATCAATTCAAGTTACAAGAGCCCTATCCTCTTATACTTAATGAAGATTGAGCCAACGAGCCCGCACGCCTTCGCAGGAATGTTTTCTTTCCATTTTCCTAACAAGGCTCTCCTCCCATACAGGTCCAGGATGGACTGCAGAAGGGTGTAAGTAAAAGGATCATCACACCAGTGTTTAGTGGAGGAATAAATCAAACATGGCGTCCCCCTCCATACATTTCCAGAGTTACATTCACTCCTGCTGCCGTACAATCCCAGTCCTACCCGGAGGGAAGGGGCAGAAGCAGCCTCCACCTCCCCACACCCTCACAGCCGCGGGGGGGGGGGGGGGGACGACACACACACACGGGACACATTTGCAACCACCTCTTAAGGAGGCGGTTTAAACCCTGGGGGAGCCTTTCCCCCTGCCCCCCCCCCCCCTTCCCATCGCTCGTCCCCCTAGCCCCCCCTTGCCGTTTTCTTTCTGATTTGCACTGATTGATCCTCCCCGGGAGAGGGAGGTGGGATGGGTGGGCATCTCTCCCTTGCCCCTTTATGTTGCCCCCGACCTCCCGCAGCGTCGAGGGGGAGGAGGAGGAGGGCAGGGGGGGAAAGGATGAAGCTGCAACAGCCGGGACTCCGGCTCGGCATCGCTCCTTTCCGCTTCTCCACCACCCAAGAGTCAGGCCCAGCCAGCAGCAGAAATCCTGCGGCAGCCTCCGACTGGGGAGGGGGGTGGGGAGGCAGGGAAGGGGACCAGCGGCCCCTCAGCGAGGGCCAGGTAGTGGCGAAGAGGGAGGGAGGGAGCGAGGGGGGAGTGAACAAAAAAACCCTCCTCCAGTGAAGGGGGAAACGGGAGGTACGGGCTACTCGGGCAGGGGCGGGCGATGGAGATGGCGAGGCGCCGGCGGTAAGTTTGAGGCGAGCGGAGGCTCAGAGGAAGGGGGAGTCCTCGGGGGAAGGACCGGAGCAGGGGGGGAGTGGATGCCCTGCGACGGGACCCCTCAGCCCCCTCTCCACCTCCACAGAGCTTTGCCGGGCAGGGCCCCCGCGGTCCCAGCCCAGGAGGTGGCTCCCAGTTACCGCGGCGAGGCGCGGGGCCGGGCGGCAGCATCCCCGCGAGCGATTGAGTCTCGCCGCCGCCGCTCCCGCCTCCCGCCCGGGGCCTGCGGGAACGTGCCCCGGGTGCCTCCTCCCTTCCCCAGGGAAGCGGAGGGGGGCAGAGCCAGCCGCACTCCCGGCCTACTGACCTGTGCCCTAGCGCATCCTTCTGCCCCGAGAGCCGGGCGGTGGCGGCAGCAGCAGCTCGGTGCCGACGAAGCGGCGGCAGCGACGGCGAGAGCCGAAGCGACACGGCAACGGCGGCGGCGGCAACGGCGGCGGCTCCGGCGATCCTGCGCGGCGGCCCCGCCCCCTCCTCCGGCCAGAACCAGCGCGAAAAATCCGGGCCGCTGATTGGGCGCCGCCGCTGCGCTGCCCCTGGAGCGGCTGTTTCAAATCCCCCCGCACGGAGCCGCCCGCACGCGCGGCCCGGCGGCGGCCGGGAGCAGCGCCAGCCGCGGCGGCGGCCTGAGCGCGCTGGGCCGCCGCCCGCCCTCACAGCCGCCCGCGCGCCTCCCGGGGCCGCCGCTGCCCGTGGCGAGGAGGAAGAGGAGGAAGGGTGGGTGGGTGGGCGGGCGGGCGGGCGGGGGGTGCCAGGGGTGGGAAGGCTACGAGCGAGGTGGGGCCGAAGGCGGGAGCTGTGTGGGGTCCGGCCCGCTCGGGGGGCGGGGAGGGGCTCTATATGCCGCGGCGGCGACCCCAGGTGGGCGAGAGCGCGTCGAGGGCCCGCTGGCCCCGCAGAGGTCGGTGGAAAACACTTATTTTTCAGAATTTCTTTATTGTTGTTGTTTTTTCCCTCGTCCTTGGGCGCAGGGACGCTCGCCATGGGCCGCACTGCCTAGTGAGTGTGCCCTCCTCACCCGCTGGCCTCAGGAACCGCACACGTGCACTCTCTGGAAATCCTGATTCAGGCCAAATGTTTTGATTTTCCGTACAACTGGACACAATTTGGAGGCTGTCGGATAGTTGTAAGAACTCAAGTGCGCCTGGCTGCGAATTACCCTGGGCTGCCTCTTCTGGAAGCATGGCCTGGTTTATTTTATCCTAAAAAAGCTTGCATTGACAATAAGTACATGTGCTTGCAATTTGCCAACTGAAATCGCAGCTATTTTATTTTTAGGCCAAATCGTTAAATACCTGTCATGTTACGATAGGAACAAATATTCTCATGAACCGTTGCACCAGATAACGTATAGCAGGTAATGGCCTACTCTTTCGAGCTTTTGATAGCTTGGGAAAGGATTTGTAGAGTGCTGGGAACCGGTTTTTTCAGTACAAGGCCAGGACGGTCGGTGCTATGGATACTGTGTTAACCTGGTAGTCAAGGGCCTAACGCAACTCCTGTGAAAGGTAAACATGATAACAGAGGAGGTGAACACACCAGCATCATACTTGCTGGATAATGGTGAAATCATGCCATCTGTTACAGAAAAACTCGGATTTTAATGTTTTTTTAACCTAGTCCTTGAAGGTTGTGGATGTTGTTACTTGTTTAATGGTGGGTGCACCTTCCTCAGAGTGGCAGTTAACAGATGAACAGCGTAAACCTGGTGTTAATTACTTGGTAATGAAAAACTTAATCAGCGGCTGATTAAAACTTTATCATTACAAACAGATTTCCTCCAGATTAAAGATACCTTAACTTGTTTTACAGCCTTTCTTTAAAAAAACAACAAAACTCCTATCTTTATGGTGTTAGATAGCAAGATTTAGCTTTCCAGTGACAGTATTTGCAGCATTAAAGTGCCATCACATTTTAAAATAGCTAATTTGAATTAAGTCGTGACAATTTTGCCTTTCAGCATATTTTCTAAAGTTCAGGTCTATGCATTTTCAGGGGAGAGAAATATTTCTAATTAAAAACAGAGGCTTCATGATCAATGAAAATGAAGTACAAACACGTGAATCCTGTTGCTTTGCTACATAAGGACACATGCAGATTTGCTTTTCTTCCATAGCTGGACAAGAATGTGTTAAAAATACAAATTAGGACATGTTTGTAGGGATGATTGCTTTCTGGCCTGTCCGTGTGTCGTCCTCCCCCCCAAGTAATCTTGGGTAACAAGCCAGGTTAGTGGCTGCAAAGGGTAAGCTGACGTGCTACAAATGTGTTATTTACTTTCTCTCAGGAATAAATCCTCTGTTCAGGCTCAATGATACATATCCATCCCTAGGTATGACTTGTAAACGGGAAAGAGACTTTTACTCTGTGCTTATTACCAACGCGTAAGATTCCCAGATAATGCAGTTCTTGTGTTTGCCTTCTGTATCAGTTGCTTAAGATTTAAGTGGAAGGATTTTGCTATCATGGTCAAGGTGACAACAAATCTTCCTTAGTCCTTTGAACTCCTATAGATCACTGGCCTTGTCTATGCTACTGAGATTTGCAGCCATTTAATTACTTCCTGATAGACCGACCATGCAAATTTCCAGGAAAGCTTATGCTGGGAGTTAACCAGTTTATACTTGTATATAGGCAGTGATGCAAACTTTACTAATGTCCTGACCCTTTTAAACAGAAGCTGCATGTGCAGTTTTTTAATTTCAAATAACAATTGGCTGTTTTCCTGAACTCGTACTGTGATACTAAAAATCTCTGGTTTTCCCACTGCAGCACACAAAAGAGGCTGATTCTTTGAAAGTGGATATAGTTATATTACACTTATGAAAATGGAGTTCAAGAAAGTGTCTAAGTGCTGATGATATGAATGCATGAGCAGCGCAGGATGAGTTTGTACTTACAAGTAACAGGCACGCTGCATTACACTCCAGTGGTGACTTTGAAAGGGTTGAGGTAAACGTCCTCTAATCTGTTTCTACTGGTGTTGCAGATTTCCAGACTGAACCCCTTCGAGGTTCTAGTCCCTTTCATTATATTTTCTTGTGACTTTAAATTAGCCAATATTTTTTTTAAGTTTGATGTTTCTTGGTTAGCCAAAGAGGTCGTTGAAACCAGAAGACATATGACTCAGATAACAGTATTCATTTATTAATGACTCCTGTTTAATTTGGTAGCTAAAATTTTATTGCTCCTTACTTTCACCTTTTACGGATGCATCCTGTTAAGAAGTAGTATTAAGATCAATATTCCTCTGAAGGAATTTAAACAGATGTAGAGGTTGCCTATTGTTCTGGAAATATTTTAATATTTTAGAGACTATCTATTAGTTACTAGGCCAAAAGACAATTTACAATTTGAGCACTTTTTCAATATCATTTACTCTGCAATAACAGCAGTTGAGGCCCCTGACCTTCGGCATATGTTTAGGATATGCTGAAACTCTGAAGCTGAAGGAAGATTTTTTTGTTGTTGTTGTTGCTACCACAGGACAGGCAGTGCCAGGCAAGTGAGGGCCAACACTGCAGTTGCTGTAGTTTCATTGCGTTGGGCAGAGCTCAGAAACAAATTCTACGTGTGTGGCACTAGTCCATGCAACAGTGCAGAACTCCCTCCCTGGAGAGTTTGGTCAACCCTGTTAACGAGAGGATGGGGCACATTTTGGGATACTTCTTGCTATTAGAAATAATGAAGACTTAGCAGTCCCCGTGCTAAAGCTTTGCTTTCTCCTGGCAAAGACCGGTGGTACTGATGGTTCAATTAGCCAGCACATTTAATCTCAATGGAGATCTCTGTGGCAGAGGCTTCATGCTTACATTTCTGTCCCATACGGATCCTAAAGCTGTATTGCTTTCTGAACTCCTTTCTTGAATCCCATTTTAATTTTGTTTCAGGATTGTATATAATCATTAGTTTAATAAATATTTTCCTGAATGCAGGTTGTCCTGGTGGCAGTGTAAACAAATGGAGTTAAACTGAAGTTCTGTGAGCACAGCCGACGAGTTAATCAGATATTCCCAAGTTAGTACAGCAGCACAGCATGTCTGCAGTGTTTATAGTACTACAGGTGTTTAATGAGGTAAGGACTGTACTAGGCCATATAGAATCTACTAATGTAGGTTCTTGTTTCACAGACTTTCCCACCTATTAGGGCTCAACACTTGAAGACATTGTTGTTCTAATTAAAAATGTGAACACACTGGAAAAGTTAATGCCACCCATTGTCCTGTTTTGTTGTAGCACTGATGCAGAGATACTTTCCCAGCCTTGTCCTTCCTATCACCAGTACTATCCCTTTCATGTTGTCAGCTGGCAACCCACTACCTGAACACTGACTTTGGCCAACAGTCCATGTTTTTCCCTTGGATTAGCAGTGAGTAATCACTGTTTCCAACCTGCCTGAACCCTGTCTGAACCTATTGTTAGATATATTAGGTAGAGCTAGACAGAGCCACTGATCCTTCAGCATGTCAGTCCACGTGTCATCATGGCTGTTAAGAAAAACCTTTATCAGTACATATGCGTTTATGTCTTTGGCAATGCAACATAGTGCATCCTGTTTAATGTGGAGACAGCAAGCTGCTGATGTAGAATTAAGAAAGTTAAATCAGCATTTCAAAATATTTTGTATTAAATGGAGCACAATCATCCTAAAATTAAAGTACGAAGTGGATTCTTGAGAACCTACACATCCATTTACTAATGAATGTGAACGAAAGTTCATTGGAAATTATTTACAAAATTCAGCATTGTGTATTAGAATTGTTTTTACTTGTAAATTAGCTTGAAAATGAGAAGGTCTAGGCTTTTCAGATTTTTTGTATGCTTTGTGTAATCTCACATAAAATGGAGTAGTAGCATTTTTTAATTAAAAATTGATTCCTTGAGAAAAAGGAAATTAAATTTCAAAATAAAATTCAATTTTAAAGAATTTCAAAAAGAATCAGCCTCTGTCCAAATAAGAGACATCTTAAGCACAAATGTGGCATAAATACTGTTCAGAATAAGAAATAACCTTGATGAAAATAGTTAAATGTGAAACTTTTTCATATTCGGAGTTATACACCAATGTGTTTGCCAGATACATTTTCAATTAGGAAAAGAATGGAATAAATGTCACTCTTCTCACAAATACCTATTTCTTTTTGCATCACTTGTGCTGAACAGAAGGGAGGGAAGTGTCATTGATGGAGCAAAAGGAAGAGGAAAGTTGAAGACATGAGGGAGTGGGATACATCTTCAGGGGAGGGCAGAGGCCAGAAGAAAGGAAAACTGAGGAGCATGTCCCTGCTGTTTTCCAGTGTTGGGATGATAAAAAACAGCTGTATACCAGTTCTAAGCAGCTAACATGCTCCAGCCTGGTATTAAATAACTTCAGTGCACTAATAAATTTATCTATAGAAGTTATATGTCTCTAATTATCTTCAACATCAATATGACTTAATTTAAACATAGCTGACATTCAGAATAAAATAAATCTGATCTATGTAGAAACACACAGCTTGATGATTCAAAACACATTAACTCTTCTATTGATAGCATAGTATGTTCCTGTGTTTTATAAACATAAATTTAATCTCATTTGGAAATATAAATACTGAAAGACATTCATAATCAGAACGAATGTTTAACACTACTGAGCAGAACTATAGGGGTTTTTTCAGTATGTTTGGTATGCCTTTCTAGATATTAGCTTGTTAAAGCTAAAGTTTAAGACTATAACTCAGCTTTTAAGGAGCTGTACTGGAAGTTTGAATGTTAATTCAAATTACTGACTTACTCTTAGTCTTCATGTAATTATTGTTCAGCGATAAACACAACGTGGTAAGTTATATAGCAATGGAAGTCTTTTTTCATTTTGGCAGAGAAGTGACTATTGATATTTCCACTCTATGGCAGTGCCAAAGAATAAAGTTTGTTAAGGGTTGAATAGGCCAGATAGATAATGCTACTTCTGTTTTCAGCAGACGCTAATGCAGTGTTTTATTTTGCACATATATTAATCTCTGCTGCCTCAGTACAGGATGGTGAGGGTAACTATGTCGGTCCTAAAGGTTAATTTCATTCTTTTTTAAGGCATGCCATTATTCTGTTAACAGTAATTGCTCTTTTTTGAATGATTAATTTGATCATATGAACTGTTTCTAATTACGCTGGTGGCTGGCAATTTCCTGTACTGAGAAACTGTAGCTGTGATCATATCCCATTTACTCAGTGGATATGCCTTGAGAAAAATGCTCACTGACAGATGCTTTCAGAAATATCCACTAATTTTGAGAATTGTTTGGAGACTATATAAGATGCCTAGCACTTGTTTTCTATTGGTGTTGAGTATGTGTAAATGTACTTGACAAATGAGGGCTGAAACAACTGGATTTGAGGCATAGGGAGAGCAGGTTGGTAAATGCAGGCCTAACTGCTAAATTATCACCTGTGCTGTTTCTGCTGTGAAAACTGAAAGGAGTAGGATGTGTTTCTTGAACATTTTACCCTGTTTTTCCACTCTTCCTGAGCTTGATATGCTTGCTCCTCTAAGCTATATTTGTTCGCTTTGGTTATTGTTAATGAGCCAGAGCTTACATATTGCAAATCAATGCAGGCACTTTCTGAGACACCCTTGCTTGGTGAACAAGCTCTAGCAGGGAGTGAAAGGTGGCTGCTGAGCTGCCTGCAGGAGTTACGCTGTGGTTCACTGTCAGCAGCTCAACTCTATAAGCAAGAGCAATCCTGCTGTAGCAGTTCTGGCTCCAGCACTGAATCTGCATCTAGTTTACATACAGTAGAAAAACACTGGACTGTCTCAGCTGCATTTCCAGCCGCTGAAAGAAATGGTGATTCAAGTGAAATCAGCACAGAATAGGTCTTGGGCTTGGCCAGCATGTGGGAGACCGACTACATGAAGATTCACCCACTCTCCGTTGTCTGACATTGAAGCTGGGCATGGCTACAGTACCACTGAGCTAAGAATAGCAGCATTCCCGTGGACACAAGCCACCATGTGTTGGACACTCCTTTTGCAATTGCTAGAGCCACTAGGCATGTGTATTTGCTGAAGGGCTGAGGTTATGCGCATTTTCTGGGTTTGAGATGGTTCTTGGAGGCAGGAGTAAACTGTTTGCACTGGTCCAAAGGCGGAGATAAGACTCCTGAATTCTGAGTGCCATTTAAGTGCTAACGTGTGACTCAAAGCCCCAACTTCTGCCTCGATCTTACAGGGGCTAGTAGTAGTACTTTTGTACCTGACTCACAGCACGCAGGTCACCTAAAATACCAAATCTCAAAACTCAGCATTCCCTCTGGTGATCTGACATAGAGGCCTTCAAAGTGCCACTAAATGCTTTGCCACAGCATACCATCTTAAGTGCACATTCTACACATGTTCCTTATTTCATGTACACTTGTAAAACTGTTACATTTAACTTGTATTTGGAGTCAAATACACGTACTTGGTGTTATGTAAGTTGTTTTTCTGCAGTCCCAGTCCTACATGTTTTAATACAGCTGTTATCCCCTGTGCCTGCAGGGAGTCTGGCCTAGCCCACTCTAGGCCTGCAGGAAAGAATAGTTGCAAGCCTTATGTGGTTCCTGATTTGCCTATAACCTGTCCCCAAGGATTTTTACAAGCAGACAGCCTGTAGGCCTGGTATGGACATGTCCCTTGCCATGCATTAAAGAACTTTAGACTTTTGCTGGCTAGTTAAAATTGGACCTGGGCCACTCGAGCCACATATGGCCCTTCCTGATTACTTTTGCTGGGACATAAAGGATCTGTTTGGGAACTGGCTGGGGCAGTGCTGCAGTTCTCAGCCTGGTGTGCAAAGGTAAACAAACTGCCTTCACGAATGGATCACGACTTCCCGTTTCAGAGTTTGCACCAGAGAGCTTCTGCTGTCCACTTCCACTCTGCTGCTGTATGGCTGTGAGCCTTCATCTGCCTGATGCCATCCTACAAGTAAAATAAATTTGGAGGCATGCTCTCAGAGTTTACCAGTTTGCTAACTGTAGGAACAGCAAGTAGAAATCTGAAGGGTGCTCTGGAGATGCTTTAGAATGCAATATAAACATAGTGACTAGGCCTCTTGAAAGGTCTATGGAGATGCCCACACCGGGACAGCTGAACATAAAGAAGTCATTGATTCAGTGGGAAACATTTACCCAAGAGTTGTGTTTGAACACCTCAGGTCTCAGAAGAGAATTCCACTTTGATAGCGGTCAATATTCATTTGAAAATTTACTGTGGCTTCTGAGAATTAATTTCTAGGTCAGCTTAAATAATTAGTTATCCCATTCTTCCATTTCCTTTTCATGACATTGTAGGCAAATTAATTGTATGTTCAGTCTTAAATAAAGATTTGATTTGTGACCCAACTATACTTGCCTTTAAAAACTCTCAAGGGCAGAAAGTTAGAAGCCTGACATGTTTGTGTGGCACCAGTACCAAAGCCCTTGGCATGTTAGCGTCCTGTAAGCAATATTGAAACAGAAATCTTAAATAATAGTGTCTTCTGAAGGTAAGAACTATGTTTTTTGCAGGCTTTTTGCTCATTTGTGAGTATGTGCCAGGTAGACAAGTACTCTGGAGTTTGAAAGATGAACCTCTTTTGAACTATGAGCATCCCATCTCAGTATGATTCCTAGGGAGAAAAATCTCTTGTCTAAGCTTGTGGGATTTATGTAGGCCCCATGGAGGTCACTGGTGGGTTTATTTGGCAGGTGGGCCTTATTAACCTGCCAGCAAGGAACAATTTGACCTGCTTAGGTTTGTACAGCTTGTAAATAAAGATTCTGTCAAGCAAGAGAGATTCTCTTGTGCTTCGGACTATTTATATCTCTTATAATCGTGGCTGTTAAAGCTTATAAAGAAACAGAAGGTCTGGGATGTGAGACAGAAAGCCCTGAGGGAGTCTTACGTGTTGTGTTTGGCTTGCTGTGTTAATATCCTAAAATAAACACAGTATGCCAGAAAGTGGGCAATACTTTTATTGTAATTATTATTAGGTCAAAGATCTAAATTATTGGTTATTGAATGCAGTATGGCTGAGCTTGGCTGCAGAAGACAATAAAATAACCTTTTAATTTAACACTAGCAGCTATTGGCAATCAATGGGATCCAGACATTTCATCAGCTTTGTTTCCCTCTTTGTTTTCTTTTTTGCATTGCTCTGAAGCTTAATAAAGACCAGTGTTAATATTTTTACAGCTCAGGTTAATAATGACTACAGTAAGTTTACAATAAACTGTAATCATAATCAAACTATGATAATAGAGTATGTCATAGTCATCAATGGAATTACATTAATTAGAAAGAAATATTACACTCAAAGGTATGTTGTATGTAAGATTTTATTAAAATCCCTTCAAGAAGTCTTTCCATCTGTCTAATGAAGTTCTGATGACAGGGTCCTCTTTATAACATGGAATTTTTAATATGTGTGTCTGAATCAGTGAAAATACTTTTTTTTATTTATATTATTTCTAATGGAAAATGTTTTTCCCTTATTTCCACCAGTTTGGACTAATTGAACAAGAGCATTCTACTGATATTTTGGAATATTATTAGTTACCAGTTCATAGAGAATCTGTTGAATTTACATTACAAACACGCTGGCTGCAAAAGTACTTCCCTCAAAGGTTGTTGCAGTGGCCTAGGAGAACTTGACAGTGGGGAGGGACAAGTAGGGTATTACCACTGATGTGCACTGTGCTGAGAAAGGCTTCCAAATTCTACCAGGCACCAAAACTTTACAAGTGGAAGCCACTTAGGAGAGATGCCAAGACAGGCAGTGCCCTTTCTTGGTTTGTTCCACCTCTTTTCCAAATGGGCATCTCTCTTATGAGCTGGATCCCCTGGCTCCCAGCCCTGCTGTGATGTGGGACTGGCAAACTGCTGTGCACCTGCTCCAGAGGGATTAGCCATGGGTGACAGCCCATACCCAGAATTTCCTCCACAGATGCTAGTACCCTTCAAAAAGTGAGTCAGAACCATCTGACTTGGAGCTTTTTATAGTTGTGGGTAATGATAATCATCCTAATAAAATCTAGTTCTTAATCTCTCATACTTAATGGTTTGCCATTGGTCAAAGAGGATACCATGCTGCTCTCTACTTGCAACCCTATCTGCTTTACCAGCATAGCAAAACACTGTTAAGCTTTTACCATCACCTGTGATTACACTGGAAAGTGAGTGTCGACTGGTGGGTAAGATAACTAGGCTGAATGCAGAATTGACTCTGCTAATGAATTCACCACTGGGAAATCTAAGACTTTAGAATTCAATGAGCAGCTCATGTTGAAAATCAAGCATGCCAGGATTGCTTTGCAGAACTGGCCTTTACATTGTTTCCTAGTCCAAAGAATTCAATATTGTCTGTATTGTATCCATGTATGTTGATATACACCAGACACCATCATGGTGCTAATTGATTATAAAAGTAAGACACTTTTTTCCCACTGCTTACAGGCCTTTGTGTCACTCTAGCAGAAAACAGTTTTTGATATAACTTGAAATGTATGTCTAACTCGATATAAATACTCTTGAAAACTGTGTCCATATAGCCAAGAGAATAAGTCTCCTAAATTTGATTCCATTCAAGTTCTTTTCTTTTTTTTCCTTTGGTTTTCTTTTTCCTTTCTACAAATACATAAAAAGAATCAGCCACTTCCTGCTATCCCTAGGCACAAATTTAGTTCCTGGTATATCTACTCTAACGTATTCAGGAAGGAAGGAATCATCTCTGAGAGGCTGTAGTGCTTTTACAGTGGCTGCAGTAGCTGTAGCTCCATACTGTCCGAAAGTGAAAAATACTGGGGGAGTTGTGTTATGTTTGATCTTTGGGACTAATAAGGAATAGGCCCATTCATAGGTGAGAATAATATGCTTGGACTGGCATTGTGCAATACAGTGAAACAGACAAATGTTCATGCATAGAGGAGACTACCATCTGCTAGAGTTAAAGTATTCATACCAGTCACCAAATGCACTGAATAAAAAGGCTTTTCTTGAAAATAACCCCCTCTGTTTTCTGGATAGGATAAAGATTGATTAGGTACCACTTGAAAAAGGTGGATTTTGTGAAAGAGGAGGATGTTAAGTGCTCTGGAGATGAAGGATTTGCAAGAGAAGGGTGATAAGATAAAGATTTGTCCAAAATAGGACTGGGAAGTGGCTAAGTGGGAACTGTGAGCTGAGTGTGTGGGAGGGAAGGAGGCAAGCATTCATTTCACCCAACACTAAGAACAGAGGAAAGGCACAGGAGGGGGCAGATTTCTATTTCTTAGTCTGCCTAAAATGAAATGATCTGTTGCTTTCAGTTCTGAAGGGTATTAAACCTGTTTTCATTAGGCTTCTAGTGTACATTTATCAATGAGTTTGTTGTGAATAGTTTCTATCTGTCTTCTAATTTCTCTCTTCACCTCACCAAAAAATTCAAGAAGTGCCAACCAGCCTGATTCACTTCCCAATTCAATAAGATTCCACTTGATTTAGATCCAGTTACTTTGCTTTAAAGAGATGAGCTATTATTTTTAAGCATCACACTGTAGGGCTGCTCTAGCTTTCACCTACTACTAGTTAGAGACGGGTCCACTATACCCTCACACCATAGACAGGCCTTCTTCTGGCTCCCATGACAAGCAGCTGTTAGGACAGACCACCACAGAATAGCTTATACTGCTGGTGCAGGAGGAAAACAGAGCTGCCTGGAAAAGCAGCTTTTTGTGTAGCATATCAGGAATCAAGCTCCAGCCCTGTTTTGCCATAAATTAGCTGTTTTACTAAAGATTTCCTGCAACTTATAGTAAACAGATTGGTTCACGCTTTAACTTATTAAGATGCTCTTATCTTTGCTATAAAAATGTATATAATCAAGAGAGATTTCTGACTAATGGAGTGGATTTGTGAAAACATCTGCATGATGTTTTTCCACTTGCTTTCAGCCCTGTTCTTGGATTTGCCGGCTGAGACAATGTTTGGAGTAAAGTCACATGCTCAATCTGCATTTTCTTGCTCAGTCTTCCTGAGCTGTGGCACCACTCTTTTTCATGCAAGGTATTCTACTGATCTATAGATCTAAGCTCCTTCTTTTAAGGGTAATAAATCAAAATTATACAGTGTTTAGGATTTCAGTCAGAGAGATTATGTCAGAATTAGAACATTCCTGAGTGAAGGTCATATAAATCAATCCTTTGGTTATTCCATTTTCAGTTTCATTGTAATGAACAGTACCCTGCTTGCAGTCAGAAAGCTTATGGAGCTAGAATACTGATAAGATGATATTGCATTCAGAGTACATTTTCCACTACTGGATGAAATCTGCAATATGATATATGACATGTATGCAAGGGTCTATGTTGAAAAGCCTTGAAATTGTCACACTATAACATTCTAGGGATGAGGTCGGTTTGCAAAATCATTGAATCATCTTTATTGCAGAAAGAATTTTAATGAACAAAGTAATAACAAAGGTCTTGTAGTGGAAATGTAGAAGGAAAATGTGTAGCTCTTTTAAACCTATCATATTAAACAAGTTAATAGTATATTGTTGTGTATTCTTAACAACGGGGTGTATTTTTTACCTGGGTAGTAATGCCTAACAATTAACATCACTTTTCATACTTAAAATACTCGACAAGTGATGTTGCTCATAATAACATAATGTGGCTAAGTAGCTATTTTAATTGCTTGTGAAATGGTAACACTGAGAAGTAACGAATTTGGGATTGGAATCAGACTGATGGCATTTGGTGTATGCTGCTGATTATTCAGGTTTTTGCCTTAATTCCTTGATCATTCACACGTAAAACCTATAAATACCTCCAAATGAGTATGTCGAACCTGTGCTCTCAGAACAGAATAAAGGAAATAGTACTCTTTGAACACACTCCTACTCACTTTACCCTGGGGAAATAGCTAAAACATTTCTACCTGTATTTATTTATTTACTATACACACCCCCCACTGACATACCAATATACCAAGGCCTGCATATTCCACCCTATTTGCTCCCTTACTTCCCTTTCACTGACTGCTTTTCTCACCAGCTTCCCCCCTGGGTCAGGCATATTTGGTTACCACTCAACCCTGACTTGCAATGTGGCTTACTCCAGTTTCTGTGCACCCCTGCCCTGGGCAGGGACACAGCTGGGGGCTGCAGGGAGGAGGAGCTCTCCAGGGTTCTGCTCGACTTGAGGTGCAAGGATTTGGGGAGAAATACCTCAAATCAGCTCTTTGATCCAGCCAGTTTGAATCTGCTTCCAGAAATATGGACACATCCAATGGCTCTAGAGGGTAAGTAATGCATCAAACTGGTAAAGGCTCTCCATGGCAAGGTTAAAGGTGGAAACAGGAATTCTGTCAACTCCAGTCTACCTGCCTGCATCATGATGTTCTGACTCGTGCACCGAGCTTGGAGTTTGCAGTCCTTCACGTCATGTTTCTGGATGGATGGCAGGCTGATGGAGGTGGGAACAATGGTTGCACTGGAGGAGATGGTTGAGGAGGGGGTGGCAGAGTTTCAGGAGCAACAGTGAAGTTGTGAGCTCAGTAGAAGTGGGCCTGGAGCTGATTCAGTTTCTGAGGGTCCATTCAGGAGTGATCTCATGGTGCTGGGAATCGCAGGGCAGTCCTGAAGCAAGGTGGAACATAGTTTTTAAACAATTGTTAACAGGAATTTTTAAGGAGGTGACAGAAACGCTATCTTTCTGGTTATACTGGAAATGTAACAGCACCTTTTTATTGGTTACTTCAACTGAGACATCTGAAAGAGTCAGCCTCTGATAGATTACTACCTGATAGATTCATCTTGACTCCAGCTATGCAGTCAGGGAAACATTTGCAGAGTTTTTCCACTGCACTAAGCCTCCTGTTCTGGAGTGTAAGAACTGAGAGATGACAAGCTTAAACAAAGCACAAGGACCACAAAGGCCGGTGGTGATAACTATGTGAAAAAAACAGAGGAACCAGAAAGAATGGGGGAGAGATAAAGAGGCGAACAAGAAGTGCACCGGGATATTATGCAGCGCTTCAGGAAACAATCACAGATGTTAAGCAGCTCATTAGGGAGGAACAAATCTCTCCAAACCATAATCCCAGACCTGGCCAGCTACCGTGTGAATGCGAGAGTGGGTACATGAGTGTGGGTTGTGTGTGTCTCTGCCCTGCAGAGGCTTGAAGACAGGTTTGCCACAAGCACAACATGCACATGAGCTGGGACATGGCAATATACAAGTAACCTTGGTGACAGAGGCAAGACAGAAACACACACATTCACAGCTCCCATCTCTGTGCTCATACCACTAGACTACCTTCTATGTTTCTCTATCAGCAGCAACGAAATACAACAGTGGCTGCTGCAGGGAGAGCCGCCCAATGGCAGCAACACTCTATGCTTACCTTGATTCTTACACTTTTTCCCTCAGCTCTCATTTCTGACTATGACCAGCAATTGGATAAAGGGACTCACAGGTCTTTGGTTTAGCCCAGAGCAGCCGTTCCAGGTCCTGTAATGCCAAATGAAGCCCTCGTCCAACTTAAATAAAGAACAGGATGTGGCACTGTTAGTTTCTTTCTTTGCATCATCTTAATAAATTCTAGAACAAATGTGCTCAATTTGGAAGCAAAGGAACATTTTCTTACTGTCATCTATACAAGCTGGTCTTGAAAGCTGATAGTCACTGGATTCTTTTTCTCCTGTACATCAGTGCAAGTCAAAGTCTGGAGACAAATCCCTAAAGTTTTTCTGCAGTACCTTTTCCCTGCCTCCACATCCTGTCATGGTGCTGTCTGCAGTGCTTACCTTCAGCAGGTTTAGGAAATGTCTCAGCTGAAGAAAAACATGTTGCTACTGATACAGGAGAAGGATTGGAATTGATTTCATTTTTGTTACAGTGAAATGAAAGTGGTTATGTTGACATATCACTTTACAAAGAGAGCAAAATCTGCATTTTTTTTTACTCATGTAAGGAAAATAACTGGATGATTCTGATATGCTATACAGCAGAATTATTTTTGTATGATGCTGTTCCACAAAATAATGTAAATATATGGATTGCATAGGTGTTAGTAGGAGCAGAATTTGCTCAGAACAAATAATCCCTGATCTTACTTTGTTTCTTTCTTTGTTTCAGTTAAATTCCAGTTTATATTCATGTCATTCATTCTCCATGTGATACTTAAGTTTGCCATAATAAAGATTCTGTTGAGCTTATAATTAGCGACTTTTGAGGAACACCAGTACCACCATTACCATTCTCAGTGAACTGAGAAAAAGGCCAGTGCCTCAAGGAACCCAGAAAATACCTGGACTGAAACAAAATGTTTTTCCTGTTGATTTAGTTAGATAATTCAAAGTTTTAAACAGAAAGATAACAGACAATGATTACTACGAAACCTGCTATCACTCTAGAAACGTATTACTAGCAAAGTCTGACCTAAAAATTGCTTTCAACCAGATCAGTCGTTTTTCATTTGGACAATATTGGCTTGTTCATCTTGTTTTTTGAAATATGCTTAACCAGACAAAAAAATCAAGAGTAGTCTGAGAAAGGGAACACCTTTGAGATTCATCCCTAATATATTTCCATTAATCTCAAAGGACTAACAGCTCTAGCATCTAGCCTGTATGCCCTGCAAGGGAGAGAAATGCAGTTGCACAAACAAAAGGCATGGTCTGGTTGAATCAATTTCTATAACATCTTGTCTCGACATATTTGAGAGCACTATCTTTCTCAATTAATGTCAGCTCTGCTTTGGGAATACTCTGGTAGTTAACTGTTGCTGTTAGAGAGCTAACTTTAGATGTAACACAGCTGGCTTATGTATTTTGCTGTTAATAATTTTGGTAATGGAACAACAAATGCAAAGTGAACAAACTACTAAGCAGAATGCAGAAGATTTTCCACCTAAATAAATCAACTTTAAGGATAAGAACAGCCAACTATAAATTTCTTTTGACTGACTCCAGATAGAACAAATAAATTACAAACCCCAGGAATGCATTTTAGGTAGGTCTTAACGGTTTCCTTTTTCCCAGACATCTAGATCTCCAGCGTACTTGGGGTTGCACATGTGCCTCTGTGCAAACATCACCAATCTCTAGAATATTTCATTTGATATTCATTCTTGGGCAGCTTCTTTACTTTCATTTCCACTTACATCAACGTCAAACTGAAAACCCTTGAACAGCCCAGCTCCTCACATAGCATAGAATGGAGGAAGAGCAGACATGATGTTGAGAGGGTAAGAAAACACAGAGTGCCTTTGTGAGAAAGATCACAGAGGAAAGAAGAAGAAAGCAAACTGGAGAAAGAAGCTGATGGAAAGCAAGTGCAAGGCAAATTTTTAAGGCATGGGTAATCACCCACTAGAGGGAGATAGACTGTAACGGGTTGCCAGGTAGATTATGGCAGAAGTTGGACTTTGTAAAGTCCAAAGAGGAAACGCTGCGGTAAGAAAGCCAGAGAAGATGTGAGTTAAAAGGAAGTGCTGTGGTAAGAAAGCCAGAGAAGATATGAGTTCCCTAGCCTGGCTGACTTTCATGTTGCAAAGTTCAGAGTAAGTTACCAACCGGACTGAGATCCTTTTGCTTTCTGACCTGGCTTTCATTACGCTTCTGTTCAAAAAAGTAACCAGTTTATTAACCTGTTTGCTCTTCTGTTGGTGACAGCAACACCAGGAGTTGCAAGGATGGCAAAGCCAGCATTGTGCTTGTCTAGGGCTAACTGAACTGCCACAGTCCCCCAGCATGGGGTAAGCCAAGCACGCCTCAGGTCAAGCGTCTCAAGACCCACCAATAGTGACCTTTCGGTCCACCTCAGACACCTCCTCAGTTCCAATTCAGGATGATGCTATGGTTTTCATTAGCTGCCCATGGGTAATCACTTATGGTCTTCTATTCACACCTCTATTTGTGCAGAATGGAGAAGGCTTTTACAATTCAAAGCAGGCTCAGGCATGTCCTCTCCTCAAGGGAAACCAAGAAGGGAAGTAGTAACGGATGCTAGAATTGGAAACTGAGCAAAGGAAAAGTAGCTCTTACCCACTTGTGTTGTTCTTGCTTCTGAAAATCAGTAGTTTAGGGACTTCCTAACTTCTGAACCGGACATTGCATCCAGATGAGCGTGTGTCAGAGACCTCGTTAAGCCCTACTTCCTTCAATTTGTCTATTTTTTTGGAACCTATTTATGTTTTTCAGTTTTAGAAGATCCCGTGGTAACAAGTTCATGTAAAAATCAATTTCCTTTTGTTCCATTTTAAACTCTGCACCCAGATAAACGAATTGGATGGTGGTATGAGCAGTGATAACCAGTTTCTATTCACTTTCCTCCCACCTTCATTATTTTCCAGACCTCTATGTATCCCCTTCCTGTTGCAGTACAGAATACAAGCCCCAGTCTGGCTCCTGTTCCCACTAGGATTTTTGCATGATATGAAGGCTTTTCAGAGTCAAGCTATTAGCAGTGACATCAGTCTTCTCTTAACTCTAACCTTGCCTCTCTGCATAAGAACTGCTGGATAAATAAGCACATTATGCAAACTTGAGAAAGAGGCATAATTATTTCCACACAGGAAGTTTGCAGTTGATAGTTCGGTGTCACAGATAGAAATGACTAGTCTAACATGCTGTGAACCAAGTCAGAGCCAAAGCAATTATCTAATGCCTGTGAACCCTCAGCATCAACTATACACTATGATACCATGTGTAATGCCAGAAAAGTTCACTGACAAACATCAGCCATCGAAAACACTTCTTCCACCCAAACTCCATGTCACTAGTTTCCAAAGTGGCCTGTGGTTAGTTACATCCCACTCTCCTTCATAGCCCTTCAAAAATAGTATGGGGGTGCTGGACTCTGCTGGTTCAACAACTCTGGTTTGAGGATTACTGAAAACATGGCATGGCTCCATTTGTGAGTACCCTGATGTGATCCTTAACACAAACCAGGTAAATGTAAAACAGTGTATTTGCAAAAATCCAAATAGAAGCAACACATTTGCATCGCTTATCCAAAGCAATACACGGGAAATGAAAAGGAATAGGGTATACAGGACACTGGCAGACCTGGAAGAGCAGCTGGCTGCACTCTGTAAGAAAACTAGGCACAGGTGCCGGGATTGAGCCCAGGGCCCTGCCTCCCAGCTGGCACGCTGAAAGAGGCTCCCCGTGCAGGGAGAGTTAGATGTCTGTTCCTTGGGAAGGAGAGGCCTCGGAAAGGGGAGGAGGTTGTTCCCTTGGCACAACAGGAAAGCACTGCTAGCTGAGCCAAAGGGCAATGCAGTCTTTTTGTTGATATCTTTTGGGTGTACTTCCTCTTTCAGCTGTTGGATTAGGGATTAAAAAAGAAAATGATGGGTATGTGTCATATTGGGATGTCACTCCAACTGATGGGCAGCCTGCATGGCTTACTTTTACCCGTTGCTCATAGTAATCTCAATGAGTTCCTCTTGCTCTATCCAGCTGATGAACTAGGTATTTGCAACCCCCAGCTAAGGCTTCAGTTTGTATACAGTTCCCTCCTGAAGCTGCTTTCAGAGGAGAGCGCCTGCTTTGGGGGACTTTACTTCCCTTGGACAGCGATCAAATCCAGTAGTAAAGCTCTTTTATGTCAACTTCGTGTTTTCCTATCTATGCAGAGAACTTGCCAGGCACACGTTATACACTCACATAACCGGGATTAAAGCATGTAATGCATTACTGAGAAAATAACTAATCGCTTTAAGGTAATAGGACGTTTGGGGGTGAATGCCTCCTAAGTCTGTCTCTAGGGGATACTATAATAGTAATAAAGTGAATAGAGGCCTAAGACAGGCAGGAGAGAGGTTGCTGATTACATGGGAAAGCCCAGACAAAGCGTCTTCTGTTTCTGATGCCTGAAATTCAGACGCATAAGAAAAAGGCAGGATACTGGCAAAGCACCACTGGGATGTACTTGGGCTGATGGCTCTTTGTTGTTTTTCTATAGCTTCACATCCCATTTTATCAGGTATTTCCCCTCAAGATTCTCATATACCTACAAATCAGTCCAAAAGAAGTGTTGTCAACAGAGCTGCCACTTCACTTCCCTTGGAGGTTGCCATTCTTTCTGTGACACAAGAACAAAGATTAAAATGTTAATTTTTAGCCCTTTCCAACACTTTTATGATATTATCTGGAAGCACCAGGATCTGATTTTACACTGCGCTCGTTCCTTTACCACTCTGTCTGTGAATGTCACCGATGGCAAAGGGACGTGGCATGCATATGCATGTGTAGGATTGGGGCCCAACAGCTTAGGTCCTGCTGAGGTCAAGGCACAGACATCCAGACAAACAGTGATTTGGAAAATTTACAGTATAGGGGATGGTTGTAGAAAGGGAAAGCGGCGCTGACCATTCCAAAGGAACCAACTCCTTTTTTAAAATCTCTTAATCTGCTTTTCATTATCTCTGTGGGGAGGCCTCTTGAGAAAAGCAGCTCTTTGACTTGAATAAAGGAGGGGCCGTGGGTTTGCAGGCTGGAATGGGGAGGTCATTGTACAGCAGCATGGAAGATGGGAGTGTTAGTCGGGTCAAGGAGAACGGGATAAAAAACGTGTGAGATCTGTGTTACAGGCTCAGTCTGGGTTATATAAGGTAGAAAGTTTAAAGCCGAAAGGTAAACAAGAGAAAGAGATTCAGGGGTTGGAAAGATATATTCTGGTAGGGTCACTCAGGCTGATTGTTAGGGAAAAATATGGGTCAGAATTGATAAGATCATCGGCAAAACCACCACGAAAGAGGTAACAACAGCTGAGGCCCAAGAGGGCTAAATTCTGCACAGGAATGTTAAGAATCAGGCTTCAGCAAATCAACCTATCCATCTTTGATATCTTTCTTATTTGTTCTTTCAACAGAAGTGCTTCGCTCTGCTTCTCTCCTTAGAGGCGGACAAAGCCCAAATATGCCTGTGGGACAATGGGACTACGTAGCACTTTGCCTGCTACCAAAGTCATCCAGCTGTGTGCATGTGCTGCCTGTAATCCTCTCCCCTCTAAAGCAGTGCTTATCACAAGCAGCCTCAGCCTTGCCAAGTTGCTGAAGAAAGTTACCTTATTGTCACTAAAACAGCCCCTGGAAGTAGCCTGGTTTTCTCCTATTCAGAATACAAAGGTAAAAAATCTCCTAAAATGGTGCTTTCTGCTGTGTCTTTAATGGACACAAACTGAAGAGTGTTTCTGGTTTGCAGGGACCTCCTATTTTTCCAGCACTCCTATAATACTGTCTGACTTCACCAGGAGTTTGGGGATATACAAGGAGTGACGGATAAGGTCTACAAAATCCAGGATGAGGTGAGAAGTCTTCCCTGGTCACACGTCTTGCTTCTTGATGGGTTTACACAAGCAGAGGTGCCAGATTTAAGGCTTTTACTGACAGTGACACGACATTTGGTGTTTAATTCTTAGAGACCTAACTCTGAGAGGCAGGTGATGCCATAGGATTGCTGGCTTTCTGTGTTTCTACTTGCATACGGCAACTTTCAAACCTTGCAGACTCAAAAAACCCCACAAGGAGTCAGTAAATAACTCTAAATCCATATTTTTAAAACCCGTCCTTCATAAAATCAAATTGATGCATCTGCAGGCGTAACAGGTTATCCCAGAAACAGTGTTGGTAATTTTGCAGCAAAACCTCAGACCGTCTCGTATCAGCTGGAACAAACAGGTGCATTTTGAACACTAGAGACTTTTTTTCCCCTCCTCCCTATTTCTCAAGGTCTAAATCAGTTCACTTGTTACAGCTATGTTCCTCCCTTTTTGCTATGCAGATACACTGCCTGCTGTCCCTCCCCTGCTTCATCCTGCCTTGGCCAGAACCTTCTAGCGTTTTCCCCATGTCCTCCTCCAGTCCTGTAGCCAGTAGCGACCCAAAACAAGGCTTTTGTGTGATGATACTGCAGCTTTTCCGCTTGTTTGTTTCACATAAGCTCCATCTGCTGGTTAAAACTAGAATCCGGGGGATTTTCACCATGAACTGAAATGCTACTTTTCCTTCCATTTCAAAATTAATGTGTTTGTAGTCTCCCAGCTGTGTTCCCCTTGTCTTCCTGCATGTCAAATTTAATTAATGACAACTACTACATTATTTTGTATTGCTAATTTGGGTCAAGCCTATTGAATCTGCTAAAATACCACTTTTTGACGAGGATTTGAGCAGGTAATTATCCTTGGATCTGGAATGACTGTTTACAGCACATTATTACTGTCAAGGAAATCTCCGAGCAGCTTTTCACTGCATTGTTTGAACAGGCACCCAAGGCAGATTGTTTCTGTGCTGTTGGGAATGCCGCTTGGTTTTGGCACATTACAGACAGGAGTGAACTTGTGACCTGGACGTACATACAGAGCCAGTCTGTAATCCAGCAGCCACTTGAACTTTTACCTTCGAGCTCTAACACTGTTTACAGAGCAACAGGCTCCAGTATCCTGCAAGTCCCCCCTAAAAATCTGTGATGATGAAGGGGAGTATTCTTTAAAGAACTACTAAAAATCTTTTAGTTTTCTCCCTCAAGTGGAAACTTAATGCAACTTGCTACTCAGTAATGTCCTTCCCCTCCCCAATCCTTCAGATTTATGCTGAACAGTGAATAAAGATGAGGTTGATCCCGTATTGTTAAACCTATTCAAGAAGACAACCTGAGGATTGCCATGGCAACAGATTCTACAGACTAAAAGCCTAATCCTGCTTTTAAATACGTTATATGGAACTGTACCACGACGTCGCCTATACAATCACACTGTGTACATAAACATGATATTGCAGCAGAGATATGACAAACCTGTATCCCATCTCATCAAATGCTAATTGTGCTCCTACCCCTTCTGGCATCAAGCATTGCACCTCCTTCCCCTCCACCCACTGAATTGCATCTCCCCAGGCCCTCATTGCCTTTTGCTGCCAGCTCGGCTTGTCACCTGGGTGTGACGGGGACCTGAGGCCATGCTTGTGTAATGAACGTGGTGGTTCTGGCAGGAGTGTCATGGATTTGGCATTGTCACACAGACCCTGTCACAAGCTATAGGGCAACTGACTCTGTGTCTGAACTTGGGAGTTATCCATCCTCCAAAAACAAACAAACAAATCAATGGGATCTGGGAAGTCCTTCCTGGGACATGTCCCGAGGGATGGGGTGACAACTGTGGTGAGGGTGGAAGGGTGCCCCCTCCAACTGTGCAGGTATTTTTGGCTGTCCACAAAGAAATCCTACTCCCCATATGCATCTGCCTACTGCCCATAAGAGCTTGTTAGTTGGTGAAGAGGGAAAGGAGTAAGGGACAACAGCAGTTAAGAATTTAATGTAGCTATTGACTACAGGAAATCTGTGGAGATTTTCTGAAAGACACTAGAGCTAGGTACCTTTCTATTTTGCCTCCTGTTCATATTGACATCTGCACCACAACTTCTAGACAGTTCTCTAAACTTTCTCAATGGCAATTAGAAGCTCATCTGCTCCTTTTTCATGTCTGCAAGTAATGCACTGGCGTTGGCATATTCTATGCTTTTATAGGTCTTAATGCACATACCTCTTTCAGACAGGTAAAACGTTCTTACTTTTTTCGTATCTGTGCTCATAGATAAGTAAATACATGTTTTGATAACCTCACAGCCTATGACAGGCTTCACAATTGTTATTTGGAGTTTGGTTTGTAATTGTTTAGACAGTTCTTACCTTGCTTTTGCTTCTAATCAACATTTTGGGGAAAAAATGTTTAATACTAATCTTAATTTTGTTTAAATATCACATTTCTTTAAATAATTCTCAGCTCCTTATTAAATCCATCTAGAAAGAAGGGATTGTATTTCTTCCTTTTAGACTCTCCTTGCTAGAAAGCACGAGTTTTCAACAAGATGGCTGACAACTGTTCCAAACAACATAGTTGCTTCAAGAACCAGGTCTAAAATGGCCGTAGCAACTTCAGTGTTTTTAAAAATAAAGCCCTAGTAACCACGTGCATCGTGTTTTATACTGGGATGAGTGTTTTCTTTGTGAACCCACAGGCTGTTAGCCTGGATGGAGTGAAAGGTATTTTTCTTCAAAACAAAAACTGACCTGGGTAGAAGGGCCCATGTAATCACCTACAGTCACTGCCTTTCCACGTGGGAGCAATTTGTACAACTACTCGAAAATTATTACTACTTCATCTTTTTTTTTTTTAAGCATTATTTACCAACACTCTGTAAAGGCACAAAATATTTTGAAACCGTATCCATTGAGAAAATTTTCACAGTGTGTATTATCATTTCTTTTTATATAGGGTAGAAAACCATGTAACTTCCAGGTATAAACAAAACTGGAACAAAAGACTGTACAAAAACATAACGGTTTCAGCTCTGAAAAGGCTCATGCATCTACATTGTCTGCCACCCTGAATACTAATGAATTTAATGAAACTATTGAAAGACTGGTTACTTGTCTGCATAAATGTATTGAGACCCTATAATCATCTGTTTGCTGTCTGAAATCTCTGGTCAATAGTTTAATGACTTCAGAGCATATTCTTCGTCTTGTATAGGCTTCATATAATGTTTCTACATAATTAAGCAGCTTTGTTAGAGGAACTGCCATTAGTTGCCCCATTTCATTTGTGTTTGTTATCAGCCAACCAGAAAGAAAAAAAGAATAACAAGAGAAGGCTACGAACCCGGTCTAGTGAGAGAAATGTGTAGACTGGGAAAATGGGATTTTGTTGTTGTGTTTGTTTGTTTTTTAAAGATTGCCACGTTAACATACAGCACTATTGTTAAATTGCACAATTTAAGTAATTTTAACCGTTTAAATGCACTACATATTTAAATGCTTGTAAAGCAAACACAGACGGATACAAACCTTGCCATGCATTTGGGAGCGTAACATTTTAAATGTCACTCTAAGAACAAGTATATCAATAATTGTACCAATTAATTTTTAGTAATCAGTAAATTTAAAGAAAACCCGTGTTTCTGCAGCCAAGTGTCAAAAGATGTGAGAAAATGGTGTATTTTTATTTATGATGCAGTCAATTTAATATTCCATCTTCATATATTCCTTTGAATTAAAAATAGTATAAAGTAGTATAAATTTAATCTAAATTTGCTATACTTAGGAGAAAGGCTGAGGATTTTCTTGAAATACATAAAAGAACTTAAAAATACTACTAATTCCTGTAATTGACAAATCTCAAGCATGAAAGGATGACAGTGTTTTCTGATGACTGCAGACACGTTTGCTTTTTCCTGCTATGAGATACTGTTTCAGTCACGTTTTGGGTCAAACCTGAAGCTTCTGCTACTATTTACATATAAAGTTAAATAGGACCTGTTTTCTTTGGGGCTTAGGTAGGTGTATAGATGAACAAACGCCTGGCATTTTAAACAACCTGTGAAACAGTAAGAGGTCTGAATCCACGGTATCCTTGCCACTTTTGAGCCCTGTCCTTGAGGCAGCCATCTTGTTGACAGGAGGTGTCAGCCATCTTGTTGAAAAACAGTTCCAGCAGCTTTCCCCCTATTTTTTCATAACGTGTAAGGCATTAACGCCTAAACCTCAAACACATAGTTTTTAAACTTTCACTGTTCTTGGATTAAATTATATATATATATTTTTGTAGTTTTATTCTAGTTATTCTTTGCATCCATCTTTACAGGTAAAAACTAAGCAAAATGAATGGTACGATTTAATACTGTATTAGCTCAGTTCTTACTTGACACAAGATCCTGATGCTCATCAGGTGCAGACTAGTATTTGAGGAAAGGCATGCTACCTGTAGCCGAACTATTAACCAGCACCATCAAAGCACATCCGTCGATTGACTAGTTTATGCACTGTTTTATATCAAGGGATCTCAGCTCCACAGAAAAGATTATTTTCCTGTTACATCCCAAGACCCACAAGGCATGCAAGTGCACGCAGTGAGGTAACTGCATTTAGGCTGTACTTAACACTACTATAAACGCAAGGTTTTGGCCTCAAGCGTGAGGTAAGACCATCGCACACACATCTGGTATTGGTGTGTCGTATTCAGGGATAGGGTTCAGTGTCGCTTGGCCGCAGTGGCAGCTTCCTCAGGTACCCGCGGCCTCCCGCCGGCAGCTCTCCCTCAGAGCGCAAGGCCAGCATGACCTTCCCGATGAGGCAAGGAGTGACCGCGCTCGGGCAGAGGGGCCCCGCGCCGCCTCTGGGGCAGCTGACGCGGCCCCCACCAATCCCCACTCTCGGTGCCGGCAGCAGGTCCGGCGGAATCCGCCCACCCGAGACTCGGAGGCTGCCGGAGGACAGCAACGCCTGCACGGCCGGCGTGCCCGTGGGAAGACTACATCTCCCAGCATGGCCCTCGCCCAACGTCCGGCCGCACCGTCTCGGACCGCAGCTCCCGGCATGCCACGCGCCCCGCGTCCGCAGGCGGCTTACCGTGCGCCCCGAGGACTACAGTTCCCGGCGTACCCAGCGCCGCGGGGCGGAGCTATGCAAAGGCGGCGGGCGGTGGCGGCTCGGCGCTGCGGGGCGTGTGGGGAGAGCCGCGCGGGGCCCGGGCGGCGGGACAGGAGCGGGCCAGCAGCCCGCCGCCGCCGCTAGCCCGCTGCCGCCGCCCCGCCGCGCGCCAGCGCCACGATGGCGTCCATGCTGCTACAGACCTGTGGCCGGCGGGCCTGCCGCCTGCCCCGAGCGCTCCGCCGTCAGCCCCAGCTGGGTGAGGCTCCCCGCGGGCCGTCTGGCGGCTCCGGCGGCGGGGAGGGAAGGGGAGGGACGAGAGGGGAAGGAAAGACCAAGGCAGCTGCCACCCCTCGGCCTGGCCCGGGCCGGCCTGGCCTGGCCCCGGCAGCGCCAGGCCTGCGAGGCCTGTGCTGCTGGCGGCGCTGGAGGCCTGAGCGAGAGGGGGAAGGGAGGGCGGGCGGAGGCGGCGACGACGACGTCTGGGGGCTCCCGGCGTGGGCGGAGAGGTCGTTACGGGAGGGAAGGGCCGCGGCGGGCCCCCGGCGGCGTCCCGAACGTTCCATTCTCCAGGGCTGGGCACGTCGCTTCTCTGCTGCCGCACTCGGCCGCCTCTCCCCGCGACTCCCGGCAGGAGCCACTGCCGAGACCTCCCTCCCCGGCTGCTGTGGCCGGAGACAGGCAGCTCGTTTCGTAGCATGTGCTTCCCTGTCAGGGAGGTTTAAGGGGATGCTTTCCCCTAACGGCAGTTAGGGCACATGCATCTCTTCAGCGCCGGATGACTGAGGAAGAGAAAACCATGTGGCTTTCATTAAGATACCGGAGTACGTTATGACGTTTTGGCCCGGCCTGCCTTGATCTCGGTATAGCTTGGCCAGATCGTGTTGTCCCTAATTGTAATACCCTTTAAGAAAGTAGAAGAGGTAATTTTATGACTCTGTATTAGAAAAGAAACTAGAATTTGCCCTTTTCCAAGTGTCTTTGAAAGTTGTGGAAAATAAAAGGAAATGTAGCATGTGATCCTGTTTGCATTAACAGTCAAGATAATTTGGCAATTTAGGTATCATTGGATGGTGAGGTTTAATGACATGAAGCAACTGAGAAGTTGTGATGTACACAAGGCCTGTGGTTCCTGTTTACATCCATGAGGTGGAAATGCAGAGATTATTGAGGAATTGAGTGAAAGCTTGACAAGCAGCGGTTTGTCTCTGGTGCTGAACCCTTACTTGTCACTGCAGTGAGAACACTACATTCTCATGTTCTGGCAAGCCTAATGAACTGTATGGGTACTTGTTCATTTGATAAACAGACTGTCTTCTTGGTCACCAGTAATCACGCAAATGTGCTAACTTCTTTTAGTGTCATAGCATGAGAAGAAATGCTAATGATCGCTACAATTTTGTGTGTTAGTAATCTTACACCACGTGAAAATTCTCATTTGGTGCAAGACTGTGGAAAAAATCAGATCATTTGTGTGCTGGGATGTGCTATGCTTGTGGTCCAATCAGTGCTTTGGTTTGGGGTGTTAATCTGTTATTAACACACTGGGATGGTGTAATTTTCTGTACAGTGCTTTGCTTTACTTAGCTCATCTTCTTTGCTTTATGTGTAAGTAGTTGAAGATTAAGTTAAAGCCAAGTGCTTCTAAGGATCTTAAATGTTCTTCCTGTAAAGATCAAGCTGTTAAGTACTGCAAGCTTGTATTTCTGTGGGGACTCACTTCATCTCACCCTTTTCTTTTAAAAAGCTCTAAGCATAGTAATGGTACACAGCTATTCTACCTTTAAAACCGTGGCTTTGATGTTTCATTAAATTAAAAAATTTAGTCTGGAGAAGAGGAGGCTGAGGGGGGAATCTCGTTAATATTTACAAATAGCTAAATGGTGGGTGTTGGGAGGTTGGGACATCCCTTTTTTCTGTTGTATCTAGGACCAGGACAAGGGGTAATGGGATGAAGCTGGAACACAAAAAAGTTCCACTTAAATATAAGAAAAAACTATTTCACTGTTCCGGTGAGGGAGCCCTGGCACAGGCTGCCCAGGGCGTTGTGGAGTCTCCTTCCTTGGAGGTCTTCAAGACCTGCCTGGACATGTTCCTATGTGACCTGATCTAGGTCGAGCTGCTTCTGCAGGGGGCGGGTGGACTAGATGATCTCTAAAGGTCCCTTCCAACCCCTACCGTTCTATGATTCTATGAAAAAGAAAATTTCTCATTACTTTCTTTCCATGAGCAATATGTTAACATACAGCGTTTCTGGGACTCCTGCCTTTCTTTCAAAGCGAGTAATGGTAATGCAGGTTTTTCAGATGAGCTATGTTGAGTGTGACAAGCTACATTCACCTTGTTCAGACACTTCTGGAGCATGGACTTTGCTCCTTTCTGAAGAAAGTACATATGCTATTTCAGGGCTGGCTTGCTCTTTGATACATGGTTAAAACAGACACTGTAAAACAAAGACAGAACTGGCAAAGTTGAAAATGACGGTCATTTTGCAGAAGCTTTTGGTAAAATGTTTCCGTGTGTCTGTTCACACAGAGTGGGTGAACAAGAAGTGTTTGAGTCAGCATGTTTTCTTATGGTAACCGTGGAATTTTGTTCTTTGGCCCCTTCCTTAGCATTAATGAGTCTGGCTGGAAAAAAAGAGGCCAAAAAAAAAAAGATAAGTAAAGTGAAAGTGTCTTGCTCTTACAGAGTATTATCTAAGAATCTCTAAGCCAGATTTGATCTCCAGATTATCTCTCTTTGTTCTAGGGGCACCTGTCCATGGCAGGTAATGTTCTCTACTAGTAGGACTCTCGTTTTCGGCACAGAGGCTTTGTGTGAAAGAAACAGGTTACTGTGCTGCTACTTATCCATCAAGACTTTGAGTACTACTTCCTTTGCTGAGATGTTCCTTGGAGTCAGAGATGTCCTTCTAAGATGTCTAGCCTCGTGGGTCAAGAAATTTAGCTGCTGATCTTTCTGTAAATGTTGGCAGAGTACCAGAATGCCTTCACAGATTCTCAGGACTTGATTTTTGAGCCAGAAAGAGATGTTTTTTTCCCTGGTTCTGTTTGCCGTGACAGTGGATTACCTGTAGAGTTTGATATAGCTTGACTAAATCTTCCTTTGACTTGGTAATGCCCTATTGTTTGCTGTAATGACATCAAAGCTCACTTATCACAAGACATCCCTTGATTATTGAGATATTTCTTTGATAAGTTAACTTACCTTTTTTCCCCCCCTTCCTCATCCTTTCTGATTGCTTCATCTGATTTCAGAGGTAGATGTTGTCCTCTAATGATAAGGTTGTTCTGTTGGGGAAGGCTTTTGGTGATGAGTGTTGAATGTTGTGTTTTCTCAGATACAGCTGCCTACCTCAGGTACTGTCATAGGTCATGTCGTAGCTTTGATAATGGAAAAATTGACAGCTAATCTCTGTAATGAGCTTCCTAACCTGATGTCGCTTAGGATTGACCAGAAATATTATGTTCCAGATGGAAGAAACAAACCACAGCATTCCTACTCCATCCAGTCTTCTGTTTTTTGTTTTGGTTACAATAATTTCTGAGAAGTTTGGTCAGAAAGGGTCAAGATGTTTGGAGTTTTGCTGATGAGATCTTCCTTTGCTCTGTCCAGGCATCTTTTTGCATTTGATGTTGGCTAGCTACTGAGTTATTGCAATTAGGTATTGATACAAGGTTTTTTTCTCTAAAATTGTTTTAGGGAGATGGATTCTTTTTGTAGTGGGTCTGAGGATGATTTTCAGTAATTTTAAAGTGCACACAGCCACTAGGGAGCATTTTATGTAACTGATGGTGTTGGATCATCTGACGACTTTTGAGCATGGTGCTTTATTGATGCCTGGCTTAGGTTATTTATTATTTTATGTTCACCTCAGTTTATTTCTAGAATGGATGCTGCTTATCTTGGTACCTGGATAGACTTCATTAGTGATTATTAGGACTGATTTGGAGTTAACATGTCAAATAAAATTACTGTTGAGGAACATGGTGTTTGCTGGAAAGCTGAGCTTTCCTATTCTTTTGGTCAGTCTCTCGCCCTTGAAAACAATTTATATCCTTTGCAGAGAGATCCAAGGGTAGAGCTATTTTTACCAGGTGCTAATCTAAATGGACAGCAACGTATTGAAATGGTGTCGTGGTTCCACCTCTATAGTGAACTGTGTTTAGGTTCCTACTCACATTTTATTTGTTGTCCTGCTTAAAAAAAAGCAAGCCCCTCACCCATTTTCACCTTAGACCCTTGGCAAAGGCTCATGTGGATCATCTAATACTGTGTTGTCATGGAGCCATTAAAAAATTACATTTACTTTCAGTGAGGCTTTTCTGCAGCGTAGTTGCTTATCCGAGGGGCTTGGAAACCTGTCTTCACACAATTGAAGTAAATGCAAGCAGTACCTCACACGTCCACAGAGTCTGACTGTATGCACGGACTTGCTTCAGCACCTGTGGAGATGTCAGCCACAATACAGAAGTGCTTCCCACCTATTTTCTCTTTTTTATCCTATAAATTGAGATTACAGATTGAGAGAAATAAGAAGAATAAGGCATGTAGTTTGACTTGTGTTGGAGTAGGATGAGGTATTTGGTTCTCAGTATTACATATGGTTATTGCCAAAGCAAACAAACTTTCAGTCTTGGCTGTTTGTGATGCACAGTCACTCAGAGTGGGCATGTGCATGCAAACAATCAAGCAGCATCTCTTCTGTGTTTTCAGTAGCAGCCATTCCTAAGTAAAGGTCAGTCTTTTAAATCACATATTTGTGTACAATTCACTATACAGATGAACATCTTCCTAAGTTTTGGAATTACTGCTAATTATTTGTATTTTTCTAGGTAACTTGGGAGATCGGGCATGTCTTAGTTGTACATCCCTGAGGCTGGCTAACAAAATGTGAGTAAATATGAACTTTTTCTCTTAAGCTCAAAACTGTACAAACTCATCAGTTAGGGTGCTGTCATGAGAATGTAGATTTAAATCTTCTAGACAAAGTGTGGAAATACTCACTTCAGCTCATGTTACTGACAGATTAAAGGAAGTCTGAGTATTACTCTTTTCACATGCTTGGCTGTGTGTGGGAGAGGGAAAGTGAGATTTTCCTTCTTTCACCCACTTCCTCTTTTTTTGTTTTGCTTATGAGATGAAAGCAATAGAATATTAATCTTGTTCTTGAATGATTCCAAGTGACATCATGGGATATCGTGGGTTTCTTGCACGCTTTCTCTGTGGAGTTTCCCAGGGTAAACGTTTAGTCACAGCTAGTTTGGAACACATAGATTACAGTTAGCAATGTGCATAATTCAAATTGTATCTTTACTAAACCAAAGTAGGCTTTGATTTGTCACAACCTTGGGTGAGGCTCTCCTAGGAAATGGTCTCCCCCTTCTGAAAATGAGTCTAGCCATTCCGCGCTATCATGGAACTTAAGGAGTTGAATGTTGGCAGAATCCATTCTGTGTTCCTGACTTGGCCCATAAGGCATACTCTTGGATATGTATTTCCTAACATCTTTCCTTGGAATGTTAAAATATTAATTGTCTAGTTTATTTATCTTCTGACTGCTCAGGAAACAGTGACTGTTCTTCAATTTCTCAGTGTCCGTTTGAACGTAAGGATGCATCTTTATAGATAACCCTCAAGTATGAAACAGAGCTAACATGACTAAAATGAAAGGAATTATTTTATGTCACTTACTGTATTATTAGTAATGGGAAGTTTTTTAATACAAAAAACATTTTAAAATCTCAGTGTTCTTTTTAGTAGATCATAATACAGGGCTGCTGTTTTGGAAAATTGGAACCTTACTGTCTGTTATATGAGCAGCAGAATATTGGGAAGAAATTCCTGTTGTTCTTATGAGAAGTTTTGTTTGTTGTTTTTGGGTGCTTTTTTGCCAAAAACTGCTGTAAATTTAATATTGCTACTTAAAATAAGACAAGCTAGTGCCTATGCTCCACATGATCCAGATCCAAAAGTGAGGGACTCTAACGATATAAGTCCTGAGGATGGTTTGGGATAGAAGTTCTATGTCTGGCATCCAGCTAGTGAACGTATGTTCAGAGAGGCACATTTCTAGTGATTTTTAATCTTTTTCCCACTGCCAACTCAGAACCAATTCTGGTGACAGAGCTCCCTTCCTCTCTGCATGCAGAAGGTATAGGTGTATGTAGGTGGAACTTAGTCTATAAGCCTGGAGCTCTGGGTTTGAGAAACAACTTGAGTCAGAGTGGATTGGTTTATTTGAATAACCGTAAACAGATAAAACCATTAAATCAATTTAAAATTCATTGGATGCATGAGGTCATTAAGTTTTTGAAAGTACTTCTCGCTGAAAATTGAATGAGTGAGGCTTATACTTTTAAACTTCTTTCTCCGTAAAGTGTTACTCGAGCTATAGTGCCACTTGCATCTGTATTCAGTTCAGTGACTGAGACAAATACACATTCTGATTTTGTTTTGGTAGTATAAGGGCATGGTGAAGAAATACCCCAGTCATTTCTGCCCTGTAGATGACATAATGCTGGCATTTCAGCTTGAGGGAATGGCAGTCATTTATCTAAAATATTTTATCTACTATTTGGTCATATGCTTTTGAGTTTCTCATTAGTTTCTCATTCTCTTCCTCTTAACTCAGCACCTACTTCAAGTCTACTACATATTTTATTTCTCTGAGTGTTTTGTTCAAACAGGAGAAGTAATAGAAGGGGCTTTATGTTACTTATGGATTTACAGATGAATTTGCAGTGTAGCTTTCTAAATGAAAAGTGTTTCTGGTTGTTACTCATTATTTAATTGAAGTAAAAGAAGCTACCTTTTCCAAGTTGTTGAATCGAAAATTCCCTACAGGTTATTTTTCTGTCATGAAGTGAAGTCAAGTGTTCCTCTCAGGTATAGTCAGGGATCTTCAGAGTCACAAGTTTGGGGTTTTTTTTCTTAAATTTCTGAAATGAAGCCTTTTATAAATACATCAACTTATATAACTGAAGGAATATATATCAATAGCTTGTGATCTATTGCTAATTCTTGAATGCTTTTTTCTTTTGAAGGACTATACACTTTAAATATTGCACTAGTGTCTCTCCTGTTTACGCATACTCCAAAAAAGATCGCCACTGTTGTTGGACTAAAGGATCTGAACAAATACACTTTACTCTTAGGAGCTCTTCTGGCTCATGGACGCCACTAGCAACCATGGGTGTTTTAGGTCCCCAGTATCTTCCAGTTAGGTGGTGGCATTCTTCACATCCCCTTCGAGATGACTCCATAGTTGAAAAGTCGCTGAAGTCCTTAAAGGACAAAAACAAGAAGTTGGAAGAAGGAGGTCCTGTATATAGTCCAACAGAAGTGGAAGTTGTGAAAAAATCTCTTGGACAGAGAATTGTGGATGAACTGAAGCACTATTACCATGGGTTTCGGTTACTGTGGATCGACACAAAAATAGCTGCAAGGATGCTCTGGCGAATACTTCATGGAAACACGTTGTCTCGTCGAGAACGGAGACAGGTACTGAGCAAATACCAATTGCGTTTGAGTGTCCTTAGCACGTGCTCTGTTTTATTTGAACAAAGTTGATTCTTTCTGTTGACTTCTGTTCATAGCACTAACATTTCTAAGTGCATTTTCTTCCTCCTCCCTCTGTGGACACTAAAAATTTTGGACACGACTCTAAAGCCTTTTAGTCTCTGTCTTTATTATTGAAGATAAATTTAATTTTAGTTTTGAGTTGTAACAGCAAAGGATTCTTCTTTTTTGTCACATGGACAGCAGTTGTGATTTGTTCTCAAGTTCTCATCCATGTGCTACGTGTGTGTGTACATAGTCACCTTCTCTCCTTTTTCATTCTAGCTGGAAAAATAGAAAGAAAATACTTCTAGTAAAGGTTGAATTTGTGCCAGTTCTGTTGTATTGAGCTTTTTTTCTTTAAACATAAGAAAAGCAGCAGGCTGAAATGTGGGATTGATGATCAGTCGTTAGTACTATCTCAGTTGTAATATGTTGTGATAATTTTAGTCCAAAGAAGATAGAGGAAAGTTTTTGTTTTGCAGTTTTTCTTGATGTCATGTAGCTTACACTTGTGAAACTGTAAAAATGCAACTAATAATAAGGAAAAGGAAAGACAGGATGAAGGTGAAATCTAGAGAGCAAAATGAATATGCTTTCAAATTAGGATAACATACGTATATTTCAATAGTGATTTCAGTTTGTGGATGAGGTAAGTATCCTATTCAACTAGGAAACAGTTTATGGGAGCTGTTTTGTGTAGAAAGACTGCAAAATAATGAGCTGTTTTAAAGCTGGTATAATTGAAAAATTTCTTTGAAAGAATGCATTGGTCTTCAACTTCACCAGTTCGTTAACAATATGTCAGACAAGCTGATTTAAGAGTTCTTGGTTTACTGTTTTTAAAAACAAGATGTTTAAGCAGTATATGCAGATAAAATAGTCAACCCTGTCTTCATGTTTTGTTTTGGTTTTTAAAAAAAGCCCAACAAGACATTTCAGCTGTTGCTGAAAAAAGTATATACTGCAAAAAATGTTGGGAGAGTGAAAATTGTATGTCTTCTGGCTGCTGGAGCAAATAATGCTGATCACAATCATGGTCCTGTTCTCTGCAGTTTGTACAGTCTGTATGTGCAATCTGTTAGGTTCCTATCCCTACCTTCAAAAAAATATTAAGTGATCAAAAAATGAATATTTGCTCATTGTTTTAATCAATTCCTGAGAAGATTTGGTGCACAGTTGGACATCTACACATGCAGTTAACAAAAAAATCACACTTTAATGCAGTTTGCAAAAGGGTTTTTTACTCCATTCACAAGGTTAGCAAAATAACAAAAATTGTTAAAGGCACGTGTAGCAGTGTTCACCTGTGATTACAGTTGCTCTCTTTCTGCAGAAGCAGTGGTTGATGGTATTTGATTTCAGTATCTTCACGCTGCTTATTTTTGCCCTCTTCTTTCTGCTGGTAGAAGAGTATGCTTGGCAGCTGATCAGTTGAAACGTTGCTCAGCAATAAATATAACAGTCTGTGCTGACGTAAGAGAGGGGATTATGTAGTGCCAAGAAAGAGTAACTGAGGATAGCAGGGAATGAGTAACAGAGGATAGCAGGGAATGAGGTCTGCAAGACTTCTTGAAATGACAGTTCTGGCTTGTGCTGGCTTATTGAGAGCTTTGGGAAACTTGAAAAAACAAGTGAGACAAATTAATTCATGGTTTAGAGCAGAACCAGAAATCCTCCAGAGGGCAAAATTGGAACCATTGATTTTCTTGCCTATTTTGTGTTCACTGAGCCATACTTCTGAGAAACTGTGTAAACAATAGTAAAACGCAGCCATCATGGAAGTATTTCTGCTGAAAGATCAGAAATGTATTCTGGAAGGCATGAACCTTTAGAAGTAATAAGTTATCTTTGGACACACAAGCATTATTCCATCAATAGATGGACTTACTAATTTGATTGTCCTTTAGTTTCATGATCTAGTGCTGACAGAGTTGTCTTTCACCTATTTACTTAGTGGTCTGGCATTTGGCCTTCCTGAGTTTTTTTTTGGTGCAGATTTCATTACAATTCCCTATTTATTGAGCAGGTATAAATGAGTGTTTATGTTGATAACAGCCTGTTTTGTATGAGTGTGTATGAGTGTCTGCATGCATGCAGTCCACTGAAGATATATAGAAACTAGTTTCAAGAACTGCAGTAGAGTTATTTTCTCAGTCTAGGTTTTGTGTTTTCTTTATATGGAGATAGAGGACATCCTGACACTTGCATGGAGTCATGGTAGGCTTACAATCCTGGCTCAGTGAAAAGCAAACCAGCCTACAATTGAACAAAACTCTTTACACGTGCTTTTTTATTTCACACCTTAAGTGTGTTTCAACACAGTTAATCAGTTCAGCCTTAAATTGTAGTACACTGACTGATTTAAAGAAGCTGGAAAACTTTGCTGCTAGATTAGCTACAACTTTGTAAAGCTTAAGAAAAAGTAATAAAAATGTGAAGTATGTACTGCTTTAAATGTGTTTAACTGCACATGAACAGACAGTCCTAGAGAAATCTTATCTTCACGCAGAGTGACAAATGAGTTATTTCTGCCTGCCCTTTCCTTCCTCTTTGGAGGCAATAATGGAAAGATATCCAAGTAATCTAACCACATTAACAAGCACTTGCAGTGTGGCTAATGCAAAGGAGCTATTGCTTCAATAAACCGTAAGTCAGTTCCAAAATTCTGCTTGTACAATTGGTGGTAGGGTTTGGATTCAACAGTATCAAATCTCTGTGCTTAGCAGAGAAGTCAGGAAGAGGTAAAACATGTGAAATAGGAAACTGGTAGTTAAAAACTAACTGCTGTAGTGCTGCCTCCTACAGCAAGATGGCTCAGGATATGGAAATGAGATGGCAAGCACTATGGAGTCTGTGGCAAGTGTATCAACTTGACAAGCCCTGCTGAGGAGGAAATAGTGGAATATGTGAAATGTAGTGGCAGATACAGTGTAGTCACAGGTTTTTCATGCTTTGTTGCCAAGTAATGTGCATGTAATCATGCACCATTGTATTAGGTTCCTGTGCAGAGTTATTTTCCTGGAGTTAGCAGAGGGTGCAATTTTGTGATTTATGTAAGCTGATCCAGGACAGTGGTGCTGTAGAAAAGGCCAGTCTTGCTTGGTGCTTAAATCAAATTTTCCAACACCTCCTTCCCTTGCCCTTTGTTTTGTTCTGATGTACTTTTGCTTGTCTGTAGGCATTTCTAGGTTGGATTTAGCTGGGTCGGTAGTGTGCCTTCACACTGTGACTGTTAGTGCACATCCATGAGTCTTTCTCCCTTGATGCAGGTTAGCATTAGGTGAGCTCAATCCAGCTGTACAATTTCTTGCTTAGATATGGATTTTACCTCGTACAAATGCTGGTACACACTGTCTAAAAATGGATATTGGGTAGAAACAGGAACTCTGTACTGCACTCTATAGACATTTCTGAGTTTTGAGGGGTTTTTTTTTAGGGAAAATGTTGTTGTTCTCCTGACTTTGAAAATTTTCTTCCAGACTTTCTTACCACTTTTTGAACTCTGTGGTAGTCATTTATCTTTTATTGTTGGAATGAATAGAAAAACCTGCAAGTCTGTAAACCATGGACCAAAGCATCCCATCTGGGAAACTGAATTTTTTATATGCAAAGAAAAACATTGAATATAAGATCTGTGAGGTTTGTGCATTCCTCTAACAGTGTTTTAAGATTTTTACCGGCTTTCTGCTAAGAAAATGATGGTTGAAGTTTTACTGGTTTTGTTTTCTAGCAAAGCATTCCTAGTGACATATGATCTATACTGGTTGTTGCTGCTGATCCCTTGGATCGATGTGTGCTGTGGGGAGGAGATGGAGGGGAAAGCACGTTTGCTAATAATAATAGCATTTATGTTGGCAGTTTGTGCCAGTCGTAGCTGTGATTATCAAACCATGATGTTGAATTACAGTACAGTGGCAGTAGTGTACATCTGACCTTGACTTTAGTTAGGAACTTGAGTTAGTTTAGGAACCAACAGTATTCTCAAGAACTGCTTATTTGCTTTGTAAAACGAGGCAGAGTCAAGCAAAATCTGCAGTCCCCCATACAAAGCAACTTATTAAGCTTCTAATGAGTATAGAAAGATTTGATTATAGATTATATAGCCCAATATATACGTGTATGGGTGTACAGAAATCAGAAGGATGCTACTTACTTTGCTCAGTTCAAGATTTGATAACTAATGAATCAGTCTGCTTCAGAGGATTACTGCTCTAGAAAAGCAGTGACTTAAAAAAAATATCTACCAAGCTGGGCTCATTACCCTGGATTTAAATGTGCATTATGATTGTTGTAAGGCAGAAGGGGAAGGATCTTTCATTTTATTCTTGATTACTAAGTCCATAGTAGCTCATGCATGTAAGAACTAGTGGAGCACAAATAAAGATGAATAAAAGAAGTTAAGCAGCTTTAACAACAACAAATGACCACCTCCTGTTTTCAGGTGCTTTTAAGAGGTTTAAATGAGATACTTGTTCAATAATCCTATTGAGACACAGTGAGGCTTTTGAAATACTTTCTTTAGTGTTGAAAACTGGTGAAACTCTGACGCTCTAGTTTATAGCAGCTTGGAGAAAAAGATACTAAAACCTGACTTTGTCACATCCTTTTCTGTGTGATTTTAAGTTTTCCTTGTAACAAATACATATCTATGTAAGCTTAAGGGATAATATGGATGACCAAGTGTTTTTTAAATAAACAGTTTAAAATTTGCTGATCATTAAATTGATCTCTTTTTTTTTCCCTCCAGTTTCTTCGAATATGTGCCGACCTTTTCCGCTTGGTCCCTTTCCTGGTTTTTCTTGTTGTCCCATTTATGGAATTTTTACTTCCAGTAGCTCTTAAGTTGTTCCCTAACATGCTTCCCTCTACATTTGAGACAAAATCTAAAAAGGTAAGCAAGTCTGAAGTTATAATCCAGGAATGTGTGTTGAAAAAATTAGAACATTGTAAAGAAAGAAATTAGGAAAAAAAACCCATCTAATCATTAGGAAAACTCTAATTTTTTTTTTCCATATTAGAGGAATGTTTTTGTCTTCTTTATGTTGTTTTGATGGTCTTACTGTTAACAGAAAATGAACCAGTGCCACTCTGGTTTACCTTTGTATGTGTGCAGGGGCTTAGCTATCAGGGCTGTAAGCTTCTCTGGGTTTTTTTTTTGCTATCTTCATGTCCATTTTCTAGGATTCTTAAAAAGCAGAGATGAAAGCTGTGAAACTTTAATTTTTCTTGTTTATATTAATAAGACTGCTTTAGCATTTCTAGTCCTTATTCTTGTTGCAAGTTTTTTTTGTAGGTATATTTAATATTTAAAATAGTTCATTAGGGGGTTGTTTTGTTTTTTTTTTTCCTTTTAGTTTTTTCAGAATTGTTTAAAACTTTTAAAAAACACACCAGAAAGCCCCAAAAGTTATCATTTTCAGAGCACGGAAGATTTATGTGAGGCTCACACATAGTGAGCTCCTAGTCAGTCACAGATACAATCAGTCACGATTGTATATTTGGGTCTAAGTAACTATTAATTTCTAATTCTGTGATAAATTCCAGTTTGGTTGAGATGTAGTGTCAGATTTCTGTGTTGGATCCAAGAGTTGGGAATTACCCCAACTGGTTGCTTAGTTTCTATTGTCACTAATTCAGAAGGTGCATGTTAGTTTTAGCAGGTAATGCTACTTGTGCTGCACTTCACTCTTGGCATGGTATCTTATGCTTCATGGAGATTTGAGCTGATTAGTCTGGTTTTCAGTGTGATTTGGGGACATTTGCTAAGAGTGAATGTCCTGTGATATGTGTGCTGCAGCAGAAGTTCAAAAGTAGTCCATGTTAACTTGTTTGAGGGCAGAATAAGTGATATTTAGTGCATATATTTTTGGAAAGAGGTTTTAAAACCAAGGGTTTTTTTCACAGGAGGAAAGACTGAAGAAAGAACTGAGAGTAAAGCTTGAATTGGCTAAATTCCTTCAAGATACAATTGAGGAGATGGCCTTAAAAAATAAAGCAGCTAAAGGAAATGTCACAAAAGATTTTTCAACCTTCTTTCAAAAGGTAAAAATTCTTTAAAATGTATTTTTCCACCCCCAAAAAAAGCTTAGTGTTTTATTTCATCTGTAGTAATCATAAGACACCTTTATTGTGTTGGATTTACAGAAGAAGGACGTAATAGCTTTTTTTAGAATGTCTCTTTTTTGCAAGTAATAATTCAGTGTGCTGAAGTTTTAATGTTCTTCGCTGTGGTATTCTAGCTGATACTTTCACTGCTTGATTCTAGAAAGCAGTATATGTCTGCTCATTTGCTTCTTATTTTCTCATGTTGTTAATAAGTTAGTTCTAACTTAAAATATGTGCTCAGTGTTTACTTCCTGTAGTTTTTGACCTTGTTTTTGGACACTAGGTGTAAAAAGCAGTAGAGAAGAGTTATTTCCTAATTAACTGATTAAAACTTAGTGTGTGGGGGGGAAGTACTTTTTTTGGGTCAAATGTAATATTTAGTTCTGCTTAAAGATTGAATGTCTGCCTCAACATGATGGCCTTTAGGTCTGTTTCATCAAACTGTAGGTAAGGGTAAGGTTTTTTCTGCAGGGATGGAAAGTACCTTCTTAAATCTTCTCAGGGTAGGATTTATCTCAGTGCACTCACACTTCTGATTTCTCTTTGTGAAGCTGTTGAATAAGAGATCAAGTCAACAACCATCACCAAGTGCTTTGTTAAAAGTGAGAGTGTAGCCCCTTCTTTGGGACATACATGTACTTGTACAGAAAACAGCACATAAGCCTGGGAATCTCAGACCTTGAGGTGATTTAGTCCTGCTGGGTGCCAGATGCCCACCAAGTTGTTCTATCACTCCCCTTCCTAAACTGGACAGGAGAGAGAAATATAACGAGAGGCTGGTGAGTCGAGATCAGCAACTAGTGTCACAGTCAGAACAGACTCAACATGGGGAGAAATGGTTTGATTTATTAATGAACAATCGAAACAAAACGGGAGATGAGAAATTAAACCAAATCTTAAAACACCTCTCCCCACCCCATCTCTTCCCAGGGCTCTCCTTTCTTTCCTCACAGCCGCACAGGGGATGGGAATGGGGATTGCGGTCAGTTCATTACAGATGGACTTTGCAGCTGCTTCTTCTCAGGGAAGGCCTCATCACACTTCCCACTGCTACAGTGTGAGATCCCTCCCCATGGGAGACAGTCCCTCACAAACTTCTCCAGCGTGGGCCCTTCCCATGGACTACAGTTCTTCATGATCTTCCTTATGAGGAAAGGCTGTGGGAACTGGGGCTGTTTAGTCTGGAGGAGACTGAGGGGGGGATCTTATTAATATTTACAAATATCTAAATGGTGGGTGTCAGGAGGTTGGGACATCCCTTTTTTCTATTGTATCTAGCAACAGGACAAGGCGTAATGGGATGGAAGCTGGAACACAAAAAGTTCCATTTAAACATAAGAAAAAACTATTTCATTGTTCAGGTGAGGGAACCCTGGCACAGGCTGCCCAAGGGAGGGTGTGGAGTCTCCTTTGGAGGTCTTCAAGACCTGCCTGGACACATTCCTATGAGACCTGATCTAGGTGACCCTGCTTCTGCAGGGGGATTGAACTAGATGATCTCTAAAGGTCCTTTCAACCCTTCCAACATTCTATGATTCTATGAACTGCTCCAGCATGGGGCCTCCCAGGGGAGCAGCTGCTCACACCCTGCCCCAATGTGGGTCATCCACTGGGAGAACTGCGCCTGCTTGAGTCCCTCACAAGAGTCACAAGTCATGACAGCAAACTTGCTCTTGCGTGGGCTCCCCTCTCCCCAGACTTCCAGGTCCTGCCAGGAACTTGCTCCAGGGTGAGCTTCCCACAGAGTCTCAGCCTCCTTCAGGCATCCACCAGCTCTGGTGTGAGGTCCTCCACAGGCTATAAGTGGATCTCTGCTCCCCCATGGCTTCCATGGACTGCAGGGCCACAGTTGCCTCGCCATGGTCTTCACCACAGGACACATGGGAGTCTTTCTTCCAGGGCCTATGCACCCTCCACCCCTCCTTCTCCACTGACCTTGATATCTGTGGAGATGTTTTCACATTCTCACTCCCGTTGCTGCTGCCGTTCAGCAACTGAGCAGCAACTTCTTCTCCCTGTCAAATCCGTTATTCACAGAGGTGTTACCTCAGTCACACCTTGGCCAGGCCTGCGTCAAATGTGGGGTCCATCTCAGAATTGACTGGCCCTAGCCCTGTCCGCTCCAGAGGAAGCTTCTGGCAGACCTTTGTTTAAAGAAGCCACTCCTGTAGCCTCCCTGCTACCAAAAACCTGGGCTCAGGCAAAAGCATATTAGACCTGAACTTTTCAAGTCCTGTCAGCTAGCTTGAGGTTTTCCCGCTTGTTGGTCCTGAGAATAAAATTTGAAAGGGTAGGATCATAAGATCATGTTGATAGTGCTGTGTAGTTTGTCAGATATGGATCTGATACCAGACCTTGATACTGGCAAGTTTTGCTGGTCAATATCTGCTTACGAAGTTCATGTACTTTGAAGCTTCGATGCAATCATCTGTTTCTGTTCTTTTTCGTCTGCAGATAATTTTAAATGGTTATTTAGAGCAGTAAGTAGCCAAAGCACTGATGCTGCCGACTCTGGGAGCATGCCACTGCCATGCTTCATTATGTGGAACGTTTCATTTTCTTTTGAAAGAACCGCTACTGAGAATCTACATTTGGTGGTTAAATTCTGTGGAAATAAATGAGGTATCACTCCACATCTGCTGGAGGAAGTCCCAGGTTCCTCTGATGACTAAAAGGGAGTTTCAAGCCCTGCATTTCTAATGTGTGGGTGTGCTTTTTACAGCTATGTATTTCTCATTTGTGCCATGGAGACAAACTTTATTGATCTCTTTTCACTGTACTAGACAATAAATGTCAGAGCAAGAAGTTTAGGTGTTTCCCACTTCTTTGTTATTCTTTTGTAACTGCTTCTGCAGTGAAGTATTTGATGCTACAAGAACCATTGATGATTCTTGCTTAACATGTTTGCTGCAGAATTCAGGATTTATCCATGTTGCTTTGTAGCTAATGATGTACTAGAAAGTTTCAAAAGTTAGCTCCTGTAGGGAAGGAGCTGGTGAAGTAGAACAACAAGGCCTTTGACCTTTCTTTCTCTGAGTTAGTTTCTCTGCTACACAAGTACCCTGGACTTTAATGGACTCAAGAACCTATTGTCCTCTAAATTTTTATCTTTTCTGTACTCAGTAGCTGTTCACTTGAAACATTTGAGTTGGGAAGTAAAACCTGTAGTAAAAATCAGCCTGTATAGATAATAGGTTTTCAGGCTGTACTTGATGTCATTTAGCTTGTATTTTCTTTCCACAGCTTAAAAAAAGGTAGAATGGATTGAGAAAACTGTTTTTTTGTTATCTATATACTTACTATTTAGACTGAAGGTACTGAGTGACTAGGAGTACTTAATTCATAAGTTTTATAGATTTTGGATTCAGTTATCATAGAATCATAGAATAGTAGGGTTTGGAAGGGGCTTTTAGAGATCATCTAGTCCAACTACCCTGCAGAAGCAGGTTCACCTAGATCAGGTCACACAGGATGTTTTGAAAACCTCCAGAGAAGGAGCCTCCACACCCTCCCTGGGCAGCCTGTGCCAGGGCTCCCTCACCTCAACAATGAAATAGTTTTTCTTTATATTTAAATGGAACTTTTTGTGTTCCAGCTTCATCCCATTACCCCTTGTCCTGTTGCTAGATAGAATAGAAAAAAGGGATGTCCCAACCTCCTGACACCCACCCTTTAAATATTTGTAAATATTAATAAGATCTCCCCTCAGTCTCCTCCAGACTATCACTGATACGCACTTAAAATATAAAAATTAACATTTATACAGGTGATAATGTTCTACTGTGACCTGATGAGACTGGGGAATACATTTTTTTCTACTATTTTGAACTGTTATTTCTGCTTTCAGTATTTAGATTTAATTACTGTGAAGAGACATTTGGCAAAACAAAACTTAGAAGCTTCTGTCCAGTGGGATACAGAGTCCTTTCCCAAATAGTGTTTTATACCTTAGAGTAACTTCCAAGTACAGGTGCATTTGCAACTGAGTTGCTGCAGAACAACTAGAAACTGGAAACAAACCAATACTTTAACAAGTGTGGTTGTGGAGAGAATTTAGGTAGGTGAGTGTCCAAATCCATGTTTCACAGGGACACTGATGTGGCAAAACTTTTGACATTGTATATACTTATAACTTTATCTTCACAGAATGATGCCTTTAATGTGCTTTTGTGTTTAGTTAGCATGGTAGTAGAAAGAATACCTGCCAGTGTGCCTTCTGTAGAAACTATTTGTTCAGATGTTTGGTTTTGGTAATTTCTTGTGAGATATCTCATGGCAGTGCCAGCTCAGAGCTGCATGTTAGTACACAGATACATGGCATTTTTGGGATTGTTAGTTTTATCTTTAAGCGTATTATGCAGTGTTGTTAGGAACTATAAGTAACACCAATTCTTTTGCCTTTTGTAGATAAGTTGGAGAGTTTATAAAAAATTCTTTTCTGCTTTCTGTGTGTTTGATTTCCTTTCCCAGCACTAATGCAAAATACTTGACAAATGGAGAGTATTTTTATTGTTGAAAATAACTGTAACATTTCTGTTGAAAAGCTTGGAGTTTATACGTGGTTCTTTTCTTGCAGATCAGAGAGACTGGTGAAAGACCCAGTAATGAGGAGATCTTAAGATTCTCTAAACTGTTTGAAGATGAGTTGACTCTAGACAATCTTACCAGGCCTCAGCTGGTGGCACTTTGTAAATTGTTGGAACTTCAGTCAATTGGGACAAATAACTTTCTACGCTTCCAACTGACTATGAGGTTGAGAAGCATAAAAGCAGACGACAAAGTGAGTAATTCTGAATAGGCACAGGTTACTAACTTTTTAATGTAAGGATAATGAGTATATGTGGATATGCATATGGCTTTCCAGGCATTTTCCTTTTTTATCTTAATTGTCTTGTTTTTGAGCTAACTTAAAATGTGAAAGGGCTTGAAGAGTTTGAAATCAGAAGTGTCCGTATTTGTAAAAGAAAAAGCTGACCCTTTTCTAAATCTACATTTAATTGCAATTCAAATAATTATGTTACAAAGAAAAGCATTTGAATGAACCTATAATTTGTAAGGGAGCTGATAGAAATTTTAACGTGGAGAGAGATGGACATTTCCGTTAGGGAGCTGTTAGGATCACAGTACAGTGTTCACCGTTTAGAAGGTGGAGGCTCTTCTGTGTTACCACAGCAGCCTCTAGTGGCCCTTTTCAAGATACAAACTCTGGCTATGCGTTGATGGTGGTTCTTAAGTTTGGAGCTGTTGGATGTTAAAGTTGATTTTGCACTTTGTGCAGCTGATTGCTGAAGAAGGAGTGGATAGCCTGACTGTTAAAGAACTGCAGGCAGCGTGTCGTGCCCGTGGTATGAGAGCTCTTGGTGTGACAGAGGAACGTCTCAAGGAGCAGCTTAAACAGGTATGTTTTTGCAGGACTGAATGCAGAGACCTAACTTTGGTTGCTAGCTGTGTTTTTTGTTATGATCTAAGAAGTTGCTTTCCTTCTGTTCTTATTAAAGGCCTGTCTAAAGCATTTTTTTCTTAATAAGCTTTTCTCCTGTGTACTGCATAAGTATGTAGCAGCAATGGCTTTATGGTTTTTGACCGGACTGTGGTGTTTTGATGATGCAAGTAGATACTTTGACTTAAATGTATCTAAAATACATTTGCAATTTTGGTAATTTGTCTTGTTAAATATTTGTATTACTCTTAAAAAGAGCTTCTCTCCAAGTAGATTTGGTGTTGCCTAGTTTAGAGGAATATGAATGTGAAACAAAAGGCTTTTTCAGTTATCCATTCAATACTTCTTGGACTACTTCCTCAAACAAAATTCTTCTTCATACATTTCAGTGCAGTTGCTGTAATTCTTATGGACTGTAATTCATAGGATACTGACTGCTAAGTAGTATTAAAAAGGATAAAATCAGTATTTGCTTTTTTGTATATGCTTGACTAGATTTGTAAAAAAAATAAATACAAAAGTTGAAGCTTTGTTTTGTATGTTGCATTTATAGTGGTTAGATCTTCATCTGAACCAGGAAATCCCTACTTCATTGCTCATTTTGTCCAGAGCTATGTATCTTCCAGATACCCTTTCTCCAGCTGACCAGCTCAAAACAACTCTTCAGACACTACCAGAGAGTGTTGTAAGTATTGATGTACATAGTCTGTAAACTGAAAATCCTTTCAGCGAAAATCTGTTCAAAGAAGTAGATGTTCTTCTTGGTTCCTTCCTTTTCATTGAAAAGCTAAACCATTGACAGGCTTATTTGAGTGACCCAAAACACAGAAAAACTTGGCTTATATGTGGAGGGGTCTGAGAATAAAGCAAATGAAAGGCAACATTTCATTGCATGGTAGTAGACAGGAATAACATAAGAAGCTTTAGGATACACTTACTGGTTACATAAAACACAGGCTGTGCTCTGAGCAATGTAAAGACATTAATACCTTGAAACGTTGATGTTGTGTAGAGAGAGAAATTACCTGAGGAGGTTATTGGGACTCTTCAGAGAAAGAGTGAAAAGAACATGTATGATTTCAGAGTGGAAAGTTCTCACTTTCAGAGAATCATCTTTTTCTGAGAAATGAAAAATAGAGTAACTTTGGGAGGTTTTAACTATGTTCATTAGCATACCTGTACTATCTATCTCAGTAATGATAGACAAACTTCTTACATTATGTAACCATACATATACTTACACACATATACAGACTTTAATACACTTCTTACATTGCTTTTAGGCCAAAGAGGCTCAAGTCAAAGTGGCAGAAGTTGAAGGTGAAAAAATAGATAACAAAGCACGTCTGGAAGCAACACTTCATGAAGAGGAAGCCATCAGAAAAGAAAATGAGGAAAAAGAGATGGAAAGATTGTCTGAAGCTGCAGAGAAAGCCAAAGAAACCATTCAAGTTGCAGCCACGGTAAGTTTGCTCGCAGCTATCAAGGAATAAATATCAGTGATGTAAAAACTAACATGTCAGAGTTACTGCCTCTGCTCTGGTTGTTGCCTGGAAGAAACCAGACTTCAAGTCCACCTGTGGAATATGTGGGAGAAATATTACAACAGACTGCAACACAGGAAAGTTCCCCATGAAACATAAAAAGTTGTCTCATACTTAGAGTAATAAAAGAAACCTTTTATTCCTCTAGCAAAGGTGCTGGTTTTGTTTGTTTTTTTGATTTTCCCCTACCCTGTACTTTAAATGTTTTTATCTTTGGCTTTTTCTATTTGTCATTTACCTGATAATATCACTGGATAACACTTGACTATAAAGCTTCTGGCCTGCTTTACTGGTGGATTAAGGGTCAGGAGTTCACAGACATAGCTCATTAATTGCAAGTGAGTGAATTAATATGAAACCAACTCAATATGTTGCAGTGTTTTAATGTCTTCTCATAAAAATGTCTCCGTCTACTTTGGCAGCTATTTCAGCTATTGTTCTTTACCAGTGCTAATAGAGATAATGTTGTCTTTGTTTTAACTAAAACTTCATGGTTCTTTCAAATTTAGAAAGAGGTGGAATCAGCAGTAGATCTTGAAGCAGCTGCCCTGCAAGCTAAAAAAACTCAGATGGTTGTGGATATTGAACAAGAACTGGCAAGAGCAGATGCGACAATGCACTCAGAGATACTGAAGGATACAGCACCAGTGTTGGAAGGCATTAAGGTAATGTGGATATCTGTACGTCTTTGTACTTTTTAATATAGAGATTTGAAACATGTAAATAAGTTGTCTGGCTGTCCTTCAGTTTTAACCCTCATCACATTCTGTCAGTGGAAACCACTTAATTAGTAGATTGCACATTCTTAACCACCAATGGAGCAACTGAAGTCAGAACAAAAGATCTCTGAGTATCTCCTTTATCCCTCTGAGCTACTAGAACCAATATACTGGTTTTGGAAGGCATTTGCACTGGCTGTGAACATAATAGATCTGTGCATGTTTAATGTGTGCACAGTTAAGACATGAGGAGGGAGAGGGTAAGGGGAAGTAAAGATGAGTGTTCCCTTCTTTTGAAGACTGTAGCTAAGATCAAAGAAGTAATGAAGTGGATTTGGACAGTCTCTACTAGATTTGTATCGACTTCCTCTTCTAAACTGATTAGGCAGTGTATCTATACTGTTAGATCTTTTTAGTGTATTCTTACAGTATGAAGTTGAACATAATTTATACCACTATCAAAGAAAGAGGTTGATTTTTGAGGTTAGCATGCTCTGTTGTGGGCAGAACATGTTTTGTTGCAGTCAGAACGTGCTAATTTTAATAATTTGCTACCTGGCTGGCCTGTAGCTGCCCAGATTCACCTCCTTGCCCTTTTTGAAGACGTCAGTGGCGTCGTCTTTCACGCCAGTCCTCAGGCATCTTGCCTGATGACAGTGTCTTTTAAAGGTAAAGGAGAGTAGCTTCTCAATGACATCAAATAACTCCCTCAGCACTTTTGGTTTTATCCCATTAAGTTGCATGGAGATGTGTATGTTCAGTTTGTTTAAATGTTTTCTAACATGATCCTCTTCCACTGATGGTAGATCTTCCTTGCTCCAAACTTCGCTATTGGTCTCAAAGACCTGGGATTCCTGAAGGCCAGTCTTACCAGTAAAGGCTCAGAAGGGCATTGACTGCCTCTGCCTTTTCCATGTCCTTTTGCACCAGGTTTCTTGTCCCATTCAGCAGCATGCCCACATTTTTTTTGTCATCCTTTTGCACCTGATGCACTTGTAGAAACCCTTCCTGTTGGGCTTCACATCCTCACCAGATTGGACTTCCTGAACCCATCCACACGTGCTGTGGGACAGTGTCTGGTATTTCTCTTGGATCACCTGTCCTTGTTACCACCTCTTGGGTGCTTCCTTTTCATGTTTCAGTTGTACCTTAAGTGCTCAGCTACAAATAAAACTTATTTTTGTCCGTGAGGTTTGATGTCAGGATTTTTCTCGGTCCCAGTGTTACTTTGCAGAATAACAACATCAGTTTAAAATAGCTGTTTCAAGTAGAAAAATATTTTCCATTTTCCTGGACAGCATCACTACCTGCCTGCTATTTTTATCACATTGTTTACTTTAGAATGCTGCCGAGAAGGCTTTAATGGTAATAACAAAATGGAACTAATCCACGCTGAAATCATGCATTGCTGTGTGATGAGTTGGCTGACTGTGTAGTGTGGTGCAGGGTAGTGCAGCCATACTTTGTGAGGGAGGCAGACAAGACTGAGATAATCTTCCTTGGAAGCAGCAAGGTCATGGGATGTGGCAGCTTGCTTACTAGCCATGTCTGGGATAGAGTTCTTCTTCTTACCTCCACGTGTGTGACACAAATAAGACTTCTTCAATAGCCTTAACTGGTAAGAGAAAACAATAAGTAAATTAAGTGTGGCATTTCTTAACTAAAGTTTCACTGCAGTCTGTCCCCTAAAGATGCTTCCAAAGGTTTTTAAACACCCTGGAATACCTTCTTGCCTCTTAGAGGAAAAGATGTAAGACTGCAGGTTTAGTGAAGATGATGGATTTTATTTAAGACAAAGGAATTTGTTTTCAATCTGAGTTACTTCCTTTTCTTTTTTCTTTTGCTAAGTCAGGCTACAGATACTCTGTTAAATTCAGAAATGAGGTTGATGTCTAGATTTTAACAGTACACTGAAATTCTTCCTGAGCTGATGAAGGGGCTGGATGACTAGTTTGCAAACTGTTCTGTAGTTGTTTCTGGAAGTGTGTCATCCTTCTGCTCTGTGTTTCTGGCATCCGTGTTTTCACATGTCTTTCTGTACTCATGTGACTATTCAGAGTTTAGCCATTCAAAATAAAAGCTGCTGTCTGGGTAAGATTCTTATGCTAACTGTAGCTAGTATGATGGGATTTTAGCATTTTTAGTGACTTACCTTTAAGTCTTGAAGTATTCAATTGGGAGTAGATTTTCATTCTCAGCTTTTCAAGAGGCAGGTATACTTCACAAACTGTGGATGTTCATCCTTGTTCTCACAAAGGTTGTTGAAGATAGCTTTGCTTCAGTTTAACTTCTTGAACTTTACTCTGCATTTTTTTTGTCTAGTTTATCTTTCCTGTGCATAGTAATCATTTCTCAGTTGTTTGCATTTTTCACCCAGCAAAGAAGCAAGTGAAACATTCCTAAATGAGACAATTAGGTACGAAAGAATTTAAAATAGCCAAAACCCACATAGTTTGACCCAAAATATTGACTGTGAACGTGGGAAGAGTCTTGAGTCTGACTTTTCTGGTAAAAAAGCCCCAAATCTTTGAGTAAATTCAAAAATGTGTCTAATTTGTGTATGGGTTTTTTTTGTTACAGGGTGAAGAAATTACTAAGGAGGAGATTGACATGCTGAGTGATGCTTGCACCAAGCTGCAGGAACAGAAAAAGTCACTAACAAAGGAAAAAGAGGAGCTTGAGGAATTGAAGGGTGATGTCCAGGAGTACAATGAGGTGAGGAATGGAGAATGGCAGTTCTTTTTTTGTTTCTCTTCATGTTTAGCTTTAACATAAGTTGTAGAATCATAGAATGGTAGGGTTGGAAGGGACCTTTAGAGATCATCTAGTCCCAACCCCCTTGCAGAAGCAGGTTTACCTAGATCAGGTCCAATAGGAACATGTCCAGGGATTATCTTGCTGATTATCGTGTCTGTCAGCCTGTAGTCAGTAGCTGAGTGAATGGGCCCCTCAGTTCAAGAAGGACAGGGAGCTGATGGAGAGAGTTCAGCACAGGGCCACAAGAGTAAAGGAGTTTAGCATCTCCCTTACGATGAAAGACTAAGGGAGCTGGGGCTTTTTAGCTTGGAGAAGAGGATACTGAGGGGTGACCTCATTAATCTTTACAAATATGTAAAGGATGGATGTCAGGAGGGTGGAGCCAGGCTGTTCTCAGTAATGTCCAATGATAGGACAAGGGGTAATGGGCATAACCTTGAACATAAGAGGTTCCAAAGGAGTACAAGGAAGAATTTCTTCCCTGTTCAGATGAGGGAGCACTGGAACAGGCTGCCCAGATGGGTTGCAGAGTCACCTTCTCTGGGGGCATTCAAAACCTACCTGGATGAGTTCCTGTGTGACCTACTCTAGGGTCAAACAGGCCCCCCCTGCTCTGGCAGGGGGGTTGGACTAGATGATCTTTGAGGTCCCTTCCAACCCTTAAGATTCTGTGCTTCTGTGAATGACCTTTGTGTGGGACAACACAGAGCCTCATTTGTATAACATTTTAAAATCCTAGTTAAAATTGTTGGAGTAGCTCCCAAGAGATGAGTCTTGTTACTGCTCTTATTCCTGAGGTGAGGAGACTTAACAGGTGTTGACTAACTGCTGCACGCTGCAGTTCTTTCTTATGGAGTGTAGATGTCAGTATTACAGATACTTCAAGCAAAGTTAACCTTATCCAGTTTTAGGAAAGATGTGGAAAATAAAGTTGAAGGGGTGCATGAAAAGGCAGCAGTGTTAGAATTTATTGTTCTAATTCCAGTTTGGCTTTATATATATGTATACATTTGCATTTAATTTACTAATGGCTCCTGTCTTGAAATGCTAGTTGAAGTCAGTAGTGTCTGTTGTTAAGGATTCACACTGACAAAAGCTTTTCTCTCTCTTGACCATTTCTGTTAGGATTTAAAAGAGATAAAAGAGCTCTCTAAAACTGGTGAGGAAGGGGCAGTCGAGGAGTCAAAGGCAAGCAAGCAATTGACCAAGAGGGTGAACCGAATGATCGGTCAGATAGACAAAATTATCGATGAACTGGAGACAACTCAAAAGACTGCAGATGTAAAGGTGGACAGTGGTGTTAGTCCTCCTGCTGGGTAAGTGATTTGAGACCTCTGAATGTGTGTCTGTTCATCTTTGTTGCTTTTGTCTGATGTGTGGTCAGAAAGGAGTTAACACATTGGTGGTTGTTTAGAATGTCAAGGTATTTTACTTTAAAAATAAGAAAGTTGTGAGTAGGTTTTCTCTCCTTCTAAGGAATGTTAAACATGGGTGAAGTGAGGAAAGAAAAAAGCAGGCGTGATTCCCCAGATGCTAATCCTGACTAGGCTCTGAAAATCAAAATGTTGATTGGTATCTTAGCATCTTGTTCACACCTCTAGCAGTTACAGTGATGCAGCTGAAATCACTGTTTTAGTCATGCTTCTCACACATTAGATTTGCCCTGTGCCATTGACTGAAAAGGTGTGCAACAGTATGGTAAGCATGTTCATATTGTTCGTCTTTAGTAGTGAAGATGTTAGGAAAGAAATTGAAATGAAATCTTTTCTGTCTAGAGAGAAATGGAGGAACAAGTCTAACGACAGTAAGGAGATACTTTTACGTGATCCCTTTTAGAAAGTTTCCTTCCTTTCGACTTTAACTCAATTGCAGATTCTTGAAGAAAGATCTTTTGTGATAGTTTCTGTGCAGAATTGCTTTATCAACACTTCTCCAGGTCCCAGTGTTTCTGTCTTTCAGGGAGTCATACATTGAGTGGTAATACATTGCCTATTACATACACTGAAATACCTAAAAACTGTGACTGTGTGGTTGTTTAGCCCTGGCTGGGTGTCAGATGCCCACCAAGTTGTTCTATCATTCCCATTCCTAAGTTGGACAGGGGAGACAAAAAATATAATGAGGTTTCTGAGTTGAGATAAGGGTAGGGAGATCACTCAGCAATTAGCATCACTGGCAAAACAGACTCAACTTGGGGAGAAATGGTTTGATTTTTATTAAATGAACAATCAAAAACAAAACAGGGAGATGAGAAATAAAGCCAAATCTTAAACCACCTCCCCCCACTCCTCTTTCACAGAACTCTTCTGTGAGTGGATCTCTGCTCCCCAGTGGACTCCATGAACTGCAGAGGCACAGCTGCCTCACCATGGTCTTCACCACGGGGCACAGGGGAGTCTTTCTTTCAGGGCCTCAGCATCTCCTCCCTCTCCTTCTCCACTGACCTTGGTGTCTGCAGAGATGTTCCCACATTCTCACTCCCTGTTGCTGCTGCAGTTCAGCAACTGAGCAGCAACTTCCTCCCCTTCCCAAATCTGTTATTCACACAGATGTTACCTCAGTCACTAATTGGCCAGGCCTGGGTCAGGTGTGGGTTCCATCTTAGAACTGACTGGCCCTAGCCCTGTCAGCTACAGGGGAAGCTTCTGGCAGGTCTCTGTCTAAGGAAGGCACCCCTGTAGCCTCCCCACTACCAAAAACCTGGGCGAGGCAAAACCACTACAGACTGTAATTAATACAGGATTCATAATCACAAACTGTCAGAATCTAGTTTATGCCTGTACCATTTGGTGTGATTCATAAGAGCTTCCCAGCTCCCATTACAGCATGACCTAAACAGAAATAAGGATTCTGCTTTTGTTCCTGCTGAACTTTGTGCTTTTTCCAGTCTCCAGGGCAAACTGTCATTTGTTTCAAATTGTGTGTAATCAGATGAAGGCGGCTGTGTGAATGGTGCTGTGGAGAAGTGCTTGATCAAAAACATCCCAGCTTGTAAAATACAAACACAGTACAGAATCTGCTTGTTCTGAATGGAATTGTACTTTATGTAATGGATGCTTTTGTGGGTAATTTGTAGTGATTGTGGACTGAAAATTATTAATTGAAACGTTGCTTAATTGTCAAAGGGTTGTTTTATAACCCAAGTTGGTGCAGTCATTACTGAGCTATCAAGAGTCATAGAAACAAGTTCAGGACTTTTGGTGGCAGCTTGAGAAATCACAGAATGACAGAATGGTCGGGCTTGGAAGGCACTTCTAGAGATTATCTAGACCAACCCTCCTGCTCAAGCAGGTTCACCTAGATCAGGTCATATAGGAACGTGTCCAGGTGGGTTTGGAAACATGCAGAGAAGGAAACTCCACACCTGGTCAGCCTGTGCCAGGGCTCCCTCACCTCAACAGTAAAATAGTTTTTCCTTATGTTTAAGTGGAACTTTCGTCCATTATCCCTTGTCCTGAGACAACAATGTGCCACCCCATCTTCTCAAATGCTCATTTCATAAAAGTCAGTCTGTGCACAGAGGTCAGGGCCAGGTGGGGAGCTGAGGCTGTACTGGTAAAACCCTGCTTATGTCTGTTTGTTGAGTTCACTGTCTCCTGCATTTCAGCTTGCCCTGTGCTGGAAGGTGGTTCTTCATACTAACAAAACTACATAGGCAAGCAGAGACTTTAGGCTTCAGAAGACAGAAAAGTTTAGCCTCGTGAGATCAGTAAGCAGACAGGAGAAACATCTGAAACATGCTAGTCAGGACATCAAATTTAGTCCTTTCTTCTGCAAAGTCTGTTCCTTGATATGAGCAAATGAGGCCTGTTTTAACCAAACAGCCACATTGCTGAAGTGACGAGTTCTCAGCTTTTGTTTTCCTGTGACTTTTGTGTAGGCCAGCCCCCCCCAAATCTAAAAGGATGGGAGGTGCATGGCACTGCATCTTTGGCAAATGATGTAGAGGAGGCAAAGGATGTTAGTTACACAATCTGGGAAGCACAGAAACTGCTAAATTGCCACTAAAATGTGCTAAAATGTTACTGGTTACCTGTATTTGTGCAATGAAGCGTGTGGAAACCATAAGCATGAGATTCAGTCATAAGATATAGGTTGTTTGAAGTCGGCTTGCTGATCAGTTACTCATCTCTGGCTTTTATGCATTCTATTCAGGATCATAAATAATTAATGTGTTTACAAATGACCTGCAGCATAGTAACATTCAATACTACCTTTTGTCAACTTTACTCCTTTGGAGTAACTGCTTGCCATGTACAGATTGTGCTTCCTCTTCAGGGAGAATCTCATCAGTATTGCTGAGCTGATTAATGCCATGAAACAAATTCAGAAGATTCCAGAGGAGAAGCTAACTAGGATTGCAGAGGCACTGGATGAAAACAAGGATGGCAAAATTGATATAGATAATGTTGTTAAGGTAAGTCTGTGGACTACTGAAGGAAAAGGCAACCCAGCCTTCAAACCTTGTGCTTGTTTTGGCTTAAATTCGTATTGCTGTCTTCTGCAAAAGTCTTTACTTGGTGCTAGTGAGGTTTTTGATCATGTGTCATAGAGATCTTATAATACATGTTGACCTCTTCAGAATTAATGTGGCTATTTTTGGGGAGGGGAAAGAAATCTGTCCTATGTCTGTCACCCACATTACCTTAAAGCTGTAGATTTTCCTGTACGTCGATGTCAAGTTTTGTTAAATATGCTAATTTTGTTACACTATGTATAAATGGAAGAGAGGATGGGGAAAAGCTTTAGAAGAGCTACTTTAGAAGTACCACTGTTAGCCAAAGTGTTGACGTGGTGCATGTAGATGTATTTGGTGTCAATGCAAGACAACAGCTTCTCTTGCCTTCTTTTGTACACCTTAGATATTTCATTGATATCTGTATTTCCTTTGCTTGACAGACACCAAATCATCAGTTGTCTTTTAGATCCTTTGTAAAAAACCTGTGTTCTTTGCCTGCTTTGTCTTGTTTTCTAATTTTACAGATCATTCTCAGTTTTTTCCTGCATTTCTCCTTCACTCTCTTGTTTCTTTTTTTACTTGATAGAGTGTCTTGAAAGTTACTTCCTTGCAAGTAATTTTCCTACTCGAGATAAATAGCACTTAAACTATGTCCAGCTAGAAAATACAGTATCAGCCTTTTGTAACACATTTTACCTCCCTACTGAAGTTGTCCCAGTGGTGATTGTCTCCTCTGTTCCTCTAAACAGTCACTGTACATTTACCAACAAAGGTAAAATACACTTCTGAATTCTGCATAGAATGCAGAGTAATTCTAGGACACTTGTACAAAAAGCTATAGAAAAGAATTTGGAATCATGTGCTAAGTTATTTTTTTCTTCATTTTGCTTTCTGAATGGTCTGCTTCCCTCTACTTTTAAGGTGTTTTAACTTACACCTGTACGTACAGCAAGTCTTTTTGATAAAATTAAGCCTATATAAAAATTGTCTCAAATACCATTTCAGCTGGTAGTATTTCAGCTTTCCATTGAAGCACACATAATAAATGGATCTGTTTTACTAATGCTTTAAAATATTGAGTCTTTGTGTGCTGAGGTCAAAAGCTGTTTGTTTAAAGTTTTACCTGTTTTTTTAATACTCTGGATATATTTGAGGTTTGAGTTTGTTTTGTGTAAGAAAATGCTACTTGAATGGCAGGGAACCGATTCCTTTTTTTGCCTTAAGAAAATCTGTGGTATGAAAATGCCTCAAATCATGTAAAAACTAAATGCCCTGTTTCATTTTTATGTTCTGGTAGGTAGTAGAATTGATTGACAAAGAAGATATTGATATTGGCACCAGCCAGGTTGCTGAGATTATGGCACTGCTTCAAAAAGAAGAAAAACTGGAAGAAAAAGAGAAAGCAAAGGAAAAGCACGATAAAGAAGCTGCAGAAGCAAAGAATTGAGCTTCATTCAGAATCCCAACTGTAACCAAAACCTTGTCTTATCTTTCTGTGTCTAATGGCTACATATTAATTGAGCTTTGTGATTATGGGAAGTGTTTTGAGCTGATTCTAGTAATAAATTGTAGGTATGTTTTCTGACGTATGGAATGAAATGTCTGTTCATCAAAGAAGTGATTTACTGTCATTCCATACAGATGAAAATAAAATATGCTTCTTTAGCAGTGCTCCTGCCCACAAAATCATATGTTTGCACTCGTTGTAGTACAGTGATCCATTAAACTTGTAAGTTTGCTGTATAAATTAAGTGTATCTATCATGGAAAAAGAAAGTTTCCCATTTCTTTCATCAGTAAATGGGGCCCAGCCTTGCTCTGCTTCTGCCTTTTAGCTCTATCAGAATTTAATACAAACTTTCCCTTCTGTCACAGTATTACATATTTTAACCTGACAGTGAAGTTTCTCTTGCTACAGTAAGAGCTCTTGAGATTGAGTTCTAGTTTAGCTAAATAGCACAGAGCTGTTGCCTCACTGACAGAGAATGTGGCATTCTAATCACTTTTATGAATTCATGATTATTGGGCTTTTTACTGTCGAAGGGAAGATCAGATTTATTTTTTCCCTGGAATGGAAACTTCCCATGAATTTGCTTCTTATGGGTGCCTTAAATTTCCTAAGTAAAGGGAGTGAAGAGTGTCACTTCTACTCAAAATTCCGTGAATTCCTAAAGCATTTGAATCACAGGAGCCTTCAAAATAGTTCAGAACACAATCTGTCACACAGGAAAGTGAGTTAAAGTGTTTGTCTAAACAGCAAAATGAAAACAATCCTAAGGGGAAGATGTCAGTTGTGGTCTTTTTGCATCTGGTTTTTTTTTAATGCAGTTGTTTTTGTATGTTTGGTTTTCATCTGATGATGATGTACACTGATAACTTGTTCTCTTACCTCCCAATTGTCATCTCAGGTATAAAGTCACTTAACTGGGTATAGTCAGAGTACATAAATACTTTCATCTCACAGCCTTGCTTACTGTGCAGTCAACAAGTCCTGTCTGGTATTGCCAGTCCTTTGATTACATTGTTTGCTTTTTAATTAATTGCTTATAGCTGCTGTCTTTAACAGTGTGATTAAATACTGACAGTAGGTCAGGGTTTACTCATTAATATCTATCTTTACTACTAAGTTTTGAAGTTAAAAATACCATCTCGGTGATGTTCCATAATTCCCACTGGCCTACATTTTCCACTCTTTCTTCAGATCTCTTACGAGCTCCACACGGTGTGACTTAAACCAGCAAGGTTGTGGCTTGGGGGGGTTTTATCCACTTTTTATTTTGCACCCAGTGTTATGAAATAGATGAACATTCTTGATTTTGTGTACACTGCAGAGAGCATATCTTCCAGTGGTGCTGTACACAGCCATGTGAGGTGGGCAGTTAGTACTTGAGGCTTTTAGTCATAGTTGCATCTTTTCCTAGAAACTATTGACTCCCAGCTGTATTTTAGAGTAATTCCATGTTCAGTATTTATCTAGATTGGCTAAATTATTTGTAAAAAATTCTTGTTTAAGTTAGTGGAACAAAAAAATAAGACATTTTGACAGTCTCATGGCTTGCATGATGGACCATTGTGTTTAGTTGTTTTCCAAGCATCATGTACAGCAAGATGTACAGTACCATTAACTCCAGAAAAAGGGCTGATGTGTCTAGTTCAAGTACTGATGTTCTGTACTTTTTGCAAAGAAAGCTGCTTGCAGTAACTAAGATCCTCCTGAGAATTAACTAACAACTGTATCTCAAGTGTAAAACTGATGTGACAAAGTTGAAATTTCAAATCAGTACAGTCTTTGTAGCTATTATACCACTAATCAAGGGGGCTCTTTTCTACCTTGTAAGTCGAGGTGAACTTGGAGATACCAGCCCCAAAAGTCAGTTTGTAGATTTTTGAAGACAGGACTTCTCTAGATGCTTTTTTTTTTAAGGCCAAAACTTAACTTAGGTGAAAATGCAAGTGTTAAACTAATTTTCAGACTTCAGTTTAAAAGGTGATTTTACATTGTATAATTTGAGTAAATGAGCTTTGAAGTATGCTAAATTTTGCAGGTGAGTATCTTCACATTGAAAACAATATCCAACAACATTACTTGACATTCCTGAAACCTGATAAAGATACTCTGAAGCTGTCTGCTACCTTTCACAGAGTATCAGAAACCTAAGAATTGTGTGCTCCTCCATGCATGCAACTTTAAACCAGAGAAACAGCAGAAAAAGCTGTTTTCAAAGATTCACCAATGAAAGTTTTGCAGAGCTTTAACTGTCCTTACAGTAAACTATCTGATTGTAGGATATTGGAGTTTCAGGCACTTTGCTGCTGTTGTTTTTCTGTGTTTACTGTTCACATAAGTTTTCTTTGGATTAAATAAGAAGGGAGCCAAAATCGGATGATTTTTTTTAAGTGGAGAATGTCCTTGATTAAAACAGTTGTGATTTGTTTATTGAATGTTTTTAGCTTTTGGACTTGTTTGAAATTTGGCATCTTGTGAAATTTTAGCAGGTTCCATAATATACATTTAGATGTCAATCACAGATGTCAGTTTTCCCATTACCTCAAATGTCACCTGTCACAAAGCGTTTTCGGGAGGAGTATTTTCCTTCTCATGTTGCAAGTAGGCAAACCCACCACAGCTGGACTTGAACAAGACATGTTCTGCAAGCCCACAAAGCTTAGGAAGCCCTTGGATGCCCAGTTTGGAACTTTCCCGAGTGGAACTTTCACCGAGTGCCCAGGTGATCCAGACAACTCCAGCAAAGAGGAGGCCCAAGGACTGGCTTCAGACACCGCCCTTTGTTGTCTTCCGTGTTGACCAAAAACCCAGAAGCTGCAGTACTTTCAGAGAAAGGATGACTTCCGAGTGTACAGAAACTGGTCAGAACTTATTCCTGAATGAATATTTAATCAGGAGATGTAAATATTTGTTTAAATAATTACAGGATGTGCGAGATTTCAGTGACCTTTTGACTCACACAGGCAAAGCCTCTAAGCTCAGAGTTAGGTAATTGGCAAGCTCGTTGTTGGGGTTGTTTGGGATTCAAACGAGATCAGATTTTGATTCTAAACTATTGAGGGGAAGAAAATGTAAAAGATATAAAAAGCTTTGTGAAACAACCCATTTAGTGACAGGGAAGAGAAGTAGGATGGTGTTTCTTTTACCCCTCCCCAAATGAGCAGGTTGTGGGACCTATTTAATTGAAAAAAAAATTGTTACCTTTTTGTGTTAGCTCAAAAGATGTTTTTTACTGAGATTTTTCATCACTGACTGCATGCTGTGACAGTAAATCCACCTGCAGGTTAAGTACCAGATGGCTACTGGAACAGGTTGTGTGTCAGAGGGACTGCATGCAGATGAGGAGTATTCCCTTGATGGGATGGTACCTTGCACTTAGGTAGGCTTTGTCTGGGGGAAGAAGTTACATCTTTTATACAACTCCAGAGTACTTCTTGTAACTTTCTCTCTACATGCCTTGCTAATCATTTAAACTTTTATCTGCTTCACCGTGGATTTCAATACTTTTAAATTGTTTTTACCAGATGATTGGGTATTTTTAATTAAAGGAATAATCCCATATTCTGTTCTTTGTATGTATTCCAAGTTTTGCTTTTCAGTTGAAGAATTTCAGCCCTTGTTGCAAATTTAAGTTGAAAATCATTTATCTGTGCTCTGAGCATCCTGGTCCTGTGTTTGCCATAATGCAGTATGAAATTTTTAAGTTAATTGGAGCTTGTGTCCTTTTGTTTAGTTATATAATAAATGTGTCATTTTGAAACATAACCTCTCCCTTACTTTTCTGTTGCTTTTGATGATTTAGCATTTATTTATTGCTCTTCAGATGAGATGCCAGTCCCAGAGCTGAATGGTGATAAGCTGAGCATCGTAACTGGAATGTCTGGGGTGGAAAAGGGCCCCTTTAAAGCAGGGGGGTGGAGGAGTGTGTGGGATTTGAGGAGCTGTTAGTTGCTGCAGAAAGTCTCTTGACATATGTGGAACTGTTTGCCTGGTGTAGTGAATTGTGCTAAGCCATTCCTTCTGTTATGTTTCAGAGAGGAATGTGGGGAGCAGTGTACCCTTCACTGTAAGGAACTAATGGAAAGGCTGACATTCATTTCAGATAGAAATGTCTCCTTAGGAAGGATCCCTGTTTGGTCCACATCTGAAGTGATTCCAGAGATTATTTCATGCCCTGATTTTACAGGGGTGTATGTATCCCTTTGTATCCCTGACACTCTGCAAAGCTCATTTCAGCCTACAGCAGATTTTTACCTTTTTGGCATGTCCAACAAAATGCTTTTTCATTTAAAGCTGTTACTGCTTTCTCATTAGCTCTCCTCCTGCCAGGCCCAGAAGATGTGGAGGTCCCATCATATGAGCCTGTGCTGACAAGGAATCTCCTGCCTGTTTGCAGGTAGGATTTGGGAAGATGAAAACATCGAATCTATGTCCTAATGTCAAAGCATTTCAAGAGATGTCCGAAAGCAGCCTCCTGCCTTGAGATGCTTTTAACAGATCAGCTGGGCTGAGTTGCAGAGTTTTCCTTGTTTTTCTTAAACTCAAATGTCAAATAAATGGCTTAAAAAGTGGCAGAGCTTGTTCCTCTCAACCTTTTCCGTTAAACATTTCCTTCAAAGACTTATTTAGAGTGAGCAGAACTGTTGTGCAGCAGTGTGGCAAAACATACTAGCAGAGAAATTGTGGCTTTGAGTTTGTAAGTAAAATGTGGCTGTTGGGAAGTGCACTTGATCGTAGTTGCTGTGTCCTGACTGCCCGAGGAAGGGCCTGGCTTCTGCAGGCAGTGTTGGCTTCACTGGGATAAATTGGTTATGACTCTTATAATCTTTGTTGCACATTTAGAACAATTATATCTTAGTTATTGTTATGTTCTAAAGAAAAAAAAAAGTGTGTTTTCGTGGAGACTGTTGCTTTGATGTGAGGGGAAACAAAGCAGTGGCACCTGTGACCAAGCAGAGTGGCTGGCTGGTGTGCAGATGGTGGGCACAGGCCAATTTCAGGTTTCAGAAAAGGGACTCTGGGGGTTGTGTAGCCCAGTCCCCTGCTCAGAGCCCATTTCCCATCGGGGTTTGAATATCTCCAAGGGTGGACACTTTTGCACATCCTCCCTGGGTGCACGTCTCTGTGACTTCTGCCAGTGGTTGATCACTCTCAACATTAAAAGGAGTTTTTTATTACGTTTCCCTTGCGACAGATGGTGATTTGTACAGATGTGAATTTATGCATTGTCCATGGCAGACACAGAGGGAGGAGTAACTGACTTCATTGACTAGAAGTAATACATGACAGATACACTGATACAACTTCACTGGGTGTCTTTACATTAGCTGGTAATACAGATCTGCAGAAAGCTGGTTGGAAAACCCTCTAACTTCATGAAATCACGGTCTTAAAGATATTAATGTGGGAATTTTGTTGGAAACTCTTGGTGAGATATTGTTTAAAGTGTGAGTGTGTAGGGGAGAGGTGGATAGGCTTGTGGTTGTTCCATTGACCTGAGGCTTTGGAAGTCTCTGTTCTGTTAGTGCCTGTTCTTTCATAGAAGGGTCAATAGTGTGTTGCCTGGCTCTTGTACCACTAACATAAAACCTCCTTGGCAGTGATGGGGCAGCTAACAAGTTGGCTGGAGCAGTCTCTCCATACAAGGACTTATGACAGTATTTTCTAGTGATAAGGCTTTTAAACCCTGAGTACAGAGAGTGACAGACCACACCAAACAGTTTCCCTGGCTAAGGAATCTTGCTTTTCTCATTACTTTTATATTGAAAAGCGTTCCTGATATTTTCTGGAGTTATTCCTCCACTCTGATGTGAGCAGGAGGATGTTTGCAGTGTGTTTCTAATTCCCCATGCTCTGTGCTCACTTCCATTCTTGTATATTATTGGACATAAATCTTTCTCAGTAGTTAAATATCCTTCACAGGTTAAAATTCACTGGGGGCTCATTGAGCATGTAAAATCTTACCTTTGCTAAACCTGTGGTTTTCAAACATCAGTTTCTCTCATCTAACTGGCCAGAAGGATTTCTGCCATGCAAGGGATGGATCTAGTTCAGATTTGCCTCATTTCTTCTAGTATTTCTCTTTCTGAGCGTTGGCAGAGCAGCCCCGTGTGTGAACAGCTGATGTATGTCTTGGTGAATGCTGCAGTCAGTGGTCTGAGATGCAGGGTCTCCCCTATATGTTGGGAGCGGCTGTGGATTCCTCCCCCATCCCCTCCTTTTGTCTTAGCCCCAGCCCAAGAGCTGGAGCCAAGTTACTTTCTAACCATGTTTTTACATCCCTGGTTAAGTGAGCTCTTCAGACTCCATTGGAAGGAGGCCTGCTGCAAGGAGCTGAAGGACAACTGGGAGATGAGCAGCAACAACAACAAAACTTAAAACCAAAGCCTTAGGTTTTTACTAAGTTAAGATGGGAATTGACAACCTGTGATGCAGAAGACCCTGGAATCTCTGCAGCCTCCTCCACACTTGTAAGATTTTCCACAGATTTAATCAGGTGCTATATCCCTGTGGTGGTTTAGCCCTGGCTGGGTGCCAGGCGCCTCACCAAGTCATTTCCATCACTCCCTCTCCCAAACTGGACAGGGGAGAGAGAAATACAACAAAGGGCTTGTGAGTTGAGGTAAGGAGGGGGAGATCACTCACCAATTACTGTCATAGGCAAAGCAGACTCCATGTGGGGAGACATTGTTTGATTATTAATGAACAATCAAAACAGAATAGGGGAAGTGAGAAACAAAAAAATCTTAAACCACCTTCCCCCAGGACTCTCTTTCCTTCTCCCCAGCAGAGCAGGGGTTGGAGGTTGTGGTCAGTTCATTACAGATGGACTGTGCTGCTGCTTCTTTGCAGGGGGAGGCCTCCTCACACTTCCCTCTGCTACACTGTAGGGCCCCTCCTCACAGGAGACAGTCCCTCATGAGCCTCCCCGATGTGGATCCTTCCCACGGGGTGCCTTTCCTCACAAACTGCTCCAACGTGCATCCCATCTGTGAGGAAATAGTCCTTCAGGTACTGACTGCTCCAGCGAGGGTCCCCCATGGGGTCACAAGTGCTGACAGCAAACCTGATCTGATGTGGGCTCCTCTCTCCACAGCTTCTCAGATCCTGCCAGGAGCTACTCCAGCTGAGCTTCCCACAGAGTCACAGCCTCCTTTGGCAAACCCCCCCCAGCAACTTCTTCCCCTTCTCATATACATTAATCCCAGAGGTGTTACCTCCATCACTAATTAGCTCAGCTGCAGGTCTGTCTCAGAGCTGTCTGGCACTGGCCCTGGCAGATACTGGTGAAGCCACTCCTGTAGTCCCCCATAACCAAAACCTGCCCATACCAACCCACTACAGCCCCAAAGAAGCAAGCAACTTAGCAGGTTTTTCTTATCCAGTCTTCCTATCCCCCACCCTTTTCCTTTTCTCTATCCTTTGCTTTATTTGCAGGACTAAGTAGGAAAGATTTATGGACTCCTTGTTGCACTTGAATTTCTGAGTACCTTGCTCTGCACTGGTGGAAGCAGAGTTGAGATGTAGTGACCATTAATCTTTCCAATGAACAGCTCCAAGTGCTTGGTCTGCATAAACTCAGTCCTTAGTTGCCTTCATCAGGCTCTGCTCTCACCTTCCTCTGTCATCGTTACACCAGTTCCACCGTGGGCACTATGCAGCCTCTGTGTGCAATGCTTGTGAGAGGAGATGGCTGTTCTCCTTCCCTTTGAATCCTGCATGCTTTTAGCACAGGGCAGTGTGCATGGCCTTCTGTAAACCACAGCATTTTAGAGGAAAATATGCTCTTAGGATGAGTCTTCAAAATCAAGAGTGATGATGAATGAAGGCACCCATATCCCTACTGTTAGATCTGCTTTCTGCAACCAGAGTCACCCATCTGAATCCTGTGATTAAACTAACTCTGTGGTCCTTTAGTGACTCAGTATGATTTAATTTGAGATATATCTAAATGTGGGTCATCTTTTTCCCTAGAAAATTGTTTGTACCCACTCTGGAAATGAGATCGTTTTGGGCATCTGGGTTTTGGACTTTGAAATTCAAGAACTGACTGATGTTAGTCCCCAAAAAACCTGTTCAAATAAATGATGGGGCAGGAATAATTAACAGAAAAGCCTTATTTGTACCTCCTAGTACCTTTGTGCTCAAAAGAAATCTGATGTGGAAAAGAGCTTAGCTACCCAGCTGAGATGTGTAGCAGTGAATGGAAATAAATGGGAGGGGGGAGATGTGATGGTGTTGGCATTCTGGTTGTGCTTTCTTCCCTGTAATCTACCCTTCAGCAGGCAGGGTGCTGTGGTACTTCCTTTGATTTTGTACTGAAGAAGATATCCTCAAGCGAGAAATATATATTGTACCCCACCAAGCTTGATACTCCTACATGGTGGTACAAATCCTTGGTGAATCTTGGGGACTTCAAGGAAGTGGGATGACATTTAAATTGGAATTTAAAATATACATTAAGCAATAATGGTGCCTGATGAAGCAGGTACATGTCACCTAGACTTGGAGGGGGAGTGAATTTGTCTATCTAAGCCCAGGGATCAGTCTCCTTCTGAGCTTTCCAACCTAAGAAGGATATCCACATTGCAAAACAAGAACCCCTGCAAAAAAAAAAAAACCCTAAAAACCCAAACCCCAAACAACAAAACCCACCCTAAATCCACTCCAAGCACCTGATGAGACCGGCAGCTCCTGTGGTGCCACCTCACTAGGTGGCGTTCACGGCCCACCCTGCGAACACTCGTGGCGGATCACCACCTTCCCTCCTTCCACCGTCTGCCCGATTTTCCCCAGCTTATCTTTATGTCCAGTTTGTTGTTCTGCAGTCACGGGCTCGGTGTCCCAGCTGCTTGTTGCTCAAGCCTTTTCTTCCCCTGAGGATGCTGTTGATGTGAGGTGGTGGTTCTGCATCTCCCAGCCGCCTGCTTGGTCTCCCCTCATGCTCCCTCTCCCCATGCTTCTTCTCTCTTCTTGTCAACATGATAACACCTGCAAAACAGAATGAACCTTTGCTATGGAGCTGAATGATCTGATATAATCAGACTTCTCACAATGAACCCCTCTCTAGGAAGTTGTCTGAGCTCCATTTCAAATATGAAAGTGAAAGAGAATCCACCACAGTCCTTTGATGAGCTCTTGTGTATTTCTATCACTCCAGGGTTTGTGGGGTTGTTTAGGGGGAGGAAGGGAGAGGGGAAAGAGTCTTTAACAACAGGAAAATAAGTTAGCTCCTACCCCTGGCAAATGAAGCAACAAAAAGCCAGGCTGTTTCTAGTGAAGCTGTGTAGCGCCGATTTCTATTCGTCTGTCTTCAGCTGGCTCTGAGGAAAAGCCCCTCACAATGTTTTCATTTTGGGGTTACTTATGGGCTGCCATTAAAGTGACTAACTCTAGAGCTGCACAGAACTCCAAACGCCCTCAGTAGTGACCAGTGTCCTGCCCTACCCAGAGCTCTTGAGCTGTGGCCTTTGCTGATGAGCTCCTCAGTGTTGACACTGTGATTACCGTGTTCAAACGCGCCTGTGAGGGCGGGTCTATCTTGGCTATGGAGCACTCAATTTGACTCCACGTGCAGACATGAAATCCAAATCCCCCTGAAGATGCTGTCCTTGGGAGACGGTTGGAATTGCCAGTCTGGGTTTGCACCTTCCCACAGAGCCTGGCACTCCCCATGGCCATAAAAGCAGCCGTGCCTGTGTGCTCTCCTGTGCAAACAAAGGCGGATTCGGCTCTTGTCTCAAGGGCTTACCAATGTATTACCAACTGCTATAAATGCTTGGTTAACCAAAACTGAAAGTCCACTCTCATTTCTTTGGTATGAGGCATTCCTAGGGTCAAATGTTAGGTCAGTTTAGAGTGGGTTACACACAGGTGATTCAGCAGTTTGGATGGGATGCTTCAAATGACTCAGGCATGTTTTAAAGAAATGTAGCTTAGTGGAAAGGTATGAAACAGAACCAGAATCATTCAAGCTAGAGGAGACCCCCAGGGTCATCCATTCTGCTCAGAGCAGGGACAAACTTAGATCAGATTGCTCCCAGCCTTGCCCAGGCATGCTTTGCGTGTCTCTAGGGATGGGGATTACACAAATCCCTAGGCCCTCTGTCTGACCACCTTCATGGAGACCATTTTTTTCCTAAAATCTGGTGTTTCTTGTGTTGCAGTTAGTGTCTGCTGCCTCTTGCCCTTTTGCTGAGCACCCCCTAGGAAGAGTTTGGCTCCATCTTCTCGTCAGGTACTGGCAGACTGCACTGAGGTTCCCCTGTAACCTTCTCTTCTCCAGACCCAACAGGCTCAGCCTCTCCTCATACACCATGTGCTCCAGCCCCTGGCAGCCTCTGCCAGGTCCACTCTGGTATGTTCATGTCTGTCTTGTCCTGAGAAGCCCAGAACTGGACCCAGGTATTTAAGATGTGTCTCACCAGCGCTGAGCAAAGGGAAAATACCTCATTTCCTTCAACTTGCAGGCAATGTCCTTCCTAATGCAGCCCAGGATGCTGTTAATCTTCCTTGTTTCAAGGACTCATTTGTGGCTCATGGTCAACTTCTGTCCAGCTGGTCAATGACCATCCCCTGTACTGGTGCATGAGGTTATTCCCCCTGGGAGCAAAGCTTTGCATTTGGCTTTGTACCAACCACTTCATGATATTCCTGTCAACTGGTTTCTCCAGCTCATAGAACTCCTGCAGCATAAGGATCACTGTGAACTCACCACCGAACACACCACTGCACAAGGAGTTGAAATGGAAACAGAGAGGTCACACGGTTAATGCAGGATGTGGAATAGTTGAGTCTCACTTGTCAAACCCAAGGGGTTATTCAGGGTGAAACCAGTTTACTGCCAGGCATGGAATTGATGACAACTTATGCAATTATTATTAAGTGAGCTGACTACTATGTGGTATTACAGAAGGTCTGAAAGAAACGTGAACAGACTGTTGATCCAAATGTGAAAGTGCTAAACTCATCGACTGTGTCGTGCTCTAAAAATAGACTTGAGCCTCTGTATCAAAAAAATCATAATGCTTCCCTTAGGAAGACTGAACCAGGTCTAAACAGAGAGCTTCCTAGCCAATGACCAGCTAATATTTGTTTCTAAAGGCCTGTAATTAACTTTCTTTTCGTTCCTTTCTGGTGGGAAGGTTTTACTTTCCTCTATCTCTGTTAAGCAGTGACATTTGTGCTGGTGCTACGATGGTGAGAATAATGGCACTCCTGTCCCATTCTGAGTCAGAAAGTTTGTATGATTTTTCTATGTGCTGGTCTTACAAGTTGTAAATGACCCATTCCTTATTTATACTATGTGGGGCAAAACTTTAAACAACAAGTTGTTCTTCAGTTCACCTCTGAAGGGCGTGTTTTCTGCCCTACATGTCTACTAGGTGTGAACTCTAGCAGTATAGATTTTTTCCAATATATTTAACACTGCTGGTAGCTGCAGTTCAGAAGCTGCTGTGCTGCAGAGCTGGAACTCACTAGATCTTTGTCCAAAGTCAATGGGTTATGGGGTTTTTGTTCAGTCTATAGATATCTGTGCTGTTTGCCTCAGGTCTCCCTGGCCTACAGAGGTGATTAAAATGCTGCCTCAGTAGCTCAGAGCTACAGTGTGCTAAAAATTGATCGAGCACTTTGTTTCCCTATAGTGTCTAAGGGTCTAACCTGGTCTGCTCATTTCTAAGTCCAGGCAGAGCCTGAATCCTGGAGAGGGTTCCTTCAGAATTGGAGTCACAAGTCAATTGCGTGACTCCAGATCACCCTGAGAGCAATGGATTAAAAAGCCTTTTCAGATTGTAATGAAACAGAACAGATGGTATAATGATATCAACAAAAAAGAGAGTGATATCTTCCATACCGAGTTCCACACTCCCTGGCTCCCAGCCTCAGAACACTTGGTTTTCACAACGACTTTGCCTAGAGCTGCTGTCCAGCTACCACATCTTTACATCACACTGTAGCTAGTGTGAGCTGAAACGTGGTTAGCTGGAAGGTGACTATTGGAATCAACTCTTAGGCAGTGGTGGAGCCTCAGTTGACTATTGAAATAAACTCCCAGGCAATGGTGGAGCCTCCCTGCCTTGCTGCCTTCCAACCAAGGTCTAGTTGTCATTCCTTGCATAGGATGCACGGCTCCCTGGGAGGGGAGGGACATTACTTTTCAGAAGGAGTTACCCACAAACCTGCTGTCAGCAAGGCAAATGTCAGCTAAGACATAAGCAAGAAGGTGTGACCCTGTGCACAAATTCCTAGAGAGCAGGCAGCAGCTGGTGGTGAGGCTGCAGCGCGACGGAGGAACATCTGGAAGCTATGGAAGACTCTAATCCGAGTGGGACGGCGTGACGCCGTTTGTCTGCCTCATAAGAGCTTTCTGGGCCAGCTTCATAGGAAATCTGTGTGTGAGATAAGGGAGGTGGCTACACCGACTGTCGACGAGGTCTGAAGCACACTATATTGAAACCAGGTTTGGGTATTGCTCTTCAGCCGATGTTGCTGAGCTGGAGCAGATCCAGATTAGAGAAAACAGTGAGTGGCTGGTTGCAGTGAGGAACAGACAACAGCATTGCAAGGCTTTAATCTAGAAAATACAAGACTGGAGGCAGAGAACACCCAAGATCAGAAATGCCTGCTGCACAGGGCCTGGTGCTCTGTTCTCCTCCACAGCTGTCAGGGTAAGGCGAGAGCAGTCAACTTAATTTTCAGTGAAATTACTGGAACAGTGGGGTTTCTGCAGAGTCTCACTAGCACAACCTGAGGCACTGCAGCTTCTGGTGTTGGCTGGAGGTTGCTAGGCCTGTAGCTGACAGCTTTGGCAGCTGCTGCAACTCAGCACTTGATGTGTCAGTTTAACCAGCATCACTTATGCTTTAAGTTATTGCACCAGACTGGGGCACAGAAGAATTTGGGATGGGACTGTGGGACAATGTCTTAGAATTTAAAACAAACTCAAGGACTTTAGTTTTGATTAAGTAGGATACTAAAAACAACTTATGTGCTGACTGGGGTCACGGGTATGTCTTGAAATATCGATGCAGAACCCCTCCACTGTACATTTCATTTGAAGGTTGGAAGAATCCTATATAGAGAGCACAGGATGTCACTAGGGAGTGTAGCTTGTGAAAGTAAAATCAGTAAGACCTTCCATCTATTCTCTGTAGGACTTTTCTGTCAAAACCAAACAATGTTATGTTATTTACCAAGTTTGTGGTTACCCTATGACTTTCAAGGTCCTATGTACTTGGGCAAATCCACAAAAGAAAAAACCCAACCAAAAAATCCCAGTACAAACAAACAATACTCTAATCAGAATCAAGCCCAGTGCCCTGCACAAAGCAGGTCCCAACCAGACCAAGTTGCTCAGGGCTTCATCCAGGTGAATTCAAGGACTCAGCCCCAGGATGGAGATGACATAACTCCTCTGGATGACCTTTTTGTGATATCTGACCACCTTTATAGTAGTTTTTTTTTCTTTCCCATATATTTCATTATAATTTCCTGTGTTGCAACTTGTATCCATTGCCTCTCCCCTATCATGGTGCAATCAATGATGTTAGTTACTACTAGAGTAAATTCCTCAATGAATGGCATGTTTTTTGGCAATCCACTACTGGGCTCTAACTTCATGATGCTGCAGAAGTAGAGGACGTGCTCCATCTGTGCTTTGGCCAGGCCTGAGCAACAGAACAGGCAGCTACTGTCCGAGCTGCAAAACTGCCCTTCTGCCCTCATATCATTGCCTCTCTACTCACCACAAGCAGCTGCCTCTTTGCAGGGCCATGATTTCATCCCTCTCTGTAGAGGGTGGGCAGTGGTTGAAAGCACTCTGGGATCCCTGGGGATGAAAAGCTCTGTAAAGACTGGACTTGTTTATTGTGATGATTAATAAAATAAAACTTTTAAATGCCTTAATGTAAGGAGTTTGCTGGAAGATTTACAAGTTGGGGTGTTTTATGGGGGCAGAAATTATTTCCAAGGACCAAATTATAGTAAATTCCCCTTAGAACAATGCAGGAGGAGAGTTCCAGTGTATTACAAAATGACCATGGCTATAGCTTTCTAAGCTTTTAAGATCCCTTAGTATCAGGGGGAAAGGGGAAAGGAGAGTCATGCAGCCAGAACAGGACTCTGTCTCTATTGGGAAACCAGAGAAAGATGTAATGTGGTGGCTGGGACCCAGGCAGAATTAGGATGTCAACCCTTTTCTATAAATAATGCATAAGCACTATCATATTTTTGAAAACAGAGCCTAAAGGGAGATAATCTCTCGTTGTTGAACTGGGATGTAACATTCTGGACTGGAATTTGAAGGTCCCAAGATCAGGGGTCCCGAGTGGTGTGTCTCAGCTGCTGAGTGCTCTCCTCTCTAGCTTGAGCATTTCAGGATTAGAGGGCTGCAGCCTCTTGCTGAGGGTTGTCCCAAACGTATTGTGACTCCCAGCAATGGGAAAATGGGATGTTTACTGTGAATAATTTTTCATCCCTGGTGTCTCCCTCTCTGGAAGTTTTCAAAACCAAACCAATGTGTTCCTGTGTGATCTGATCTAAGTGGACCTGCTTTAGCAGGAGGGTTGGACTGGTTAATCCCTCGAGGTCCCTTCCAACCCTACCATTCTGTGATTCTATTTACCATCTAGTCACAGGGCTGTATCTGTGTCAGCTCAGAGCGATGTGGCTCGAACAGAAAGGTTTTGGGTCAGGTGTTGGGGATTCCCTTGGAAATGCCAGAGCACACAAACAAAAGAGGGCACATCCCATCCTGCTTTCAGGATTGATGCCATGCTGTACCTGGGACACTTACCTGGTTCTCAGTCCCTGTGTTGCCCAAGCCACTGAGGTGTTACTCTCACAATACCCTGTGCACTGTCCCATAGGTGATGGGATGATGGGGTAAGGCCAGTCATCTATATTTTTGAAGTTTTGCAAAGGAGGTGTGCAGTTCTGCTTTTAGTGATAAAACAATGCTCAAAGAAAAGTCCTGGTGCTTTGTGCCCTGTCAGCTTAACCCACGTGCCCTGGTATCTTGCTAGAGCACGAGGCTTGGCTTTGCCCTCGCTCCCTTTCAAAGCCCATTCACGTTTGTGCTGGGCATGGGAATTTGGCTGTGGCTTGGCATCGCTCAGCTCTGCTCTGTTGCAAGCAAGCAAGGAGAAACTGCTATAATGTTTTGTTCTGTTACAGTCTCCCAGGCTGGCAGGAAATATCACAGCTCCTTTCTGCTGACATGGCCCTTTTTCAGTGTTTATGAAGGGAACGGACAAGGCATGAGCAAGGGTTTCAGACCAAAATACAGTAGGGTTAAGCACCTTGACAAGTCAGCAGATGGGCAAATTGACAATTGAAGTGTCCCATGTCCCTGTCAAGTGTCCTGCCTTGCACATCTGCTGCTTTGCTGCCTTTGAATTGCTATATGTGTGATACATTTGTATGGGGACTGGCTTGTTTGCCAAGCCACCCCTCCCTGTGCCTGAACTAGGGAAGAAAGCTGACGGAAGAAAAACAAAGTAGTTACTAATCAACAGTTACTTCATTAACAGAAGGCATCTGCTTCACGGTAGGTAGCGAGGGATGAAGAAGGCTGAATGTCATGTCCTCAGCAGCTGACTGTTTTTGTCCAAATTCCTAACCTTGGTGTGGGCAGAAATGAGGAGGAGACTTCTGGATTTGGAAGGAGAAACTGGAATCACCCTTGCAGTGAATTCAATCAGGCTGGAGCCTGGGCATTGAGATAGTGATGAGAGTGGTCTCCTGAACCAGGTGCCCAAATTCCCTCCCAGAACAAGCAGCACACTCCAGGGGGGTGATGGAGCTGGGAGGTAGTTTGCTCCTGTGAATTCTGGGTGCAAAATCAAAATCACTAGATAAAGACCAATACCCACATAGCCAAACCAGTTTTTCAAGCTCTTGGAATGATTGGCTTCCCCAACCACCCAAGTGCTCTGGGAAATTCCCATCACTGCACTGGGTGAATATTTCAAAGCAGGAGAAGGTACTGGATTTTTCACCTCTGTTAAACATTATCATAGAATCACAGAATGGTAGGCGTTGGAAGGGACCTCTTGAGATCATCCAGTCCAACCCCCTGCTAAAGCAGGTCCAACTAGATCAGGACACACAGGAACGTGTCCAGATGAGTCTGGAAATCTCCAGAGAAGGAGACTCCACACCCTCCCTGGGCAGCCTGTGCCAGGACTCCCTCACCTCAACAGTGAAGTTTTCCCATGTATTTAAATGGAACTTTTTGTGTTCTAGCTTTTGTCCATTACCCTTAGTCCTGTCACTGGACACTACAGTCTCCCCATCCTCCTGACATCCACCATTTAGATTCTTATAAGTGTTGATGAGCTACCACTTCAGTCCTCTCTAAACTAAGCGGCATCAGTTCCCACAGCCTTTCCTCGTATGAAAGATGCTCAAGTCCACTGATCGTCTTGGTGGCCCTGTGCTGGACTCTCTCCAGAACTGGACACAGGACTCCAGATGAGGCCTCACCAGGGCAGAGTAGAGGGGGAGAAGAACCTTCCTCGACCTGCTGGCCACACTCTTCTTGATGCATCCCAGGATGCCATTGGCCTTCTTGGCCACGAGGGCACATTGCTGGCTCATGGTTAGTTTATTATCAATTGGGACTCCCAGATCTCTCTCTGCAGAGCTGCTCTTCAGCAGTTCGACCCCCAGCCTGTACTGGTGCATGGGATTGTTCCTTCCCAGGTGCAGGACTCTGCACTTGTCCTTGGTTGAACCTCAGGAGGTTCCTCTCTGCCCAACTCTCCAGCAGGTCGAGATCCTGCTGAATGGCAGCACAGCCTCTGGGAAATCAGCCAGTGCTCCCAGTTTGGTGTCATCAGGGAACTTGCTGAGGGTACACTCTGTCCCCTCATCCAGGTTGTAGATGAAGATGTGAGTAAGACTGGCCCCAGAACCGACTCTTGTGGAACCCCACAGTTATGCTCTCATCAATCTCTGCACAGGCATAGGGGACTGCTCAGCCTTCTCCCATTCCCTTTCCATGGAAAAGTTGACTGGCTTTATCAACAGTTCTTAACACTCTTGACCTTGCAAATTTTATCCCTTTGCCCAAATGGATGCAACCCAAGGATCCAACCTTTTTATATTAACAGCATCTGGGACTTTTTGTCAGGGATGCCTGTATTCCCTTTGTTGTTTCCCAAATGGCCAATGAGATTAAATGGCAGCAGCAGCAGCTCTCCAGCCCCACAGTGCCTGCAGCATTGTCTCATGTTGTTCCCCCAAGTTTACAGTCTTCTCAGGCAGCTTTACCAACATGACAGTGTTTTCTTGCCCAAGCCAACCTGAGCATAAGATTTCAGGAGACAGTATCAAGTCCTTCAGTGAAATCCAAATGGATTGCAACTGCTCTGCACTCTATTAACCCCATCATTTTGTAGTTCTGTCCAAAAATAAATGGGGGAAAGGGCAAAGAAAGCTGGAGTCTGGCAGGGTTTTGATTCCACAAAATCAAATGTGAGTTGGAGAGAGTGTGAGAAGTGCTTTCCTGGAGCAGAGTAGCAGGTCAATGTGGTGGAAGTCCTTGTCTAGAACATGGGCTTTCTTTACCTCTGCATGTGCCTTTCATCTATAATTAATGACTGATGTATTCCCCAAAGTGCAAGTATTTGTGTCCCTCATATCTAGTGTAACATTTTCTGAAACGCCTCATGATTTTAGCTCTTATGTTCTTAGCTGCTATCAGCTTCCTGGGAGATTTCTGTTCCTCAGGGCTTGGTTCTTCAAAGTAGTTAAATGTTAAAAGTAATAATGATAAAAAATACCCTCTCCTCTCATTCCTCATTAACAAGAACTTCCAGAGACCTCACACTGACAAAAACACTGCGTGCTCCTTAGGACTCAGCAAGCAGTTGACCTCAATAATGCTGTGGGACATGAATCAAAGAAAATCTTGTACAAAATGCTATATGTTCTTTTTTTTCCCCCCAGTTTACATTGTGTTGGCTGCCTGTTGGTCTCCTAATGGGTGCAGGTGTTTAATGATTTTGTGTTGCTCAGTCATTGCTGTGTTTCTTCTTCCCTGCCATCATGTGGCTTCTATCCCTGTAATGATCTTTGGTATTTGCTGTTCCCCACATGTAAGTGCGTCCTGGTCTTCAAGTTCATGATGAGAAACCAAACCAGAAACAAACATCTTGATGGTATAAAAACTAGCCAGTTAATTCCCTCGCTGGCATCAAAGAAGAGGAGGTGAGCAAGCTTATTTGTGTATGCTCACTTTTTCCAGCAAAGAAGAGATTTCTCTGCCCTAGTTACCAAGCTGCTTGGCAGTTGCCCTTGCCCGCTAAAATATCCTGGCTTTACCCTTTCACCCTACCCACTGGAGGAATCCACGTTCCAAAATGAGTATTTCCATGCACAATGTCTTGTCTTACGTCAAGGAAGATGTAACTAAAGCCAGGAGCCTGCTCAGGCTTCTGTAGGATAAGAGATGTTTGCTGTTGCTTCTGCTAAGTGGGACCAGGACGTGGTTACACGCTTTGGCATCAGCACAGGCCGCTTTACTCATCTCAGGGTTTTCCCAGCATAGTTCATATCAGAGTAAAGAGGGAAAGAGATTAAGGATGAAACCTTGGGAGATGATTTCTGGCAAGCTGCTGCATTCATTTTGCTTTCCTCCCAACCACAACGTCTCACCAAAGTGTCACACAGGAGCACTGAGGTATCTTTGCCATCTACTGTCATGAGATATTCTCAACAGGTAAATCCCTCTTTGCTGCTCCTTCTCTGTCCCTCTAAGAAAAAAAAAAGAAGCTGACACCAAGAAAGCAAATTTCCTCTTTATTTTCCCAGCTCCAGTGTATAGGAAAGTCTGCTGTATACTACTTTCCAAGAAAGCAGTTTCTTTTAGGACATTCCTTTATTAATACCTGTAATACATCTTGACACAGACTTCTTTTTGTCTTCAAAAATAACAGCAGGAGTTCAAAGAGAAATTGCTTCTATACAAGTACCTCTGATATATTTGAACAGAAAAGGATGAAATTAATTCCCCATGCCAATGTCAGAAGAGAAGGATCTGGGATGCCTTTGTGCTGTGTCTAATTCTGGTACTAACTCTCCATGGGAACCTTGTTTAGAGGAGGTCTTATACCAGGAGAGAATGTCTCCTTTCCCTGAAGCCCTTGAACTCAAGCTTAACTTCTCTGTCTTATTTTTCTCATCTTCAAAGCACAGGTTGTACCAAAAAACACAGCTTAACTCCAGGTGTACAGCTGATGCCAACCAAAACAGCTCCAGCACAGCTGGTGTTGGCTGTGTACTCCTCTGCCTGTGTTGCTTATAGCTCTTATCTTGTCCCACATTATCTCTCCTCCAGTGATTTATCTGTCCCTTCATGATGTCACATCTTGATTGATGCCTTTGTGGCTGATGGCAGGGCTTTGCCTGGATTCTCTGTGCCTACACTGTGGCAAAGGTAATTACCAGTAGCAGAGTACAAGAGGTTAATATCAAGCTCCTTTCCTCTGCTGGGACCAAGCATAAAGTCACACTGGAAACAACTATGCAAGCAGCTGTCACTCAGTACAGAAATTAATAAGTCCAACTTTAAGAAAGCAACATTTTTGTGCAGCATATATCTGGACAGGTGATATTTAAGGCTATTTTTGTAGTTTGGGAATTAGACTTTATATGTAGAGGTTTAAATACTGGTTATCTCAGTTCATTCTCAGCCAAAATCCAGCCAGCATGGTCTGAAGGGAGCAAATATTTTTAGAAGGGTCTAGATTCCAGGCTGATGGATAAATGTTAATTGTTTTCCTCTTTAATTACCTTTGTTTTAATTAGTATTATGCTTCTAGGGAGGGGAGTAAATATTTCTCTGTTTGCCACTCTGCTTCATTAAGCAAACTCTTTGCTATTAAATCAACTTATTTGACTCATTCTGTGATTTAAAGGTTTTTACCAGTAGCTCATGAAACAGGCTGGTGACTTGTACCATCAGAAGGGGGCAAGATTTGTACAGTGAAGGGAGATTTTTCCTTAAACCCACAATAGTTTCAGTCCATCAGGCAGGATGCTGCACACACAGGCTCAGGTTAATTTATACACGAGTAGATGTGGCATGGAGAAACTTATACAGGGTGTGAGAGCTGCTTTTCTGTCTTGCTGGCTCCAGGTCCAGAAGCCAAAAATTACAGGGGCCTGCCTAGATGCTACAGAGGAAGGATGCAGATACATTCACAGTATTTTTAGAAGCTGCTGCTGGTGGATCAGTGTTTATGGTGCAGCTGTGGTGCCTTTTATTCAGCCTATCTCACCTAGCACCTACCCTTTGCAGTCATTACATTACTCATCACTTAGAATTTTGCATGGTTTAGTGCAGGTGGTTATTTTTTTAGACTTCATGAAGGGAACTAGGACATGGGCTGCATAGTCCACAGGTTGCAACAAGTGGTCCAGAGCATTTATGGAGCAATTGCAACCCCAGTGATCTGATTCCTGCTGTGGAAGGGGAGGAAAGCCAAGAGCAATAGGCCCAGATCTCAGGTGGGGTTCAACTGACCTACAGCTCTCAGCAGCAGAGAGACTGGGGGATTACCCAGCTGAAATGTCTTATTCATGTAGTAATTGCAAGTGGGCTCACCTGGAGAAAGCTCTGCTCCAAACCTCAGAGCCCTGAGAGGCGTAGTCAGGACAGTTTGTTTCTGAGGTGCTGCCCTTAATTAGAAGGGCTCTATAAAGCAGCTGAAAATATGGGTGAAAATCATATGGGAGATTGCTCCAGCAGCAGGCAGCTAGCTAGGTTAGCACTGCCAGGCTCTTGTAAGTAGGGGTATTATGGCAGTGATGTGGGAAATCTAAGATGTTAGCAAGGGGTTGGGTGGCAGAGCTGGGGAGTGGGTCAGAAGCAGCTGCTGGAAACTGGAGTTCTGCAAAGTGACCTGCTTTAAGGAACACACCTTTTACAAATCATTTCCTTAATGGCCTTGGCATGAAAAGCCACAATTTGTTGGTAGGAATCCCTCCTGTGTGTTCCCTGCTGCTGGGCTTGCTGCTCCTTTGTTCTGTTTTGCAGGTAGCAGTGAGCAGCCTCGGGTGGGGACTTTATCTCAATGGCAGAGAGAACAGGACGTGGCTGAAAAAAAGCCTGGGAGACCTGTGGCCTCAGCAGAGGGTAAGCAGCCGTGTCTTGAGCCACAGGAACCACTGTACCAAACAGGTCCCCTTGGAGGCAAAATGAAGATTGTCTCTTCCCATTTTCTGAGTTAACGGCAGGGGCTCACCTGGACAAGTGTATCATTAACAAAATGCTAACTTTGTGTTTATGCCTATTTTTCCTTTGAGCTGCAAGGAAAAAGCAGTGAGGTGTGTATGTAAAAAACTATAGAGACTAATGTAGAGGTGGCAGGAGGGGCTGAGGTCAGGAGGAGCAGCAGTGTAAAGCTTGGCAGGGGAAGTCACAACTTCAGAAAGCATTTGGGGGTTGAGGTTGGGCCTATGTAAAGAATCAACAGGACAATCCTTAAAAAGGGATTTTTCTAACCAGCTTTATTCTGTGCCCACCTGCCCAGGCAGCTCACATTGATTTGATGCAGAATGGTTTTGCTGATTTTTTTAAACTGCAACAAATTGCAAGCAACTGCACACGTGCTCAACTTTGAGCACTCAAGTAACTGCATGCCTGATTGTAATTACACTCATGTGAAAGTTTCTGATGGACCCAAGAACTTAATCCCACAAACCTCACTTGATCACATCACGGTACTTGTAAATTTGTGCTTGCAGGATTAAACTCTGCCTTCAGCTATGAAGCAATTATTATAAGCAGCAAACATGCAGTGGTGAGAGAAGGAGGGACAAGCAAAAAGTACCGTGTAAGTGAAAGGTCTTTTGCTACTGGTAGGCATTTATTTCTCTCACTAAGGCTTATTGCTGTGGAAAACTCTTTGCTTAAGAGGCAAATGATTTACTCCATTTGACAGAGAGAGGGAAGTAAAACCTAATTTTGATTCCACCCACCTAAGCATGCATGGGCTAGAAGCCCTTTCCCCAGAGAGTCCCTACAGTTCATGGCTCTGGCTTGCAAATTCTCTGATGACTACCAAGCTACCAGAGCTAGGCATGCTGTGGGAAAGCATTTCCCTTGGCTGTAGACACAGAGGGAACTGCTGCTGGGACCAGCAGGTGACCACTCTCCTGAGAGTGCTGTGCACCAGAGCAGCTGGGAATATTGTCAATGATCTGGATGAACACATCAAGTGCATCCTCAGTATGTTTGCAGATGATATGAAGCTAGGTGTGTGTGTAGATCAGCTTGAGTACAGGAAAGGTCTTCAGAGGGACCTGGACAGGCTGGATCCATGGGCCAATTGTATGAGGTTCGACAAGGCCAAGTACTGGGTCCTGCACTTGGGCCACAACAATGCCAGGCAATGCTAAAAGGCTGGAAAGCTGTCTGGAGGAAAAAGGCCTGAAGATGTTGGTTGACAGTGGCTGAACATAAGCCAGCTGTGTGCCCAGTCAGCCAAGAAGGCCAATGGCATCCTGACTTGTATCAGAGATAGTGTGACCAGCAGGACCAGGGCAGGGATTGTTTCCCTGTACTCGACACTGATGAGTCCACAACTCGAGTGCTGTGTTCAGTTCTGGGCCCCTCACTACAAGAAGGACAATGAGGTGCTGGAGTGTGTTCAGAGATGGGCAGTGGAGCTAGTGAAGGGTCTGGAGAACAAGTCTGATAATGAGCAACTGAGAGAACTGGGAGAAGAGGAGGCCGAGAGGAGGAATGATCACTCTCTACAACTGCCTGAAAGGTTGTTTCTTCCAAGTAATGAATGATAGGACAAGATAAATTAGATCGTATATTAGGAAGAACTTAGTCACACTGGCACAGGCTGTCTAGAGAGGTAGTGGAGATATCCATCCCCAGAGATATTTGAAAGCCATGTGGATGAGGTGCTGAGGGACTTGGGTTAGTGGTTTTTTGCCCATGTGAGATGAGTGGTTGGAGTTGATGATCTTGAAATTCTTTTCTGATCCGAATGATTACATAATTCTATGAATGCCATGTGAATGTGAGAGAAGAAAGCATGGGAAGGGAGGCTTGACTATGCATCAAGAACTGAGGAAAAAAAAAGATGAGTGCCAACTGCTGTACTGCTCCATGGAAGGCATTTCTGCTAAGGCTGGATTCGAAGAGCATGGTGATGCTTCAGTGCTTAGGAAACTGATTGCACAGCCAAGAAGAAGTTGTCCATTTATCTCCAACAACCTTCACCAGCTCAGATGCAGATTTTAACATTCTTTCCACTTGTTTGGGGCTGCCCTCACAGCCCCAATCCTGTGGAGATCTTTCTTCTTGTAGGAAGGATCTTTACTCAGTTCTTCTCCTGAAAAACTTCAGGGTGCTTGATTCAATCACCCAGCACACACAGCATGCAAAGAGGAGGTTATGCAGAGGAGAATACCTTCTCCTCTTACTCTGGTGTAGACATCAGTAAAACACACTGAAGTCACCTGGTTACTGAGGAGATCTCATCTGCACCTTGATGGTGAATCACATCCCTGTCTGGTGTAAATCAGGAAAAACACCAGTTCACCTGTTGGTGGCATTATCCCTTCTTCTAAATCATCACTATGCTGTTGAAATCAATTAATGGCTAGATTGAACAGTTTACCCTTTTCCCTTTCCTCCCTAAATGCTCAGGGAATAAACAGGGACTTCTATGAGGTAGGAGGAGCAGATCAGATCTGGCCCACAGCCCTTTCTGCTGAGCAGAAGGTAATCTTTTGCCCTCAATAGGTTTTAAAGTAGTGAAAAGGTTTGGTATTGGCATTACAAATGTGTGGAGCAGCATTAAGCTGCTGCAGCCATGGTGGGTCTAAGGATGTGCGTAAAGTTAGGCTGTTTCCCTCACTCAGTTGGAATGTTTGTGGGTAAGGGGGAAACAAGAAACTCTTGGACAGCTGAGCTTTTCTTCCCATCTATAGCTGCCTCTTCAGAAATGGTCTTCTAGAGATGGAGGGATGCAGTCACCAGAGTTTCTGGGATATGAAGATGGGCATCTCTGACAGCTCCTTTTTTGAGGGGCTTTTTGGGTTTTGTTTTTTCCCCCAGAACTATTTACTACAGAATGTATCTGTTTGCAGTTTCTCTGCTATTACTGTCTTAGAGCTGAAGAGAACAAACTAACCTGTAAGGGCAGAGGAGTCAGCTGCTGTCCTACCATCTTGTGACTGCTGACCTGCATGGGGTGTCTCCTCCAAGGTGTTTGATGCCCATATTTGAGTGAGTAGATTGCAGATGTTCAGGCTGTTCTGCCAGAAGCCCCAATGGTTTGGCAGATTTCCCAGAGCTCATGCTCCTTCTTGCTTTCATTGATGTCCGTCTGAATTATATATATACCGTTCCCTGCTGCATGAAAGAACGTTTCTACAGTTCTGAATGTGTGAGAAGAAGGCTTTGTTGTCTGCTATTACTCATGTAATTAGGCACTACTGGTAACTTTATGTAAAGGAATATGAAAATAATTAGATTGCTTTCGGCCAAGCCCATTGCAAACATCAGAAGCCCCAGAATTTGGATTAATTTAATGTTTTTCTAGGGTGGCTGTAGTCTTTAGAAGAGTTTAGCTAGCTAGGTTGATGGCACAGCAAATCTGTTTCAGTCTCTTTGTTGTTGTATATCAACCTCTCATTGTGAGTTAAGCCACTGCCATTAATAACAGCTGGGAAATATTCTTGTAGTTAGAACCAAACTAGCCCACAGGCTTTAACAATCTGCAGCGAAAAGGCTTGTAACCAGCTCTTCTAACAGTGAGGCATGTAAGTCTGAAGCAGAAATGGTTCTATCCTACTAAGGAAACACATGGAAGCCTCGCTGTTTCATTAGCCCAACAAACTACATTTCACTCCTGTCTGTTTCCCTTTCCACGTAGCAATATATGCTCATATATTTCCAAAATGCTCATATAAACAATGGGGAGGGAAGCCTTTTCTGTGGCTTGCACAAAGGTTGCAAGTTGTGTGGGCAACACAGCTCTACAGAATTTCCATGACATTTGCAAATCTGTGTTCTTGTGCACAGGGAAGTATTTCATAACTCATATTCTCTCTTAGCTGACCTTTTTGCACACAATAATTTATATGAAGGTGAAAGGGAAAACGCTTTGACAAAACACTCAAGTCTGCCTTTGAAGAAACCAAGGAAATTTTGTCTGAGTAGATTTATTCATTCTGTAATTCAAACACTTTGATGCAAACATGACGTACTCCACAATTTGTAAACCGCTGCTCGGTTTAGTGCTCCAAAGGTCTCTTCTGTTTCAATTAGCCCATATTCTGCTCTGAATTGGGCATTATGCATGTTTTGGGACCACTTAGAATCATAGAATGGTAGGGTTGGAAGGGACCTCTGGTGACTCTGGATGATGATGTCTGAACTGAAGCAAAATTGATGTGAACTTTATGCTGAGTGCTCCAGCAGACTGTGAATGTGGCTTTCCATGTCCTTGTTTACAGATAGCTCTTTGAAGGGCTTGCATGTTTTTAGTTTGGCTTTGTTTTTCTCCATCTCCTCCAGCAGTGCAGTGTATCTATTTTATGTACTGGTGCCAGCTTCAGAAAAATGCAGATCATAGAATGGTAGGGTTTGGAAGGGATCTCTTGAGATCATCCAGTCCAACCCCTTTGCAGAAACAGGTCCAAGACCCTACCATGGTTGACACAATTTCAGATCACATAAAAGGTAAGGCAGCACTTCCCCCTGCCTCCCTCAAACTGCACCCCAAGCAGTGGCACTTTGTCTCCTACAAGGTGTGACCTTTATGTTTTGATAAGTTTCAACACTATATGAGACTGGGATGGAGGCTGAGTCAAGTCTTTCCCTCCAAACGTTTTGCATCTCTGGAGTTTTGAAGGAGTCAGTGGATTTTCAGTGAGAGAGGAGTAAGACTGTTGCCTTGCCTCCTCTCTACAGAGACCATGTGAGCAAAGTGTATCGCAGAAGGCAGAGCCCAAGAAGTACCATATGGGTCAAAGCTGACATGTGAGGTTCAGATAGGCAGATTTGGGAAACAGGAAGAAAAACTGTCTTGGCCATAACTTATTGGTAAGACAAAAGTAAGAGATGAGGTGCACATACCATCCCAAAAAAGGAGCTAAATTGCTTGAATCTGATTAATAGGCTACATTAATAGGCCTGTGAAGTGTGTGCTTATGGGCTAACAAAGGCAGGGTGCCTGCTTTTTTGTAGCACGAAGGAAACCCTGCACAGCAATGATGTGAAGGCCAGGAAATACCCACATTTGCTGTGTGAAGGTTTATCTTGCATACAAAAATTAACATCCTCAGTTAAATTTTGGAGCTTTTACAATGTTTTAACATGTAGATGCATGGCATCAAGCTCCAGTTGAGTAAAGAACTCACTGAAGTATATAGGATGGAATAAAGTGAAATAGGTTGTACTACAGTCAAACATCTACCAAGGGAAACCACATTCTTCCTGGACTGGCAAGATCCTACTGTGTTGCATTTGCTTATGAATATTAGTTTTGGGCTACCATGCAATTGTAGCAGCAGAACCTGGCCAGAGAAATCTCTCTGGAGGACCCATGTAGTCAGACTGGACAAACGTGGTCCTTGGGAGTGGTGGATTTATGTGTTGGGGTATGGTTAGAGTAAGCAGGTGTATCTCAGAGGGGTAAGAGTGGACTGAGGTCCCCAGAGAGCTGGCCTTGAGTTATGAAAAAGTGCAAACCCTTGGGAAGGACAACTAGTTGCCAGTAAAATGACTGTCCTGGATCTCGAGGAGCTTTGTTCTAACTTCAGCTGTATTTACCTAGGTGATGTGGCTTCACATTTCTCCTTCTCCTCTCTTTTTTCTCTTTTATCTCTTTTCTTTCCAAAGGAGGAAAGGAAAATGAAGGGGGAAAAAAAGAAGAAAAAGATGAGGAAGAAGATAAGAGGAAAAAAAAAAGAAAAACATCAAAATAAAGAAAAGAGAAGTGAGAAGCCAACGTGCTGGCAGCAGTTGAGCAGTCAGCCAGTGAGGCTTGGCCAGGGTGGCTGAACGAGCAGCCCAGCGTGGTGTCCATCCATATGATGGTCCAGGTGGCCAAAGACCATGCCAGATTGTTGAGGAGCAGAGATGAACCTCCTCGGCCAAGCACTGGCTGTGTTTATTCTTTGGCATCCCTTTGAAACACACAGTGAGCTTCCCTAGTCACTAGCACAGCATTTTTCTAGTTCACTCGTGAAGAGTAGGTTCACAGAACTTGGATATGGGACCCTTGGGGAGTTTCCTACAGGGAAACTTCCCTTTTCCTGGGAAGGCACTTAGGAATGATGGACCCTGAGAACCTGGACACTGAGATTACTCTCATTTCCATGCCCAGTTGCAGAATTCAAGGTGCTCCATCCTCTCTCTGAAATCTCAGGTATGAACTTTCTCAAAGCCCACTAGCTGAAGCTTTTGTGAGGTAATGTGCAAAATCTGTCACTCTTGTACACAAAAGGAGCACCTGGAGGAGAGGAAAGGAAACCCTGACAGTGACAATGGGGGCACCACTGGCATCAGCAGGGTCATTTGCTTTGCTCTTGACACACTTGGGTGGTGCCCGTCTCCTGGTGAGAGGATGCGAAGGGGAGATGTGCAAAGAGGCATGTGGGACTGTGAGGTCTCCAGGAGCACAGAGCAAGTCCCCAGGACAGCCTCTGTGCTGAGCCCTGCTGCCCTCACTGCTCTGATCCATCAGGCAAAAGTACCGCTTCCAATCTTGTAATGCGCTGCCCGAGCGAACGTAAAATATTTAATCTGGCATTGCCAAAGGGGTGCTTTATGACTTCTGCCAAATTACATTATATAAACATAATTAAAGGGTTAGCTTTGTTTGAATCTGTCATTGTAAGCAATAAAGATGTCAGATAATTTAGTGTTACATACTCACCCTATTAAGCTAATAAATGTTTTTGTGTGTGCACGTATGTATATGCGAGCACCGTTCATGGAGTCAGTTCCTTTAAAAGATGACCGAGACCGAAGAGGTTGCTGATGGACTCCAGGAACGTTGTCTGCTGCAAAACTGACTTCCAGTTCTTGCTTTTGAGACTGGATGTCTGTAGTTCTCAAAACTGCTTGGGGAGGCTGAGAGAGGTAGGAGTCCCTCCCTGTGCATTTGTGGCAGCGAGGGTCTGGGGAGGAGAGCAAGGAGGAGCTGGTATTGCTCCTGAGGCAGAGCTGGGCTTGTGCTGGGGAGACCTGTGTGCCTTAAAGATGGGAAAGGACTCTTGCATACCAAAAATTGCCAAGCTGTGATGGACAAGGATTTCTTCAGAGAGCAATCCGGGAGTTCTGGTGGACGTCAAATTAAACATGTGCCCTCATGGCCAAGAAGGCCAATGGCATCCTGGGAGACATAAAGAAGAGTATGGCTAGCAGGTTGAGGAAGGTTCTCCTCCCGCTCTACTCTGCCTTGGTGAGGTCACATCTGGAGTACTGTGTCCAGTTCTGGGCTCCACAGTTCAAGAGTGATAGAGATCTTCTGGAGAGAGTCCAGCACAAGGCCACCAAGATGATCAGGGGATGGGAATATTTCTGCTGTGAGGAGAGACTGAAAGACCTGGGGCTGTTTATCTTGGAGAAGACTGAGTGGGGGCCTTATCAATGCTGATAACTAAAGGACAAGTGTAAGCAGGATGGAGCCAATCTTTTTTCTGTAGTGCCCAGCCACAGGACAAGGGGTAACAGGCACAAGCTGCAACTCAGGAAGTTCCACTGGCACGTAAGGAGAAACTTCTTTGCTGTTGAGGTGAGGGAGCCCTGGCACAGGCTGCCCAGGGAGGGTGTGGAGACCTCATCTCTGGAGGTTTCCAAACCTGCCTGGACACGTTCCTGTGTGACCTGATTGAGAGGAACCTGCCTGAGCAGGGGTGTTGGACTGGATAATCTCTAGAGATCTCTTCCAAGCCTGACCATTCTGTGATTCTGTCAACATTAAATACGCATGATGCTTCTCATGGAAAAAAGGGATTTTTTAATGAGTTCTCTGTTCTGCCCTGCAGAGCCTTTATGCATGGTTTTTATTTTTGATTTTGTCCAGTAGCAGGTGGCACCCACTTAATCCACTGTGCACTGTCCAAGGTCCACCGCTTTAGCCAAGGTAACTGGTGTATGGAAGATGGGGGTGCGATTTGGCCAGGTACTTGCTTGTGCTGTGGGTACCAGCTGTGAGCAGCCCCAGCACAGTGTGGGATGGAGCAGAGCAGTCACCAGAGCCCAGGGCATGCTTGTCCATAGCTGGCAGTGAGCTGGAATGGTTTTGGCTCATGGGGGTCGGTGCTTTGTACACTGGGGCTGGTACAGGCTGAGGTGCTGGGTTTACACTCAGCTTGTGGAGGAAAAAAACACCCTCCCTCCCTCATGTGCTCTATTTTGAGACCTGTGTTACAACCACTATATCAATGGAAAAACAAACCCAAATCCTGTCAAGTACTAGGACAAATATTTTCAAAGCTATTTTAAGGTTTATAAAAAATACCAAACTAGAGGGTAAAATACATTTTACACGATTAAACTGTCTCAGTTTTGTAGTCATGCACAGGGACTCCTTTCTGTGATATGGAAAGTAAAGGTGCCTCAGAGTTTGAGAGTTGCATTATCAATGTCTGTGAGTGGTCACAAATTAGTAGGTGCAATTATCCTCTTGAAATCTGTTGTCAAGATAGGCTTTGTTTGAATTTGGCTTTCCTTTAGACTGCTGTTGGGTACATGCACTGAGATGTAACGTGCTGTTTGTTCACCTCTCCAGAAAAACGGGTGCACACAGAGCTCAGTTTGTCATTTGTTCACCATTCCTATAGCATAAAGCCCTCTATTTAATAGTGAGAAGTTGCTGTTGGATGCCTGAACAGTTGGGCATACTAGAGGATGAAAAAAAAAGGAGAAATTCAATTAAAGACCACGGCAAAAAATAGATCCGTGGGGTTTCTGTTTCAAATTAAACTCTTAAAAGCCTCTTTCCCAAATTTCTTCCATTCAAGTTTTGGATCTGGTCCTAGATGCTGGGTCTGAAACCCCAAATTACTCTGCAGTTTGTGCCCACATCAGTGACAGGCTGGATCCAAATAGCAGAAATAACCACACCAAAACCTGGGGAAGCTTTGGGTCTCCTGCCCAGATTCGGCAGAGCCTCTTGGTCTTGTTGGATTGCCATCTGTCCCCCCCATAGCCTGCCTACCCCTCCCAACCCACCCAGGGCCAGTCTGGGCAAACATAATCTATTATATAAATGTGATAGGATCTGATTTAGCTGTGAGGACTGGTAGGGGTTAGGTCATTTATAAGTTCAATTAATAAGTTCAGCTTGGTGGGAGACCTGCAACGCTTCCCATTTGTTCTCCAAGTATCACAACAAAGCTGGTTTGGGGAATGCTATCTAGGGGGATATCTGGCTTTCTAATCTGGGGTTTGGTTTGGGCTCATCTCTACCCAAAACATTATTTTAACCACTCTTTGTATTTCATTTCCATACTTTTCCTTCAGTATGCTTTGAGAAAAGATTCTGCCAAAGACAGAAACTCTTTGAGCCCTGGAAAGCTGGGGTTTTTTTGCCTTGTATATGGAAGGCAGTGTTTTGCTTGGCTTAGCTTGTGAAATACATGGCACAACCTGCATGAAATATTTGAGGTTGTGAGGAGACATGAGCAATTCTTGAAAGAAAAAAGAAAGAAAGAAAGAAAGAAGTTAATTTTCTTTCAATGGTCTCATTTGCTTATAGCCACACCCAGGCAGGAGGTGTGAGTGAGGAAGAAGAGTTGATTTATGAACTTGTAAAATTAAAGTTAATATAAAGTTTTAAAGAAACAAAACAACCTTTCCAAAAAGCTCAGACTCATGGCAAAGTTTCTACATATGTGAGCAGGAACTAAGCTATTAGTGTTTGCTAAAAATTCATGAGGCTTTCGAAGCACCAGGGGTTGAGATGAAAGCTCTGCCTCACATGCCCAGGTTGTGGGGAAAAGGGCTGCCAAGTGCCCCCCTCCCTCACCTGGGTGGGCTGTTCCTGGGGAAGGTCTCAGTATGGAGTGGAAGGATAACAGCGAGCTAATAGGGTCATAGGATAATTTAGGCTGGCAGGAACATCCGGAGGTTTCTAGTTTGACCTCTAGCTCAAAGCAAAGGCAGCAGAGAGTCACTGCCTCCAAGAGCTCCTCTTCTGCCCTTGGAGTGGCCAATGCATGACTTAAATCTCCATCCATCAGTTCTGCCTGTGACAAGATTTTGGCTACAAGAAGAGGCTGTGATAGAGAGCATCGCTACCAGGCGTGTGTTGCCATGCTGCCTGCCAGCTGCCTGTTGGGTCAAGACAAGGGCAACTGGCCATTGTTTTTAGACTAATACTCCCAGGGCCCTGTGATGCCACACTAAAGCAAACCAAGATGATAATCCTGCCTCTCAAATTTCCAAATCTAAGCCACAGTTCCATGGAGGAATAAGATGTGGGCAGAAGAAGGCACAGTGACAGTGGAGCTGGGGTTGCTGCAAGAGGCAACAGCTGTGGGACATTCTCTGTCTCCTCAGCACTGCTCCTGCCTGCAGCTGGTGGGTACCTGGCCCTCTAGTTTGCTTGTAATTCATTGCTCAATGCCTTGCCTGGCAGTTTTCCTGACATGCCTCCACCTGCAAGTGGAGCAGCCCCTGGCAGATCAGGCTGCATCCCTATTTGGAAAGTTCATCAGTGAGATGCTTGAGCTTTCCACTTCTCAAGGGAGTTTTTTTATTTCTCCAGAGCAGATAAAATTATTAGGATGACAATAGAATTTTTAAAACAAATTATTTCTGATGACTCGAATCAGCAATAGTGTGACCAGCAGGACCAGGGCAGCCATCGTCCCCCTGCACTCAGTGATGGTGAGGCCAGACCTCGAGTGCTGTATTCAGTTCTGAGCCCCATTGAGTCCAGAGATGGGCAATGAAGCTGGAGAAGGATCTGGAGCACAAGTCTGATAATGAGTGGCTGAGGGAAGTGGGAGTGTTTAGCCCAGAGGAGAGGAGACTTAGAGGAAATATGATCACTGTCTCCAGCCACCTGAAAGGGGAGTTGTAGTGAGGTGGGGATCAATGTCTTCTCCCAAGTAATGTATGATAGGACAAGAGGAAAAGACCTCAAGTTGCACTAGTGGAGGTTTAGATTGGATAGTAGCAAAAAATTCTTCACTGAGAGGGTTGTTAGACACTGTCCCAGGCTGCCCAGAGAGGCAACAGAGTCCTCATTGCTGGAGATATTTAAAAGCCATGTAGGCGAGGTGCTTGGCAGCGTGAGTTTGGTGGTTGGACTCAATGGTCTTAAAGATCTTTTCCAGCCAAAATGATTACAGGCTGAGGCTCTGTAGGCACCTCACAGTGCTGCTTGTTCCATTTCACAAGTCACAGATTCTTTTCCTATATGGTGAAGTGTCCTTTGGAGGCATCCTGGGGTGCTGCTCAGGACAGTTTCTTCAGCCCAGGTGAAAGTGTGTGGATGTGGTAGCTGTGGGACAGAGGGGACCAGCAGCTTGGCAAGTTGTTGGTTTTGGCAGGTTTTCACAGCCAGTCATGGCTTGGGTCCCCCTGTTCCAGTGGCCTGTGTGTTCACAGCACAACTTGGCCTCCACACTAGCAGTTCAGTCATGTCTCACGATTCTTCAATGCCTCTTCACATTGACCTGGTTGATTGCAAGAGCCTGACAGGATAAACTGCTTTGTGGGGTTTTTTTGAGGGAGGAGATTTATACATCTTAAAAGAAGTGTTGCAAAGAATCTGACACTGGCCAAAATGCCTTGATGCCACCATTCCTGACAGTAGCCCATGCTGTGTAAGGAGCTACAGCTTGCCTTTTGCAACATGCTGGTACAGGGTCCTTGGCATGTCCATATGTCATTTCTGAAGTCTTTCAAGACTTCTTTTTCCTCTGAGGGCCTGCACAATCCCAGTGCAAATCTGGTCAATAAACAAAAACAAAGCTAGAAACTGCACTTCTAGCAGGGAGTGTTGGAGACCAGATAGTGCCCACAGTTGTTCCTATGGCTTCTCTCCTCAAACCCATCTTTTCCTGCAGCTGGGGCAAATCTCATCAGAAACACAGGTGTTGCACTGGGATGAATGTGAGCAAAATCACCAAGACCTTGGAGGACAGCTGGTTCCTGAGCCTGTCCTGGTTCCTCCCAACAGAAGCAGCTCTCCTACTTTAGCTATCAACCCTTGAACAATCCATCTCAGTGATTAGCTCATTTCCAGCTCGAGCTTTTATCATAACTGACGGGAAAAAATTGCCTTTTGAGTGGAAGAAAGGTTCTCCCTGTTCTGGAAGCAGAACATGTACATGACACCCTGGCACTTGCATTAAATCTGTTTAATTTGGCTGAACCAGTGTGTTTGGTGCCTGCTGCGTGGCAAGTGAGCAAGCATGGACACACCAACACTTGAGCATCTTCCTGCAGAAAGACCTGGGCTTTGGGAAGGGGAAGAAAGGAAATGGGAAGGCCACTCTTGGGGAGTCATAGTTTGCCATTGCTTGATTAGGTTGATTCCAATAACCCATTAGGGACGAGGTAGGAGGAAGGAGCATCATCTCCTGTGCTTTGCCAGCAAGAACAATTTGTTGCCATTATCAAGTGAGCAGGTACTTTTTTGGACCCATGCACAGAAGCTGCGGGGCCCACTGAAGGCTGGGCTTGGAGGGATGAGAAGGATGTTTTTGCTGAGGAGAGGGGAAGTGTTGAGCAGCTGAGGTGAGTGCAGCTGGTCTTAATCAGTTGAGCCTGGAGGAAGCCGACCTGCTCCCCAGGTAGGGGGAAGAAGAGTCCTCAAGGAGGCAACAAAACTCTTTTAGAGGGGGGAAAGGTGGCACAGTGCAACACAGAAATGCTGTGTGTGATGGCCAGCTGTCCTCAGGCTTTGGGTGGGATTCAGGAGGAGCTGAGCTGGAAACAGATCATCTGTGGATGAGCAATGGAGCTGTGGGGGGCATGTTCCAAAACACTGACCACTCACAGAGTTGTTTCCATGTTCCTCATCCTCACCTTGGTGGATGGTTCTTGCAATTTATCTTGTTTTTAGAGCATATCTTAGATGTAATTTGGAAGAATTACAAATTGGGCAGAAAAAGGCCATCCAGGAGCTTCAGTGTAGTGAGCATGAGTCCCACATGGGCTCTTTTTAGCCAGACAGGTTCTGCCATCCACGCTTGGTTTGATCTTCCAAAATAATAGGGTGTGAACTTTGATATTTCCATGTTGTATGGCAAGAAACAACGTGTCTGTAACAGTTTTAATCCTGGGTATTACCTCTCCTCCAAACTTCACAGATATACTGATATACACACCCTGCCTTCCTGCATGCGGGTGGATAATTAGGAAGAGAAAAAATCCTGTTCTCTGTATGTTGGTACATGTCCTCCTAAGCAATCCCATTTTCCACAGGGATCACGTGTGTCTGAAGCACAGCCATTGCTGGGCATCCTGTGTGCTTTGCATTGCTTTGTGCTCTTAAACAAACAGTGAGACAAATTTCAATGCCCAAACAATTTACACCAGGAAACTAGACGAGAGCATCACAGCCCTGTGCCAATACAGGAATGAATAATGGGTCTGACCTTCCTTAGAGGAAATTTCAGGATGGTGTCAATTGGATATGTTGGATTGAATGATCATGTGGATTGTTACCTTTGATTATTTTAAATACCTTTTCACGATAAAGGTAAAACCAACAAATTAAATCCCCTAATTAAAATCCTCTTGGCTTGGGATGTGAATAGTATGTAAATGTTTCCGTTTGCTAGCTACGCTTCCAAAGCAGGGCTTCAGAAATGCACAGCCTGCACCTCCAGAAGGTAATATTTCTTCCACTGTCCTGACATCAGCCTGGTCAGTTGTCTGTGTCTCCCCACATCATGCTGCTGTAAGTCAGGAAAAACATTTGCACCTTCCTCCAGGTGCATATCAACTATGGACTAAGACAAGACAATGGCAATGCCTCTGTTTCTGCTTTACGTTCTGATATAACTGGATTTTTGTGATGTTAATTGAGTTATTACTGAGAGGGCTGAGTTATTGAGTTGTTAAGAGTACTGGACACAGGCTGAAATCTGAGTGCATAATGGGAATCCCCACAGTGGTTGAAGAGATGGGAGGGGAAATTGGAGTTGTAATTAAATAATTTTGAAGTATCTTCACTGAAATGAATGAGTTTATTTTGGTTTCATTCTCTTGTAAGAATTCTTTATCTTTGGATTCTTTCTTTTTAAGAAAAAAATATCTCTTTCATAACTCTTTAAGGTAAAACTTGAATATTTTTTGGGGGGAAAAACCAATTGTAAAAATTAAGCAGTGGTAGAGAGGTGTGTATGAGGGAGGTGGGGTTTGTTTGGTTTAAAATTTGAGGTTATTCACAGAGTCTTCTGGTTGCATCAAATTTTTTAAAAGGGAAAAAAAAATAGTTGCTGATGAGAGTCGTGTGTGCAGCAGTCCTCAGCATGGCAAATCTTTCTCTAAGGGTCAGGCAGCCCCTCAGATCCACTTCCTTTCCTCAGGCCACATGGTAGTGGGTCGTGTACAAAAAGAAAGACTAACAAGCAGTGCCGTTCCCAGGTTGGGCTTGGCATCCTTCTTTCACTAAGATGTTCAAACCCTGGTGTGCAGTAAATCCTCTGGTGTTATGGGGAATCACAGCAAGTGCAAGTGCAGCCTGGTGTTTTCGTGTGAATAAACAGGGATAAATTCCCAGGATTACTGTGATCACAACAGGTTTATCTCATGTGACATCCTGGGCTGCAGGGTAGGATGATCTCAGTGCCCTGTTATTTATGTAGCTGTGTCCCAAAAGTCTGAAGTCCTGGGGAGTACAATGTCCTTGGGGTGAGGCACTGCTTTTTGTGCCCCCTGACACCAGGAGACATTGGATTAAATGCAGACCAGCTTCCATGGTTCCTAAAAAATGCTGTTTATCGATGCACAGATAGAATTGTTTTAGTTGGAAAAGACCTTTAAGATCATCAAGTCCAAGCACTAACCTCACACTGTCAAAACAAGATTAAACCATGTCTCTCATCACCTCAATTACATGGCCTTTAAATATCTCCAGGACTGGGGACTCCACCACCTCCCTGGGCAGCCTGGGACAGTGTCTAACAAACCTCTTCCTAATCACCAATCTAAACCTCCCCTGGGGCATCTTGAGGACATTTCTTCTTATCCTATCACTCATTACTTGTGAGAAATAATAACCCTCACTTCACTACAGCCTCCTTTCAGGTAGTAGTAGAGAGTGATCATGTCTGCTCTCAGCCTGCTCTTCTCCAGACTAAACACCTCCAGCTCCTTCAGCCACTCCCCATCAGACTTGTTCTCTAGACCCTTCACCAACTTCATTGCCCATCTCTGGACACACTCCAGCACCTCAGTGTCTTTCTTGTAGTGAGAGGCTGAAAACTGAACACTATTTCAAGGTGTGACCTCACCAGTTACATCATCAGATACAACATCCAGTCAAATTTGAGTGTCATGGGGATGCTGCTCTTCATGTCACTGGTGAGATATTAATTGATTCAGCCATTCCTGGCACCAGTTTGCAATTTCCACCCATTTCCACCATATCACAGGAGATTTATAGAAACAACTGAATTGTCAGGTCAATTGGATTATCTCATCACTGTTTTGAATCACCTCTAGGCAGGCTGGGGTGAGATATAAGAACATCTGCAACCTGTCCTGTCTTCAGAGGCTTAAATATATAAATCCAATCCTGCAGAGAGACCTCTGTGGGCACAATACATTCTCCATTATAATAGGAGTTGTCATGTCCTTGGGCATGGCTGTTAAGTGCTTTTAGATGACTGTACAGTAGATAGCATAGTGCTGCAATTTTTGTTCAAGTTCATCTAAATGGCTTCACAGGAAAAAAGAAAGCACTTCAAGAACAGATATCTGGGATGTGATATTTTATTGTTCAACCTCAGTCACGTGCAAATGTGTTTGTTCTTTTGATAGGTGTGGAGTCTCATTCTCTGGAGGTCTTCAAGACCACCTGGACATGCTCCTATGTGACCTGATCTAGGTGACCCTGCTTCTGCAGAGAGATTGGACTAGATGATCTCTAAAGGTCCCTTCCAACCCCTACCATTCTAAGATTCTATGATTCTATGAACTCTTCATTCCTTGGTTTTAAGATGTGTGAAGACCCAAGTGCTCCCAGTAATACGATCTCACAAGTGAAGATGTCATTTGGCAATCCTAGGCAAGTCACTGAAATTAGGGTAAACAGAACAATCCAACTCTTTCCCCTGGCATCAGGCACTGCATACTGAACAAAGAAAGCTTCATTTAGAGGTCTTTAACAGGTATCTGTGTATTCAAGGGGTTTAATTTGAGAAACATGGTGTGGATGAAAAATAGCTGGCTGCTATTTTGGCAGCAAGATTATCCAGAGGCAACCACTGGCAACAGTAATCAGATGAATGATGCGCCAGTTTGCACTCTGAGCTCATGTGAAGGGGGAAAAAAGTCTATGCTTCAGCTGAAGGGATGAGAGGAGATGCTGGAAGAAGTATTCAGCATACAGAGTGTGAGAGGTGTTGACTGGAGCAATGCTGGGTGAGTGCAGGCTGGATTTTGTGCATGGGGCTTTGCAGACAGATGGGGTCAGGCACCGCTGGTAGCAGCTGCGTATAGGGACTAACTCACTTGTGTTCATCAGGCAGGAAAAACAGGGTAGAAACCAAGTTAAATCACCTGCAAAGTCTCAACCTGGCATTTATATAATGGCAAATGTTTAAAGGCCAGTGAGGGATATCCTTAGAGCAGAGAGTGGGTTATGAGGCATAGTTAAGTCTTGATATGTATAAAGTCCTGGAAAGGCAAGGATATGCTTTCAAAGCAAGCGTGTATAGCTGCTCACACTTGTTCACTAACCTCTCCAAAACGTGTCCTGTGGGCATTCCCACACAGCATCAAGCAAATTGCTGATTCAGGAGGAAGCCATGTTGCTGAATGGCAAATGTTCAAGTTACCACTCGCTCTCTGCCCCCTCAGATGGTAAGGCTGCTGGGGCCTTGCTCCAAATCAGCCCTTCCTTCCCCACCTGCCAGTCCCCTCACCCGCCCCATGTTGAATATGGTCCCTCTGATTCACTTTTCATAAACACAACTGCACGTTAATGTGCATACTGAGAAAAGAAAGAGCTTGGGAACACCTGGTGGATGCTGCTGAGGTAGAAACACCTTCAAAAAGCTGAAGCTACAGCATTTTTGTCCTGATGGACATAGGGCTGAGGGTGCTGCTGAGGGCTGTGCATCATCATTGCACCCTCCACCTGGCATAAATTACCTTCAACTTAAAGGTGTAAAGTACTCCTGCTAGTGCCAGCAAAGGGAGGAACAGAAGGTGGGACAAGAGGCCTCTGGGTGTGTGCTCACCTGGGAAGATGTTGAGGGAAGATACACCCAGCAGATTTGTGTGAGGAAAGTCCTTGAGGAAGGGTAGAATGGAAAAGCCTTTTGATTGGCACCAACAGATATGTGATGAAGCAAGGTTTGGTCTTAGAATCATAGAATTGTTGGATTGGAAAAGACCTTTAAGATTGAATCTGACCACTAAAGTCACACTGCCAAGCCTATCACTAAACCGTGTTCCCTCAGTAGCTCATCTACATGGCTTTTAAATACCTCCAAGGATGGGGAATCCACCACCTCCCTGGGCAGCCTGTGCCTGCATTTAACAACCCTTTTAGTGAAGAAGTTTTTGCTACTATCTAATCTAAACCTTCCCTGGCACAACTTGAGGCCTTTTTCTCTTGTATTATCACTCATTACTTGGTAGAAGAGCTCGAACTCCACCCCACTGCAAATCCTCTTCAGGTAGTTGTAGAGAGTGATCATATTTCCTCTCAGCCTCCTTTTCTCCAGACTAAACACCCTCAGCTCCATCAGCTTCCCCTCATAAGACTTGTTCTCCAGACCCTTCACCAGCTTCACTGGTACCTGGGAGGATTCAGCTTGCTCCCTTACTCCTCATTGCAATTTCTGTTAGGAGACTGAGCAATGGAAATGTTAATACAAAATATATAGTTAACATGTAGCATGCTGTATGCTTCTGGGCTGTGTGAGATCCCCTCTCTGTGTGCAGATCCCCATACCACACCCTGTGTGCCTGTACGTTAATTCAAGGCTCATGGATTGTGGGAAAGGCAATTTGTATGTACCATCAGCCTGATGGCTCTTGCTCTTCTAAAACACAGTACAGAAAGAGGAGGTAAAGACACAGGGTTACAAAATGGAATCAAAGCTCACTGTATCTCTTTTGAATAACATTTTAATATAAGAGACCACATGATCCTCTTGTCCTAGGGAAAGATTGATAAGAGACTACAGTTTGGCATTATACTAGGCCTAAGGGAATAGTAGCTGCAAATTAGCATAACAAAGATAAAGTTGCATAATGATTCCCATGCTAATTCATTTTCAGTTAGCAATTTGTTGCAATTTTCAGCTTTTGGGCTGAAATTTTCTAGGCTTGTTTTACACTTGAAAAAAAAGCACATATCCATGTGTGCACTTATTTAACCAAAATACTGTGTTACTAAATTAGTAAGTTATCTCTGCTTCTAAGGAGAGATAGGAAACTATTCTCCTATTATTATTTCTTATAATTCCTACAATGAACATTGATGGAGCAGACACAGCTGGTTTTACAATTTGAAATGTAGTCTCCACATATTCCTTGCAAAGCAGTGTCTGTCTTTGTTAGCAAAGTGCCATAAGTGTTCCAACATTGTAAATCTGTGGTGCACTAAAATTACTGTTAGGGAGCTGAGCTGCAAATGATTTCTGGAGCAGAGCTCTTAACTTAAAGGTGTCTGCAAAAAGCTCTTGTACAGAGCAAAAGTAAGAAATAACTTTGTTTCTGCTGAGCTTGTGAAGGCTTTAGGAAGGCCTGGTATTGATGCCTAATGAAAAGCATAATCATTATTATTATTATGCTATATTACACTTAGAATCATCCAATGTGGAGGGAAGAGGTTCCTGCAAGGAGCTGAAAAGCTGAGCCCGCATTCCTGAGACTTTCTGTAGCACGACTCGGGGCTATGGCAATATTCTTTGTGTGAACCTTTGCATTGGGCACCTTCCATCATCTGCAAGATGAGGAGGAGCAGCATTATCTCATCTCCCCAAACTGTCTCGTGGGGGTCATTCTCTGCTGCATGAGGTAACCCGTGTGCGGGGCTGGTGTTGCAACAGCGCGGCCAAACACGTCTGGCGCACAGGGCCTGATTTCATAGGAGCTGTTGCTCTTCTCTTTGGTTTCAGAGTTTTTAAAGGGTTCTTTATTTGTTTGGTTTGGTTTTTTAGGTCTGCAAAGCTAACAAGTTCAGCCAGCCAAAAGTCTGGTTTCAGAGTTGCATCAATTGCTCGGGAATCTTATTTTTCTTTTATAAAGAGTAACCATGGGAAAGTCTGTTCCAAATCCCTTGTGCTTCTACTCCTTCTCCTCTGGGACTGGTCTGTGGTATCCCAGAGAGAGCAGTCAGCTTGGGTCTGGTAGCCCTGTAGCATTGGGCTGGTAATGCTCATTTCTCATTTTGCTTTATAACTACCAGTAGCATGTCAGCAAGGATGGAGAAATGAACTTATTCACTGAGGTTGGTGAATTCAGATCATAAGATGCAAGAAGCCGTCTAGTAGAGACTTGAAACCCAAACCAGGTCTCTCCAAACCACAGATCCACTGTGGTGCACATCAGGAGAGCTGATTGGAGAGATATAGGTTAGGAACATTGATAAAGCCTCCAGTTTTCATGTGTGGTATTTAAAACCCTTCTGTGTGATGGAAACCCGGTGCTGTACCCAACCCAAGGCTTGTTAAGTGTGACTCACTCATTTTGCATTTTAAGGATAGAATTTTTATGAAAAGCACTTGTGTGAGTTAATCTCCCCTCTGACTATTTGGGGACCCACTCCCACATCCCATCTGAGCAGCTGGACTGAATCTCTGCTTGCCTGTGTTTGTGGGTGCAGCTGAACCAGCATCAACCTGGTGACCTCCAGCTCTGAAAGGCACTGAGGGTGTGTGATGCTAGAATATAAGGTTAATGTCATTATACTGCCATAGTAAGACAGGTTTATGTCTCTATCAGTTATAGTTTCTAGTATATCAAAGCCAGTCAGAATTGACTTCACAGGTTGATTGTACTCTTAGTGGCATAGTTTTAAACCTAATATGAGATGTTCGAATGGCAATGGTAAAAACGGTGAAAGTGGGTTTGAAATGTATCCTTTTATTATTAAATTGCATTTAAATGCAGATCTTGTCATTTGAGCTGGTGGAATTTCCCAGTGGCACATGAAATTAGATCTTTGTATTTGTTTTTATTTGCTATCTGCCATTCATTTTGTTTACCTTGGTTAAGTTTCCAATTTTCCTTTCATATAGTCTCTGCATACTGATTAAACATACTTGGTGGGAACATTCTTGCTCAGTGTCTGGTTTGTAGGAAGATGCTTTGTTAAGCTGAATCTACAGAGATCCCAGGCCCAGAGACTGTAAATAGCCATCTTCACTGGAAACTTGAGATATTTTTTCCCCTCTTAAAATCAGGTCCACTAGTAAATATCACAGCCTAACCATCACAGCAGATAGAGCCAGGGTAATAGCCTGAGTACTTTATTTAATGGCTAAAGTAGAAAACATGGGGATGGAAACTGTATTCTTGCTTCTGCCAGGAGTTTCATCACATCACAAATCCCTACTGTGCCCATGTAGGCTAACGGTGATTTGCCTCTGCACACTGTTATGCACCTCATTGAGCTCTGTCTTGCAAAACTTAAAATCCTCAGACAACTCTAAAAGCTGCTTCAGCACAGACCATGCTCCTAAACTACTCTTCTGATCTGCAGTGCTTCTTTTACTGTTGCTGAAAGTACTTTTTTTTTCATAAGCTGAAACTTGTTATCAGCTCAAAAGTTTTGCTCTTTGCTCGAGAAGTGGACTCTTAACTCCCACCATAAACTATTAGCAAAGCCATTGACACCACAGGTGCAAGCCCACTCCTGCACTTACTTCTGCTGGCAAAAGAAAGCCAGCTTTGAGGAGCAAAATGTTTGCTTCAGTTGTAATTATCTCCTGTTCAAAAGCCAGGACTGTCACAGGAGTTTGTTTGGTTGATTGTTATGGGTCAGATGAAGCTGATCATGGTTCCAATTCATGTCTATACTATGATAATTGGCTATCAAGGTGTATTTTGGATGTCAAGGATATGCCCAGGTGCTTGTATGTTTCAGTGACTTTCCACTTAATTTTAGAGTGCTTCTCTGCCTTGTGCTTGATCAGAAACTTGTCCCCTTCCCACTCTGAAACAACATTCATACAGTTTAAAGTTTTAGACAGGCTATGCCACTCATTCCTGCAAGTAACACATATATGTGTTTAATAGCTAATATGTCCTTCTAGGAGGCTAGAACTATCTTAATACTTTAGAGGACATGGACTGTGTTCATAAACAAGCATTTTCCCCATTAAGGCAGGCAACCCTTTGCTCAAGGAAAATGTGTTTCATGGGGGAAAGAAATTTGTTCCTCAAAACCAATCCTGAATACATCACAGTGAGGTGCTGTTTTATTCCTGGGGGAGGTCAAATGACCAAGTGAGCCATTTGTCTGTTATAGCAAGCGTCCAGCATCAAGGAAACCTTGCTGTGCTGGGCAGCAGGGCAGGAGGACATTTACCTGGGTTGGACACAGCACTTGCTTGCCTTGGGAGACTGATACTTTCCATAGAGCACAGTTTTTAACTAGTTTTCATGGTAAAAGGCATCAGAAGTAACTTCCTTGCAGGCAGCAGTACTGAAAAGTGTCCAACGAGTATTCCCAAGGGATCTATGGTTGAGTCTTATTTTCCCAGCTCTGCTTCAGCCAGTCACCCCAGCTGGCACCTTGTGACTCCAACCTGGGGCACAGCATGAACACAAGGCAACAAAGCAGAAGGGGAACACAAAGCAGATACTTCACTAGTTGGCTTCTTGCAGTTGCTTGCAGAAGGGTGGTGTTATTTATAGGTGTAGTCATCAGTGTGCTAAGGAGGTCATCTCACCATAACAAGGGAGTGACTAGCACATGCATGTGGTAACACTCTATTCTTGTCCAGCATAAAGCACATTTCAGTATTTACGTGACGTTAGGGTATTGCCCTTATAAACCTTAAACCTGTGTTGGATTTGCTGAAGGGATGGGGAAGTGATGGTTATATGGCTTCAATCCTAAGAGACTTTGAATCCTGCATTTGATGGGAGATGTCCACACAATATAATGAAGCTGGGCTTGTAAGATTTGTCTAGTACAGCATATTAGGTCTGTGGAGGAGAAACAGACCTGGGACATCATTCCATTTGGTAGCCTTTCAGGTCACTGTAGTAAAACTGGTTGTCTAAGAAGATTCTAGGCAGCTGGAAGTACCCAGGAGAGCTGAGAATGAGATGCTAATAGCAGTGAGGCTGTGTGAGTCCTCCACTGTGCCCCCCCAGAGGCGTGGAATGTAGCCCAAACTGCAGTGCAGTGAAAAAAGACCATAAGGATGGTTAGAGAACAAATGAACCAGTCAGCGATGTCTTCATATGTGCCAAGTAGTGGAACAACACTTGAAAAGGTGACTAAAGCCACAGGAATGAAAAAGCTGAATATGATGATATGAGAAGGCCTGGTTAATGCAGGTCATGAAGTGCTTTCAATGAGCTGCTTTAACCAGGAAAGGGTTGTAGGTGAGGAAAAGCTTTGCTCCATGCATTTCATCAGTTGAAAAAACAAATAGAGGTGAGGGAAAGGAATGAGGTGGAGACTAAACAGGGACAGTATTGTATTGCCCCGTAGCACACAGCTTGAGGTGCAGGCCACTCTGCTCTGGAGAGGGGGCTGAGATAAGCTGCCCTGTTAAAAAGATGAAAGACAAGGAGCATCATGGTCATGCAGGAGCTTTGGGTTTTCCTTTCAGTGCAAAAAAAGAGAAGGAAAGACTCAGTAAAATGAAATAGTGAGGAACACAAAACCAATAGGAAGGTGGATGCTTTCATGCAGCACAAGCCTGATGGGTCACACATGCATACCCCTGTCCCTGAGCTAGCCTCAGAGAGTGTGGGATAAAGTGAATCAGGACTCGACTGAGCACGCTTTGTTTGCTCATATTTTGTATTCATTAATTCACTCGTTCATTCATGAGCTGCCTTAAGCTGTTGCTAGAGTTAACTCCTGAAAGGGGTACACTAACACTTCCTCGAAGAGCTGTGCAGTTAACAGTCCCTCAGGGAGTGCTGAGAGGAATGCAGCAATCAGTGCTTAACTCATTCTGTTAGTAACTTTTTTGCCTGTATCTCATGGAGAGTTTATTTTGGCAACTGTGGAACATGAAGTAAAAAAGAGTATTTCAGTTGTAAGTATTGCGTATCTTTGTGGATCTGGCTGTCTGGATGAGACAGGACAGGCTTGTATGCTGAGAGCAATGGATGGACTCAATAGACAGAAGGACAACACTTTCCTACTAGAATCAAGGAAAAATATTCTTTGATGCCCAGTCTAGCTTGACAGTAGGTAGAAAATTGCAGACTGGTATTTTTAAGTGGAATTAATCCCAGTGAAAGATTTGGATAGAACTTAACAATGAATGTGGAGCTATATTCACCTCCAGAAAGGACAGAGTTGTTTCTACTGTGTAATAGCTTGAGCGTGTCAGAAATATTGCTCTCCTTTGGGAGACAAGGCACAGATGTATTTTTTGGCAAGGCAGCAAGGTAGGGCAGTTGTGGGTTGGGTGGTGGTTGAGAAAAAGTGTCTACTCAACTTCCTATCAGGTGAGAAAACCTGCAGAACCTGGTACAGCTCCCACCATCCTTAGGTGGTCAAACACTAAGCTCAAAGAGAAGCACAACATCAAAATAATCCTTCTCTTGCCACTCTATTGATGAGCAAAGAATGAGCGTCTTACAAAGCTCTTTTCAAGAACTAGCGCAAACCAACAGTTATAGCATTGTGTTGCAAAAGCTCATGGGAGTGCTGTGTAAGCACATTGTCTACTCTTCTGGTTTTGTACCTGTTTCCTGCGGCAAAGGAGTTGAGAGGGTGTCTCTGTATAAGCCTCCCTTGCTTGGACCACAGTGGCAAAGATGATGTAGCAGGTAGCATCTAACAGCCCTGTAGATATATATCTTCAGTGATACACCACTATTAGTGTCCCCAGAAAAAGCCCATGGGGTAGCCCTCAAAGGAGAAACTGGTTTAAACAACTGTGTCCTCATTCATCTTGCATCAAACTCCACCATTCTGGGACGAAGGTCAAAAGCTGAAGTTCATCAGATCTGCTCGATACCTCACGACAGTTGGTAGCATTACTTTATCTTAAGCTTTGGTGAGTGTGCAAAGCAGTTCCCACAGTCATCTTGTTGATTTAACTGTCTCAACCCCTTTTGTTCACATTGCCCAACAGCCCTTCAAACTCTCAATCTTGTAAGGCGCAAGGAATCAATAATCAATGCAGACCAAATCCTTTCAGCCAAACCTGAATAACCATTTAGTGACAGTCCTCTGTTTAACTGGGGTATTTTCTTCTACAAATGATCAGAAAGTTTGTCCCCTAGAAGTGATTTTTGCTGAGCTCATAAGTAATTTTAATTCTCATGACTGTAGAATGTTTTGTTTTGGCAGCTGCTCTGTCCAGTCTCGTTAATTTCTTTCTTTGTGAGCTCTGAAGAGCCTGGATTAAGGTCCAGCAAGTGTTGACCATAGCAAACATGAGAGAAGAGCAAATCCTTTGTTTTTCTCTTGTCTGTCTCTCTGAGGCTGGGTTTGGTGCTGCAGAAATACCCCCTCCCTCCATGCAGCTCTTCAAGCAATAAACCTTTCCTATCTCTTCCATAGAGCATCTGAGGATGGATGGAGATGTCCTATAGGGTCAAACCTACCTGCGTTTCGGTCGTGCAAGCTTCTTGCTGCTTTTGGAGGGTCATGATAGGTTGAATAGTACAAGCACAGAACATAATAGGCTCCAGGATGAATATAAAACACAGAAGTTTTGGTGGGTTTGCTCTGTTGATCTTTCTATGAAACATCTGTTTCTTCTCAACAGTAGCAACAGGCTAGATGTTGCCTTGATCTATTATTACGATTCCTCTTTGTATTACTGTTAAGGGCTAACTGTCAATGGCAACATCTCTCCTGTCGACTGTACAAATTGTTGCGAGCTGGCCCTGACACAAGCAGCAAAACCCTTCTTGTTTGACTGGCAGATCTACCCCATCTCTGCAGTTTCCAGAGCAGCTCTGAAAGCTGCTGTCCCCTGGGAATGCCCATGTGCTTGAGTGAAGGCCCAGAAACACTGCCGTCTAGAAGAAAGCTTAGTGCTGCTCTATGTTTTGTAGTCCTAGGCACTTTTTTCAACTAGACAAATCCTGCAGACCTCTCCTTCTAATTTCTTTCCCTGGTGACTACATTATGGTGGTAGGAATTTGCATTTTTCCTTTTCTTGGCAACATTATCATGATTCCAATGTCATAAGAAAGGATTTTGGTTGAGAGTCGTGAGGAGCACTGACATTATTACAGCAATGGACACCAAGTGGTTAAATATGTTTAATTACTTTGTATGTCTTATATCTGAATCACATATTAACTGCCAAACAACTAATACTCCATGAACTCCTACAATTGCAGACAAAAGCTGTAAGAATGCCTCAGATAAGCTTTATCTTGGTCAATGTTTATGCAAAGAAAGCTACTTCAAATGAATTATTGCAGGTTTCCTCCTTCCCTGAGCAAATTCCTATATTCAGTATAAATTATGTGCCTGTGAATTCTGAATTATTTGTGTTCCTGTGAAAAGGTTTTTCTTCTGTACACTCTGTGCACTTCCTATTATTCCATGCCCAGAGAATTTCTTTCCAGTGGCTGGGCTCACTCCAAATCTATCTGTGGCCTGTGAAAAACTGATCACAGTAAACTCTCAGACTATTTCAGCTGTGTCTGTGTGTGTGCACTTATCCTGAGCTTGACTGAGCACTATTACAGAAGACATGGGGATGGTTTGTTTTCCTGTGGCTGCATCTGCTCCATGATACTTCCATGACTCGTAGATTTTACTCCAATTGAGTATTTTATTGAAGTAAGGACTGATGAATGTACTTTAAAAGAATCTGGAAAACAACAGATCATTGCCCACACCCACATATGAAATCAAACCTGTGTTGTAAATAGCACCTGTGATTATCAGAAACAAAAATATTTTACAAATGTAATTAATTTATTGATGTTTAATGCTGTCATAATCATCTATGTTTCTGTTACTGATTTTTGTTGATTGTTGTGAACACCACAGTATTTTGGCTTTCTACAGCACAAGGGAATACTAGAATGGAAAGCTGCACAGTTTCTAAAAGCTGTCATGAAAACACTTCCATTAGTGGGTGGCCAAATAAAAAGATATTCAGTAAACATGAGAACAGGCATATAAGGGCATGCTTGCATGGATGGATGCAAGCAGATGTGTGCTCCTCTCTTGCTGTCCAGGCCAACTGGGCACAAGCCAGCTTCATCCAGAAGCCATGAAGCCACATTCATGAAGCCAAGTGCTGAGCTTAAATGTTATAGCCTATCTATTAGGAGTGTGTTTGAGTTCCCCTCAAGTAGCCAGATAGCTCATGCAAGCACGGTGCGATGCTGCAGCCAGCTCCAGTCCAGCTGGCTGGGAAGGCAGACAGAGGAGCCTGCATGTGTCTGCACCCGTCTGTGTAGACATGCCCTGAGCCAGGCTGGGTGAAATCTGGAACCTCAATTAAAAACTATGTTAATTAATTCAATAGGCCAAAATTTCAACTGCTGTCGGCATGAATCTGTATTGGACAAGAAGGATGTTTTTTCTACTTCCTCAGCAGACAAAATAATAGAGTTTGGGTCTTTGAAGTTGGAGATGACAAAATTCACTTAGATTGCTTCTGTTTTAAAAGGTCTTTCTTTGTGTTTTCATCTCAGATTTGGTGCTTGTCTGGTTCCCATCCCCACAGCACCCAGACACCTTGTAGTCTTTGATGTACAAGACTAACAATGCCCCTGAGAGAAGGGAACGTGCTGTTTTTTATGTTGGATAGATGGGGAACACAGGCCTAGAGACAAGAATGAGCTTTCCCAAGTCTACATGCTTCCTCATCCAGTGGCATCCTGAAACAGTTCCTCAAGGAGCCATGAAGTATCTCAAGCCTCTTTCAGGACCTCCTTTTGGGTCTTTTTCATACAGTAAGTTCATTGCCTTTGTTTTTCTAAACTCTGGAACAAGTCATGCACTGAGCTGGCATCATGAAGTCAACATGGGCAGGCCCCTCTGCACCATGGCCACTAGTAGACATGCATGGCCAATACGTGCTCTCCTGCCCTGGCCTGTGACCATCCACACAGCTTCAGTATTAGCAAATGCTGTGTCACAGATCTGCATTAACTCACACTCTCTGAGCTGGTGTCCTGGCACCATCTGAGGAACACATGAGCACAGGGCTGTTCCCAAAACTCATCCTCTTGGGATGGGGAGAACATCCACTTGGCCAACCTCTCCTGCGTTCCCAGGACTAGGGAACGGCCCTTTGCTCTGTTTTATTTGGCCTTTTAGGCATTGTATCACTTCATTTGCAAAATGCCCTGTAGACTTCCCAGGGAAGCAGTTTGGCCTCTCGCTCAGATGGGACGGGATGGGATGGGGGGAGGAACCTGTGCCGTGGGAAAACATCTCAATTACAAGCCCCAATGAGGGGAAGGGATTTCATAGCGATGACCTGCAGATAGCAAAGCAGGCTGAATCAGTGCAATAAAGTATTATCTAAGGAGATTGCCATAATGTTACAAAAATATTTCTATGCTGTTTTTCCACCAGTGCTGTCAGAGAAGTGGAACTAACAAGCCATGCATCCTTGATGGGATTATCTGAGTATCATAGAATCACTATGACTGGAAAAGACCTTTAAGATCACCAAGTCCAACCACTAAGCTCACACTGCCAAGCCCACCACTAAACCACTTCCCTCAGCACCTCAGCTACACAGCTTTTAAATATCTCCAGGGATGAGGACTCCATCACCTTCCTGGGCAACCTGTACCAGTGTCTAACAACTAAATCTCTCAGTGAAAAAGTTCTTCCTAATGTCACCTTCCCTGGTGCAACTTAAGCCCATTTCCTCTTGTTCTATCACTCTTAGGAGAAGAGACTGACCCAACCTCATTGCAACTCCCCTTTCAAGTAGTTGGAGACAGTGATCATGTCTCGGCCTCCTCTTCTCTAGGATAAACACCCCCAGCTCCTTCAGCCACTTCTCATCAGACTTGTTCTCCAGATCCTTCACCAGTTTTGTTGCCCATCTCTGGACACCCTCCAGCACCTCAGTGTCTTTCTTGTAGTGAGGGGCCCCAAACTGAACACAATATTTGAGGTGCAGCCTCACCAGTACCGAGTACAAGGGGACAATCACCTCCCTGGCCCCACTAGTCACACTGTATTGATTGTGGGTAATTGACTTGGGTAAAGCCTCTGAGCTGTCACAGCTTTGCTGGAAGTATGCAATGAGAAGAGCTGGGATGTGATATGATGTGAAATAGCAGGGACTCGTATTTGAGGACCTTGTGGTTGGCATGGGCATTCATCTTGTTTCAGGCAGCACAAGCAGGTCAACAGTCTTTGCAGGTGCAGAAGAGGGGTGTATGTTTAAGGTGCTGCTTGATTCCCAAGGTAGGCAGATGCACTTTGAAGCAGCTGAGGTTGCTGAGCTGTTCTCATGGCCTAAGGACAGAAAACGGGGCTGAGCTTCAAACAATGAGTTGAATCCTGCCCTCTTTGAAGTCATTGGCAGAAATTCCCAGTATCAGCTATGAGGTCTGTGTGTCTGAAGGAGCTACAGCAGAGCAAAGCACCTTGTCTCCAGTTAGCCAGTTTAACTGGAGAGCTTGGGACTGCCTGGTCCGGGGGGACACTTAGGGCACATGAGCTACGTTGGTCAGGCTGACATACAGAGGTATTCGTGCAGCCAGGCTCAGAGGCCTCGTTAATGCTCCCTGTTAATATTTATTACACCATATCCCTATTTCCTCCTTTCCTTGAGAGCCCATGTGTAACTGCTGAGAACAGCCCCTAGTCCCAGGGTGTATGGACAGTTTAATGGGCTTCAAGCAGGGTTTTTAGTGTGGAAAATTAGAAGCATGAAATATCTCACAGAAACAGAGACAGTTGGATCTGGAAGCTGTGGAAGAGGGAGAAAATATTGTCAGCCAGCTTGGCGTGGGGATGCCTGTGTGTGTGTGTTTGCACAGCTCTTTCTCACAGACATCTTCAGCTGCTCTACACACAGTGCCTGGCACAGTCAGCCACAACTGCCAGTGTGGTGAGATACAACAGTCAGAGGAGCTCATGTAACTGATGGTTGTTGGCCTTGACTGTTATATCAATAAAATGGCCCTGTATCTTCTACCTGCTCTTGTTGGCTTGACTTGTGCTCCAGTTTGCATGACCTGGCACAAAGTTGTAAGTATTAATACAGTGTGCTGCAGCCATGCAAGGGGCAGGACGGTGGAACATCACAGCTCTGGGTATATCACACTGGCCCAAACAAACAAAGATAGTTGTAAAAATTTCCTGTATAGTCACTGATGATACCAGTGAGCAAGAACCCCAGATATTAGGCTGGTCCTCTGGCTATCCCCACATCCTCTTATGTCAACACCAACAGGGTCCAGAAAACTCAAATGAGATGCTGGCCAAGCTTGCCTTCATTTCTCATGGCTGCAAAGGCACAAGTTGCCTTGGGTTTCTGATGCCTAGCATCTGCTCCAACAGCAGTTGTGTGCACTGCTGCTCCCAAGGAGTGCTGCTGCTTCTTCCTTGGCTGGATGGATAGTCCTAGCTGGGTTGAAAGGCAACACTATGGCTCCACGATGAGTCCATTTCTTTTGAATTTGTTTCCTGTTACACAAAATATCAGGCATTTCTGATGCCATCTCACATTTAGACCAATATAGTAGATGTCTGCAAGACTGCAAGTTCTCTGAGACTGAGCAGCCCATAATTTGCCCTCTGCTTATTTCTCTACTGCTGGTCTCTGTAGTCTGTTCCTCCCCCGCCAAGTCAGATTTGCTGCTATCAAACTTCTGCAGCTGACATATCTCTAATCATCCCTTCATTGCAGTCTATCTTCTGTAAACAATTAGTGAACCCTCTTTGGGATTTGGAGTTATTATGCTAACTTCCTAATTATTTAATTTTTTTTGGCTCTTTTATTGCTTGGCAAGAGAGATTTAGTGGCCAGAAGACATTAATACTCTTGGTCTCCAAGTTCCTGGGCTTTGGTTAATTACTCCAGCTGAAATCTGTTGATATTGGATGATTTCTGTGAGTTTATTGTGTGAGTTTTGTGCTACATTTAACAAAGGAGCAATAAATGAGCTAGGTGGCAGGCATATTTCTGTGACTGAAATTGCTTTCCCCTTTGGAACAGGATCCAAAGACAGCTGAAGTGAGTAAGATTCTTGCCACCAACTCAGTGGGTGTTTGCTTTGGTCACTGATGAAACATATCAGGAGGATTATCACCCAGTCCCTTATGGTTAAGACTACTTTTCTCTCATTGCACTCTGAGCTACTCTTGGTTGCATGATGGTCCTAGGCAAGAGCTGTTGGTGAGAAGCCTGGGCTACTGAGCCTAGATCTCTTCTTGGGAGTTTAGAGGTACCTAAACAATGCAAACTGTGCTCAGCAATTTTGCTTGAGAAAGCCTTTTCCCTGAGGGATTTTTGAATTTGACTGATGATTTTGAATTACAACCTACACAAAACCAGAGCACAGCCATTAACAGGATTCGCTGCATAAGATGACTCTAGGAATCTCAAAATCATCTTTGGTTGAGCTCAGATACATGCACCACAACAAACTGACTCAGACTAGCCTGTTTTGACTGGGAACGTTGGCTCTCTCCTTTTATCTCCTCGGGTTGTACCATCATTATATCTACATGCTGAAAGCTTTCTTTGTTAAACTGGTAAAAACTAGTTACTCATCAGACTTGGAAGGGGTCTGCTGTCCTGCCCTGGCAGGCTGTAGCTCCCAGCTAGTCTACGGCACCATGTTCTTCTGAACTCTGAGGAAAAAAAGGTTCCTCCCACCATTTTTCAGGCATTTCAATGTCACCATTACATAATTCATGTACTGTGCAAGCCATGTTAGCATGGCTGTTTTTCTTGATTACTCCATATTATAGTACTGTGTCAGCATATTTGCTTGTTTTCTTTCCTGTTAGTTTCGAAGAGCTTGGCTCAAACCTTTTCATGTGTTAGTGCTCTCATCTGGCCAAAGCTATGGGTCACTGTGTGAATAATTTTTATACAGAGAAACTGAGCATCCACACAGTGGACTGGGCACTGTATGGGATGGGGAAGGGCTGAGGAAACACTGAGGTCTGGTGCCCAGATTGGCCATGGACTAGGTAATCTGTAAGGTTCCTTCCAACCCAAACCATTCTGTGATTCTGTGATTTGTCCCACCCTGTTATAGCACCAGAAAAAGGATCCTTGCCTTAGGACTTTGCTGGCCAGGGATCCCTTTTTCCTCAGTGGAAAGAGTCAGAAGAGGGAAAATTGCATTTTCAGTGGTTGTTTACCTTCTGGAGAAGCCCATCTCTGGCCAGTGGCCACGGGGGAAGCTTAATGAGACTCTTATCACCCGCACCACCTCAGAGAAGTGTCTGCTCTTGCCCTTGGATGTTACTTCTACATGGACTAGAGGTGTCTCTTATGTCTGGAGGCCCAAAGCTCAGACTTGGTCTGGTGCCCAAGAAGGGTTAATCACTTCTGTCTGTTGAAGAACTGCAGAAAGCAGTAATGCTATACTTCCCCTCCGCCTCTCCCTAGGACAATAATTAAAGTATTCATCTGAGGCATGGGAGACTCCCATGAGTGCTTTTTGTCTGCCTGATGGGACTTGAACTTACTTTCCCCAAAGAAATGTCCAAACTCAGCTCTCAAAGCTTCTCCCAGGCTCTAAAACTTTTAAAGATGTTCTCATTTGTATAAAATAATTAAATTGTCACTGGAGCGGTGCAGACCTCTCTCCTTCTCAGCTGAAACACCTAATAACAGGGTGTAATGATTCATGAAACCCGCCCACACAAGCTGTGGCTTCTGTTTGAAGGTCTGAGATCTCAAAGCCTACCTCCACCAGAAGCTCTCTCTGGCTGGGTTACCAACCCCCACCAGGGCCTTTCCATCAAACAACAGGGTGCATTAATTGGAAATGGTCCTCTCTTCAAGTGCAAGCATCATGGGCAGTACTTCAGGTCCCACAGTACTCTATTCAGGAGGAGTCACCTTGCCTGTGGGGACACCAGGCAGCTCTCTGCAGCACATGGATGAATGGCATTTGAGTGAGGCAAAGCTTAAAATAAAAGGCTGGTGTGGAGGGCAGGCTTTCCTCAGCTCAGCCTCTGAGCAAACGACCTGGCTCAAGAGCCTCACGAGAGCAAATGAACCTCATCAGGAAGGTGAATTTTATGTGCTCCAGCTCAGTTCTGATTTTCAAGCTCTCTTTTAGCAAGACCACGAGCTTTCCAGCGCCTCTGTACCATAGGTTTACTGCTGAGGGCAGCTTGGTGGGCTGTGAAGACTTAGGCCCCTTCTGTAGCGAGTATAATATTTCAGTCTGAATTAGATTTTCATATTAACATTGATATAAATAAGCAGTAAAAATTTTTCGAGCCGTCAGTAAGAAGCACCGTATTTCATCAATATTTGAACGGGGATTCATTAATGTTCTAGTTTTACTTTAACACATTCTTCTAAGCTTTAAAAAAAATCCATTCACTTTGCAGTAAAAGGTTTTATTTTCTGTTTGAGGGTGTTCTATTTTAAACACACACATTGTGTGTGACTTTATATATTTTTATATACATATGGGTAGGCAGAAAATATGTGTAAGTGTGTGTGTATTTTATATAACATAGGCCTGTGTGTGTCTGTATTATATTTGGCCTGTATCCACTCTGGCCTGACTGCCCTGAGCTTAGAAACTAAACAGTTGCAGGCATGGCTGGTGCTGGGATGGGGGACCACCTGGGAACCTGGGTGCTGCGGGGACCGGCCAAGGAGTCGTGGTTAAACACGTGGTGAGTTTTGGGCCGCAAAAATGGAAAGACTTTGTTTGGCAGTGTTGTGGCTGTTGAGCTGACGGATGGGAGTTTGAAAAAGGAAAAAAAGAAAGAAAAGAAAGAGAAAATATATCCCTCCTCCTTGTGTCTGGGTGTGGTGCTTTAGATGTCTGAACAGCAGAGCCTCCCTACCCTCCGGAGCTTACACTCTGAGGCCTTGAACCTGAGAAAACAAAAACAAATATGTTTAATGGTACGCGTGTGAGAACTTGCATAACTGTGTGCAGGTCTGGAGCCTGGCTGGGAGCTCTGTGTAGGGAGTGGGAGCAAAGCCCATGTTGGGCACTGGGGGAGGCTGCAGCGTGGTGCCCTGTCACTGTGGGCTGTCCCCCCACTCCCACAGTTTGCCTTTCTGGCTTGAGTGTGGTGAGGATGTCACCAGTGCTGGCAGCAGGGAGGAAAGAATCAATCATAGAATCATAGGGTCATAGTATAGTGGGGATTGGAAGGGACTTCTAGGGATCATCCAGTCCAACCTCCTGCTAAAGCAGGTTCCCCTCGATCAAGGGGCATGGGAACGTGTCCAGGTGGATTTGGAAACCTCCAGAGGAGACTCCACACCCTCCCTGGACAGCCTGTGCCAGGGGTCACTCACGCTTGTAATAAAGTGTTTGTTTCCTTTGTGTTTGAGTTGAACTTTCTGTGTTCCAGCTTATGTCCATTACCCCTTGTCCTGTCAGTGGACACTGCAGAAAAAAAGTGTCTCTCCATCCTTCTGACATACACCTTTCAGGTACTTATACGTGTTGATGAGGTTCCCCCTCAATCTTCTCCAGGCTAATTAGCCTCAGGTCTCATAGCCTTTCCTCGTAAGAAAGATGTTCCAGTCCCTTGATCATCTTTATAGCCCTGATGTGGCCTGGGAGCAATTTTTCGTTTAAGAACCAGAGCTGGTTTTACTTTTTTTGTATTGATGTGCAGGTATGAGTGTGCTGAAAGAAGTGTGCCTGTGTTTTCTGCCATCCCGTCCCTTTGCAAGCACCTGGGGAGGAGCACACAGAAGGAGTATCATCCCAGGAGGTTCATCAGAGGTTTGAGGGGAGAATTTTGTTTTGGTTTACATCACTCCTGGACTCTCTTTTTCCTGGCCTTCCCTATAGATAGGATTGTGTGTTCTTGTAAAGAAGCCCAATGAACCACAGTACATGGCTGTGGGGCAGCCTGTGAAGATGCTTGTCCTGACCAGGCTTTGGGATGCTGCTCACCACCCCATTACCTCTGCAATCAGTGAGATGTATTCCTGGGGATGCTTTGCAGAGATGCAAGCATATAGAATCATCATAAAATGGTTTCAGTTGGAAAAGACCTTTAAGACTATCAAATCCAATCACTACAGCATCTGCTGTATCGTGTGAAACCTTTTGCACAACCTGCCTCCAGTACTTTGGCAAGGATGATAACTCACAGGGAGTTATTTATAACTATATAGATAGCAGGAGCTGGTCCTGGTGCTGTGTCTGGTGGGTTTAACCCCTCTGGTGCATTGCCCACAAAGGCCTCCTGGACAAAAGCAGAGATATGAATAAGGGCTAAGGATCATTACCTTGGGCAACAAAGGCAGTCCGGAGAACAAAAATAGCACAGAAAGAGCCCACAAAAGGCAGAAAATCCTTCCTTCCTGCCAGCTTCTCTCCAGGCTTTGCCTCCAGCACAGGGGAGTGCAAGGGCAGGCAATGCCCTGGACGAAGAGGCTGCAACAAAGAGCGCATCAGCACGTCCCCGGCCCCGGGCTACCTTTGCAGCCCCGCCATGCCCTTCCCTGAATGCTGCCCCATTGTGCCGGGACACAATGGCTGAGAACCCCACGGTGACACTGAATGAGTTACAATGCCAACATCTGTGTGACAGTTTCTTTGCCGGGTAATGGAGAAGAGGCAATAAATTCCTGATAGGCTGACTTGGGAGAGCAGTCACCCATGGCAGGGCCGGGGCACGCAGGGGATGGAGCGGCCTATTTACGGCTGCCGCATGTGTCCCCAGCTCCCTGCCTGCGCCTGGAAACGGGGGGTCAAATGCTGTAGCGCCCCTCTGACACGGCGCTGGTGAAAGTCAACAGAGAATTAGGGACAGGCAGCAGCCACCGAGCCATTTAGCTCATCTTCTTCTTGCCGTCTGCTCTTTGTTCAGCTTAACGTGGATTGACCCGGTGATTGTTGGACTGTCTAATTCTTCGAGCCAGAGCCTCGATGCCTGCTTTTGGGGGGGGGGTTGTGTGGGGTTTTTTTTGTGTTTTTATTTTAATGAAATTACTTTCTCCAGCTGCCTCATCTTCTCCAAAGGGGTGAAGCAGCCCGCAGGGGCCATAGGAATTAATGACAGTTGGAAGTTTGAGGAATGTGGCTTGAGGTAAAATGGGCTACAACTTACATCTGGCCAGTGCAGATATCAAAGCTACACTCTGCCTACTCACTTGGATAAGGAGCAACAGGGAATGGATATTTTCTGTGTAAAAAACAGCTATTTGTGACTTTAAACCTGACTACTTATGCTCTTAATAAAGCCTTGCTCTTTATCTAACACAGACTGTGGTACCACCCTGTGTACTTAGGGAAATGCTCTAGTGGTTGACAGGGCTAGGACAAAGGCTGGACTGGATGATCTTAAAGGTCTCTTCCAGCCAAAACTATTCTATGACTGTATGATTCTATGACTCTTGCATCAGGGCCATCCCACTTGGCTGAGGTACAGCAGCTCTTTAATAAGAATGCAAAACTCTAACTTTGGGCTGAGATTGTATTTTCTTTTCCCATCACGTATCCAACTATTCAATAGCAAAGATGAGTTGCCTATTAAAAATAAGCCCTGGCATTTACATTTAACAGTTTCCTGAGGATCTTTTAAGAACAGAAGTGCTGATTAATGATCCTGTCACTGATTAATTATCTGACTTGTAAGAGGCCACGTCTATCTACACGGCAGCACGATTCCATGTGTGTTTAAACATTCTTTCTGCTGCATTATACATCATCCTCTTGGGACTACTCCCCATCTGACTTGGGAAGCATTACAACTTTCAGCTCCAGTTTTTTGCAAAGACTAGCCTCTTTTTTAATGGTTGAACCTGTATAAACTCGTGGGTGAGCTAAAGCAAGTTCCCCTCATGAATCCAAACGTCAGTATTTAGTGATGTGCAAAATTGTTTTTGGCAAAGTTCCTCTCCAGTCAACATGCTATCTCAAGTTAATTATTATAATTTGACCTAAAACGGTTACATATTCTGGAAACTCTCTGAGATTGAAGGGAAATCCTTTGAGTTCTTAATCCATCTAAATCAACTAAAAGCTGATACATTGATCTCTCTTTTGATCTTTTCTCCCCGAGTCTATAATAAAACTGCTGATCCATGGTACCCCCAATTTGTGAGCAAAAACAGTGCATATTTGTTTATTTGCTGTTATATGGATCTTTAATTCAACTTGGTCTCCTTAAACTGGTTATCTCCTAGTAAAGATGCAAAAATAATTGCATAGGATCCAAAAATAAAAATCACTTCCAAAAAGTCATTTGTTGACAGAGTTACAGCCAGTAGGACCAGAAGGGCTCATTAGATCATCTAGTTCCATCCCCTATGAAATACAGAGGTCACAGAACTTCACCCATTTACTTTTGTATCACACTCAATAGTTTGTGTTCCACTGAATTGTATCTTTCAGAGGAGTATGCAGTCTTAATGTTAACATGTTAAGAGAGAGATAATCCCCCTGGGTAAAAGGCTGAGCGTGCATAGAAACTAGAGATGAAAAAAAAGGTAACCTTTGTACTTGCTTCTATTAACATAGGATATTATCTAGAGTATGTTCTGTCTTTTTTCATCCAATGTCCATAAAAACTTCTGAAATGTGACTTCCTTAATTTCCTTTGACAAATTATTCCACTATTAAAGGAACTCTGGAAACAGCAACTGACATTCAACCTAAATGTATTAAATTCAATTCAGTTCCATACCTGTTGTTATTATTTTCATTTTATTGCACAAAAAAAGCTTCTATTTGCCAATCAGGAACTGTGGTCCCCTGTACTGTGCAATGCAAAGGAAAAAGATGATCCTTGCTATGAACAACTCTTGCTCCCTTGTTTTTCTCATTTAAAACCCACTAAGTTTCCTTTGCCTAGATCTTCAGTCTACCTGCTTTGGCTCCATCATGTAGGGACTGGAGAGGATTAAGCCACACACAGCCCACAGTGTCTGACAGGTTTGATCAGTTGAATCCTAGGAGGTGTAGCTTGTTCAATTGTGCCTCATAAGGCTCACCCTGCACCTGGGCTAGCGGGGTATCATTTGTCCCTTCTCATGTCCCAGAGCGGTGAACAAGCTGCCTTGCCTGAACACTTGCCTGTAGAGATGATACACCGACTTTGTCTTGCCTTGTCTACATAACTAAATCTGTCCCTAGATGGCTCAGAAGAACTATTTGTTTTAGGAAAGGAAGTTCCTTTTATCTGCTTGAATCACTGGACGTCTGGAGGACCAATATGACCTTGTAGATGGGCTTTGGTGTTTGGCCTGACTAATATAGCCATCCACCATAGACCCACCATGCATTGTGATACAAAGCATCCTTTGCATGGTGCACTTAGGCTATAAACTCCTTGGAAAAAGGAGTTGGCTCTTACAGAGCTTATATTTGATGCATATCAGGCTGCCTGGTTGTGCTCAATTAATGCAGGAGGTCAGAGCAGCTGACCAAGCTCAAAGCACTGCAAAAAGGGCCAAGCTCAGAAAGCTTGATAGAGATGTGGTATGGGTCTTCTTTCACCATTAATGTATTGATGAGTTGGTGCCCAAGCTCAGACTCAGATCTTTCTCCTGTAGGGTCCTGGAGTTTGGCCTGGGTCTGTAACTCAGCTTGCATTGCCGTGCTGTTTCACCTAGGTTCAGGTTATTTCACCTGGGCATGCTACATTATTTCTCCAAAATTGCTGAGAAACTTTTCTCTGTGGAGAGAAAGTAATTTTGGCCCATTAGTAACTACCACTTTTTTCCTTCTTCACAGCATCCCAGAGCTCTGAGGGGATCCCATTGCCAACTGTGAGATGTGAGCAGAGAAAAACCAGCCTGCCCAACCTGGCCTCACTGTTCTGGTCTCCATGGCCAACCTGCCCTCCCTCTGCAGTGACACTGCTGGCACTGCGTCGCTCTTTGTGAGCCCCGAGTGATGCCAGGAAGGAGGATTTCCTTTGGAAGTGGTTTCATTTGTCTCTAAATCCTACTTTTTGCTCCTAAAAGAAGTGGAAATCAGAACAGTTGGAAAGGGTTAGCCCCCTGATATGGTCATTGCCTCTTAGAAAACTGCTTCTCTATGTGTCACCTTTGCAAAGTATTTCAAGGGATTTTGGTGTCTGAGGGACTTGAAGTGTCTGAGTCATTACATGAAAATCACAGGAGGCAGAGAATTGAGTCTGTCTTGTGTTTCCCAAAGGAGTGGTTTTTAAACTGTTTTGAAAAGCAGCTCTTCCTTTTCTGCTCTCATTTTCAATTGGCACTTAGCACTTCTTGGCTGCAGAAAGGTCTTGACTCCTGTGCTTGAGGTTCCTCCCTTAAGCTTTTCCTCAGGATTGTGGTCAAAGCAGACTTATCATAGCAATGTCTTTGGGTTCCCTCACCCTGAAGAAGGATCTGAATCCAAATTTGCTGTTTCTTAGCCCAGTGCTGTGGCTGCCATGGTGCTGAGAGCTTCTGCGTCCCCCTCGGGATGTGTTTTCAGTGAAGCTGCCCATGGATGCTGTGCCTCATGCAGGCATGCTGTGTTCAGTTGGCCCTGATATTACATAAGGATGGAAGTCCCTGTTCAGGGGACTTATGTATCCCAAGTGGATTTGGGCAGGAAATTGGTTTTTCTTGTTTTATCCAAGGAAGAGAAAACTCTGGTCATGCACAGTCACAAGACTTTGATCGCCCACTTAAACACAATGAAAAGGTAGTTGATATGAGTGACTGGTTTGTTTTCTTCAAATAGGAAATTAAAAATGTGATATAGCTTCAGAGTCACTGTGTTGTTAATCCAATATTGTGGCAACACAGTTATAGCTGCCCTGTAACAGCAGGATCCGGGTACCCGAAGCACAGAGTGTGGAGAGGGAGGTTAGGAGACCTGACAGGAGCAGTGCAGCAAGGCAGGGAAGGCTGCACTGCTTTCACTTGAGAAACTGTGAGCTAATGTACAGACCTGGAGGAACAGGCTGGGGTGAAAGCTTTGGTGATGGTAATTAGTGCTGATGCTAATAGTCAGAAGACCATCAGGGTTAATATTCTCACAGTTCTGCTTATCCTATACATAGGTTAAATATTTCTTCCTGCAACATGTGGATTGGGACATAGCTCTAGTAATCTGTCCTTGATATTGAGGCATTGGCACTGCCCACTTATTATTTATAACTCCATTCAGACCTCATGAATAGGTATAATAATCCTTTAGAGCCATTCAAGAGGACATTCCATTTGATGTGTTGCACTGGATTTGTTGGGGTGGAAGGGGGAACTGTGGTGTGCCTGGGGAAGAGGATAGACATCTGAGCATCCCAATTCACATTCTCCTTGCTGCTGTCATGTGTCTCTGTGGCTGGAGTTTGTGCCAAATAGAGAGATGGCTCAAAATATAAAATCTAATTGTGAGCAGCAAGTTAAGAGCTGGCTTCAAAACTGGCCATTTGGGCATGTCTGCACAGAGGGAGTATAGATCTAATGGATGAGAACTGTTCTGTTCTTAGAATAGAAGCCCTTACAACACTGTCATGAAAATAAATATCTTAGTTTTTCTCAGGGATCAGATTGACTGGTCCCTCCTTCCACATGAAATTCAATTTGTACATTCCCCTAGCTTTTTTTATTGTGTCTCTTTGGGGCTGCAACAGCAGCTGCTTGGGTAAACACTGAGTGAACAGGACTGTGCAGTCACTTTGCATGGAGAAAAACCAGCCAAGCGAACGCTGAGCTTGAAGCTCTGCTATGGGTGTTGACGGAGGGACACAGAGATGCCTAGGCTGAGTTTTTCTCTCAGTGTGCAGGATTCAAAATGCTAGCTCAGATACTGCAGCAGCTACAGCTAGCACAAGAAGAGCTTGAGCTCTTGGGAAGTGACCTCTTTGCTGGCTGGCTCCGTCCATCCGGGTCTGGCTCCTGCAGTGGTCCCACCACTGCTAAACCTGGTTTAGCTCTCACAATAGCATCAGCCTCAGGGATCCTAATGTGGAAAAGACTCCATGTGGCCACAGCTGCCTCAAACACAATCCTCAGACTTTGCTTGGAGCAGGTGTAAAATGCTGGCAGTTGTAAACTCCTTTCCTAAACCCCTTGGCTTTAAAATGTTCCCCTTACAGATAGTTGTCTTCTCTTCCCTTCGTAAAGTATTGCAGCACTGTGCTGCCTCCAGAGCAAGAGACAACTCCCTCTCCTCACTAGCTCAGCTGTTCTCCTCCTCCAGGGCCTGTCCAGACTTGGCACAAAGGTGCTAACGCACTTGTACTGACACATTTCCAAATGAAAGATGACATATTTTCAACTAGACAGCTTTATCTTTTCCTGCTAACACCTGCTAAAAAGCAGCTCCTTCTGTCCACACTGGGATTTGAAAACCTGCTTGTTCAAATATTTTAGCTAACATGTTTCAGGAATGTTCTTTTTGCTGGTGTCAGGATAGTCAGGACATACAGGGCTATGTTCCCTCCCCATCTCTGAACTTGGGGCTAATAACAAAGCCTGGCTCATTTGAGTAGTGCGGGATCAGGTTCAAGATGAGTGAAAAGTCCTGTTTGCTTTCACTCAGTGCATTTTGGGGTGGGAAAGGAAAGGAAGCTTCACAAGCCAGGCTGTTAGCTGCAAACAACGACCTCCCCCAATTTAACAGCTCTTTTCAATTGAGCTTCCAAATGAAAACAATTTGTCACAACACCTACCATTCCTCTTCCACCCTTTTGTGATGGTTTCTTCAGCTTTGACTTGTTTCTCCTTGCCCATCTAAAAGTATCTAAACTTAATCAGAAAGATGATTAATTCTTTACTTTCAAAGGAACTGGCATCAGGAACCTCTGGCAAAATGAACCGCCTCCCCAAGCCAGCTGGAATTAAGATCCTTCCTCCCCCTCGTGAGTCAGATCAGGTCAGGATTACCTGAGGTCTTATCCCCAGAATCCTCCAACCTCATCCACATGTGGAACTGCTTGTGTAAGTCAAGGAAGAGCTGTGGGAGTGATGAATGCAGGGCTGGGCTCACAGGTTTCAGGCCTTTTGGGGAAGGGATCATTCACTGTTTTCTTAACTAGTTATGCAGGAGTGAACCAGCAGAACAGCTCTGCTAAGCTCTGTTAAGGCTCAATAATGATGTCCTGTCTGGGCCAAATCCTGCTCACAGTGAGCTCACTTGCAGCACCTCGATCATCAGGTGCTTACGCTGAATGTGTTCTTGGGAATAAGGAACAGCCCAGTGTGAAGAAGATTGGCAGAGTCCTGCCGTTATGTAGTGAATGAATAACATAGTGAACGGATAACATTCACTGCTCCTTGCCAAAGCCCAAGGAGTGTGAGATATAAAGTTGGACCCTTGATCCAAAATTTTAGGCAGGACTACAACAAGATTTGTTTCAGGGGAAAATCTGGTAGAGCCTGGTTAGATCACCCTTTGTGTGACAGCACCTCTCAAGCCTTGTGCAATCTCACAGACTGAGCAATGCTACCCCTTACCCTCTCCCCTTTCATGCTTTGTCTCAAACCACATCTGCCCAGCCAGGCTTTGCTTTTCCAGCCTGGAGCTGTGTAACACCTCGCTTTGGTGGGAGCTCTGCTGAAGATGGTGGGCTGTGCTGGGAGGAGATGCTGGTCAATGAGAAACCCATGGGGGTTTTCACAGGTCTGAGGAAAGGTGATGAAAAGATTCTTGGGATTGGTGGGGCCAGGTGGGGTTGGCTCCATGTTGCTTATCATTGCAAAAAGACAAGAAACCTTGTGAACATGAACTTGCCTTTAAGGCCACCCCTAGGCTTGTATATCCATGTGTTCAATGGTGGGAATAAACCCTTCACTGTGTATAACCTAGAAAGAAGACTTCACTTCCCAATGCATATCCTTGAAGTTACTAGTGTTCAATAATATTTAAAGGGAAAGGAATGAGGAAGAATACTCTATTCATAACTGCAGTGGGAACTAACTTGCATTAGCTGGTTTTGTTAGTCTAGGATGGATTTTCTAAGGCCAAACATTGTCCCCTACAGCTATTGATGTAAGCAGATAATTCCATTTGTGACAGCTTTCATAGCTTCAAAGCTAGTTTTCATTTTTCATAGGAATAAGACAGAATTGTTTTAGAATAGCATCCTAAAATGGAATTTTTTAACATTATTGGTTTGGGGTGAAAAAGCTCATTTAAAAATAATCCACACCATAACATGATGTTTCTCTCAGCTAGAGATTCCTCAGACTTCCAGAAAATCTTACCCAAATACATTATTAAACCTTCACAGGATGGCTGTGCTTTACTGTGGTGACACATTTTGACAAAATGTATATTTCCCAAGGGTTTCCCTTGCTGCCCTGAAGTCTTTCTGTACACAGCATTTGACATCTCCCTTCATAAACTTCTAACAAACTTATCCGTGGTTCAGCGCTGCCAGTAAAGTTCCTTGGGCATGGCCTCTCACTAGTGTGCTCACTGAGAAACGGAATCTCTTCTCCTAAACATGTTTGTAAGGCTGTAAATCCAGTTTTACTCCCAGAATACATGCATTTTCCAAGCAGATAAATCTTAGGGGGCTGATTGTGCTCTAGTCAATGGACCTAAGCCAGTTTGCCCCAGTTGGCTCCTTCTCTGAAAATGAAGTGATGAAAATGGGTCACACAAATGGTAATTGCCTGATGATTTTCATTGCCCTGAGCTCACTGGTTGTTCTGTGTGTCTCGTAATCAAAGTGTGTCATGGATGGGACTGGTTGGCTATTTCTCAGGTCCATCCCTTTTCCAGTTCTTGCGTCTGACTGGTTTGTTACAGATGAGTCTTTAACTATTCACATCTAATTTCAGAAACAGACCTAACTAGCAGGTTTTATTTGATGTGAAAAAGAGGAGTAATCATGGTGCTTGGAAGCAAAAGACACTGTTTGTTTCCTGATGCACAGAGGGATTCCTGTTTTTCAGCTATGATGTGCATATTTCATAGTGCTGCAGACAGCTTCTGTCAATTAATGTGAATTATGACTCCAGAAACATTCATTTACCATAAACCTGCAGTATATTAACTCCTGAGTTTCAACCCCTGCCAGTGGCAAATTCATTGCAATGCACATACAAATCATTTTGAAACTTGTAACTGCAAAGACATTTCTCCTGAAGGACTGCTGTCTCTGATGCTGTGGGAGAACTGTCTTAGTATAGCTCACGACCTTGTTGGGGACAGTTGGCATTTCAGAGTCAGGCTGCTAGCTCCTCCTGGAGCATGAGGCTCCTTGCCTCTCAGTTTTTCCCCAGCTACAGGTGGAAAACCTTGCTTGCCTCTGGCATGTGATAGTGGCAGAGGAAGGTAAACCTAGCCTATCCATTTTGTATGAAGAATGAAGAGAGCTCCTTCTAGCACAACCCTCCTAGGAGAACCTAAGAGCTCACAAAACCTTAGCTCACTCCTCCCTCTTTCCTCCCACCTCTACCCCAGGCTATGTGGTCTCAGCTGCCCATCCCCAGCCCTCTCTCAGAGCTGTTCAATCCTAGCCCAGCTGTGAGCTGCCCTTTTAAGAGGTAAATTAGTCTTCTGTTGATCACGTGCATTGAATTGGCTAATGGAAGAATCTCATAGGGAACAGCACCAGGATGCGTGGCTGGGAGATGGGGAGGGAAGTTGATCTGATGCCCCAGAGTTTCAAAGATCAAGAGTTAAATTGGCTGCTTCTTCTGGTATTGCAATCTGGGAACTCAGGTTTCTTGAGAACTCTGTAGAATTCTTGGGAACGTTTGATACTTGTCATGGGAGAAAAAAGACTTACAGGTGTAAACAAGAGTTAATGTTGGAGAGCAACAGATGATTGCCTGCAGGGACTGTATCCATGCAGATAACCAGCCAAGTGTTGTCTTTTCATAGCAAGGAATGCAAGGTTTACTTATTTTTATAGGCAGAAAGAGTTCTTGGGTCTACAGATGGAATGCTGGTCTGTAGCAGCATATCCTGTGTGTGGGTGTTTAAGCAATGTGCTCAGGGACTCCACTGTGGAGGATATAAAGATTTTGGGTAGGTATCCTGAAGTGGTGCTCAGCTGATCTCCCATCTTCACTCTGTTACAGGCTCCTTTGGTTTTAGCCTGTGTTTCAATTATCCATCTTTAAGATGCAGGCAAGAGAAAGCACTAACCCAGACATACCTGTGCAGATCTGCTGATGAGTGAATGTGTAAAAGCACCTAGGCTGGCAGATTAGGTAAAGGTTGAAACGCTGGTTAGAAATCTCTCCTGACCACAGAGGAAAGGTAACTCCTACTGCACGGACATTTCAGGCTGTTGAACCAAGCTCTTTGCAACACTGTCTCTATGACTTTTCTCAAGCTGGAGCAAATGTTTCTGAAACACAGACTTTCATGTCTGCTCCCATGGTAGAGTTTTTCCTAGTGTAGAAATCAGATGGAGTGGCCATACCAGCTGCTCTCTTCCACTATGGCAAAGCAAACCAAACCAAACCAGAAAAACTGGCTAAGCTGCTAAGGGAACGAGTTCCCATGGACTGGGGAATCTTCTGGCAGGACAGTCAGTGCAGAAAAATTCCCATTGCCGGCACCTGGACTGGATTACAGCTGGGGAAAGTGCCAGTGGTGCCTGTATCTTAATTCTTGACAAGTGAGCTTCTATTGATGTAGTTCAGATGATGACAGCAGCCTTCAGGGACCTCTGATGCTGGCCTGTGCATTTGCAGAGCTGGCTTTGCATAGTCTGTAGCTCATGAAGTTGTGTCTCTAGTGCTGCTGTAGTGTTGCTGTGCTGAACGACCTATGCTGATCTCTTCCATGGCTGAGGAATAGTTTCCTTTTACATCTCTCTCTATGTTCCATGTGGGTTACAGGAGGTGTGTGTGTATTTTTGAAGGAACAAACACTTTTTTCTATTCCTTATGTGTGCAAAGCATAAGGATTAACTGGAGGAAACATCTTTCAGACACAGCCGGTTTGTGAAAACTATTTCTGAGTATGTTGGATATTCAGCTAGAACATTTGCACCTCATCAACTACCTGCTTGCACAGCTAAGAGTGCCTGTGACCATTAGAGAAGGAGTGTTTGAAAGTAAGAATGCTTTCTGAGTGAATAATATGAGACAGTATTTGCATCTCAAACCTTCACAACATGAGCTTTGAGGAAAACATGACCAGTGTGGAAGGAGCACAGCTGGATGGAAACTGGAGTTCCTCCAGGTCTGGAGAAGTGCACAGAGAGGAGGGCCATGTTTGTGAGTGCAACTGTGGCAAGCACATGGACATTGACTAATCTGCTGTCCAAGAAACCTTTGGTAACAAGTGTACTTGCTAGTTAGGTGGAAACAGACTTCCAAGAGCTTCCCAGACCAGCTTGAGTTCCCAGCAATGCCCAATTTTGTATTTCAGACTTTGCTGGGAGCGTGCAGAGCTCCTGTTGATGCCAGTGGCATGGTGCCCCAGGGCTCATTCCTGTAAGCTGCCATTGCATAGGACTGCCAGTGATAGGAGAGGCTCCTGCTGGGGTGGGTATTTATTCATTCCACATATATAACCTCAGAAAGACTTTCATTTATTCAGTGACCACCGAAACTGATTCCTTTGCTATGGCTTGTCTGTTGTGGGAGACTGCCTGGTGTTGGAAAGTGTATTACCTGACATGCCTTAACTAGCATGGTGTTAAATGCTGCTTTGCCCAGCTGTCCTTGCTGCTGCCAAAGGCAAAGTAATATTGAATACTGTGGTGGTGGTGATCTAATCATGCCAACGAATATATTTTCTAAGATGAACTTTTCCACTGTAGTTCCAGACAAGTAAAAAGTACATAAGTTGATTAATCTTCAGTTGGTGTCTGTACTTATTATAACTGTAATTACCAGCTGCTTTGACAAAGAATTTTGTTAGAGAGGAGAGTATTTTCTCATTTATCTCAACAACATTATTAGTGGGAACAGCTGGGGAATTTAGAGAAAATCTTGTTGCTCCCTCAATTTCTTTTCCAACATCAGGGCAGGTGGGATGTGGGAATTAAGGAGGTAATGAAGGCCACTGTGGGTGTAGAGAGAGGAGCTGAGAAGTGTGTGCTCAGCCTCTCATTCCTTACATTTGTTGGCCTAAACTTGTGCAATGCATACACTTCTAAGGGACCCAGAAAATCTTCTAGTTTCAGTTAGGAAAGTGGGTTTTGAAGATTATTTTGCCAACCTCTTTCCATAACCAAGGCCATCACGGGCCTCTGCATGTATCTGCAGCCTGTACCTGGTGGCAGTTATCATGTGGTCATCTCATTTCACAGCTGAAATTCCAGCATCACGTCTGGTACCAGGGAACCCAGAGAGCACCATGCGTAACCAGGCTTTTAATCTTACAGAAGAAATAAGCAATTTACAGAGGTTATTAAGCATTACAGAGCTGGAACTGGGTTCAAACACCTTAGTAACAATTGTTCAACCTTAACTTTCTCCTACTAGCCAAAATCAGAGGGTTGCTTCCTATGGGAACCATTTCTTCCAGTCACAGGGGAAAAGCACGGCTGATAAGATGCATGGCTCTGAGGATGATTCCATAGGACTTCTCTGCATGTGGAGCTCCTTCAGGGCAGTCTTCATGATTGCAAAAGACCTTTCATGAGACAGTCTGGAATTTGAGGGTGAAATGCCCTCACAGAATCTCAGAGTCCCTTGCTTAGCTTCTGGCAACCACCCGGAGTGTTTTAGGAGCTGAAGATGATGAAAAAGTGAGTGAGACAGTCCAGCAAGATCTGAGGTACCAACATCACTTATGCATGGACGTGCTAATTGGTGGGAGACTGAAGGCAAATTTAAATAAAAACTCACTGCACAATTAGGAGAGATTAAATCAAGCTGGATAAATTGAAACTGCAGGAGCAAAGGGGAGAAATGCACTGCTGCAGTTGGAACAGCCTTTGCAGAAACTTTGTCCACCTCCCTGGCCACTGAGCATCCAAGCAGAGGCAAGTCTTGAGTAACCAACTGGCTTGAAAGTCGCTCCTACAAATGACTCCTCTTGATTAACACTCGGACCAGTTGGGTAATTCTATGGAAGACTAAGGAAAGGGAATTGCAGGGATGTAACTACAGGGTATTGGAGTTCAGAGCTGGGCTTTTTGGGTGCTAGAGGGTCTATGCTCTTTACCTGTCTTTCTTTGGTGCTGTCTGCAGGCTGGTTTTCCATCCCAACCCCTGCCAGAGCAGCTGTCTGGAGGACAGAGGTTGGATGTCATGGATTTGTGCACAACCCAACATCATGAGATCTCAGATTTTTGATACTTAAATACAGCAGCAAAAGTAAACCCAAGAAGCCCAGGAAAGTCCTTCTGCCTACATCTGCTCAGACACTGTTGTTTGCATCCTGATAAGAAAAAGACATGTAAACTGCAAGCTCAGTGAAGCTCCAAAGAAAAGCACTGGGTCACCTGAGAGAAGTTCTAGCAACAAATCCAGCACAAATAGCTATAAAATATTAAAGTATTACTCATTTGGTCTCATGTGTCTGAGGGGCAAGTGTGAAGCACAGGTGTGACTGGAATATCAGCTCTCACAGAGCTTTTAGTGGCTAGTCACCAGCAGGCATCTAAAAGGCTGTTCAACTCCAAGCAATGCCAGTATCAGAGTGTAGGAGAGGGAGGGAAGAGCAGTCAGAACTGTACCATTAGCTATTTTTGCAAAACTTACGGATATTTTTATGTCTGAAAATTGTCTTTAAAAAAACCCCAAACGCAAACATCTATTTTACATTATCTTAAATTAGAGAAAAAAGCAGAACCATAACTGTCATCCTTGTTTCCTTTCTTTGAAGCTTCAAATGCTGTTGTTGCTATACTAAATGATGTTTAGATTTTATATTTGCAGGAAAGAAAAAGCTGTAAATGGTCCTTGGAAAGTACTCTCTAAATTCAACTATGAGAAATCAAATAAAAACAGCTCCAACTGGTGTCTTAGAATGAAAAGTAATAAGAATTAAAAGTCCTGCTTCTTTGGGCTGGGATTGTGAATGTGAGTGTCTATCAGTACAGAAAACTGTTATAAACTCTATATCCTGCATTTGTCTGGCACAGCACAGCATCTTCTTCCATGCCCACCAGGGCAGGACTGCTGCCCTTCAACGCAAATTCAGTCTTTGGAGTCAGGTATGGACCACCACCAGAGAGCTAAGGAAAGAGAATTGTCCTAGCTGGACAGAAACCAGCCCCAAATTCCCAGCCCCTTTTGCAGAAGTCAAGATGGAAGCACGGGCAGAAATCCAATCCCTGATTTCTCAATGAACATGGATTCATGTAGGAGAAGGGCAATTCCCAGAGTGCTGTACAGCCACCCAGTCACTTAGTCCAGTAGTGGCCTGGGTAAATTACCACAAACACTTTTTGAAGTATGTTCTGGAGAAGGAATGGCAGGTATTTCACTTAAACTGAATCATAGAATTGTTTCAACTGGAAGAGACCTTTAAGATCACTGAGTCCAGCCTGTGTCCCAGCCCTATCTACTACTAGACCATTTCCCTAAGTGCAACATAGACTCATAGAATGGTAGGGGTTGGAAGGCACCTTTGGAGATCATCTAGTCCAACCCTCCTGCAGAGGTAAGTTCACCTAGATCAGGTCACATGGGAACACATCCAGGCAGGTCTTGAAGACCTCCAAGGAAGGAGACTCCACAACCCCTCTGGGCAGCCTGTGCCAGGGCTCCCTCACCTCAACAGTGGAATAGTTTTTTCTTATATTTAAGTGGAACTTTTTGTGTTCCAGCTTCATCCCATTATCCCTTGTCCTGTTGCTAGCTACTATAGAAAAGAGGGATGTCCCAACCTCCTGACACCCACCACTTAGATATTTGTAAATATTAATGAGATCCCCCCTCAGTCTTCTCCAGATTAAACAGCCCCAGTTCCCACAGCCTTTCCTGGTGTGAAAGATGTTCCATGCCCCTGATCAAGTTGGTGGCCCTGTGCTGGACTCTCTCCAGAAGTTCTCTGTCCCTCTTGAGCTGAGGAGCCCAGAACTGGACACAGGACTCCAGATGAGGCCTCTTCAACACCTCCAGGGACGGTGACTCCAGCACCTCCCTGGGCAGCCCGTTCCAATGCCTGACAACCTTTTCAGGAAAGAAATTCCTCCTCATATCCAGCCTGAACCTCCCCTGGTGCAACTTGAGGCCGTTTCCTCTTGTTCTATTGCTGTTCCTAGGGAGAACAGACCAAACGCCACCCTGCTACAACTTACTTTCAGGTAACTGTAGAGAGTGATAAGGTTTCCCTGAGCCTTCTTTTTCTCCAGTCTAAACAGCCCCAGACCCCTCAGCCCTTCCTTGTCTGAGATGTGCTCCAAATCCTTTCCTAGCTTGGCAGCCCACCTCTGGATCCTCTCCAGCACCTCAATGTCCTTCTTGTTCAGAGGGGCCCAAAACTGGACACAGTGTTGGAGGTGCAGCCTCACCAAAGCCGAGTACAGGGCAATGATCACCTCCCTGCTCCTGCTGACAACGCTGTTCCTGATCCAGGCCAGGATGCCATTGGCCTTCTTGGCCACCTGGAAACATGGCTGGCTCCTGTTTAGCCGCTGCCAACCAACACTCCCAGGCCCCTCTCTGCCTGGCAACTTTCCAGCCACTGCTCTCCAAGCCTGTAGCACTGCTGGGGGTTGCTGTGGCCCAAGGGAAGGACCCGGCCCTTGGCCTTCTTGCAACTCGTGGCACTGACCTTGGCCCAGCCATCCAGCCTGTTTAGATCTCTCTGTAAAGCTTCCCTATCCTCAAGCAGATTGATCCTTCCACCCAGCTTGGTGTCATCTGCAAATTGCTAAGGGTGCACTCAATCCCCTCATCCAGGTCATTAATAAAGGTGTTAAACAGGAGTGGCCTCAGGGGACACCACTCATGACCAGCTGCCAACTGGATTTAACTGCATTGACAATGAGTCTTTGGACTCAGCCATCTAACCAGCTTTTCACCCAGGAAGGTGTATGCCCATCCAAGCCAAGAACAGACAATTTTTCGAAGAGAACACTGTGGGAAAGTGTCAAATGCCTTACTGAAGTTAAATTCCTTCCCTTTTGCATAGCAGTTTCCTAAAGTACAGCAGTGTAAGTTTACTCTGCTTCATCCTACAGTGAAAGCAATTTATGAGGAACGCACTTTCTCTCTTGTTAAATACTTTTTCTTAGCATGTCAAGTGTGCACATTGCTGCTGGCAAAAAGCAACCAGACCTGTAGAAAGAGAAATTTCTGAAGAATGTGTGGGGTGTTTGGGTGGAGCGTAAATGAGCAGATGTTCCCACAGAACAACAGGGTTTTATGGTGAATGAGCAGAGGTAAAGCCCTGGCTCCAGGGCAGCTGGATGTGTTAGGTGTACTCCAGCGTAAGAGTCACAGATGCAGCAGGAGTGGAGGAAAAGTAACTGCTGTGATGTGCCTAAAACCTTGAAATGCTTCATATGGGGATTTCCTGCTGAGGGAACTCATTGGGGTCATTGTACATAGGGTTGCCAGGATAATCTGTGTCCAGTTTGCAGCCTCCATCAAATGGCAATGTTTGACTCTTTGAAGTAATTGCTGAATAACGTGAGGTTTATATGTCAGGCAGGAAAATGCCTGTAAAAAGAAAAGGCGAGAAGTTTCAAACCTGAACATTTGAAGGTGAGCCAGCTAAATCCACATGTTAGCTGGCAATAGTAAAATACTACCTTTTTTGGCTTGTAAATCCTATGTTTTTTATGGGAGGGGTCAATAAATATTAAATACCTCTGCTACCTCACCCAAGCAAGGTGGAGGAACCTAGAAGCTAATCCTCCTAGGGCTAATGCTGCAATGTGTTACATGTATGATCAGATAGCTAATGAAGATATTGCTTTAATTTGCACTGGATTGGGAGCCTGTACTCTCAGCTCTCTGGTGTACCTCAGCTTCAGTATCTGTTAATTGTGGTAATTAGCTCATGTCTCAAGTTTGGCATCCTAAAAGATTACAGAGAGAAGTGAACAGCTGCTCTTGTGCTCTGGCTTGTCACTGGACCCACTGTGTGTCTTGGAGACGTCCTATTCCTTGAGCTTGAGTTGCTCTTTACTAAATTTACAGAGGTCTCTCTTGCTTCAGCACCTTTAAGATGTGAAAATAGAGGGCTGATGACTAATAACTTATTTTGCTGCTGGAATTCTCACTTCCTGCACATTAGATGTCCCACCCGAAATCTGCTTCATTGGTGCCTGAATTTCACGGTACCTAAGATGAATGGTGTGGGTTACACTCCTTGAATGCAACTGAGAGCTTGGTGATATCTGATTTCTTCTGTCTTGGTTGTATCTTGCTCATGTGTGCATTCTTCACGGAAATCTGACAAACTTACAGCCAGACTAAATTGACACGTTTTGCCTCATCTGGTATTTAATGTGCACCATTGGCTTCTTTGAGGCTGGAATTAAATATTAGGTTTCAGTTGCTGTAATTAGCAATTGTTTGAAATGTTAGTTAAATCCATTTTCTGAGCCAAACCAATCACTCAAACATTGAGAAAAGAAAAATAAACAAAGGTCAGATCAGCACTAGATTTGATCATTTGGAATTGTATGAAAAATAAGCTGGGAAGTTGGAAAGGCACAGGAATGTGGAAGATACATCCCTTTGTAGCCACAGATTCTTATTTCTCAAAGGGAGGAAAAGGCCCTTATCGTAAGCCAGGGGACTGTGCTTGCCCTGGCTGTCTTGCATAGCTGAATCCTGAGAGACGATGTGGGCTTTGTGAGAGAGTATCTGCAGCACTGTTTCCAGTGCCTGCAGGAAAGGGCAGTTGGCTTGATATGTCAGCTAAGAGGAGCATTGTTAGATCAAGAGCCACAAAACAGGTAATTACTGAGTGAATAATGAAAGATGAGGTACTGAAGTGCAGACACAGCTTCCCTAGGAGATGCTGGATTGGAAAGACCGTTCCTGCAGTGTACTGTGTGTGAGGCTATACAGGCAGTGAGGGACACAGCTCTCCTCTCCCAGCTGCAGAGCAGGCAGGAGCTAAAATCAGTGGTGACAGTTTCAGACCCTTATTTGGATGCTGGCATCCAAACCGAAACATCTTGCAGTCAGCTAAGCGACAGTCTTATTTTAGGCACAATTCTCTGCTGCTGAGAGTGTGAAGTGACCCCTGCACCAAGACCTGGAGATAAGGACAAAGTGTGGGGCCATGAGGATGATGAAGTCTCAAATTAGTGTGTTATTTTTTTTTCCCCCTTGCAGGATAATCACAGGTTAATTTGTCACTAGATAACCCCGACTACAGCATATTTCACAGATCTTTTCTGTTGTATGGAGTCATAGCACTATGCAAAACCACCGTTGCCAGCACTGGGAGGAAACATTACAGCTGAGCATTCAACCCTAACACTGCACTGGTTGACTGCTTCGTTTCCCAACTTTAATATTGCATAAACAACTGTTTTTCTTCCCTGTTCTACATGCTCACACATGCACTGAGGCTTTACTTCTCCAGTCTCTCCCACTTCAACAAACCTCCCTTGGCTTTGCTGGAGATTTTGCCTAACAGCTAAAAATGATGTCCTTTTACATGGTTTCTTAAGGTTGACTTTAATGATGAGGATGAATGTCTCCCTTCTGGAGAGCTTCCCACTTTCCTTGGGTTCATAGACCCAACTCTTACGTTCTTCCTGATTCATAAAAGTTATGTGATACTCTGATCTAGACAAGGCAAATAGGAACTAGTACCACCTACACGAGGATTGTGGCACGTTCAGAAATATTAACTGGGTTTTAGTCAGCCAACCAAAATGACTTGAGGTTCTGTAACCTCAGAACCACCCTTTTTTGCCAAAAATTTCTTGCCCCTTCTCTACCTTGTAAAAATTTCTTGAATTCTGTATTTGAGTACAAGGCTGATGGAAAAGTCATGACTATTTCTGTGCCAACATACCGTTCTTACATTGCACTTACCTTTCTCTTTTCTGAATATCCAGTATCAGCCTTGATTTTGCAAAGCTAGTTCCTGAAAATATTAAAATCACTCTCAAAGAGTGAAAGCTGATAGTGGGGCTTTGCATGAAAGGCACTTGATATCCAAAGGTTCCCGGTGGCTCAGGGTTCTTAAGTCCTGTTTCTTTTTTGTAAAGGGAAAAAAATGTGATCCTCACAAATAAATAATAATTCAGAATAAAAATAAAATAGGATGTGAGTGTGCACATATCTCCTATGCCATGAGACCCTTTTGATGTAAAATCTCATCACAGGCTAATTAGAAGAGGCATAACTGGAGTTGCAGGAGGTGTATCCAAAATGTTTCAGCCCATCTGAGACTTCCAGTTTAAGGCAGAATTATGATATTAGTAGTAAATGTCAATAAAAATGGCAAGTAATACTAAAAGCATCCATTTTCCCTGAGTATTTATCTAACAGCAGAACTCATATGCTGAAACTGTAACTAGCAAGCATAGAGGTATAACTATGTATTAATAACCATGTATTTCTTAAGTAGCAGAAAAAAACCACTTGCAGAGAAAAGGGGAGCGATGCCCAACTGGCACAGCTCCAGGTACACCAGCCTACCGTCTCCACACATGTTGACCTTAGCAGAAACAGCAATTTTTTTGCCATTATTGGGCTGGAGGTGGTACAGAGAGCTGGAAATACCTCTGCCTTCCTCCCTTGCAGCCAGTGACCCGCATCCCTGGCAGGATCTTGATGTTTGTTTAGCGTCAGCCTCAAAATGTGTGTTGCATTTATCAGCATTTTTTTATCTAGTAGTCACTGTGCTGCTCAGGAGCCAAGGATGATGGTTCCAGACCTTGGTGGTTGCTTTTCCACCAAGAAAGTCTCTGTTAGGAGTGTGTTGCACAGCTCCCCTTCTCTCTCCTGGGTTATTTGGAAGGTGATAACACTTGCAAAGGCATTACCTAATTTTTAAGCATTTCTGTCATTTCTTCTGTTGAGGTATGATTATTTCCTTGGGTAGTTTTTGAAGAGCTGCTTAGCAGATGATTTTCATTAGTTGGGTGTTTATACACCCCAGGCTGAGGCGATGAGGGTTACTCTGAGTCAAATGGCTTTTTTGAAGAAGGAGACTCTGCAGGATCTCAATCCAATTCTGGATTTCCCCAGTATTCTCCAAGAGCTTGACCATAAATACCTTTGGGAACTATTTACAGAAGTTTTTCATGTCAAGCCATAAGCCTCCAACCGAAGCATATAGGTAGGAATGTATAAACTAAGGCATTTCCACAAACATGCTTTACAATGCCCAGATCAATCAGTCCAAAAATTTCGCTCCTCCATCTCTTGTATAAGTTAGACTTGGCTTCATGGTTTCTATCCAGGGAAGAAGAATCACCAGAAATTTGAATTACTTGTATAATGAGTTCTGAGAAGTGTCATTCAGACTGTCATGAGTTAGAAATCTCACATGCAGGCTGTAAATGAATGTCCCTTTCTGACTGTAAATGAACATCCCTTTCTGACAACAGCACATTCCCAGCTTGTGAACTTATAAATACCTGGAAAAGTATTGCCTGTTTCTTAGGAAAGAAGAAGCTGCTTTCTGGCAGCTTGATCTTTTCTATCATCTTACAAAGATGACTCAGCTTTTGCCATCTATTTATCCACCTCTGCTCTTCTCCTTTGGTTTCCACACTGCTCTCACTAGCCAAACATCTCAGTGTCTTTCTGCTGATATGTTCAGCAGTGCCTGCTCAAGCTGCTTCCTAAAGGCTTGAGATTCATGGTCTCATAGTTAATGTTCTGCTGTAGTTCTCTTGGCTGGACTAGGTGACATGCAGTGGAGGCCAGACTGCTATCTGCTGAGACAAAGTCCTCAGTGGCATCAAATGAGAGAAGACATCCCTAGGAGATTGTATTGGGGAAAACCTTAAGGCTGGCAAAGCACTAAGAGTCCTCTGAAGCTACTGGCCAGACTAAATCAATTAGGCACATTCAAGAGCTGATCCTCTCCATCTGCTCAGCACTCACAATAAATGTGTGGTGGGCATCATCCATGTAAGGTTAGCACTTGAGTGCATGTTCTTCTCATGTAGATGTATGTGTGTTGTTCAAGGACAGGAAGATTATTGCTTTTGGGACCCTGTAATAGAGGTATGCAATATGCCCCTAGCCGTACTCTTGGAGTTTGCTCCCCTAGAACAGCCTTACCTGTGAGTCTATCAACTTCTGCAGGACAGAAACAAGTGAGAGAGCTAAACACTGCACAGATGCACAAGAGGATGAAAACAGATCTCCCTTTCCTGCAGCAACAAGAGATTATCTGTCATAGAATCATAGAATTGTAGGGGTTGGAAGGAAGGGACCTTTAAAGATCATCTAGTTCAACCCCTCTGCAGCAGGTCCACCTAAATCAGGTCACATAGGAATGCTTTCAGGCAGGTCTTGAAGACCTCCAAGGAAGGAGATTCCACAACCTTCCTGGGCAGCCTGTGCCAGGGCTCCGTCACTCTCACAGTTAAATGGTTTTTTCTTATATTTAAATGGAAGTTTTTGTGTTCCAGCTTCATCCCATTACCCCTTGTCCTGTTGCTAGATACCATTAAAAAACAGGGATGCCCCAACCTCCTGACATCCATCATTTAGATACTTATCTATATTAATGATGTCCCCCCTCAGTCTCCTCTTTTCTAGACTAAACCCCAGTTCCTGCAGCCGTTCCTCATAAGGAAGATGCTCCAGTCCCCTGATCATCTTGGTGGCCCTGCACTGGACTCTCTCCAGCAGTTCCCTGTCCCTCTTGAGCTGGGAGCCCAGAACTGGACACAGGACTCCAGATGAGGCCTCATCAGGGCAGAGTAGAGGGGGAGCAGAACCTGCCTCAGCCTGTTGGCCACACTCTTCTTTCAGTACTATTAGAGCAAGTTTAGTTCCAGGGTCTGCTTGGAAACAACTTCTGCAAAGTCCAGCTAATTTTTAGTTTGAGTCAAAATGGTGTTTGTCGGTCTCCTCCATATTACCCATGTGGAAGTGGAACAATCTACATTGGCTAGAACCAACAAATGAGTTTTCTGCCTTGCTGAGCAGAATAGTCTGATGGAAGGTCAGCACAAAGAATCATTTTCTGAACAAGTTACTGTTTGTATTGGGAAAAAAAGGTATCTGCAGTGCTACCCAGGAAAGACATGGAATGATTTCTCTTGGATGGATCCTGGTTGTCAAGGCAGCTGTTTCAGGTGTGCATGAGCATGTCAGGAGTGCACAACAGCAGTTCTACTCAGCACTTTGTGCTGTGTCTGTGTAGGCTGTGACCAATTTGCATTTGCAGTTACTCTCCAAAGTGGAAAGTTCTTTGAAGCAGCTTCAGTAAGGGCTTGTAGGAATTTATTTGGGGTTTTTTGACCAGTTGTATAAGTCTGACACAATCTTCAGGATTTGTGCTGTGGTTTATATTGCCTTTCTCAGCCTTCATTTTTTGCCATCAATACAGCAGGTTCTGCTTGTCTCTTAATAAGAGGCCTGGTCAGTACAAGTCAAAAGATAACAAGTTTCACCACCCCAGCTTGCAACCTACTCTTTAACATGGTGTCCAACATCTGGAAGTCAAGACCACAAAAGAGGATGGTGAGGCAGCCCCAGAGGTGCATGTGCATGGCATTTAGCTAAATGCCTGTAGCAATACTAGGCAGGGTGTGTTGTCACTGGAGTGGCCACATATTGACTGTCCATGGCATTACCTTGTTCTGCCTAGCGTTGGCTTCAGTTTGTCCTGCCTGATTTTCTGGCTGCACAGTAGTGTACTCCAGCGCCACAGAAGTGTGGATGTACTTAATGCACTACAGGTGTCAAACTTCCCCTTGATTTCACTCCTTTAGTTGGGTACCCGATGACTATTTGAATCCAGCACTTGGTTGGAAGATACACCTGACTCTGTCTCTTCTCTTTGCTCTCCCTTCCCAGCTGGAGTCCTTTTGTCCACACTGGTGAGGAACCTGGAACAAACCATGGTTGGTGGGTAATGCATGCAGAATATGGCCTTTAGCAAAATCATTCCTGGGACAACCCTATTTGCATGATTGGTAAGGTACCTTTCTTCATCTTGCATACTTCCCTTTCCCATCCTCTGCTCCTGCGTGCTGCCAGACTCCCCAAAAAGAGTCTAGAATGAGTGCAATGGTTATGGGCTGGTCTTTGGTGGCCACCAGACAGAAGGATTGATCACACAGTGTTGCGTGGGGGTGCAAATGTCTCCACAGGGCTCTGAGCTGATTGTATCACTGTGTCCTAGGACACTGAATTCTTTCCTGGTTTTAGACAATAATCTTGTTGAGGCAGGACATGATGCTTCTGCTTGGCTTGTTGCCAACATCCAAGATGCTGCTTGTGAAAAACATGATGGTGATGAAACAGAGGAACTAAACCAGAGCTAAAGTGGCTGAAAAAGTGGAGAAAAAGAGTGTAGAAGCAAGACAAATCTTCTCCCCATCTCTTGGTGGGCCCATGGTCCTGGACCATGAAACCATAGAAAGCACTTCATATCTTGACATCTGCTCTGGTCATTCTCTGTCCTGTTGTTAGTAGCTCTGTCATGTTAAGCAGATCTATCATTCACCTTTTACGATCTTTTTTCATGTCAACACAACCCAAGTCTCCCTATTTCCTTTCTGCAGATTATTTAGCCTCTGGGAAGGATGAATTTGCTCAGAGAAGTCCACCAGCAAGAGACATCTCCTTTGGGAGTTTTAAATGGCACTGGCCACAAGGAAACTTTGCTATTTTAGTTCTAGTTGCCACCTCCTACTGACACCTTCAGGACTTCAGACTTTTCTTCCTTTTGCCAAATCCTCCTTCTCTCACCACAGAGCCATGACCAATGGGAATAAATCACAATTCCAGTAATTTGTTTGAATGTTGCTATGAAACAGGTCACGGTGGCCAGTGCGAGGCTTTATTTGTGTAATCACACACAGAGGAAAAAAGGACATTTGTTCTGCTTTGAAGAAATCCCTCTTTCACAAGGAAAGGGCATATGGTTTGGGTGGAAGGCTGTGGCCACCGAAGGGCAGGATGAGTTGCAGTGGGACCTTTGCTGAGTGACACAGCCCAACTCTAAGCAGCTTCACTAATGTTCCCTGAGATTGTTTTGTGCATTGCTTAATGCGCATCACACGCTGCAGCCAAATGTTCCTCCTCGGCTGCATTTTAGGGCAATTAAAGTAAAATATTACCCCCTCCTCCCTAACCCACAAGAAGCAAACACTGCTGTGGACGAAGGACAGCAGAGAAAGAATGACATCATGAAACCCAAGCGGGAAAGCAAACACCACACCAGCTCCATGCGCGGGTCAGCCACTGCACCGGGACACAGACTTGCCTCTTTGTGACTTTGACTTCTGTGTTCTCTGTGTGCTCAGAGGACTTCTGTTTTTTGGGTAGCTGTGAAGCACAAGTATGTAACATTCCACAGCGAACTGCAGAACAAGCTGTCCCTCTCCTGCTTTTTAAGCCCTGGCGGCAAATGGTGCAGAACATCCTCAGTAGCCTGCCATGATGGAGCCACTTCCACATGAGCCAGCAAAAGACTGTTAGCTGCACTTCAACTGCAGCCCTGGACAGCCAGGAGTTGTCCCCATGCCCATGCTGCTCCTGCTAGAGCAGGGTGTGGGGCTGGCCACTGAACTGTGTTCTTGAAGCATGGAAACAACTCATTCCACGTAGCAAGACTTCTCCTCTCAAAATGCAGTGTATCTTAGTAGTGCTAAAAGAATGGATTTTTTTTTCTTACAATGGCAAAGAAACTACCTGAAAAACATGTAATTGTATGTGGGTTTTTTTTAAAGTCTACTAGTATGTGAGAGTGGTGGTGTCAAGCCCCACTGACACAGATGTAACCTGCTCAGACCCATGCACTCCCATGCCCAGCTACTTAAAACTACAAATGCCTGATACTGTAGGCAGGCTATTTGCAGGTAGATAAACTTGTGTGCAAAAATCAAAGTGTCTGGGGTGCAGTTCAACAGGATCATTGTAGGAACCTATTGTTACTATAGGGAAGTGCTGGCAGGATTGGCCCAATTTTTCTCAAGCTGCAACATCCCCCTGCATTGTCTGCTACAAGTAAGGCAAGAATTTACTTACTTGCTCAATTAATTTACTTGCTCAATCCCCCTCAAAGCCACACTTGGGTTCCCATTGCAGAAGGAGGGTTCCTGTACCCATCCCAACATGTACTGGGTGCCCACTCTGGATGCATCCACCCTGGTCCCTGCCTAGCAATGGGCTCCTCTTGTGGGCTGGTAAGACCACATCCAGAGCAATGTGTCCAGTTCTGGCCTCCCTAGTTCAAGAGGGACAGAGAAGTGCTGAAGAGAGTCTGGTGCTGGGCCACCAAGATGATCAAGGGACTGGAGCATGCCTCTGACAAGGAAAGGCTGTGAGACCTGGGAGTTTAGCCTGAAGAAAATGGAATGGGGATGTTACCAACACTTAAAAATACCCAAAGGGCAGGGGTCAAGAGGATGGGGACAGTCTTTTTCTGCAGAGGCCAGTGATAGGACATGGAGTAACAAGCACAAGCTGGAACACAGCAAGTTCCACTGACAAAGAAGAAACTTCTTTGCTGTTGAGGTGAAGAAGCCCTGGCACAGGCTGCCCAGGGAGGATGTGGAATCTCCTTCTCTGGAGGTTTCCAAATCCTCCTGGACACGTTCCTGTGCGCCCTATGGAGGGGAACTTGCTTTAGCAGAGGGTTGAGCTGGACATCTCTAGAGGTCCCTTCCAACCCACCATTCTGATTCTGTGTGACCTTGCACCTCCACCAGCATCTGCAGCGTTGTAACACCACCATGCTCATGGCTAGAGACACCTTGGTCTGGATGAAATCTATAACAGAGGTTTAATAAACAATTTCTGCCTTTGTGCTCCTGCTACATTTAATCCCGTATGAGCGCAGAGGTTAAACCATCCCTATACCTGCATGCACACAATGGCTTGTGTATATATACCCACTAACAAAGAAATAACAGTGCTCTTAATCCAAAATTGTTATAAATTTATTAAGCACATTAAAACCTATGCTGGCCAGGATTTGAAAAGCAGCACTGTAAATAATCCCCCTTCCTGGCACTACAAATCCCAGAGACCAAAAGACTTACTTTTGCAAAGGACCCTCACAACCAGGAATAAACCCCCACATTGAACAACTTCTTTATTTATTAATTCTTTTTTTTTTTTGGTAGAAGTAAGTTTGCCATGTTAACAAAAGTAGAATAGTTTTATTTAGTGTTCATCTCACACCTTCGACAGCTGCTGCTGTCAGGCACAGAAATACAGTATTAAAATAAATGGAACCAGAGTTGCTCGTTGAAAAAAAATCACACTCTGCAAACCTGTGGATTGCAGCATCAACAGTATAAAATGTAACAAAATTGGAACTTTTATTTTTTTTTTTAAAGTTTTTAAAGATAATAGTCCAGGTTATAAAACTATATAAGCATTGAATAAGAAATGTTAAAGTCAACAAGTCTACAACAGATACATCTTGTAAAAACTCAATAAATTATATATATATTTATAATATCTAGTAACATTTGAAATCATGCACACTTTTGTACATTTTCTTTTTTCAGTACAGGAAAACTTGACACTTCCAGTACTTGGAATGTACACAATTAGCAGACATTTGTAAGAAAATACCAAAAAAATTCTTTTTTATTCCAACAAAACAGAACAAAAAAAATCTATAGAAATCTACCTTCTCAAACTTCCACTGAAGTAACCTCAAACTATAAATTATTTATTTTAGGATAAAGATTTTGTGGCTCTAAGAAGACAAAAAAAAAAAAGAGAAAAAAGTCTTAAAATGAGATGCTGTCATCCTGTTATTCTGAAACATGGATACGAAATATGCACCAGAGAAAAATGGAAAGAAATAATTCACGATGCAATTTGCTTTTCCTCTTTGTGGTAGTAGATAAATGTCTTCTGGATAAAAAAAAAAAACAACCCCAATCCTCAAAAATACTCACCCTAAAAAAAACCCCCTAGCTCAAATCTCCCCCCTTGTCAGCTTGATCTATGCTAAAATTCCCTAGTTTGCCCCTGTGCTTTTAAACAGCTCTCTTGACATCGAGGAACAAAAAACCAGCACAGTGTTTTCAGCACAGAAAATCAGGCATCACTGGTATTTTCCAGCGTGTTAAGACGGAAAAGAAATACACAGTCGCTGCACACCTCCTGCAAACAGTGTCATTCTTCTTGCTATTTTGCTCACATGGCATTTCTGAGGCCCAAAATACAACGCTACTGGCAAGGGGGGGAAAAAAAAATATTACCCCGCATGATCCAAAGTCAACATTTCTCTTCGCTGCATGCTTGTTATTAACTCGACCACAAAGAATACCTTCATTTGAAAATAGAAAAATAAACACCCACGCCCCCTTAATGCACAGTGGTTAAACTGATGGAAGAATTCTTGGCCCTGTTCTTCTGAAATATGTAAAAAATCATCTCTCTGCTGCTATTTGTTTGGTTTAACCACTGGTGATGTATTGAAAAATAAACTTACCTTTGCTCACTGCAATCCAGGATAAACTAATATTTGTGTTTTTTTAAAAAAAGGAATACATATATATATATTTATAACATTAAATGTAATTTGTTAAAAGGACTGTACATCTATACATTCTTTCAATATTTCCCATAAACACAAAAGAAAAACTTGATTAATATATTTTTTCTCCATTTTTAATAAGTTAAAAAAAAAAAAAAACCCCACCCTTAAGCTCGGTGAAATTTCAAAGTTTACATTAACACTATGCTATTTAAACCGAGGGACAGATATGTTAATGTCTATAAATAACTTTACAAATATACATGTTAAGATACAATTTTTAAAACAAAACTGTGAAGATATAAAACAAACAAACAAACAAACAAACACTCTTTTTTCTTTTGCCCAGATCAGTATATCCTAGATTGCAATGCTCGTATTTTGATACTCTCTCTCAGTACTGCTTTATGTTGCATTAGTATTATACATTCTTTTTTTTAATATATTTATTTATATATATACAGAATATATTTATAGATATATACACAGATTCTCTGGAATAAACCTTTTTGATATAAGTTAAAGGCTCTTGCCTACAGGTACCCGTAACTTTTTTCTCCGAGTCACTGCACGTTGATGGAGCCAAACTGCTGGCGTTGAGGGGTGGATGGAAGAGCTGCTCCTCCCCCACTCACCCCTGGCATGCAAAAAGATGCAACCCCCCCAAAAAGCAAGATTTTCTTTTCCCCAAACACGGCTGTTCCCAAAGGTCAGGATGTGGCTTGAGATGCCAGGTGGGCACCCAGGAGCCAGGTCCCCCGCTGCTGTCAGATGGGTGAGCTTGGCCAACGCACCATCATTTCAGATGACTTGACCATCTCCTTTTTTTTTTCCTTTCTCCATGATGATTTGCATGTTGCTTAAACGTTGTTTTCTTCTTTCAAAAAGGATTCCTTCTACGTAGCTGGGTAGGTACGATCATGAAGCTATAAAAACGACGACAACAAAAATATAGATATTTTTATAAATATATGAATCCCTGCAGGCAACGTGGCTTTTCAGCTCCACCAAAAAGGTTCATGTACAGATTGCATAAGCAAAGAACTTCTACATTCTTTACACTTTTTTTTTTGTTTGTTTGTGTTTTCTTTTTTCTTTAAAAAAAGGAAGATTCTTTTTCTTTTCTCCTCTTCTTCATATTGCAGGCACAGAACGGCTACTCTGGCACTCAAAACGCAAGTGTGGAGGCTGGGAGGGTCAGAGACACCCCCAGGTTCAACATTCTCCTTAGTTAAAAAAGAAAAAAAAAAGAAAAATAACAACAAAAAACATATATGATAGATCATCTTGGCAAGAGATTAGTTCCTTCAGGCCAAACAGTGCTTCTTGACTTTTTATACAGCAACCAGGAAAAAAAACAACCCCAAAACAACAACAAAAAATCTCTAAAAAAAAATTAATCTCTTATTTTGTTTTGTTTACCCTGAACAGCTCAACAACAACACAAATCTCCAGGCACCACCACACAGTTCCGCTGGAAGATCCTTCACTACAGTTTCGTCCTCGGCGCCCCGTGTTCGTGCCCCTGTGGGCACGCTGCCTGCCCGTCCGTCTGCAGGGGACGCCTCACGTCCGGATGACGCCGTTGCAGGGGGGATGCTTGGGCAGGCAGGGCTCGTCGGGCAGCAGGTCATGTGCAAAGACCGAGTCGTCCCCTGAGGAGCAGGTGCTGTGGGTGTCCTGGCCGGCCGGTGAGTACTGCTCGAAGGGCACTGACAGGTCCAGGTACTCCTGCCAGGGCGACAGAGCCATCAGTGCTGGGTGGCCCCAACCAGGGGACCAAGAGATCCCTCCCCACACCCACCCCACCACACTCACATCAGTGGACGTCACGGTGAGGACCCTGTCCAGGTCTTCCACCAGCTGTTTGAAGGTGGGTCGCTGCGAGGGGACAGCGTGCCAGCACTCCCGCATGATCATGTACCTGCAGGAGAGGGGAGAAGAGGCCATCACCCGTGGTCACCCAAGGGGAAGCGGTGCCCACCTGCCTGCCCTTCCACTCCCAAACTGCCTGAGAGAACAGCTACAGTCAATGCAACTTCAGCCACGGCGGCCTTGGCTGTGGATAGCTGTGGGGAGGAGGGTGATTTTGTGTGAGGGTTTTCTGGAGCCATGCTCCTTGTTGCTGATCATCTCTTGCATGTCTCTGTGCTCTCGAAGGAGGAGGGCCTGTCCTACAGATGGCACACCAACAATCCACCCCCAACCACCACCCACCAAACGAGGGGAGGCCCATCGCGTTGCTAAACTGAAAACAAGGTGGGGTGGGTGAGCCCACCTGGAAATGGCCATAAAATCTCATGGCCTCAACAGGCCAAACCCTGGCCTAGGTTGGTGTTTGGCCACAGAGGGAATGGGGAGCAGTGCAAGGAGCTCACCCCCAACCTCACACTCACAAATCATGGGTGCAGTTTGCGGGTTTGTCCATCCGATGGCCTTCCTTCAAGAGCTTGAAGAGTTCCTCCACGGGAATTCCTGGGTATGGAGACCCTCCCAAAGTGAAGATCTCCCAGAGTAGTACTCCAAAAGACCAGCTGGAAACCAAAGAAAGATCTTTAAAATTCAATGAGGTTTTTTTCCAAGCCCCCCACCATATCCCCTCCCCCCTGCCTGGCTTTATTTCTGTGCAGCCATGCATAGCTAACAAAGTCATCAATAGCATGACTAATTGCCTAGGCCATTTTTACTAGTTACTTGGAGATCTCTGCTGATCCAACTCAATAGCAAAGAAATCCCAGGCACCAAGTCTGAAATTGAAATGAGCATTTAATCAGATAGGTGACAGCCCATCTATTACCCCCAGCTCTTTGTTAGGTCTTCCACCAGCTCCACTGAATGGAACAAATCAAATTATTCATGCACAGCTTCACTGAATTGCAGGCTTGGAACCACAGGCCACTAATTGTGCAAGCTGATACCAAAACTTGCTTGTTACAACACTCATTTAACTGGCCAAGCTGGGAGAAAAATATCCCAACAAAAAATCAGTGGAGCACTAATGTTACACACTCCGGTCCCACAGCTGTGCTCTGGTTAAAAGTCCTCTTCTTCAGAAACATCTTTTGCCTTCTTGGCTTTCTTTTTTCAAAAACAGGGATTATCTGTCTCTGTATCGCTTTCATGCACGCTTGCTCTCCCTTTCTCTAGCTTTGATTTATCTGTCATGCCCGCTGCAGCATTACCTAAGCATGGAAACTATGATTTAAGATCAATAAAAGCCAAAGTATGTGAAAAATACAGCATCAGAAAAGATTAATTTGCCCAATTGCAAGCGGTGAGCATTGGGAAGCAGGCAGTCTGGCTGCTGAGCCACTGTAAAAATGTCATTATTAACCAAATATTGAACTAAAAACGCTGGTGTGCACGCTGATCCACTTCAGCCCTTGCAAAGCTTGGATGGGATATGGATGTACACGTAACCTGGGCTCTGCTGTTTGCACACCGTGTAGATGTACCAAAATGGACAGGACAGGATTAAGAAAAATAACAGCAGATAAATGAGGTGGTAAAATTAATTAGAGAATAGATTTGTTGAATATTCCACTAATGTCAGACAGAATATCTTACGCTCATCCCCTGTACTCAACTGAAGCATAACTGTCTGGGGGCAAAGTGCAGGAAGCTGAGGGCAGTTTCTTTTTGTGTGGATGTTTGGGGTTTTTTTGCATGAATATTTTTGACTGCAGGATGAATCACCTTATCTATAAACAGGACAAGAAATACCTGCCTGCCTTCCAATAGTTTTTCACCAGTTCACTAGAGATCCTTGGATGAAAGCAACCAGATAACGGTAAAATAAAACCACGTGTTGCAAAGCTGCAGCTTGGAACCAGTTCCTGTGCTTTTGCATCCCCAGGCAGCCCAGCAGTGAACCAGCCCTGCTCGTGCTCAGCACTATGTTTGTTTTTAAGATACCATAGATGTTGATTTTCCTGTCACTTCGTGTTTTTAGAAAAGCATGGGTATGCTTACACATCACTCTGGTGAGTATAGACCCGGTCAAACAAGGCTTCTGGAGCCATCCATTTCACAGGCAGCCGACCCTGTAATTAGGAAGACAATGGGAACATCCCATCAGCATATTCCCCCAGCCACAACGGCACCATCTGAATCTTCTTTTCTAATCCAGTTTGAAACATTTTCATTAACAACCACATCTGCCTTCCCGGTCACTGGGTAAAGCAGTAGTGGCCACATAGAAACAGATTAGAGTATTTGATCCCTGGATCTTTGCTGACAATCTCTGCAGTGAATGCTCTCTGTAGAGGACTGTATTTCACTGCCAAGGCAGGTTTAACGTATCGGAGCATCTAAATCTTTGCATGGGAACAGCACCCATTGCTCATAAATGCACTGAGCTCTGTCACAGAGCATGGGACAGCACTTCCCATCTCTTGGGTTGGAAGAAACAGTTTGACTCCACGTCCTAACCTGACTTAGGTTGAACTTGGAAGGGAAACTGCCAAGAGTGAAGGCAAGGGCCAGATCCTCTAAGAAACAAACCCTGATCCTGCTGGAGGCTAAAGGAGGAGGCTTGATCCCAGGTTTCCAGGGGAACGTCCTACATCAGGGTCATAAACATGGGCTGTCACATTCAAGAAATGTGAGAGCAGAAAGACTAATCATAACTCTTTTGGGCTTGTTTGTCCCCTGGAGGGAGTGAGAATGGACTGTTTAATGTTCAAGGCATAATTCAGCTATGGGAGGGCTTTGTCCTCTTCTGACTCGCTGCCTCACTGGGGGAGACAAACAGAGATGAGACGTAGGCAGGATGCATAAATAGGATTATGCTCTCAGCTGTCCAACACAGCTCAAATAGGGAACTTGATTTATGATTAAAATTATCAACATGTTTAATTAATTTATGATTTAAAAATCCCAGTAATTAAGAGAGATTTCTGCTATGATGGGAAGGATCAATGCGGGCACAGTAGGTTTGTAGGACTGCCTGGACATTGAGACCCCCTGCAGTTGTAAGATCCTTGGGTTCTGCAAAACTCTCAACCTCTTCCCCTGCCATCTCCACACCATGTTGTAGCTGGGGCTTTTGCTGCCAAGCAATGCGACGTGCTTTATTATCTGCAGCATGGCAGTGATGGGGAGGGATGTCTCATGGACTGCTCAAAGCTCAGTATTTGCTGCAGGGCTTTCAAGCACAACATAGATTCTCTCTATCCCTTCATTCCTAAATTAAACTCTACAGAAAATATAAACAGGTCCAGGACTCTTCCCTTGGCTGGGACCATCTTCTCATCCTTGGCAGTGGAGTCAAGGAACTCAATTGTTAAAAAGAGAAATGCACAAAAGCCAGGAAGCTGAAAGAACACAAAACATGACATTACTCTGTCAAGGGCTCTGCTGAGACCAGTTTAGCTCCTTGGGAACTTTATGAACAGCAGTGCAGCAGACTGGAATGAGCTTCACTCTCATCTGGTAAACCCCTTGGCTTCCCTTGGTCTAAAGCCTCCTGGCTAGAGTTGAGACCTCACAAGCAGCTGTGAGCAGTGGCAGTATCCATTAGGAAGAAAATGGATGGTGAGTGGACCCCTGGGACCAGCTTATCTACAGTCCCTCACTAGGTGATGCCACCTAGCTTCTTCCTCCTAAGCCCCTCTAGAAGTGGATATGTGGGATGAGGGCTGCTTGCTGCAGAGATGGCCGAATTCCTTGCCAGAAGGAGAACTGCACATGCTTGGCAGTTCTGTACTTACATTGGTGGTTTTCTTGTAATAGTCAATGTTGTGAACGTCTCTAGCGAGGCCAAAATCAGCTATTTTCATCACATTGTCTTCAGTGACTAACACATTCCTGGCTGCCAAGTCGCGATGAATGCACTGTGAAAGGTGAGCAAGTCAATAAATAAGGGCTTGTTAGCCGCTCGTGCCTGGAACCAACAGCACCATGTGGTTTATGAGCTGCTGTTTCATTGACTCCCAAGCTCATAAAGCTGTGGGCATGGCTTAACTCCTTGCTCTCTGTGTCACTGCCCCATCATGCATGCTCAGTGGGAGCCACCTCTTAGCAACACCTAATTGTCAGCCTCAGTGCTGACACAGCCACGTGTCATTTCTCTCCAAAAGGGATGTACAGAAGAGAAAGCCAAGCCTCCTCTTCTGTGGGTGCCTACTGGGACATGAAGCTATCTGTCTGCCCTGCTTCTTCCAGGAAGACGAGTGGAGGCTGGTGTTTGAAGGAAAGAAACTCCTCAAATGAAGACATCCCCAATACATCCAAAGAGAAAGAAGCTGAATTAGCCTGCACTGTGCAGAATGGGGGTTCAAAGCCACCATGAACCATCCACTCTGAAGTTAATGGGACAAACACTTCTGACATCTGAAGCTGAACTTGCTCATGTTGTACTGCTCCCATCCCACATAAAGAGGTCACGCTGGCTCGTGCACAGCTTCACAGACTCATAAAGCTTGATTTTCCACTTGCTGATGTTAGGGTAAATCAGGATTAATTCCAGGGTATAAGGTAAGCAAATGCAGCAGCTAGCTCAGTGTCAGCAAAGTGCTCCCCAGGGACTATCCTGGGCACAGTCGTGCACAATGACAAACCCAACGCCAGTTCCTTTCCCACCGAGCCTACATGTGCCGCTGACTGCCACAAACAGCTGTGCTACACCCAGGATCTCAGCTTCCTCGTGGGTGCTCTCCATCTTTACCAGTCTCAGGAGGGAGATGGAGGGGACAGGGGTGCATGCATCTCCTGACTGCTGTCTAATATAACATCTTCCACAGTGAAAGCTCACAATTCGGTGTGATGCCCACCCTGACCACTGCTTCCTGAACCTCACGACTGCACATCTGAAAGCCTCTAGAAGTGGTAGAGATTGAACTGGTGAGGAGCAGCACCAAGGTCTGGATTGCTTTTGCTTTCATATGCATTTTGGGGATGCTATCGGGCCTGCAGGTAACAGTGAGAGCTGTACAGCTGCATGGTTCATGGATGCAGCCAGCATACCGATGAAGCCTCCACCAAAAAAACCCAAGATACTTCAGATGAAAATACTTGATCTCCAAAGGAAGCGGTCTGTGGTGCTTTGCCTGTGGTTGTCCCCCTCCTCCACCACACCCCTCCCCCACACAGAGCATCGCATGCCTTTGGATGCACAGGTCTGACCAACACTTCTGCCAAATGAGGCTTCTCAACTCACTTTCTGAGATGCCAAGTACTCCATGCCCCGGGCCACCTGGTAGGCACAGGAAACCAGGTCTTTAAATGTCAACTGCTCCTCAGGCAGCTTGCAGGTGTCGAAGGAATAGTCCATGCCAGGTGGGCGACGTGCCCTGAGGTATTCCCGTAAGTTCCCTTTTGACGCGTATTCCACCAGCACATAGAGCGGTCCTACAAGCAAGAAAGAGCACATCAGCATCCAGCAGTGGAACAGCTGACCACCAAAATCTCACCTGGGACATTCTGGGCAGCCAGTGAGTAATTATACAGAAGGGAGAATCAAACCTGAGCCTCCCAAAGCCCTCTGAGCACCAGGCTGCTTTTCTACCTACCATCCTGTGTGCAGGCACCAAGGAGGTTAATAATGTTTTTATGCTTCCCAATCATTTTCATCATTTCCATCTCAGAGACCAGGTCAGAAAGGTCCTTGTCTGTGGCATCATCTGGAGAAAGTAAGAGGGGAAAGCAAAAAAGGTTAGGAAGACAATAAAGTGTTTTGGGAAGTAGTTTATCCAATTGCTGTGTAGTCATACCAGGCTTAGATAGGGAAACAGTACTAAAAATATGGCAGTGTTTGTTTTTATTCTACTTTGGGAAGAAGAATAGAAATAAACCAAAAAATACTGTCTCAAAAAAAGAAAAAGAGACTATTTGTTTAAGGAGGAAAAAACAAACAGAGAGGGGAAAATGGTCATATGAAGATCAAGAAAATAACTCCTCTTTTGTTTCATCCTGATAAGTATTCAAGAAAAAAAAGTCAATTTTGGTACCTGGCATGACTTTCCATTTCTGATTATTTCCTTCCCTCATCTCTGGCTCAAAGAGTTAAGGATAGGGGAAAGTCAGAGCTATGAGAGGGAGTAGAGGAACATATTTTTTGCATGGAAAGTTGTAATTTTTCTACAAAAGTAGGGAAACTCCCCCTCCTTTTTCTGCAGAAGTAGAAAAATGGGAGAACACCCCTCCAAAGGAATACTTTAGTTTTGAAAGATGGAAATGTTCCTGCTTCCAACACCAACTTCAGAATGGACTAATGGAAATGTAAATGAAACAAATCATTTTTGTTTGGAATATTATTTTCTTTTAAAGATGTCATTTTGTGAAACCTTGCCCTGGGATGCTCACTGCTGAAGCATCTGCCCTGCTTGCTCCAGCTGAACTCGTCAGGGCGATTTTGACTGTGTTGTCTGTGGCTACTGTGTGTAGAGGAAGGATGGGAAAAGAGAGACTCATCTGGAGATGCCCAGTGACTCCCCCATTTTTGACCTCTCTTTAACCTCTCAGGTGTTTGGGATCAAGTCATTTCAATGAAGAAATTCCTCAAGGAGTTTGCCAATTGAATTTGCAAACTCCTCCTGAGCCTGGTGCAGAAGCTTTTGCTAGAACAGGTAGTACTGGTTGCAGGAAGGGTAAGGAGTAGGCTGATTGACAGAGCTGTCTAGAAGTGATGGGGGTTCCCCTCCTTCTCAGGGATGCTATTACCCCTCAGTACACAACTGGATTAATTCCCATTCCCTCTTCCTTATGGGATTTGCACTTTTACTTGCTCTCCAAGGACACAGCCCTCACCCCCAGGCCATGTGGGTGAAGGGGAAGAAAAGCAGTTCTTGCTTTCTTCTATTGTATTCATTTGCATAAAATACTTGAAAGAGAGGCAAAGAGAGGAAATCCCAGCATAAAATGCTGTTCTGCCCTCTGTGGGCTCTCCATACCTTTTAACATCTTGACAGCAACTGTGATGGCCTTGTTTGGCTTGTCCTTATCAATCCCAATTGCTTCTGCCATCACTACTTGGCCAAAACACCCCTCGCCGAGCGGCTTCCCCAGGGTGAGGCTGGAGGAAAGAACAAGCAGACATGTTAGTGGGTACTGGGCTGGTGACACTGCAGCAGGCACAGGGACCCCGACCCATGGGTTTGACTGACCGAGAGCGTGCCAATTCCCACTTGGGATCTGAAGGCAGTTCCAGCTCGGAGACGTTGGCCAGCATCGGCCCGTCACTGGAGGAGAGCCGTGTGATCCGAACCAGGGGCGTGTTGGAATTCATGGAAGAGTTGGACTCCAACGACACCTGCTTGGGTAGAGCAAATGAAGTGTTATTGCCAACCGTATTCCCAGGGTGGACAGTGCCTGAGGTGGATCACTGAGGGAGTCTGAACTGTCTTTGCCCACTGATACCTCTGTGGTATTTTCTAAATGGGAAATCCCTCCCGCCCTCTGTCTCTCCCCTGATCCTTGCAGAAACGCACTGATCTAGGTGTCTGTGGTCAGCTTTTTAGCTGGTGGAAAGGAGGGATGGGTCAGTCAATGCCCTGCAGAAGGCAAGAAGTATATCTGTTCATTTGCTCTGTGTTCATGTCCATAGCACATCCAAGCTGTGGAGTGACTTCTCCTGTTCTGGCACTGAATGTCCACCATGAGCTTGTGGCCAAAGCCATGACATCCATATCCATTACTATGTGGTTTTTACACAGTGCCATTTGCTCCTGCCTCAGTGCAATTACACATGGCAGAGCATCTCAAACTGCACGGAGAAAGAAGACCTCCTTCCACCTCCCTGAGAATCAGTTCAGGTTCACCAGTGACCTCTAAACAAGCACAATTAAACGTGCTCTTGCTCCTCTAATCCCCACTTTACCGAGGAGCCTGGACTAAACTCTTCCCCTTGCAAGATGTGCTTTCTGTGGTATCCGTGGCTGCACCGCCAGCCCCCCTTTGACAGGGATGACAGAAAAGTGGTTGCTTGAGAGCTGCTCATGAACCAGAGTCAGCTCCCACCAGCTACTGCTCCACTGGAATAGAAACAGCAATACAACAGGGTTGAACTCCCAGACTGCAGCCAAGTTATGTCCCTCTTGGGCAATGTTTTTATGGTAGAGCTTCTCACCTAGAGAAAAAAATTAAGAAAACGGAGATGACCATAGGGGGCAATAGGAATCTTGTATCTACTTTCTGTTACCTGTCTCTTGAGTGGAAATTTGGAGACCTTCTGCACAGTGGGGGTGTTCATGGCTTTTTTCTTTGGCATTTTCATCCTGCAGATAATCACAGCGACCAGCACCAGGATAAAGAAAAGAAAGCTACCGCCATAACTGAGAATGCCAGTGTACACTGAGCCTGAGCCATCCATTTCCATGAGCTCCTCCGCTGCGGGGTGACAAGAGATGGCAGTCAGGATGGGGCTGGCGGCTGCCCTCACAACACACACGTGCACACAAGGAGCTGAGGGAGAACTTGCTTGTCTACACCCATTTTCTGAGGGACTTCAGTGAGGGGACTCTCCTAGGCCAGTGGTTTTCTGCTTGTGGCTGTAGCTAAAACGTTGCTTTGGTTTATCTTTTTTTTTTGGGGGGGAGGGGAATTTTACAGCCCTTTGATGTGACCCTGGGGCTTCTAAGAGCCTACAGCCCACAGGTTGAAAACCACTGCTCTAGGCTGAAGGCATCTTCATGAGTCAGTGCTGTTCCTCTGACCCAGATCCTCATCCCCACCACGTAGCTGGATGCCTCAGATGCACAAAGGGTGCAGAACTGGACTTGGCTGCACTTTGTTGATTTGGCTCCTCCAACAAAGACCTCCACTAGCCCAGTGCCTGCCCTGAGGGACCAAGGGGCTCAAAGGGCACCCAGGGGTAAGGCATCACTCAGGGAAAAGCCTCATGAGAGTGATCTGCATGATTATTTCACGAGAACTTAGTTGTGCTGGGAAGAGGGTGGAAGGTCTGGCACAGAAAGGTGGCTGAGGCGGGAGGGTGATGGCAAGCGCCCATCAGCAGTGGCTGCTTTCTAGCAAGACTTTTTGGGGCCAACAAAGCTCAGCTGTGTTTCTCCTCTTGCTGTTTTCAGGACAGGCACGTAGACCAGAGGAAGGAGCCATGGTGGGATTGGCCTTCTGTCTCCAAAAGGCATGCTGGCATCAGAGGAACAGTCAGCGACGGGAAACTTTATAAAGAAGTCATGCAGTGTGGTTGGCTCGCTAAGGGCTCGTGGACATACATCATGGCTGTCCCAAAACAGCATCTCCCCAAAGCAGCAGGAGCTTTCTCCTGGCAGCAGCAGGCTCCCTGTCAGCTCTTTGGTCCTACAGTCATGCGGGGAAAGGGCTGTGGGTTAATGCTGGGGTCTGTGCTGGCCTATGTGCCTCCTGTGCAGGACCTGATCCTGCCACGCGGCTACCTCCTCCTGCAAGGAAGAGCTCCCAGATTCCCTGGGATCAAGCACTTTGGTCAGTGGCACAGCTCTGCTGCCCTGGCTCACACCATTTCACCCTCTGCTCTGCATCTCTCCTCCTGAAGTGTGGACAAGCAGAGGTTCCCCAGATAGGCCATTTCTGTGGGGAGCACTTCAGGGCCTGCTGCTGCTGCTGCTGCTGCTGTCCTTCCCTGCAGATGACTTCAATATAAAGTTCCACTTCAGGCTTTTTGGGTGGGCTTTAGCCTGCTTATTCTTTGCTTAAATAAGGGGTGTGAGTTCATACTTCATAACAGCAGCCTAATGGACAGTTGAGACCGTATCAGGAGATTCTCAAAGTAACAGACGTTAGTCTTCAAACTAAGGGAAACGATTTCTCATCCAGTGGATGGCAGAAGCAGAAAAAGGATCAGATCAGCTATTACAGAGCTGGCAAATAAAAAAAGGAAAGACCAGCAGATCCCACTAGCAGCATGGTTGAGCCTGGAGGAGACCTTGAGCCCCAGGAAAAGCAACTACATCCAAATCACCCACACAGATAAAGTCAAGATTAGAAATGCCAAAGTTGCTGGTTCCTGAACACATCCTGAGATGGATGTGTTGGGAGATGGACCCAAACACGGTCTGACTGGGCAAACCAAAGCAGAGTGCATAGGATTTTGGGTGCCCTTTCAGTAAGGGTCTGCTGAATGTACCTCAGGTTTGTTCCTGTGCTCTCTGCAAGGCACAGCACCCATGAGATTCAATATGAATACTGCTAGTGCTTTCCTGGACCATGCTCAAGCCTGCCTCATAGCCAGAGGCAGATTCTGCAGGTGAAGGGAAAGCACAGCCTCATTCCCCTCTTTTGGAGTACAGATTCCTCTGTTGCATATTTTGTGCTGGCCTCATTTTCACTGAGAGCTTCTCACATGAAAGGACCACAGAATTAAGGTCACTCTGGCCTTCAAGACCACTGCAGCTTTCACCAATCCCAGCTGAATTAGGCAGTGTGCAATGCCTCTGAGAGCCAGGACTCCCGGGCTCTGCCTACAAATGACTCTCCTCAACCTTCTGTTTGAGATCACTATTTTGGACTGCTCATCTGCAAAATGGAAATAATGTTACAGGCAGGGAAGGCTGTACTCACACCAACCACTTATGCATCCAGTTCTAGGTTAAGATATGAGTTTAGATGAAAAGGTTCTTCCGTAAGATGATCCATAGTCCACGTGAAATTTGTGTGCTCTGGATCACATGATGGAGAGGCTTCCTTCTCCCACTGACAGTGTACGAAGACAAAGCTTCTAATTCTGTCACTTATCAGTCTCCTAACAAAGAGGCTGCTATCTAGACGAATAAAAGGTAACTGGGCATTTTATAATATGGCTGCAGTAATAATTTACATCTTGAGAGGCAATGCAGAAAGTGCCAGCTGTGAATAAACAACAGGGGTCTGCAACACATCCCAGAGGAGTGCCCTCCCTGGATAATGCTCCTTCTTCCAAGCAAGGGGTGGTCTGCAGGAACTTGGCATTTCTAAAGCAAAACATCAAGGCACCCTGAAGAAGGAAAGAGAGGCCAGCACAGAAGGAAATACCTGGTAGCACCGTCAGCCAAGCAGAGTGATGTGAGAACCCAATAGAATTCCCTGCGAGACAAGTATATTCCCCAGCATCCTCAAAAGTAACATTTCGCAAGTACAGAATCTCTAGCTCCTTATCCGTTGTGTTAACACCTGCCGTCTACGGGGGAAAAAAAACACACACAGAGAGAAAGAGGGAAAACAGAGAATAAGCCACATTCCCAGCAAGTGTGAGGACACCACAGGCAAATTTCAAAAGCAGATTAAGGTGGGTGGGGTTTTTTTGTTTATTATTTCCAATGGCCCATCTTGCACATTTATTCATTCATTGCCCTCTGCGACCTGTAGTCGAAAGCAAAAAAAAAAAAGTTCCCTTCACCAGGTTCTTACTCTGTCCCACTAAAGAAGCATGCAAGCAAAAGCATCCAAATGAAAAATTGCCCCCACAATATGACTGACTTTGGGTTAGTAGGGTGAGTACAGGAGTAGGGAAAGAAGGTAAAAGAGATGAAAGACAGAAAGAAAGACAAAGGTGGGGAGATGTAGTGGGGAAAGACTCAAGTGCTGATCAGAGGAACATAAAAACGTTTTGATTCATTAATTCACCAAAAAATATAGAATTGTAGAATGGTTTGTTTCTTCAGAGTGGGCATCTCAAAGCCATGTATTCATTGCACAGCCCTCGATGATGTAATATAGCTCCAGCCCATCACAAGAAGGTACCTATAAGGAACTTTCCTGCAGTGGCACTGAGCAACAGAGCAGCCAAACCCTCCAGGCTGGAGTCAAACTCCAGAGCCCACAAGACTGCTGCTGCTCTTTATTTAACATCTTTGCTTGCGTGAGCCAATGTTGATGTTTGTTTCTCCATTACTTCTCCAAGGGACAGAAATCTATGAACTGATTACATCAGTTTTATGGGTAAGAATCTGGAGACAGCTTGGTTTGCCAGAGCTTTGAACGTCACAGGTCATTAACATGCAGTTCTGTTATCAGCACTCAATTGTAAGGAAGGGAGAGGAATAAAAGCGTGAAGAGTTGATAGCAAAATGTGACAGTCATTTTATTGTGGGAATTTTTCCATGGCAATTGCTGTATAGGCGTTACGTTCTTGTGAAAAAAAAAAAGCCAGCAAGAAAATAAGATAAAGCCATTCAGCATCAGTTGACAGGGTATAATACAAAATGAATAGCAATTTTAATCACTAGCTTCTTAAAAATGTTACAGCTCATTCTTGCAGTCGCCAGGGCCTTGGGACAGAGTCTGTGGTTTACCTGGTTTTGGTTTGCGAATGTGGAGCCAAAATGGCTTTTCGGCTATGCCTACGAAATTGTTGGCTCTACACAGATATTCTCCTTCATCTTGTTCTGTCACATTGAACAGATTTAGGTTAGCATCGGCTTCAGCGTTTTTACTGATCCAAGACTGCAGGAATAGACAGAAACCTGGACTTCAGTAAACCAAACAATACCTCCATCGTACCTACATTAGCTAGGACTGACTGTTCATGGCTATTTTCTTTTTGGCTGAGGTAACATCCCCGGCTCACTCTGCAGTGAGAGACCTAACCCAGGACCTGGTCAGAGAAGAGACGTTGCATTTGGCCCTCTAAACCACGTGCAAGTGAACTCCCCTCTGCCAGTGTCACACGTGCGATTTCTTTTCAAACAGACCGATTTCCCACTTCTCCATCTGACAGCAGTCAAAGCCCCCATGGTTTCTTAGTAACTCTGCAGACAGGAGCACCACAGAAAGGGCTTAAGCAGAGATTTGTGTTTGCAACCCGGCTCAGCAAATACTGTTTCAATTATCAGATTCCAAAATAGAATTTGGAAACAAAATATAAGCAGTGGCGGTCTGAAACTCACTGCTGACTTTGCCTTTCAGAAATTAGCTGTAATTTTTTCCACTGCTCATAGGAGCCTCTTCTTTACTAAATAAAGTGGTGCATATAAATCAAACAAACTTCAGACTCTTAAGCAAGGGTTTTATTTCTCTTCTTCCACGCTGCCACAACAGCACATCAGGTTGTTCCCTAAGCAGTTGTTTTTATTTTGATTGAAAATGCACAACTGTTTTAGATGGCCTCAGAAACTGCCTAGGGAAAGTCTAGAAAAAAAAATCAGCTTCAGTTCTGGAAATTAAAATAAAACAATTGGTCTTCTCCTTTTTGGTCTTACACTCTCCAGCCCAGTCTTGGTGCCTCCAATTTCATGCCTGGTCCAGCCAATATGACTCATGGCCCATTAAAATCAGCAGGGCTGCCGGACCTGATAGGTTATTAGGGACTGAACCCAGAGGGGACATCAGAGAGGAGCCCAAATGTCCATGTCTGATAACAACTCCACTGGTTCTGACCTGACCTCATCTCTAAATGCTTATGTGCTGGCAAGTTTGTCTGTCCTGACTGGTGGGGAAATGTGCCTGCCTGCTGTTGCTGCCTTGTTTATAATTAAACCGAGCACGTTTCAATGCTGAACTTACAATTTAGCTTTTGACAAAGCTTGGGCACAGTGTTGCCAGCCCCCTCTCTGTAACTGGAATGCATTTAGTGCTCTTTTGCAACGAAAAAGGGGTTTCCTTTGATCACAAATTAGCCCAGGCTTTCAGGAACTGATGCAGGTGATGGCTTGGTTTTGTCAGGCTGTTTAAAAAAACGGTGGAAAGTACAGCATTCAATTTATCCATCTGGACTGGGGTGGGTTTTGCTCCCCCCCTGTTTAGATGTGAGGGGCTGCTTTCATGTGCTGGCACTTCTCCCTTCTCCCTCGCTCTGATAGAGACTGGGATGCTCCCCATACAGGGCTAACCCAGAGCAGATACTACGGTCTGCAGGATCTTCTGAAAGCAGGAGTGAAGGGCAGGCTGATAAAAAAGCCTTATCTCAACCCAGACACCAGAGCCCTGGGCAGGAGAGAGCCTTTTCTAAAGCATATAGGGGAAGGGAAGGGCTGTTAGCAGACCCCTGCTCCAGCAGCACGGCCGGCACACTGGGTCAATGCAACAGCCCCGCGTGGCACAAGGGTAATGAGTCCATCAAGTCAACAGACTGGCCTCAAAGATGACAGCGAGATCGTATTATCAGATCTTTAGTTTTAAAAAACAACACAAAAAAATCCCTGCAAAGCTGGGCCTGACACAGCTCCACAGAGGCCCAGTACTGGCGCACAAAAGATGCATCCCAAAATGGAAATGCTCTGTGCCCCAGCACTGATGCCGGCATTAATACAATTCAAAGCATTCCTGATTAACCAGAAGTAGTAAATAGACGTGTGCTGGTCCTATTCAGCAAAAAAATCAAACCAAACAAAACTTGTGCTTTCAAACGCCTCCCTGTGCTCCCCTTCGAGGAATGCAGAGCCTTTGCCGGCCACAGAAGAGAAGGTATTTGGCAATTCTAATTACCTAGCCACCCCGGTGCCGCTCCAACTTCATTTTAAAACACTATTTATACGGACTATTTATATGTTCTTTGCCACAGCAAAATGGGAGCTTGTGCTTGTGACACAAGGCACTGTTCGCAGCGGCTCTGCAAACTTCCAAAAGGTAGCACTTTATCCCACGGGGACCACACACGGAGCTCGGAGACTATAGTAGATGGCATGTGACACAGCCAGCTATTCAGAGCTTGGTGCTGGGCTGTGAAACCAGGGGGAAATTCAAATATGCATAATTCAGACACATTTGGAGAGACAGCGAGGAAAAATCAAAAGTTTTATCAACTCGCACGAAGCGTGTGTTGCCAACCCTGAAGAACTGTCTCCAACCATTTCTTCCAACCAATCTGTTACTTCAATCTGTGTAATTATTTCCAGGGTCTCTGGCTTTTATTATCATGTATCTGGCTGAGCTACAGTTTTGTAGATGACTGTCTGATAACTGGGGTTTTGTTTTAGAACTTCATACAAAGAGAAGTAGGGCGTGTGTGTAGCAGGACGTGGACGTGGAATGGCCCTGCACGGGACAACCCCAGCTTCAAACTGCAGGGGCAAAACCTGCTTTTGGCTGTAACTGCAGAGCCACAGAAACTCTTATTTGGCCCTATACATTTTCATAAACACCAACATGGGATGCCTTCAATTATTATAACAAAAAAACCCACCCTGGATTTTAGAAGTCCAATGTTGCCTTTCAATCTCTATTCTCTACATTTTATATTTACTCAAGTTGAGGGGAAACCAGACTTGCTGGCTTTGTTCTGTCTGTAATCTGGAAGTTCCCTGTCAAGAAAGCACTTTAGCAAAGTCAAGTCTTGCTAAGTGAGTTTTTGGTCAATAAAAGTCTTCCCTCAACACAGATAATAGCAATATTCACAAATGTTCCTGGCTGGAACAAGACTGTCTTGGCTCTCAGGTGCTGGTAGTTCAGCATTACTTAGTACATGCACAGTGCAGTGTGTTTACTTGGAAAAAGGAAAGAATGTGTTTTAGTTGGGAGCCTTTTATTTTAATAAGCCACAAAAATACCTCAATTGAAGCTGTAAAAAAAAGGTTATTTTTACAATTTTAGGTCAAATGCAATCTGACAGCTTCTCTTTTCTTACACTGCATTTCTCACAGTTGCCTCAGCTCTTACAACTACTTTGCTTATCTGTGCCACCACAGTAGTTGTGTTATCTCTGGCAAACAGGAGAGTCTGGAAGTTAGCTGTAGGACACTTTTTCTGTGCCCCCTCCAAAAAGTAGAGTTCCACTGCAGGGTCTTAGAGGAAAGAACAATCCCAACAACTGTCCTAAGTCTTATTCTTGTTACTTTTTTCTTACAGACACAAACACAATGACAGATAATGAGACCTTGAGCTCCCAAAAATCTCATTTAAATAATGATTCCCCTTCTAGGAGCTGTGGCATCGAACACATTCTGTTGGGAGTGGTTGGCTCCCATTGCACTGCTAGTCTAGGTGCATGGCCTCCATTGACAGTGAGCACCTTTATTCAATGCTGATCTCCCCTGCCATAAGTACAGCAGTGGGCTTCTTTGAGGAGCATCCCCCCAATGTAGCTGCTGTCCCTCTAACAGCGAGACCAAGGCAGAGGAACCACTACTCCAAAGGCGAGAAGGAGCACAGACCAACCTTCAGCACAGTGACATAGGGTGTCCCATCGGGTCCATATTTGCTGCCGTTCACTTCCACATGTTTCAGCCACTGGATGTGAGGTTGGGCATCGCTGTAAACCTTGCAGTGAAACTCCACATTGCTCCCTACCACCACAGTCTGGTTGGCAGGGAGCCCTGCCTGCAGAATTGGTCGGTGGGGTGACCTTTCTGAAAAGTAGAAAAGAGAGGGAAATCCTAATGTGCTTGTTCTTCTTCTAGCGAGGATTCTCCTCTGAACTCTTCATCTCCTAGCTTTTCAGCAGAAAAGAGTGCAGACTGGGATTATCTCCCTAGGTGTCCTTGCCAAGACTCTACCCAGGGAAGAACCATCCGGGAGTGAAGGAGGCATCTCAGCCCTGCCACTCCTCCTCTGGCCCCTCTGTAGACCAGCTAAGTAGTTCATTGATCACAGATCTGAGGCTGAACCATCAGCCAAGATGAAGTTAGTTGTTGGTTTTAGAAGACACGATCTAGCATTTTGGGAAAGGAACCAAGCTCCTGCTTCCCACATCCCACCACACGTCTGTTCAACACCACCACAGATCGTCTGTTGAGGGAAAACAGTGAAATCTCACCTAATACATCAAGCTGGTAGGTGTGCCTAATGTTGCCGTATTTGTTTTCCACAACACAGGTGTAATTTCCTCGATCTGATGGCACCACACTCTCCATCACCAAGCTCCACTGCTGGTGTCGCAACTAGAAGAAATCAAACCATCAAGCTCACGGTCAAGTGCCATTATCACCAATCCATTCATATCAGTGAACAATCGGCGAGGTTCTACACACTTGGCCAACATGAATGGGCCCCAGAGCAGGCCCAAACATTGCAAGGACTCATTTCAAGGGTCATTAAAGGTTTAATGTGAACAGGAATTAAGACCAATGGAGGAACAGTGCAACACAAGGTAAGATGCTGAGATTGCAATGGGGACTTGCAGATGCTTCCACAACAATACCAATAACGAAACCAGCTGACAGCATCTCATTAGAATAACAACTTCAGAAGGCATCAGCTAAAATAACTCCCATCGGTTGGTCCCCTCTGCCAGACCACTCTGGCCCAGAGACTTTGTCAGCTCAAAACACTGTACTCCCATCTGCAGATCTTTACCAATTGCTACATGTAACCCATGACAATGAACAATACAAATCACGCTGCTTACCCCACCTGTAACATATTTTTTAAATGTATGCCAAGGAGGTAACTGTTCTGTCTGTGTCTACAACTTAGTTCCCTAAATTCCTTTTAAAAAAACAAGGGAAAACATGCCCAGACTCAAGTCTGGTCTTTAAGATGCTTGTTTAGTCCTTCTCTCTTTGCACCAAGTTGGTCTTCTTGTTATGGCTCTTATGCAGAGTTGTTTGTTGTTCAGTAGCAGAAGGGAATGCACAACCCATGTCTCCAGCCTGACCTGCTGCTCTGTGATCCCAGCTAGAACATTTGTTTCTAATGATTATAAAGGAAATAATGGATATGGAAAGCAAATCTTGAATTAATACAGAAAAGCAATCAATAGTAACAAAGGTGACTTCAGGATAGTGTATGAAAGCTCTCCAAATCTCAGGATTTTAACTTGATGGCTTCTGTCATCCAGAGCAGAAACATTTTGAAGGTGACTCCAAGGACACAGAAGTAGGAGATTACAATAATGCTGTGCTACAGAATGTCAAGGGCTGATGGAAAAAACAAGGGCATAATTGCTCCTGGAGGTTTCTTGCTGCAACAGGTGAACTCCAATATGAAGTCATTTAACCTCTTTTGCTACACATAAATTGCATCCACATGCTTTCCTTTAAAGGGCCAAGTTGCAATTAAAGCCAGAACTATGGGAATGTTTAAAAGCCATAGAACTAGACAGCTTAGTTGCAAGATAAGCAAGCAGAAGTCATTTCAACAAAGCTTTGTGCATCTCTGCATCCTCAGGAACAGCCCTGCTGAGCACCCCACTTTTCAGAGACCGCTGAATGTAGCATTTCCTTTCATTTCAGGTTATAGGTCATAGGGAGGCTGTGCCTAACAGTCTGTAGAGAAATTGTGATTGCTGCACATGTCTAGTCAGGTCTGACTGCACTCTCTGCCCTGTCAGGACAGTACATAAACAGAACCAACATTACACCTTTTGTAAAGCAACATCCTGCTCGGTGCCCTTCTGTAACAGCGTGGAAACTCCTGAGCTCTGAGAACAGAAAGCCTGGGCCCTGAGCTCACAGCCGAACATACCAGACCATCAAGGAAGCTTCAATACAAATTTGTTGTTGCTCAGTGTCTCATTTCCACGCTGGCTTGTCTTATAGTTGTGTCCAAAGACTTGTTTTAATCAAATTTCCAGCATTGCAAAGCATTTGTGTCCGGAACCCCTAGGAGCTACTCCAAGGAAATGCAGCTCCAGATAAATGAGTGACTCCCTAGTCTGACATGTGTTATAAAATCACATCCAAATTAGGTGTTCTACTTAGGATGCACCTTCAAAGACACTTTTACGACACTTTCAAAGAATCTCTCTTCATCAGGTTAGTGATGGGGACTTTGGACTCTGAAGAGAGAGGAGAATCTGGAGGGCACAGGTTCACAGGGCAAAACTGGTTTGTAAACCCTTCCTGAAGCAATGGGGCATCGTTTTTTAGGTTGAGCCTGGCACTTAAAGGATAATAAAGAGGGGCATTTTATTGAGTCACCACACTCGTTTGTAAAACACTAGAAACATGAAGTGCCTTAGTGCAGGCATTAATCAAGTGGGTGAGATACTGGAAATCCCTCTGGTTTATTTGGTGTTGTCATTCTTGGCTCCTTGTGAAAACACGGTTTGCAGACACACTTGGAAACTCAGTCCATGTTTGCCAGACTGGTATGCAAGTCAGTGCAATGGTCTGGGGAAGGGATAATCCTCTGTCTCCCCTCCCCCTCAGTCTTCCCTTCTAGGGTCATTTAACACACAGGCTTACAATATTAGAGATTCCAACATGGATTTAACCATTAATGCTCTTTGGGAAATTTCATATGATAAGTCATATGAACTTCTTTTCTTTACCAGTTAAGGATGAATTGTAACAAAACTAGGTTAGCTTGCAATTCATGTTTTCAACAGTCACCATTCTCCCTTGCAGGCTTTACATCAGGCTTCAGACAGGATCTAAACGCCACTTGCAAGAGGCAGAAGTGGAAGAGTGGTCAGCTTTCATCTGCTGACCGCAGACCTTTCACAATCAACATTTAAACTCTTCCACACACTGAAAACAAACGAGAACATTCCCAGCTCATGGATTTCTGGGTTAAGACTAGATCTTGAGATGGAAGTATAAGCCAAGCAAACTCTGCCAGATCTGGATCTTGCCCATTCTTTTCAAGCTGCCTAATCCTGTTATGAAGTTAAGTTGTAATAGGGAATTTAAATCTTAAATACATGAGATACTGAGCATGTTTTCAATCTCTTTTTCTGGTTCAAATCTCAGCTGATATCTGTCAGTATATTTATACTGGATGAGATTTACTTAATACTACTTACATCTAACCGTGGCTCAAGAGCAAAAGCAAGCAAATAAGGGAAGGAAAGTTCACAGAGGGAGAAAGACATCTTTATATCAAGAAAAGGACAAAGAACTACACCTAGACAGATAGACAGATTAAACCAATCTTGCTGTAATTGGCCTGACATTGCCTCCAATAGCTCTTTTACGTATTGGCTTGTTGATAGAAGGTGCTCCTAGAGAAACAAAGCACAGCGATGCCAAAGGCTCACTACTGTGTTGCAGAGGATGAAACGTGTCAATTTAAACTCAAGTATAGATTAAAACCACTGGGAAGTGGGATGGGGAATTGCTTTCAGCTTTAGGTTTTATTCTGCAAGCATAATTTAGTGCAGCTGATGTCACATAGTTTTGTAAAAAGCCATTTGAACAGCGCACGCAAGCCTGAAAACACTTCATGATGATCCTTACAGCCTGCAATTAGTAAAAGATGCTTGTGCTTTGTGAATGTTATCTGCCAAAAGGCTGTTTACCCACAGAAGCTGCTTCCCCACTTCTTTTCCTTCCTTAACTTTTCAGAAGATCCAAACTTGAGCATGTTCTCAGCCTCATCCAGGTTGGAGCAGGGACAGAACTGAGGAGAGAGCTTCAAAGGCTTCATCGAGGCAATCACAAAAGGCTCTTTCAGGATCAGGTCTGAGCTAACAGGAAAGAAACAGCCCAAAATTGTGTGGAGGGAAGACTTTTTAAATTCTTTTCTGGTTTCTGGAGCCCGGCACACTTTGCATGCCTAGTCACCTCTTCAAAATGCTCCAGATGTGGTAGGCATCAGCACAGAGCTACTCAGGGTCCTGATGAGGGTGCCTTCCTAAAATCATCTTCTCTCCTTAGCAACAGCCCAGGGATATGCCAGAGTACAGGCAAAATTTGCTCCTGCCAGGCTGTCTTTGCTATAATCAGCCGCTAATTTTATTCTCCCTAAATAAAAGTGGAAAGTAGTCTGACTGTGACCTTAAGAGGACAAAGTAGTAAGAACAGTGAAAAAATCAGAGAAAGCTAATTTTCCCGTTAAAATCCTGATGCAATCTGTCATATACAGTAGCACAGAAACTTCTGGCTAATTAAGTCATTTGAGCACAGTGGGTTTTTTCTAGCTATTAGCTCCATCTATAAACATGAGCCAGAGCATTTTCCAGAACACCTCACTGTACAAAGGAAGGAGAGAGAAGCAAGCAGACAAGGAGCAGATGCTGTAACTCTGGCTACAAGGGAATCCAATACTTGACCAAGGGTCAGTGACTTATACCACAAGAATGTTAATGACCACTAGCACAACAGTCCAGCTCTTTGGTGAGGTCCTTCCTACACCTTCAAAGGATGCTGAGGCGGTTTTCCTTGAAAGGCTGGGAGTAGCTATGGCTTGGCCTCACACATCTCAATGCATGGGGTTGATCTCCAGAAATTACAAATTTCTGCTCCTGCTTTCTCATAACTGTCCACAACTGAATGATCACTGTAGACAAACCCACAGGGAATTAGCCTTCAATCCCAAGAGACAGCAGCCCTTTTTAACGCCTTGGTGTGGTACAGTTGCTAAGGCTGCAAGAAACACCCCCATTCCCATGCAGTTGGGACTGTTTTCTTACACGCATCAATGTTAATCACCGTGAAAGACATTTTTTTGCCTACAGTTAGCAGAAAACTTGACAAAACCAGAGACCCAAAGGAAGGCCTTACCTTGATGCCCCCAATTCTGTGCTCTCCTTTGAACTCCTTGCCATTTTTCAGCCAGTAGATGGAAGGAGTTGGATTTCCACCCGCCGGACATCGGAAGCGAACGGTGTTGGCAGCGGGAACTGCCAGCAGCTTCTTCTCCATCTTATCTGGCCGGGTCCAGAAGGGGACACCTGAGAAAAGAAAGACTGAACTGAGCAAGCCCATTTCTGCCGTGGAGGCTATCAGCTGGTGAGCAGATGCATTTGAGGAGGCTTTGGCATGTGCAGAGTGACAGTTAAATTGCTACCTGCTGCAGTTAAGATAAATGACACAGAAACGCTTTCCAGCTAAATGACTCCCATAGAAGTAGGCAGGGTGTTTGCATTTTAGGTTTGTGATGAAAGGTTCATGACCGGGTTCTTGTCTCAGTAATGCCAGTATAAATCCAGTGTAGCTGCTTTTAAAACAACAGGGAGAGTTATCCCAGATCAGGATGAGAATCTGGCCTGTGTGTGTAAAAAGACACAGATGTACCTTTGGGACAATAGTAGCCAAGAAGCATGGACAGCAGAAAGATGTTGGAACTGTAAAGAAAGTGTTGATGGGCCAGCTAAGGAGCAGAGAAAAAGTGTTAGCTGAGTGCACTGGAAAATTTTGCTTCTTAGTAAGCACAAATGTAGTGTAGCCTCCTTAAGGGGAGAAGAGGGAAAAAAAACACCCAGTGCCAAACTGGTTTATCATGTTTATGTTCTTGAAGTACAAGTGATTTTAGTTTTATAGATTCATGTTACCTTTGAACAGGGATAAGTTTTAAAACACCAGTTTTAGCATGAGATACTTTTTATAATCTGCCTCGAGTACAGCAATGCTTTTGGCTGCGTTACAAACGTTACATATTAACGCCAAATTAAGGCAGCAGCGGCAGCAAACTCGTTATATGGGGAAGAAAGAAAGAGAAAGTTTTATAAAAAGCCTCCCAAGCTTTCACTTCTGCTTAAGGAAATGCTACAGAGCTGCAAATGGGGTGTTTGCCCTGCCATGGCAGGGGCCACATCCAGTCTCCCAGCTCGAGACCAACTGGAGATGGGGACAGACAGTATTTAGGCTGCAACACATCCAAGAGGAGATTGTAACCAGCACGTTCTCCAGATGGGAAGGAAGCATCCACAGATACAGAATACTCAGATCCATCGGTCACAGACACCCGTGTGCTTGTGGCCAAAACAAACTGATGGTGTTGGTCCTTCAAGAACTGCCTTGGAGAACAGAGTGGCCACCAAAGCTGTCAGGAAAGCACAGCTGCTGGCCTCTCCCACAGCACTCACAATGCTTAGAAACATCCCCCCGCATCACAGCCCCACCTCAGTGCTCCCCTGAAGCCTCTGCAATCCCCTTCCCCTTAATGACAAAGGTGTACAAGATTTTCCCTCTTGTTGCATCCTTCGGAGATGCCCTCAAACTACTCCCTTTCTCAGGCACTCCTCCACGTACTTAGTCACAATGTGTTTGGCTCTATTCCATTGCAATTTCAAGTTAGCCAGTGATGACCCCACCTTGGTCCAAGTCTCCAGTGTTCCCCATGCAGACTCCCTGTTGCCTTTCAGCTCCAAGGATTTTTCAGGCAAGGCCACATAGATCAGCAAACCGTACACCCACTGTTTTTTAGCACCTTCTAACATGCTCTCCTCTCCCCGTGGCTCATTACAAAGCTCACCTGGCCACAAAGAACTGGATGTGAGGAGCTACATCCAGGAGACCCTCCACTTGCTGGAGCTGACCCCACTGGGCACATGACTCTCCCATCTCCTCTGCTTTCACATCTCTGCAGTCAGACAGCTGGATGTAAGTGCTTCAGTAATGCTGTCCCAGGGAGGGAAATCCAGTACTGAGAGCTTGCAACTGCCCTCAAACTGCCTTGCACAACACACTGTGATGCCTATCAGAGTCAGCTCAACATATCAGAGGGATCTGGTGCTCGCCTATGCCACATACGCCTCAGTTGTTTTAAACAATAAAACTGCTTAAGGCCCTTTTCTTGCTGGGATGGCATCAGAGCAGGAGTACATAAACAAAAGCAAAAGGAGGAATTCCTGCAGTTCCCATGTTCCCGCAATATCCTGGCTACAAACTTTGCTCTAAGCACACGGCACATCAAAGAGGCCTCAAATGCTGCACGGTAACATGGGCTGAAGTGGGACATCACGCAACCATTTACCTTTCAGTATTGGATATTAGAAAAAGGGAGAATATTAAAAAAAGAAGTTAGAAGACAGGGTGCAACCCCTAAAGGAAGAGCAGGAGTTGATGGTAAAGGAAGATGCTGCTATCATGTGAGTTGGGAAGGGCTGAAACCAAGCAAAGGCTGGGCAAAAGCCCAGGCAGCAGCAGGGGGATGAATTAGGAGGAGTTGGGGTGGTGTTGGGAACGCTGAAGAGGAGGGAGCTGCAGAAACCATGCTGGGAGACATCTGGTCCTTGGTTTCTGAAGCACAGGCTACTTTCTGGCCAAACTTTTCCTTTTGGCAACACATCCTGATTTCCCAGGGACTTTACAGGAGGTTAACAGGGCTACAGGGGAGAGTTCAGGGAAAGGCCAGGCAGGGATGGAAAAGTTCCCCTCTGCCACCACTAAGGCAGCTGAAAAACCTGCTGTTTGTGTTTAAGGTATCTGTCTAAAATAAATCCCATTTTATGGTATCAGTGACACCCACTTGGGCACTGGGGTGCAACCAGGATGCACAGCCACCCTGCCAGGACTGGGCTCCTCCTCGTGCTGTGCTTTTGGGGTTTTTTTCTCCCCTTTCCACATTGGCTGTGTGTGCTGCTGGGTGATGTCTCACCACATTTTCTCACTCAGAAGTTTGAATCTCACAGGAAACACAGAATATTTTGGGTTGGAAGTGACCTTATAGACCATCTTCTTCCAAACCCTCTACCATGGCCAGGGACATCTTTTACCAGTCCAGGTTGCTCAAAGCTCCATCCAACCTGTCCTTGAACACCTCCTGGGATGAGGTAGCCACAACCTCTCTGGGCAACCTGTTCAAGCGCCTTATCACCCTCTCAGGGAAGAAACTTCTTAATACCTAATCTAAATCTACCCTCTTTCAGTTTGAAGCCATCACCTCTTGTCCTATCAATACATGCCATTCTAAAAAGTCACTCTCAGCTTTCCTGTATGCCTCTTTAGGTACTGGCAAGTTGCTATTAGATTTCCCCAGAGCCTTTTCTTCTCCAGGCTGAACAATCCCAGCTCTCTCAGCCTGTCCTCACAGGAGAGGTGCTCCAGATCTCTCATCATCTTCATGGCCCATCAATCACTGAAGCCAAGAAGGATTTTGCCATTGGACATCATAGAGGAGCAAGTTGGGCCCCAGCTGGGGATATTCTCCACACGGAGCAGAGGCAGGATCCGCTCCTCCCTCGTCCAATCAGACATAGCTTCTTTCTCAAGTGACTTCTCCCTGTCTGGGTGCTCTTCCATGCAACTTGGGGCTCGCCAGGGCTGGGAATCCTTGGATTAATGTGCTAAGACTCAAACAACCAGGGCATTGCTCTCAAGTCCAACTGGAACTGGAAGAAAGTGTCTATGCATTGAAAACGGTGCCTTTGTTCTCACTTGCAGGAGCAGTGAACAAAACATCACTGCTTTGGGTTTGCTGCACCCTCAGAGTCCTTTCATTACTTTAAGAGGGTGAAAATGTTGCTAACTCTTCTTTTCAAGCAAAGCTTGCAAAGCTCCAGAGAGTTTCAGCAGTGAGAAAGGAGGATGAAAGACAGGAAAAATTTCTACACCCTCTCTCTCTAAAGTAATTACAAGCAATAATTTTGCATGTGCAGGTGTGGAAAAAGAAAAATGGGACTTGCAAACGTTATCACTGGCCCTTTCCCATCATCAAACACTAAGCCTGACGGTCCGTTTTGTTTGTCAAAGACACCGGCCACCCATCCGACTGGAATGACCAATTAAAAAAACAACTGAGAGCAATACTCGGAATAATTAATACAGCCAAGCGCTCATTTAGCAATTAGGAGCTGCCACAAAATTCTGCAGCAGACGGAATCAACCCTAATTGTGTAATTTCCCCAGCTGACACCTCCGAGTACACAGCCAGATTTAATTGGAGATTATAGGGGCTCTTTGAAGGTGCTGGGGCTATGCAGCAGGGGCTCCAAACAAACAGATACAGAGGGATAGGGAGCACTGGGGCAGAAGAGCAGCATGTGAAAAGGGAGTTTTGTTTTTGTTCCAGGGCCAGGAAAAACAGCTGTACAGAACAGAGGTATTGGAAAGGCTCTTTTTGCAAAGGCGGGTTGTGGTTTCTGACAAGGCCGCAACAAACGGGCCAATGAAGCTGCTTAAGTTACTCTTTTTTTCTTTCCTGCTGCCCATCCCTAAGGGATGCCCGGTTTCTGTACTGCCCTTCGGAGAGGATGCTTGAAGGAGGGTGCACTCCAGATGGAGGGTCTGTCTCTGTTGTCTCTCAAGAGTTTTTGCACCAAGTATTCATTTCTTTAGGACAGATTTCCTCTCATTCTTTTGATTCGGTATTTCCAGCTCCCACCATTCAACAATTTTGGGTCAAAACCCCCAAATCAACAACGCTGGTTTCAAACTCATTATGCTATTGGAATCAGCTGCCCAAGATATAAACCCTTTACAAAGATGAGGATAAGAAACTCTCTTGAACAACACAAGCCAGAAAATTAAGTTATCATTGCAAAGGGCCAGGAGATAAGGTTTTTATTCAGTGGCATGCAACATGGCAAGGTGCAATGAGCCAGCCCTGGATGGATCACCTTCCCCTAAATACAAACTAACTACCAGTTATATTTTCCTTTGGCAAGAAATAATGTCTATTGCCACCACTCTTCTAACCACTGACCACAGCTATATCTGATGGCCAAGGAGGGGCTTATACACCTCATTAGGAGAGCATCTTCTTGCCACAAGAGATGGAGGACACAGGTCTTTGGGCTGTCCATAGGACATGGCACTGGCTACACCTATGTGTCTGCCTGCTCAGGGTGGTCCTGCAGCCCCTGTCCCTGGTGGGATATCTCAGTGGTGGTGATGCCAGGGTTAATAACACAACTCCCTAGACCCAACAGAATATCTGTGAAGGTTAAGCAGAGGCACTGACATCAAACAAAATAACATAAAGCACATCCACATCATGACATGCCACAAGGTCTCACCACACTGGCATGTTAAGCTCATCAACTGTGTTTAAAGCAGAAGAGAATCCAACTTTTTATAATGAGACCTTTAAGCAAAGCCAGTCGTTACCTTCGGGTCTAAAAAAAGAGACAGCCTTGAAGTTAAGAAGACCTAGATAGAATACAGGCTATAAATACATGTGGTGAAACGTGTGTTTTCCTTCTCAGTGAAGAAAAAACCCGTGTCTTTCTGTACCACAAACCAGCTGATGTTTTGTGATAGCTGTTGCTAAGAGATGGAGTTTACTACAAACCACATGAAAAAAAAAGTACAGATGGATTAATTGTGTTCATCAGAAGCTGCTTTGCAGCAGGAACAAATCCTGACCAAACCTGTCCCTCCCTGTGCTCTACCAGGCTTCAGTGAGCAGCAGGCACCCTGAGCACCTCTGCAAAGGTGCTTGTCACCTAAAAGAATCCAGCCCGTAATTAGAAGCTATCAGAAAACCACTAACTGCTGCTGCTGGGTCACCTGGCACCGTAACTCACCACTACTGTCCACATGATGCATGACACAGTGGTATTGATTTATCATAGTGGGAGACCTGTTCTAAAGAGTCCTTCATGCCCAATGCTAAGGGCAGGAGGAATTTTCCAGTCCTGTTGAACTTCTGCCAATGTACATAGATGATTGGGAGTTCAAATGCAAGACATTTATTTATTAAAAACACATATGCACGGGCAGCTCGCTTTGCAGCAATAGAAAAGAACACAATAAAACACAACACTAATGCCTCTGAAGCATGTAATGATCCTGATCAATCCTATAGCACTTGAAGAAAGAAGCTCTGGGACTGAAACAGATGCAAAGTCAAAGCAGGGAGAGGCTCTGTCCTGGGGCTCCCTTCCCCACGTAAGTGAAAGCAAAAAGCCAGTAAATCCAAAGGGGTTGCTCCTGCTTACAGCATCAGTAAATTTGGTGCTTGGCTAGTGTTAATTTCATGCTCTGACTTCAGCCGAGATGTTGGTAAAGACCAAAATCAAAACAGCTACAAAGAAAGCAGGCCAAGGTCTGTAATGGTGTAAAACTGGTGTAATGTCAGTGCAGCAAAAACAAATCAAACCCCAACCCAAAGTGGTAAATGGGTTTCTCTGGATTTACATGCAAGGAGAATTTATAGCTCAAGTCAGATTCACAGAGTCAAGTCTCAAACAAAGAAAATAAAATAAAAATCACCACTGCTGCTGTAGGATATTATAGCAGTGACATCACTCTGGCAGCTATTTATATGTTTTTAGATAAACATCATCATGCTACCAGCCTAAGGTCACTGAATTCAACACAGAAAAAAAGCTGCTGTCCGACTAGGTGAACATATGGATGAACTGCTCTGTTTGGGAGCCACATCTCTTTGAAAGGAAAGGCCTCTCTGTCCCAGAAAACCCAGATTACCTGTATCTTCTGACTCGTCATCATCGTCTTCATCATCACCCGATGAAGGGGAGTCTAGGAGGAGAAAAGAAAGAAGTGAAGCAGGATGGCACATGGGGACACAACATTGGTTGTGTCACGTGCCTGTTGTGCCACGGTGGGCTTCAGCGAGGGAACACATTCAAGTGATGGGTCAGCTTTCCCTGCAGCTCTACCAGCCCATCCCTCCCATGCTGCTGGGCCAGAGACAACTGGCCAAGAGCTTTCTGAACTGGGAGAGAGGTGCCATGAATTTGCCCATTCTTTACTGCCAGAGACCAATGCCAAATATTTCTCCCTGTTTGCGGTGCTCTTTTCCTCATGAATACAAAAGCAATTCCAAAAGAGGAAGTTTCTTTTTGCAGAACATGCCTTCCCCTGCTATTTTTTCCCCTCTAGCACTCACTCTGAAGATGTTTCATTTCACCAAGTCTCAAAATGACAGGTCAGCATTTCTAATTCACTTTCCCTGCATTCTTCTTTTAACTCAATATGCCTCTGCCATGTCTTCCCTCGTTAACTCCTTGCTCAACCACTCAGACGAAAGCTTTCAAGACTTCCCCTTGCAATCAATCCTCTCTCCTGATTGACATTTTGATGGCTCTTCAGTCAACCAGCTCCCTTCGGTTTTACTCCTCCTACAGAGGCACCTTGAGGCTGTAACTGAATACAGATTAACAGGTGGGAATTTTCCATCTGTATCTCTCCAAAACATCCTGAACTGTTTCTCTTAATGTAGTCTAACATCCCACCTTCTTAAAGCTGTCCAAAATGAAGTCTCAGTACCTCTTCCCCCCACCAAACTACTACAGTAAATGTAAATCCTCTCATAAAATAGCAACTTAGTGCTTGATTTAGTTTACATGATTTAGTACAATTCAGCGTCCAGAAGACTTTATACCACTGGCTTCATATTGTCTCCAGGATTCTTTTTTTTACATAAAGGCAAAATGCTAACAACCCAGAAGCCTTCATATTCTGAGACAACAGTAAAATAACTTGGCTTTAAACACTAGAAAAAAGGAAACTTTATGAGTGTTTAACATGTGGCCAGAAATGTAAAGTTCTGCTGTAGACCAAGCCAGGCAAAACCTCTTTCATCTCAATACACAAATTTTCTGCCATTCTCTGACCAGCTCAGTGGAGGCAAAAATGAGGGGGAAAAAATGAAAATAAGAAAAGAAAAAGGAAATAAAAATAGGAGAAAATAAGAAGTAGGGGAAAGGTGACAACTACTACTTCTGTGCAGAATCTGGAAGGACTTTCCAGACATATTCACTGTGTACAGGAGCAAGTAACACAGGAATCATCTCCCTGGATTAGACTGCAGCGGTGCATCCTGCTTTGCACCCTCTCTTTGGCAAAGTCTCAAGGAAGACCTCAAGCACGTATCTAACTGCAAATCCACAGTTGAGGTCCTGCTGGCAGCAGAACGAGGGAAATGCCACGGGGCTTGCTGAAAGTGAAGTGGATGTTTAGGTGTTTTTGGCTGAACCAGCAAGTTTGCTCAAGTCCCGGCGAAGACAGAAACCGAGCCAAATGCCCACCAGCATCGACAGAGAAACTGGCACATTGTCAGCCCTGCACTCCCAGATTTGGTTACCCCTGGATTAACATGTGATTATCGTTTACTTCTGGTTTCCAATGAACCAATCGCGACTAGAGGAGCAGAATCAGTTTTTAAACCAATGCAAAAACATCTTCACAAGACTGAGAGGAAAGTCTTTCAGATGAGAGCTGCTGCTTAGGTTTTAAGAGCAAATGTCTCATGTTCAGAGCTACTGTCATATTCAGCTTACTAAAACACCACCTTCTTCCAAAGTTGGCTAAAACTTTGTAAGCTATTTGTCAATCATTTACTAAAATAGTAAACCTTTTCACAAGCATTGGCATCAGCAAGAACTCCAAGATGCTGCTCTCAAAGGGGCTTTAATTATGAATGGAAAAGGCCTTAATTTTTTTAGTCACCTGTTTCAAAGAGCTTAATCTTGTGTATTTTGAAAGCTCTTTTTGCTCGTCACTGGGGTGCTGCTTGGCCATTAAATCCAAAGGTTGTTCTGTGTGTGAAACAGTTGCATAAATGGAGCTTCTGCCAACAGGGCTGGAGATCAGTTTGGGCATCCAGCCTCTATTTGTGATCCCCTTCAAGTACTCATGTTTTAAGAGGACAGTATGTTTCTTGTTGTAAACTAGCAAAACACTCAAGCTCATGTTTGTCAAGGGAGGCATTGTAAAGAGATTAAACCCTACTATTAAACAATCTGGTTTTCAATCCTGAAACGCCAGCTCTGGCATGCCTTGCTCTACCTTCCACACAGGCATCTCAATCTGCACACTGAGAGGTTGCTGCAGAAGAGCTAACTTCTTGCAGACTGGAAACTCATGGCCTCATGTAGGCAAAATCCTGATATGCTCCTAGAATCTGGAAGCACCTCTCAAAATGGGACTTACGTGTCTATCAGCTATCTTGAATACACCTAGCCTAGTTTTGCTCACTGAAGAACACAGATTGGAGCAATTCCAGTTTGTTGGGACAGATTCAAACCAGTTTAAAGCAGAACACAACTCCAGCCCTGAACATCAGATATCCATATCAACACCCCAGCTAATCACTGGTGTTACCTTTAAGAAGTGGGAACACAAACCACAAACCCTCGATAACAATCTCATCTCTGCAGTGCCACGCTGAGCAATCAATACTAATTATGAAAATATATCTGAGCATATGAGAGGCGCCACTATTGCCACAGAGAGCAGGGCTTCAAAGTTTCAAACAAGTGCTGCTGACAGCTAAAACGGAGACTCCCACATTACCAGCACTTTGGTGGTAATGACAGTGGGCTAATAGAATCAAAGACTCATAATGCTGTCAGAAAGCAGGTTCAGGTTACTCGCTTGTTCTTAAGCTGTTATTAACTATTATTAGTGAAGAGGAAAAACACAGGGGCTTAAACTTTTCAAAAAGCAGAGGATTATCAGCCCTTCCACTATTAAAAACAATTTCTCACTTTACGAACTTTTGGGGCTGGCAGCTGTTTCATTTGAGCGTGCAACCAGCTGCCCTCTTCTGCCTCCCTGCTGCCCCTTGAACTCAAAAGCACTTTAATGTCACTTAAAAAAAAGGGAGAGAGAGTAACGTTTCTAACAACCTGCAGTTCCTTGGATAGTTCCAATAATCGTACCTAGTTAAAGAAAGCCTTTCAAGGGCCAAATACTTCTTTAACCATTTAATTGATATGACCTTGAAGCATTCACAGCGATCTCCAGTAATGTTCAATGAAAAGCAGATGTTGGTGAAGGCTTGCTGAAACGAGCTTTTATTCTCATGATGGTTTGATTCTCTCACTTACACAAAATCCTATTTCTGGCTCGAGAAAGCCCTTTATGGAGTGGGTGTGATTTACAATCTCAAACATCTCTGTGTTTGGTTTTCAGATAGAGCCCCTTACTTTTTGAAGGAACTCGACTTTTGGAGGCAAGGACCTACTGTTTGGGGATGCTTGAAAAAGTACCAACAGTACAGAGGCAAAGAAAAGGATTCAAAATATTAGATCCAAAACTCGTTACTTCTTCTGAAAATTCAGGCTTTTAATCAGAGGCTTTCTATCTGCTCACAGTGATGAGTATCCATCTACCAATGCAGCAGCCCAAGATCACAGAGATGATCTTACTCTTAGTGGTTAGCTATCTGGGAACAACAGATTTTCCTGGCACTCTATTGAAGTGATCCAGGCTTGGACAGCTTGTAGAGCTTCTGTCCTACTGTCCCAGTCATGGAAAACATGGCCAAGCAAATGAAGATGTGTGCTTTCCTAACACAGCACTTCTTTGCAATGGATGAATCCCAAGAAGTAACTCTGATGAAGCCCATATTTGAGATAGATGGCTTCAACAGACATTTGTGAAACAAGTGATCTGTGGCAACTGGGATGGAGGGAAAAGATTTCTCAGCTTCAACAGGGACACAGTTTTCAGGAACCTCCAGCTTTTACAAGCAATTTTGCCACTGATTTGTCACATAAAGTGGAAAAAAATCACTTAACCTCCCTGAGACACAGTTCACTCACAAAAGACTTCAAACACACACATAGCATTGCATTTCTTTGAGTGTTAAGGGAGGTTTAATCTGACTAGCACCACATCAAGCTTTAACATTTGGTATGGACACACAAGCATCCCTCCATCTGTTTGTTTTGTTAGTCTAATCACTGCCAGGAGTTACCTGGGAGGTAGAGACCTACCAAGTATGGACAAACACTGCAAAGCACCACCTGTGCTGAACATGTGAAGGGACAAAAAAACACTCCATAAATGAGACAGCTGTATTTCTGCACATACCTGTAACTCTGACTGTAAAGTTTCCCAGGACCTCGCTGGAATGCCTTGGCTTGCAACTGTAGAGCCCCGAGTCATCATATGACACATTGATTATCTTCAACAGTTTTTGTCCAATATGAGTTCTGTTGGTAGGTGCAATCCCAATACCATCTTTAAACCAGAAAACAGACACAGAAGAGCCTTGGGTGTTACAGGAAAGTTCAATGGTATCTCCACTTCCAAACACCAACTCTTCCAGAAAGGCGGTCTCACTCCTCAAGTATTCTGCAAAGGGAAGAAGAAATGCAAACGAGTAAATAAGGGCAGTTGTTGGAGAATGAAAGAGCACTTAAAAAAAGAAATATATCTTATATATGCCCTACTGATGCTTCCATGTGCCTAGCACTCCTCTTTGCCTGATGCAAGCCTCGACTGTGCCAGGCAGGTAGTAATGCAGAAAGCCAGCTCTGCACAGCACAGTCAGGTCTCTGGCTGATCTACAAGGATGGCTTCAACCCTGTAGTGACCAAAACACGGCCACCTCACCAGATGCATCACAACAAACTGCAGGGACTTCTATGTAGGGTCACTGCAACAGCCAGTGTCGCATGGAAGAAGTGATTTGGTAGAAATAAGCATGTGATGAAAAGTTCACAGTTCAGTCTCTGGATTTTGATTTCATTATTCCTGCAAGTCTGTCTACAACTCTTGTGAGATCCAGCAAGGAGGGATACAAGAAGCAGAAATGAGGATAAACTCATTTTCTCAAGTGACTCTGGGCAGCCAAAAGGCAACTTTTGTGGGATAATGGAAACAAGGCAGGAGGCTGGACAGAAGATGCAGGCTGGAGTAGCTGAAACAAATGAATTCACTGCTAGCTCCCTGCTAGAGTTACTCTGTGCAACAAAGAAGTGCAGAACCAAAAAGTGAGTGTGAAAGCCGAAATCTTTATTTTTTCAGTCTACCTAGCAGCTGTGTCAGTTTGTTTCAAGAGTGATGACAGTGGATCCTGCCACAGGATGGAGAATTTTGTTTTACTGTAGGATTGTGACACAAGGAAAGGTTGAAGCTCAGAAGTCTCCCTGTGGAGGGGCATGTTGAAAGTGTGGTTTTTGGTTCTGACGGTCCTTGGGCTAATTTTATCCACATATAAACTCAACTCTTGACATTGAATGGTTTATTTATCCTGACAGCAATTTAATAAAGAATTAACCTGCTACAGCTGATCTCAACCCAGCTAGATCAACAGTAAATTGCTGTCCTCTCCACCTTGACTATGCTAACCAACAGTTTCACTTGGCATTGCCCTATCTCTAGCCCTGAGACTGTACACTCCATCAAGCATAACAGTCTTCTTGGTTTTATACAATAGGTATCATGGGAGATCCTGTTCCACGACAAAGACACCTTGATGCTACGATCACATAATTAGCAAGTAAAAAGTAATTCAAAACAGATCAGCCAGAACCTAATCCTATGATCTAAACCCAGGTGGCCTGAGTTGATCTGCAATAGCAATTAGATATGGATAGAGATCCTAATTTTGCACCTTAAGCATATTCATAGATTACAATTTGACTGTGAAACAAATGGAATTGCAGCAGCTTTGAATATCTGAGGATGTGGCATTGGCTTCAAGAGTTGGACCAGGTCATAGGAGGAAAAAATATATTGCTCTTCTTGTCACACAGTTTTGTTCTTGTGGAAATGTAAAAAAAAGGAGAATATAAAAATGTTTCAGCCAATAGCCTTAGAGGGCAGAAAAAAAGAACCCAAGGGCCTGAAAATGTGGTATTTCGTGGGAGGTATTCGTCTCACAGGAGGCAAAGCCGACACTCATTGGCGTTACAAAGAACCTTTCCTCTGATACCCCGGCAGCAATTCCAACTCAAATATCTTAGGTTTTAGCTAGAATTTTGTGGTATTCGTCCAGCCAAAGGTTTAGGATGGTGTGACTTTTTTTCTTCCTTTTAATGAAAAGATTTCCCCTGAAAGTATGTCTTTTCAGTCTAATGAAGAGGACAGCTCCAATGTCTCTTTTCCATCAGAACAACACCTGTTGCCACACTCCGTATTCACCCATAATCTCTTCCCAATGGGGATATATCTTTGGGTAAAATACAGTTGAGAAATATCCTGGGTTTCTTTTTTTCTTCCTTCTTATAGACTACAAGGATTTGTTCAACAGTACCAACTTTGGCTTCCAATTATAAAGCCCCGTATACAGTTTTGCACTGGTACTGATCTTTGTTTGTTGACTCTGATGGAAGCTCTTGCTACTTTCATCTACTGGAAAACAAATCCCATGCAGCTGCACTATCCCTCCATAGAAAATACACAGTTTTACCCAAGCTATTTGCCAAATGATCAAGACTTGTATATTTTGGCTTTTGTATCATAAACCTACCAAACAGGAACAAGCCCAGACTAAGCACAAGCCAAACTCTACTGTTCAGCCATTTAAAAGGAAATCACTCCTTTTTGAAAGCCCTCATGAAGCTGAGTGAATGACAAAACAACAAACTACCTTTATAAATCATAATTAAGGATGCTGAAATAGAAGAGGAAATTCACTTTAGACTCAGAGCAGAACAAATGGGGTCAGAGGCTTCTTCTGTGGAAAGAAGCATCATCTCTTGTGTCTGACAAGTTTATTTTGGCATCTCTGCCCTCAGTCTCCCCAGCCAGTCTCCAGCAGATATTGTGATGCCTGTTAAATGCAAAGTTCAGTCCTAGTGGCTTTATTCCTACTGACTGGGAGCAACACCTGGAAAGATGGAGTGGTGAATTAAAAGGAGAATGTTACTAACAGTTTTAATCTCAGCTTTTAAACAGTTTTTCAAGTTCCAGTTTATATGCTTATGTCTTAAAAAATAGACAGGACCCAAACCAGAGACCTCCACAAAGTACTTCAATGTGCACTTAAGTGCTTAAGCACTTCGCTCAACTGTGACCTTGGAGAATGGAATTTTACTCTAATTATTATTCCTCATATGGCTTTCAAATACAGTGATAAATCTGAAAGCTGAGGCAGTCGCCTTTCCATGCTGAGAACAGCTGGAATTTATAGCAGGGAACCAGAGCTCACGCTTTGGACTGGGTGCCCAGAGCCCAGTGACTCCTTCCTGCCTTCCAGCTGCAAATGCCTGATGTTTCCAACTCCTCAGCAACAAGAGACACCAAGACATGAAGGAGACATGAAATTGCCTCCTCTGAAGCCAAGCATCCAGCCCATTAGATTAACTTGCAGAAGTCTATATCTCCACACGGTGTGAAGACAGTGGCAGGAGCCGTGCGTGTGTAGCCTGTGGTTGGTGGAGAGTTTAAAACAGATGGGCCAAGTCCTCCTGGGGACGTGGGTGAGGGTTTAGATATCTTTTTCACCCTGACAACTCCCACTATTAAATCACAAGAAAACCAGTACAGCAGAGCAGGCATCAAGCTCTCCCAACACGGTCATCTCTTCCATCTGGTCATGTACCTTTGACAGAGGCAGTCAGAAAACTTGCCACTACAAAGCAGCACTGCAGGGAGGAGGGATTTCAGATTGCCTGGATCTCAGTCCTGGGTCTCAAGAAAACCATTGTCACTGCTGACAAACAGCTATTCCCATGCATCCTACACAACTTTACTGAAGTGTTTCTGTCACAAGTCAGGTTGCAAAGATTACCCCCCCCTCCCCCCCATGGAAACTTCCACTTGGGAACTAGCTGACATTAACAGTGTCTTCAAAATCCACAGTAGACACAGGTGTAAGTTACTGAGGAATTAACTCTCTTAGGGGCTACAGGAGCCCACTCTGTGACTTGCCATCATAGCAGGAATTAATGCATTTGCAGCTCTAATAGGTTCTTGGGGGGTGGGGGGCATTCTAGGTTGTGGCCTCCCAAAATATGACTAAAATTCAACCATTTATTAGTTTAGCCAAAGCATTAGTGAGACAAGAATCAGCACTTGCAGCATCATCACTGAGTAAATATGCTACAGAGAAACAGGCAATTTTTAAGCTGTTCAGAGGAACAAAAATGCAGCAACTAGCCGGGAAGCACCTTCCACAACGAGGAGCAGTTGGCCCAGGAATGCTGAAATCCTTTTGTATGTATTCACTTATAAGGATAAGATACTTCATCTCCATTGCTGTTTGGCTCAGCTCAGCAGTAATTCACTTTCTGTGTGGTTTGCAGCTCCAAGTGCTTAAGTGTGTCACTATTTCCATCAGATGTCTGCTCCTCTTAGACACCAATACTTTTTCTGTCTGAGCCTGGAAATGTTTTATTTAGGTTTCAACGCAGGCAGCTCCCAAAAACTGCAGAAGCATTTGCAGTCATTTGTTTTTTAAGCAGAAAATGATGATGAGGTGGAGGGGTGCTCCTTGGCTGCTTATGGCTGCCAAAAACTTCAAGCCAACTTAGAGCAAGCCTTGGCTGGTGCTCTCCTGGGTGCCAGGGACTATTTCCAGGTTCTGTGGCAGAAGGCATGGGGGCTGCTCCCAGGCAACAAAGGTCCATGATGCCTGTGGGATTTGGTGTGGTGGGGGAGCTCCAGAGCCCCACACCACCTCATAGGGCATTGGGTGCTCCAGGACACTCCATCTGATCATTTATCTTTACCTGGGTTTTTCCTCCTGGAATAGCTCCCCACAACTATGCTTTCCCAAACATCAAAGTGTTTGGGAGTCTCCTGAGAGACTGCTCAGGTGGGGTGCACACCTCCCCCACCATACCCCTCCTCCCTCCTTCAGCAAGCATCCTACAGCTGAGGCACATCCACCACGCTACCGAAACCCCCACCGGGACTCCTGCCACGGAGGGCTCGAGGAACACAACCTTCAGTACCATCAGTAAGATATTCCTCACCCCATCTTGAACCCTGGCATTCCCAGAGAGGCTTTTCAGGATTGCTTCCCAGCCTGGAGGTGGAATAGACTAAAGAGGCTTATTTCTGCGTGGATCATATTTTCCCCTTTTCCAGCTGGACAAGCTGTATTTGGCACGTTAACATGCAGCAAGATAGCAGCACGCCACACATTTCTCTCTTCAGGTTAATTTGAACATGTTTCTTGCTCTATGCATTTTATTGCACCAAATCCACCGTGACAGGGTATATTATAGGATCACAGAGCAACAACCATGCCAGAGCTTTCTCCTGTTGAGTTTGGTATCTCGTTCCCAGGGGGATTACGGTCACATGTGCTGAGTTGGTGGGTAACTACTGGAGGGATATGGGAACCTCCAGTTTCAGTAGGATGAACAAGAGCACATAGACTATTTCCAGACTCACTCCAGCACTGCATCCTCTGTGCATGCTTAGCCCTGGTTTACTCAAAATACCTGTCCTAGGTAATTAATAGGGAGGGGCCCAGAGTAATACTCACATCCCACAACTGTGGTTTTCCCGATACTTTTGTGGCTGCTCTTGGGATGGGGTCGCTTCCTCACCTCAGGACTTCAGCACCGAGAAGTGCAAACTCCATTGTCCATAAAGGAAACACACCACTTTTCTTGCCAAAGGCTCTTTGTTTGGGGACATGGCTTAATATAAAAAGCAGTCAGGAGGGGTGACAATGACCCCAGTGCCACCTCTCTGAGAGCACCCTGCCATGTCCCTGTTCCCTCCATCTCTGGATACCGACACTCTCCTTCTTTAGAGGTTTTCAAAACTTGCCTGGATGCATTCCTGTGTCACCTGACCTAGGTGGACATGCTTTAGCAGGAGGGTTGGACTAGACAATCTCTTAAAGTCCCTTTCAACCCCTAACCATTCTGTGATCTCCCCGGAGAGGCAGGTAGCCCCCAAGAGAATATTAAAAACCCCCAAACCAGCCTCAGGCCCTGCACAAAGCAGTAGCCTTGTGAGAGGTGGTCTTGATAAGATTGTGAGATGGACTGTTTGCCCAAGTATCTGCCATCTCAGGGCAGATAAGATCAAGGGAGCGGCCCCACAGCAAAGTAAGCTCACCTAAAGTCACTGTATACCCTCTCTGCACTGCAGGGAGCTGATGGGGTATTTTTTAGATATGTAATTTTGGTGGTGCTTTATGCAAGGCAAAGCTTCCTTTCTGTCCTGCAGCAGCCACTATGGTGCCAGTGGCAGAGCATCCCTGCCTGGAGATGACCTTGTCACCCTAAAGGGCACATCACCAGCCTGCCATAGCAAAATAGATGATATAAAACAAATACTTAATGTTATAGATGGTATTTTGTGTATATGATATAATATAGAATATTATATATTTGTTCTTGTGTGACCAGATCTAGGTGAGCCTGCTTTAGCAGGGGAGTTGGACTGGATGATCTCTAGAGGTCCCTTCCAACCCCCATCATTCTGTGATTCTGTGATATATAAAAATTAAAAGTATGATATAAAATAGGTATCCTATTTTCTCTCTTACCCCCTTTTTTCCCCCTCCAAGGTCAAGAGCCACCTTGGAGCACATCTCCCAGTGTCTGACTGCAGCCATCCTGGGAAAAGGAGGCTTGCTCTGTCAGTCTCAGCAGCATGGGATGCTTTGCCAAAGCAACACCATTTCCTGACCTGGTGCTCAGCTTGGTTATCTCCCCTGCTCAACAGGGCCCACACCTCAGCAGAAGTAAAAAAAACCCAAAAACCCTAGCTGCTTCTGTGAAAGCCTGAAATGTGCCCTTAGGAAACCACTTCTGAAAAGAGTTTGCCTCCTTCTTTTGAAGGTAACACTTTATCTTTCACCTATTGCAGGGGTTTACTTGGGGTGCAGGCAGGGTGGTGCAGTTCTCCTGGAAAAGCTTAAAATAGCTTTCCTAATAACAATGCAAGGTAAACTCTTTATATTTCATTACTACTGCAGTGGCCTATGCAACTGCTACCAGACAAATTGCTTCCAAAGGCGTTAACAAGTGTGTTGCACTGTATTACCACCCAGTGGGGCTTTTTTTAGATCTGTGTTCGGAAGAAAGCAAACTTTTTTTCCTAGAGAATTAGCAGAACAATAACCAGGTTTAGTCCTGTCATATGCAGCTTTCTTCATAAACAAGAGATTATGGAAAGATAAAAAAAAAATCTCTAGTGTTTAGCTTGGCTGTCCCCAAGAGACTTTGGAAGAGCTTCTAGAATGGGAAAGCAGATGTTGCAAATCTGCCTTATCTACGGAGCAACTGTTGACTCTGTTGTGCAAATCCTAATTTACATCTGCATGAAAGGTTTCAGAGATTAAATGGCATTCAAGGAGGAATATTAGCTTTTCTCCCTCCCTCCAGCCCTCCTTTGAATGGATTTACTACTGGCAATTAGCTTTCTGTTCCACCGGCCAAGTAGAAAACAGGATTCATCAGGACTCTACAGTATCCTTCTTTTAATGGACTGTTTTCTCAGATCACCCAATTCAGATGCTGAGAGTCACAAAGCTAAAATAGCTACAAAAACTCTTTGGCCAGGAGGATTTCCCTGTGGCACTTGGAAAGCCTTAAGGATGGAAAAAACCCAAAACAAGAAAAACCTCAGAGAACAAATCAAAGGAGTAAGGGAGTCTCCTGGCTACACCTAACAAAAATGGGAATGTAAACCTGAAGAGACACAAAGCTGTAGTTGCTGCTGATAGTCCAGAGTCTGTGCCAAGGACAATCCTCTGCTGGGGCTTTGCTTAAAGGTGCAGACAGTCACGAGAAGTCTTCCTTTAAATCTGGCCAGGCCGTGCAATCACTTTCCTTGGTTCCCCACTCAAAACATAAAACAGGGAGGCAACCTCCACCCATATCTATCTATCTATCTATCTATCCATCCATCCATCCATCTCACAACTCTGCACTCCTTTTTTGTCTAAACAGAAACAAAAGAACTAAACTGAAAGGTCCTCCACTTCATCAATGGCCCCTAAAGAGATGGGGATGTGAGGTCCCCAGCCTGTGCTGCTCCATGTGTCCCATCAGAGCTCCTGGCTTGTGCTGAAGCACCTCAAGGACATCCATGAAGATTGCTCCTGCTCTCCCACGTGTCAAAGCTTTTGTGCTTTACAAGAGGAGGGCAGCAATGAGCTGTATCAGATCTCAGTGGCCCATGCTCACAGTAGGGATGCCACCAGTCCCAGCCTGGCATGTGGGTGAGTGTATCCTTGCAGCTGGTTTAGCTCACGTGCCCACCTCACTCAACCATAGTGGCGAAGCGTGGTCAACCCAGAGTGCTCCCTACTCAAGACAGAGTGATGGGACACCACTGAGCTGGTCCTTGGTGGGGCAAAAGAGATTGTAACAATAGGTCATCACCCTTTTGGTGTCTGCCTCTTGTTACCTCTGAAGAATGGTGCACAAGTTGGCTCAAGCTTCTGCACAACAGTGACAGCTCAGATTGATCTCAACAGACAGAGCCCACCACAAAAAACTTGATGTTTTACATTCCTGCTCCTCATTCCTGATGAAGAACTTCTTCACTGAGAGGGCAGTTAGACACTGGCACAGGCTGCCCTGGGAGGTGGTGGAGTCCCTATCCCTAGAGAGATTTAAAAGCCATGGAGCTGAGGTCCTGTGGAACATGGGTTAGTGGTGAGCTCGGCAGTGTGATGTGAGTGGTTGGACTTGATGATCTTAAAGGTGTTTTCCAATCAAAATGATTCTATGATATCCAAAAAACCCCTTATTCTTGCAGCAAGCAAGCAAGCAACCAATCACCACAACCCATTTTCAAAACCAGTGGAGGCAGCTATGGAAACTGAGGCACAAACTAAGGCTTCCATGCACCCCAATAGACTGGAAGAATCCTAACAAAATGGTCACACCTTTCAATTGCTCTTGCAGATGAATTTTTAAGCAATGCATAAGTTCATCAGGCCCAGAAATTTAGGTTTCGCTCAGAGGAACTTTCCAAGGGATGGAAAGATTCATGTTCCCTTTGCAATTCCCAAGCAAGCCTGACCCTGGCAGTTACTTCTGATGTTCTTCTCAAGTGGGCTTTGAGATCACATGGCATCAGAAAAAAATTGCCATAAAGACCCAACCTTTCCCCTTCGGTTCACAGCTATGCAGCTCCCAAAATCCCAGCTCCTCTGCATTTCCCTAGCACTTTTAATGTGTGCTCCTCTAATCTTCATTTAATGCAGGCAGCTGGCTGCAAATACCCCCGAACAATGACTTTAATCCTAAGTATCCTGAAGGCTCCCCCTCCCCTCCTTCCTCCCTGTACCAAAACTGAAGCAAAAAAATAAAAAGAACAGCCTCATGACAGCAAGATGGGAGAAATCCACTGGGCCAAAGGAGCAGAAAGACACAATGAGCTAAATTTTGCCTGGTTTGCTAATTAAAAACGGAAGCTACCCCACTCTGGAGCCAAGGGGGGGAGGTGGGGGGAGTTTTCATACTATTCAAAAAAAGGGCTTCCAACTGGGACCATATTCACTCCACATTAATTGTCATTCCAACTACGAGTGTCCTAGTTTCAAAATGAAAACTACTCTCCAGTGTAGCTAGTGAAAACTAACACCAGTTTCAAGGCATTAAACAAAATTTATTGATTGCATTTTCCCACCCACTAAAACTTTAATAAGCATTAAACCTCAAACTCCTGGCCCCGTTTCCTCCCTCTACCCTTTCTCTCCATAAAAAGGGTCAGGCTCCTCTATATGGAGATTAGGACTTAATGTTTGGTATTTGTTTATGAGCCTATCAATTGCCTCTATTTTTTGGGGGGAGGGAGCACATCTACAAAAAAAAAAAACCCTCTTGTACACAGATTAAGAGAGGGCAAAGGTTTAGGGGAGTTTGGGTGGGGTTTTTTCCCAACTGATTGTGAGGTTTGGATATATGACAGATCATGTTCAGGTGAATGAAAATAAGTAAATATTCCCCCTTTTTGCAAGTTTCCCTTGAGTTATATAAACTGGTATGTTTCAAAGATCCCCATTTCTCAGTAATAAGATGCAGAACCTCAAGTCTTCTCTGCAAGCCATCTTCAGTCATGTAAAAGGGAGGGAAAAAGTAATAATTTGGGGGCCACTCTGTCTGCATACTTAGTAAAGAAAACAAAGGTCATGCATTTGAAATGTAAAGGTCGGTGATTAAGCCCTGAAATCCATATCTAGGCATCAAAATGAATAGCCAGATTTTTAGAGTGCTTAAGCGATTTAAATGCAGAGTCTGACCTGGCTCAGCACCTTTCAAAACCCAGCCTGCTGTTTCAGTGCCTCAAGCAAGATTTAGGTGCCAGGTACCCAAGTTGGAGAAGTTTAACAGTAATCTCCCTTCAGGAATTCTGATCCACTGTATTCTAAAGTAGTGAACAATGGCCAAAAAATGGAAGATTTTGTTATGTAGAAAGCACATCTAACTAAAGCTGCAACACTCTGTCCTTGTGGTAAACTCAAGCATTATCAATAAGAGCTGGGAGAGATGGCAAAAGAAATGTAGATGTCAAAAATTCTTTTATTTCTCCTCTTTAAAGAAGGCTGCTAAATGGATTAGACAGTTTGGAGTTCACTGCTCTGTTAAAACAACCTTACAATATTTTTTCAGCTTGTTTGACTTGCTGTTTCTGTATACATTTGTGTTTTCACCTTTTTGCATTCAAATCCCACCCTTAGCGTTAGTTCTGCTCTTCTCACAGGAAACTTAGTCAGTTCTTTATTTGTATTAAGTCTGCAGAGTTATAGAAAACAGACTTGGAAAACAATCCCTAAATTAGCAGAGCTTACGGGCTTCCCTGCATATACACATACACACACACAGGGCATCGCATACCATCCCACACAAATGCAGGGCTTTATCATTTCCAGCAGTAACAGAAGGGCATCAGGTTCACCAGAACGGACCTTTTAATGGTCTCCTGCAACCATATCTATTACAGCAAGGTTCGGACTGCACGCAATAAATTAAGACAGAGTTCAAGGAAGTCATGCATGTCTCAGTTCCCACTCCCTTCAAACGGTTTTAATGCCCCCAAATAATCATCTTCTACAAGCTCCAGTGGCTCCAGTAATGCCAGAAGCAGGTGAGACACTTCTATACACAACTATTTTAATGCTGCAGTCAGGAAACTCAGACTCTCTGCAGAGGGCTGCTCCCAGCATCCTGCAGAGGACTTGGCTGCTCCTACCTGCACAAGGCAGGGACCTTCCACAGGCATTCCTCCTCCACAGTCTGATTTTCCCAGCTTTTCCCTGGCTTTTAAACCCTCTTTCTTTCTGTGAACAAGTACCCGAGTGCCTAAGTGAGATGGCTGCTGTTATGACAGCAAGGATGGTTGTTGCAACAGGCAATCCAAGATCATAGAATCATAGAATGGTAGGGTTGGAATGGACCTTTAGAGATCATCTAGCCCAACCCCCACAGTTGCCCACATTCCTCCAGTACATGGAAAATGTGGATGATAAAAACTACACCCAGCAGCCACTCAAGGGCTAGATTTTGTCTGAAAGTCAGGAACTGAAGCTAAGGTCCTGCCATGCTTTCTTGGATGGGATGGGTGGATGAACCGCCACCTTGTACCACTAGTGAAGACATCAAGTTGGACAACCTCCCCCACGTTTATACCCATTTATCCATGTTGATGTATACACTCAAACATGAAGCAAAAGCTGCCTGCCCACCCTCCACTCCTTTTACAAGGGCAGATGGCTAGTTCAGGGTCATCTTCGCTTCCTTCCTGCCCCAAAACACTACATATTGCTTCTCCAACTGCTCTTTCTTGTCACCAGAAGAGTCAGGTTTGAGCACTGGGTGAAGTTATTCCTCCAAAGACTGCACTGCTTGTCCATACCTCATTTGCTATGCTCTGGGAGGACAGGGACAGAGTGGCAGAAAACCTCCAAACATTCAGATATATTTTGAAAGCTTCTGCGGAGCTTTCAGGCCCTTTCTGGCAGGACTAACACATTCTACCCACAAGATGACCTTGTTCAGAGCATGCAGACAGCTCTTTGCAAGAAAGACGTACATTGCTTGGGGTCACCAGATGCAGGATCAGGTGGGCAGCCTAGTTTCTCACGACCCACCACTGAAACCAGACCAGTGGGCATGAACCTTCCCCTTTTTGCCCCTGTGCCAAGAAAGATTGCACCAAGGAGAACCCCAGCTGTCCCTCCCAGCCACCTCTGTCATTCCCATCCCTTCACCAAGACTTTCTCAAAGCAGCAGCCCATGGCCTTTGCAAATACTGAAGTGCCAGCATACCTACACACAAAAATGAAGCAGAAATCTCATTCCTTCATTAAATAATACACAGGTTGGAGTCCCAGCATAACTCAACAAACACTTTCTAGGAGTTATTTTCCTTTTCATCTGTCAAATTGCAAAGCATTTGTGTGGCAGGAAGCTTCAGCTTTGGGTTTCCTTTGCCTCCTTGTCCAAATAATGGCAATACTAATTGAAGCACTGGCCAAAAGAGAATTGTGACCCTTTTGTCCATACTCCAGGGGTTCCGATCTGCTCCTGCAGCTCTCTCTGCTCTACGTGAAACAAGGGCAAGAGAAGGTGCTGCCATCAAGGTGCCTCCTCCGAGATTCCCAAGGCTGAAGGAAAGGTGGAATATCGGTAACACTGTGTCTACACTGTATTTATTTAAACTCCACAGTATTTACTGTATTTATATTGTATCCCAGCTGGGATGGAAGCTGGGGGAACAGGACAGCAGCTTTACCCAGTACTGTCAAGATTAATCTTAGTCTTCCCCATCAGCCCCTCATACCCTTGTTCACAAGCCAGGGAAATCAGGATCCTGGAAAGCTTGCAACTTATTTTTATGCCTGTTGTTATGACTTTTAATGCCTTATTTCATTATGCTTTTGGGCTGAGCTGGAACAAACGCTTTGCGCTCTCTCATCACTCACTACGTTCACGAGTGCTGAACTCAGAAGAAGGTGGGTGATGGATTTGTAGCAACTTTGGGCAGGGATGCAGAGAGGACACCATCTGCTGTTTTCTTCCTTCTTTTTTTTTCCCTTCCTTCCATCCCTTCTGTAATTAATCAACTTGCAAATTGAGAGGCAGAGGATTTTTTTCTTGCAGTCTCCTCTTCCCATCACCCCCGCAAAGCAAAGGCTAAGGACAGGTCAGGGCGGCTGCAAGGTCTAAGTGCTGCCTGTGGAGCGTGAAGCAGCTTTAAGGGCAGTCAAAGGGAGTGCTGGGCTTCTAGCCCTGTGGCTTGTCCCATCCATGGGCCTCCTAGGGTCCATCCAACTCACCACATGCTGCAAGAAAGAGGCTTTCCGAGTTTTCTCTGGAAAAAAAACCCCACTATGCTTACACAGAAAGCTGTGAAATCGTGCACAACACACCGGCTGCAACAATGAATGTAGTTTTTATCTTTGTCTTTCCAGCTGCATTCACTCACAGCTCATCTCTTACAGCGGTAAATACCAGCTAATTTATGCACCTCCATTTACCAGCCCCCCCTTTCACGAATCCCTATTAACATAAGTATTTAAACTGGACATGTTTTCTTAAACATTCCTCTTCTTTCATAAACTGCCAAGTGACAGTTGTTTACTGTCAACAAGCCTGGGTACTCTAAGGGAGAAATACGCCCTTTCAAAAGGTAGACATATCGGCTACCAATGGAAGATTAAAATCTGGTGTTTTTCTCTTCTCCCTCCCCAAAAACGCTTTATTCATACAGATACACATGATACAGATCAGGAGAGATGGTAGCATGCCTAATTCCAATCATTCTTTTAATTAAAGACAGGCTCGTGGAGGATTTATCTTCAGTTGCACATGCTAGTTGTCAGGGCACACTCTTAACTCCCTAATCTTCCCAGTGCAACTGGCTTTTCCTCTTCACTTTCAGCTCTGATACCCCCACCTCCCAAAGCACACCTCGGGGAACGAAGCATGCTCATCTTGCACAGATCCTGCTACCAGCTAGAAACAAAACGCTTGCCTGGGGGAATCTGTATAGAGAAGTTATACAAAATTTAAACAAAAACCAAATCATCGGTTAGTTCAAGACCTACAGTCTCCGAACAAGCTGCTGAAATACTTGCTGGGAGGGAATTTCTGGCGCTTCTTGAGTCTTGCACATGAAAGGGGGGGGAGATGAAAGAAAACTCAAACCCTCTGAAAATGCTCTTTTCCCCCAACTCCGTGAAGTGCTGGGAAAGCTCTTCCACCGTCTCCTCTCCCTGTGGACCCGGAGCTCGGTGGCCCCAGCCTACCCACGGGCTTGCCCCGGCTCAGCCCCGCTCGCCTGCGAACCCCCGCGGGGGATTATTAACACTTTCCCCGGGGCATTGTGCGGCTCAGAGATCACGGCGCTGGGACTAATGCCGGCCGACACTGATACGATGGCACCGAGCGAGCGGCGGCCGGCGCTGCCGCTCGGCCCCACGCGGGACCCGCGCCACGGGCACGGAAGGCTCAAGCCGCGGCCATCACCGTCGCCTCCGGCGCCCGCGTTTGGGCTGCGACGCTGCCGCTGGCTTTGCATCCAAGCCGGAGGTCTAAAAACCAAGCCGGGAAGCAAAGGTCTGCGTTAGAGCGGGCTGATAGGAACGGCGAGCTGGCTCCAGGGATCTCCCCCATGCTGCGGCGCCGGGCATCTCCCCACCCCCAAACCACGGAGCCCTTTTACTCGCCGAGTTTCCTCTGCTTGTTAAAATGTTTGGGTCATTAGAAAACTTTCCAAACAATCCCTGCTTATGCTAAATAGCTGCTCCCACCACGATCTGTGAAGGGCTTCAGCCTGCTCCCTTGGAAATCAATGGGAGCTTTTTTGCTCAGGATTCAATAGGCGCAAGATCGGGACCTCATTATTATTTTTACAGGACTATAAGCAGCAGAGAACAGCGAAGCCCCCAAACAAAGCAACAACCCTCTGAACTGGGGAGCCAAACTTGCCACGGAGGACCTTTATGAGCTCTGCCAAGCATCAAACTAAAATTAAAAATGCTATTCTTGAGAGCTTTTAAGGTTTTTGACAGGGAAAGCATAAGATTGATAAGGGTCCAGGATTATCTCCAGTAGCTCCCTTTTCCTCAAAATAAAAGACTTCATAGATGTGTATTTTGCCTTCCCCAGGGGGGATGAGTAAGAAGGAATATGTTGTGAGTCAAGGGTGATGCACTCAACCCTTTGGTACGCAGAGCAGAAACACTTCCAGGGCTTCACATGGTCTCCTCTGCCCCATGCCATAATGAAACTCGCCCCCAGTATGTCCCTCCGCAGAGACACCACCAGCAACACAGTGAAACAAGTAAGCTCCTGGGCCATGGGTCTTGGTATGGGGACAATGTCTGCACCCCAACTCTGCAGGACAGGTGCCTCCTGCATGTCCTGAGAGGAGCCTCAGAGATGCTCTCATCCTCAGAGGTTTATGCCAGACAAGTTCTCCACTTGCCTGTTACTTTGCATCGCTCATCTCTGTAGGCATCAGTGAGAACTCACCTATGCACTACATGAGCACCACCACAAGGTCTGGCCCCTAAGCAATACTCAGCTATCTCGCTGTCTCCCCTTCACTCAGCTCAACTCAAAGTGCTTCAACTATATTACTTCTGGGTACTAGCCCGATCCTTATAATCTAACAGTGGTCTGGTCTCCAAAGCTTTACTGACTTAACTGTGTCAGTCGAAATACTTCAGTGAGAGTCCTTGTGAGCGGCAATAAAGTGCAATAAAGGCCCAACTACAGAACACTCCACTTTCTAGGTGAAAGCATGAAATGTAGACAAGCTGACAAATACCTTCATCAATTATCAGACAGCAGGAGGGAGGTGGGGGGGGAACCACCCTTGTGGGTCTCTGACATGCCACAGTGCACCTCAATCTCCTATTACCACTCTTCCCTAAAAACCTTAAACTAAGGGAGATGGAAATGGCTTGGTTCCTTGAGGGAAAAGAGGGAGAAAAAAACGAGCAAACACAAACCAACGTGCTGCTGTGTGTCAGCTGGACATTTGCAGGTAGTTCAGCAGCTCACAGAACCACCTCTGGGTGCAAACACCAATGCCAGGGCCCCGGTGGAGTGGCATTCCTGGGTAAGAGGTTCCCTCAGCACACGCTGCAGCCTGCAGAGCTTTGCCTGCTTGCAGAGTGCCATCCTGGACTGACTGCATCCTTTCCTCACCCGAAAAACTTGGAACCCTGCTGGCTTCTGAGTCATTAATACTTTTAACCCCTCGCAACCTGCAGAAATGGCACAGCCCCAAAATCTCACAGATGCTCAACGTGTAAGCACATGGTAATTGTTTTGCATGCACTTCTGTGCGATAAAGAAATCTCTTTCCAAGTTTTAATATAACCTCTGTGTTTAACCAACTCTTTTATCATCTCCTGCTCTGGATTTGAGAAAGTAAGGCCAGCACACATGACCTACCCCCCTTCCACAATGAACACCACACCTTTCTTAGATGAATACATCTGAAGCTGAAGCAGTTACTGGAGAAACGTTTTCTTACTGCTACTCTTAAAAACAAAACAAAACAAAGACTTGCTACATTGTGTAACCTGAGTGTCATAGAAGAAAAATAATATTTATTTAACCACCTGGCTAGTCCCTATCCACCTGAATGCAACAACCCCCCAGATAGCCTATCAGAATAATAGGGCAGGTTTACGTCTGATTACCTTTCACATTTTAACTACTAAGTTTACCAAAGGTTTTACTCAGCACGTATCTCATGGTTCTTGTTTGCTTTTGATATTAAGGAAACTTCCTGGTCATTCAAGCCAAGGAGCAAATAACTTTAGGGGTAAGCACACCAGGAATACCACATTCACCACAAGAATAAAAGCCCTTCTTCACACATTCAAGGATTTAAATCATATCTACGGTGCTTGGCAACTTGAGCTGTGAGGGTACAGGAAAGGGGGTATCAAGAGAATCAGCTCTGCTTCAGAGAAAAAGCACATTTTTATTTACAAGATCACTAGATAAACAGCCAAAAGAGAGGCAAACAATAACTGATAAGCTATGCAGGAGGCCAAGTGAAAAAAAAGTCAGGGTGTAGCAAGGCATTTTAAGACACTTTTAGTGTCGTATATGTCTTCAGACTCAGTTTTAGCCCACAGCTTGCACAGGGGGTGCTATCAGATTCACTCCTCCTGACAGCCCTGACTGCCCACTTTCACGTACCATGAACAGCTTTGCTGAATCACAGTCCTGTTTGCTGGGAAAAAAAAAAAGTCCAAAAGCATGTATGACAAATTTCTTATGGAGCCAACCATCCTCTCTGGCATCCAGCCTGGTACATGGAGGAGAATAAAGTTTATTAACTAACCAGTATTAAAAGAGACAAAACAGTGAACACTGAAGCAGTTTCATCAAACCATGTCACCATGGAATGGCTTGGAGGATGCTGACTCAGCAGGCAACTTCCACCTGTTTAGTTTGGGGTTTTTTTGAAGGGTCAAAAAAAAAGAGAAGAAACGGGTATGCAGAGCCAGGCAAACTCCCATGACATAGGGAAAGTTACAAGCATGAAGCACTTCAGGAAAAAGAGGAAAGTCTACTCAAACAGGTAAAAAAAACCCCAACAAAGTCATAGAATCATAGAATGGAATCATAGAATAATAGGGGTTGGAAGGGACCTTTAGAGATCGTCTAGTCCAACCCCCCTGCAGAAGCAGGTTCACTTCTACTCTCAGTCTTCCCCACTCCAGCACTGTTGGTTCAATTGATTGTGTATCAGGTTCAGTCTAGCTGGGAGAAAAAGTCAGTACCCTGGGGATGGAATTTCACCTGTATTTTTAGTAGAAAGATCTGAATTTGTTATATTCCTGATGGGTTTACCCTACATATACTAAAAATTGCCAAAAGCTAAACTGTGAGGACAACACAGTCATTTCTCCACCTATTCTGAAGCTTGAGGGCTCATGCCCAGGCTGGATTCCACACACTTTAGTGACCAGCCAGAAAAATCTTCTGGGAGGCCATGCCCTAACCAAAGCTGAAGCAAAGATTCAGCTAACACTTTCAGTCACAGCTCTGTGTGCCAGCTGACAGATTACCGTCAGAAACATCTTGCTCAAATGCTTTCGTAAACTTGAAGTTTCATTAACTGCTCAGAAACTGAGCTGGGTGCCCTGTCTTTTAAGGTCTTCAACTGAAAGAGCAGATGTATGCAGCAAGTTTTCAGGGAAGACAGCTTTCTGAGCATATCGTTGGGATCAAAGCTCACTTTTATCGATCACATTTTAAGCAGAAAAAATTTGTTTCCCAGACTCACAAAGCAGGGACAAAAGTCCTCCTCCAGCATCACGCAACATTTTAGCTTTGTCCAGGCAGTGCAGTGCATCCCACTGGATGGAAATGGTCCAGATGCAGTGGGGATGCAGCAACTAAGCCTTCTTTAGCATTTGCCTGGCTTCCAAAACCACTCTGAAGCAAGCTTCTGGTCAGGTATGCTTCCCCAAACAGCACTGAAAATGCGTTGGAGGGAGTCGTAAAAGTTAACATGGTCAGAGGGGCTTACTTTAATTGCCTGATTTAATTAGCAGATCAACACTTTGCTGCACAGTTTCCAGATTTACTTTCATCACGTTCCTGACTCAGTGGTAGTTAATAAAGTCTTAATTAAAAGAAAAAACCCTCAGATTTAATTGGAGTGACCCTTGTCAATACATGTAGAAGATGTGATGTTATACAGCTAACATTGAATATATTAATGAGTCTCTCTCTGCACTGGAACAGACTTTTGAGTTTGGTATGCTAGGTAAGAAATAGACTTAAAAAAAAAAACCAAGAAGTCATATTTCATAATTCTTTACTCATGTCCTTATTGCTTAGTAAGATGTACTAGTATCCATATTAAAGACTTAATTAGCTTTTTTAGCTGCTGCTGTTAATGAGAAGAAATGGATCAATTTCTAGTCTCAGAACAGTATCACTGAATCCGAATCTCAGGCACAGAGTAGGAAACACCATCAATATCTAAGAGACTCTTTTTAGAGGGTTTTGACATGTAAACCCCAATGCCAGCTCCAGGAATGGTCAGTGCCATTTGGCACTCACTTCAATACGCTTGTAATTTCAGGGTGAACTTTGACTCAGATACACAAAGCCAAGTGACGTGGATCACTGTATCCTACACCTTGGACCCCTCATTGGGCACACACTGAAAGGCCACGAGAGCCGGGTTGTCATCAGCTGCGTGAAGGAAAAACACTTCAACCAGTGCATCACCACTTCTTTCCAAGCAGAAAAGCCACAGGAACCAGTACATGCCCTGCCATTTAACTTGAGCAAAATCCTAAAACAGCTCCTCTTACGTTCTTTCGGCTAGAGAACTGCCTGTATAGTAACTTGGGGTGACAATTTGACTCCAGTGTTGTACAACGAAGCTTTGGTTCTTGCTCCTGACAGACTGGGAGAGTTCTCCCCTTCCTGCACAAACTTGCTCACACATTTGCAGCTCTCTGTGCAACTCTTTTAATGCAGACAGACAGCTTTCCCAGCTAACTAGTGCAATACAAATCCTAAGAAGCCTTTCTCACGTATACAGTACACAGACACATGTATGTCAGCTACAGGAGACAGGCACTCGGTAATCAGAAGCTTTTAAAAGTGAGATGCTGCTGTTTCAGTTGGCCTGCTCTCCAAGAAAACAGCCAGTGTTACTTGACATTCACAAATCGTACGAAGTAATATCTTTATCTGAATACTAATGCAAATTGGACGGGCTTTTTTATATTGATGTCTATTCTGTGGCTGTTGAATAGAGTGACCGCATGCTCAAGGCTGCAAAGGAGTTCACTGACCTCCCTAATCATCTCTGTCATAGCCCCTGAATGACATACACATTCAATCCTGCCTCGCCTCTCTACTTTCATTCATAAAAAAAAAAAAAAGAGGGGAGGGGGGAGGCGAAATTTGACATTGTTCTTCCTGCAGCAGCCCCGAGAAAGGGAGAGAAGAGAAACTCAGCCCAGATGAGGCCCCTGGTGTTTTTAGTTTAGCTTCTATTCAGCAACAGCCCCGCCATCTGCCTCCTTCCTGCCAACAGCCGAACACCTCCCTGCGGAGATGTTAAAACCTGCACCCCCTCCACCTCCGCTAATAGCAAGTATTCATATTAGCAAACATACACATACCTCCAGAATGCCTCCCTTCAATGTGTGTTTTATGTAGCTGAGTATAGGCACAAAGCAGTAGCTGTTATAGCCTTCACAGCCCCGTGTGGAGAATTAGATCACTGGGGAAAAATCCTTCCAAGCCCCTTTATGGAAAATACGGCCTTAGACTGTAAATGCAAAGCCCAGCGAACAACAACCCTCAGTAATGAGCCAATACCCCATGGCCCATTTGACTAGGAGAAAGAATTTGCTTCTTACCATTCAATTCAAAAAGACTGAAAAAAAGTAAAATGTGTTTTTACTCGGCTCTGAAGGTTTATATTCTTTACAGTTGCTTTTGCACAACCTTCTCCCCCCCAGGTCGGGCCAGCAGCGGGTGTGTTTCGGAGCGGAGCTGGGTAAGCAGTGCCGGCTTCACGCTTCCTTGCGCACGTGGCCGGTGCTGGGAGAGCCACCGGCATCGCAAATCCCTCGTGCCCTGTCCTCACAGCCCCTTGCCCCGGTGAGCCTCCCACAGGGCGGGAGAGAGCCCTCTGCTCAGGGCTGCATCCTCCCTCCGGGAAGCACACGGGCTGAATTTGACAGTGACACCTTGGCTTTGGAGAAAGCTGATAGAGTGGTAAGAGAACTCGTCCTGAGCATCTCCAACGGAGCCCCTGGGAATCCCAACCCCTCGCTCAGTCACAGACATCACCACAGTACATGACTTGGTACAATTCAAACGGCATCCTGAAGTCTTAACTTGCAAAGGTGTCTTGGATCAATGGGAAGGGTTTAGCACTGCTTGAACACACCATCAACCACAAGCAACAGGCTGAAGATGAGGGCGTAAACCCAAGGGACCACCGAGGCCGCTCCCCACCCCGGGGGGTTCAATTGTGACTGAAGTGACAGCACCAAGACATAGATGAGCCTAACATCGGGAGAACTGGGGACACTTCGCGCCTGCTGCTTCCCGCCCCTGTGAGCAGCACAGGCTGCTCACTTCCTCCCGCACATCGACCTCATCTGCTCTGACCATGTCGCTGAGATGTTGCCCCATAAATCAATTCTTTTGGCTGTGAAAAATGAGCCAAACGAGTTACACTAAGAATCTGGTGTTTTATTAGGACTTTCTTGAAAACAAAACCAACCCCCGGTGTGATTTATAGCTTTAACCAAAAGGGGTATGAAAGTAATGCCCCCACCCCCCAGCCTCCACGAAGCCCATTTATTCCCCTGTCACTTTTTTGGCAAACAGGCTTCAAACCCTTTCCTGAACAATGGAAACTTTCTGCCGGGTACATGCAATCCCGAAGACGGGGGGCTGCGCGGGGGCTCCCTTCCATTAAAGAGCTTTGAAAAATAAACAGGGACTCAGGTAGCAGCTGAGGCGTATCAGACAGACACGACGTTTCCAACCCGCTGTATATTTAAAATAAAACCAACCCAAAACACGAAACCCAAAAAACAATCAGCTTTTGTCCGATGCGTTAACTTATTTTTCACTTATAACCGTCGTGGTGCCACTCGAGGGGAGATCTCTACCGGTTCCCCCAAAACGCTCGTCCCTTCTCAGCACAGTCGCAGATATTAAGCTGCGATCCAGCGTGTCCCTACCCCGGAGCTGTCGCAACTCCAGTTTTGCTCCCAAGACGTAGCTATAAATGACCCTTCCTTACTTTTCCCAGCCAAGCACACGCAGTCAGAGCCCTTCAGATGAGCGCGAAGATGCGCGCTACACACGTACGGAGGTATCTTTCCTTCCCCAACTGTAGTTACAAACGCAGCCACGGGTCAAACCCCGGGTGCTGCATGTCCTGCCATCGCTGCGAGAGGGCTCCTGGGAGGCGGCGATCGCCCGAAAAGCACTTTCTCCCTCCAGCGCCTTACCCGGGGGAGCCGCGGTGCGCGGGGGATCGCCCCGGCCCGGCTGCCCACCTCCTCGGCCCCGCGCGGTTCAACGGCCGCCGCACGGACGGCTCCGGCGCTCTCCATCCGCCCTCCTTCCCGTCTCCGAGAGAGCGGGGCTCGCAGTGCTAAACCCGGTCCCCGCCGCCGCCGAAGCCCCGCGCCCCGTCCCGAAGCGCGGAGCACGTGTGCCCGGCCGCGCAGCCTTACCTGCCGGCTGCCCGCCGCTCCTCTCCGCCGCCGCCCCGCCGCCCCGCCGCCCCGCCGGCATCCCGCCGACGGCCGCTGCCAGGCACAGGCACCAGACGGAGCCCCAGGCCGCCCGCATGCCTCCGCCGCGGCGCCGGGGCAGCTCGGCCGCCGCCGCACCGCCGGCCTCAGACATCCCGCGGCCGCATGCTGCCGCCGCTCAGCGCTCCGCTCCGCCGCCGCGCTGCCGGGAGAGGAGAGAGGCGCTCAGGGAGGGAGGAGGAACACCCCTCCGCCCCTGGTGCCGACACGGAAGAAAAATAGTAACGAGAAAAAGGAAAATGCAGGAGGATTAAAAAAAAAAAAGTGTTGGTCTCGGAGTCAAAAGTCTCTGCGCGGCGCGGCGCGGCGCCTACCTGCGCAAGCCCCACGGCTGGCCGCGCACCGCGCATGGAGGGAGCGAGGCACGAAGGCTGGGAGCGCCCGCAGCCGCCTCCCGCCGCCGCGGCTCCTGCGTCTGCCCGGGGCGGCGCGGGCGCGGCGCGGGGCGGCCGCCGTGTCCCCGCCCGCCCGCCCGCCGGCCCGGCCCCCCGCCCCGCCCCGCCCCGCCGCCGCGGGGGGCCCCGCGCACCCCCCCGCGCCGCTGCACCGCGCCCGGCCCCGCGGCTGCGCGGGGGGCACCGGGGGGCTCTGGCGGGCTGAGCCGCGGCGGGCCGCCGCCAAGTCCCGGGGGCGGAGCAGGCACCCTTTTCCCAGGGATGTGAGAAGAAAGTTGGCTCCAAGCCCCCGCGGCAGTGCTCCCTCCCGTCGCGGCTCCCGAGTGGCACCGTGTGCCGCCGAACACACCCCGTTGCGTTTCCCACTTCTGCAGTGAGCCGGTGGGAGCGGGTTGAAGGGGGGGATCCAGGAGTCGGGGGCGGCACAGAAACTTCACGCTAAGCTTTGGCTCAGCCTGAGGATTCGCACAGCAAATGGGCAGCGCACCCGCTCCGTGCGTAGGGTTATCACGCTGTACCCCAAAGCAACGCTGCCAGCCTGCTTTGAGCGCCCTGTGTTCACCCGCCGAACACCTAGAATTGCTGTACTGTGTTGATGGGAGTAATCACAGCCGCCACACGCTCCACGTGTTCTCTGCCGCTAACTGGACTAGCCACGTCAATAAAATCTGATTAAATATCGCTCGTGAAGTTTATGATTATGATCTAGTCGCTATCATAGCTATGATTTGGAATACTGTGGCCCCCTCAGAGACCCCCAACACAAGTTGCCTAAGTGACATCTATTAGTTATTGCCGACAAGCAAATCGAGCTGCTGCGTACAGAGAAGTCACCGCTCTGCTTTAATCCCCCTTATTGCAGCAGCTCATTCACCAACGACAGATGCAAATATTACCAGAGCTGAAAATGCTCTGCATAGGGGGCTCTAAAACCCCAACTTCTGGAACGCTCGAGCCAAGGCTGTGCAGGTTGGAGAAATGTGCCAAAAGCCGGGGCAGAGTTTGGTTTTCAACAAGGGCACACGGTGGGGATCGCTCGCGGCCGCTGTATCGGGCTTGGAGTTGTCGCTGCAACCAGGAACTTGTCTTGACACCTTTATCAGGCACAGAGACTCTGACATCTCAATACTGTTGCATTGTGTGGGAAAGCATTGAGACGGGGCTGCGGTGAGGAAATCCTACATGTCAGCGGAGACCCTCACCAGTGACACCGTCGGTTTAAATGGAAACAATGGGGGGAAAGCAGACATAGAAATGAACTGTGGTTATTTCACCGTCACAGAGGTGGCTTGGCAGCGTGTCAAACTGCACGATGTTTGCTCTGACAACTGGAGAGTGCCAGAAAATCGATACAAATAAAAACAGCAGCGGCAGCGTTAATTACAGCACGGCATGGGGAGCTGTTGCCATCGTTATCTTGAAGATGCTTTTTGCAAAAGCAGGGTCAAATTCTGGTTTCATGCAAAGTCAGCAGGGTAAGAGCAACACCCCTTATTGTTACTGTTATGATCCCCATTTTCAAAGAGGGGAGCAGCAAAGGAGGACCAGGAGTGTTCCTAAGACCAAAGCTAAAACAGAAACCGAAGTGAGAATTCAGAGTTTGTTGCACTTTGTGTTTCTGAAGCTCCACGGTGGCTGTTCTTCCATGACAGGTGAAGGTAAATGCTTTTGAGATGCTCCTGGAATGGGGTATCTCCGCTGGGAGATGTAAAGGTCTGCATCTCAGACCAAGTCAGCTGAGCCCTTTAATGGTTTTGAACTGGTTTTCATTTGGAACAAAACTAAAAGCTTATAACATTTGGAAACCCTTTACAACAGGAAATCAAAGGGGTATTGAGATAGTCGTGTATGAAGGACTTCAAGGTTCACAGTTTCCCTGGAGTGGGATATTTTTGGGTTTCCCAGTGATTAACCTCTGGTACAGCATGCGTATGTGGGGCTGGGGAGCACAGACCCAGTTACACACAGACCTCTGATGCTGCTTCGTCACTGCGGTGGCCACTGTAATAGAGCCTGGGATATAGTGCTGTGCAGCAAAAACTATGGCTCTGGACTTTGTCTCAGACACTTTCTTGCTATAAAAAAAATCCATATATGTTCACTAGTAAAGCCTGCACAACACAATTGCATTTTAGGACTACTATGCCATAACCTGTATATTAGCCTCAAAGCTTTCCTTCCCCCCTCAAGCTAAGAGCATACTCCTCTTCATGCAGGGATACTCTCACTGCCAATGTGTTTGTTCCCCTTTTACCCTTTGTAAACATTCCCTTCCCCAAACTTTGTATTTGTTTATCCCCTTAATATCCAGAGCTGCCAGTGATGAAAATCAATCCCCTTTCAGCAGCCCAGGGATGGTGAGTGTCTGCCCTTTTTCAAGCAAGCAGCTGAAATACAACATCGTCAGTGGTGCTCTCAGTGTCCAAATCTGTCAGTGTCACAATCCCACAGTACCTCCATCTTCCTGGACCCCACTGGGGACCTGAAAGCAGATGTCCTGGGAAGAGATCTAGGGGATTGTGCCAGCCCTGAGAGCGTTGGCATGGCTGAAATCACTCTCTCCCTTCATGTCTCTCCAAAACCCTGACTAGGAGAGAGACTGCTCTCTCTGAAAATGTAACCTGCTGATAGCCTCAAAGTAAGTTAAACTCAGGTTTCTGTCAGCAAAATTGTCTCCAGGCTTGAATGATTTGAGCAGTCTGCCTCTCTGTCCAGGAGATGGGGACAGAACAGGCTGTGAGATGCCTGTCTGAAAGTCCTTGGGGCCGAGGCTCCTCATGAGTCAACTTTAGTGACATTGCTGGAGGAGAGTGTGTGATGAGATGAGATGCAGTGGCATAAGCTACTTCCCTTCCCCCTGCAACCTCTCCCCTGCAGCGTTGCCAGCACTTGCCCTACACATCGGAGCTGTTCGAGCAGCAAAGCAGAGAGCAGAGCACAGGGACTGCCTGAAGCCAACTGGAGCAGTGCTGGACTCAATGACAATCTTGTTAAAAATGATATTGAGGACTGGTACCCCAATACATGCCCATCAGTGGATCCTCACAGAACTTGCTTCCTGAGTGGGCAGAAAGCTATTTCTGATTTCCAATCCCTTCCATGCCGTGATTCTGTGAAAGCAATTCCTGAATCAATACTGAGTTGGAGCAAAGCCACAAAGTAGGAGGAGCTTTGGTGCAAGTTTTAATATGCTGGGCAAGTTGAATCAGACATGAGGTTACAGGAGTCTCCAAATTGTATTGGGTTAGGTAAACACTAAAAGAAGTTTGTTATATTTCTTATGTTTCTTATATATCTTATATTGTTAAATATTTCTTAGCAGAAACAGGGGCTTGTTAGCTGGCTTGTGAGCCAGACTGAGTGCTGCAGCCCCACAGTGCCACAACGAGCTGTTCCTTCAGCCTGACGGACTGTGACGAGCTCACATGAGGCTGAATTGAAATATTGGTTCAGAGATCAGTGTCAGTGTGTGTGAGTAGCCCAGCCTCCTAGCATCCAAGAGTTAAATAGCACCAGTGGATGCAGAGGCTGGGCTAGGTTTTCCAGAGCTCATGTCACTATGCATTTATATCAATAAGGGGCATTGGAATGGCTAAACCGCTCTTTATTAGCTAGCCAGCCCAAAAGACTGTGATTTCAGGCAGGTTTATTGAATTTCAAGCTGCAAGTCATTGTTGCTAAGATTAAAGATCCAAATGATTGTCAGGGTAAACACTGCAAGAGGTTAAGCCACCCTGTGAAGGCTCTCTCTGTGCCCTCACCCTCTGTGAGCTGGTGGCAAGACAATCTCGTCCTGTGGGAATTATTTCCCACCAAACCACATGGACAGATGAGGAACAGAGGGCTCTGCAAGCAATGAGTTTGGTTTGAAGTGAAAATGAGAAGGAATGAGTGAGCTGGAGAGACACACCGAGTCTTTTCTGCAAGAGCTGCATGCAGAGAGGTGCTGGCAGAGGCAGAATAGTTTGGCAGCGTGAGGAGCAAAGCAGACGACTGGAGAAAACAGAGGAGGAAAAAAAACCCCAACAATCTGTAAAGAGCCTGTGGAGGGTGTGAGAAGCAAAGATTTAAAATCAGACCTTGCAATAATGCTGACTCAGCACAGCAGCTTCGTGTGCAGCCAGGGGACTGCGCTGGGGTCCCAGAGGTGCCACTGACCACCAGCACAGACTGGGTGTTCCCTTTCCTTCGAGTAAATCAAGACAATGCTCTGGAGCCTGGAGAGGAGAAGCCAGAAACTATTTTTCCCTGCCAGATCTATTTGTGCCATTGCCAATGCAGGACATTTCCAGCAGTGGCAGGAGCATTGCACTTGTGGGTGTTGGAAACAAAGCCACAGCCTGTATAATCCCCAACCAACCTGTCCAGACTGATGCCCGTGAGGAGAAACCACACACTGCCAAGATGAGCTTTTGGGAACCCAATGGTTGTACTTAAAGTCTTCTCTCCTGGATGTGTGACCTCAGAGCACCAAAGGACACCAGCTGCCTGCCACTGCCTACCCACACTGGCTTCCCACCCACAGTGGGGGGTTATGAATCACCCCTCGTCTTCAGCCCCGTGGAGATGTCAGCTGTTGGGCTCTTCCCCAAGTCCCAGCCCTACCCTGGTGGCCACATCTTTTCCCTCTTCTCTCCAGGGGCTTTTCCCCTTCTCTGCCCCACTCTGAGGTAGGGAAAGTGACGTTTAGTGGGAGGCACGGGAGCTTTCATAATAAACAGCCACATGTTAATTAGATATGAGCTGAGGGCTTTCATCTGTTAGGAAGAACTTTTTCACTGAGAGGGTTGTCAGACACTGTCCCAGGCTGCCCAGGGAGATTGTGGAGTCCCCATCCCTGGAGATATTTAAAAGCTGTGTAGTTGAGGTGCTGAGGGACAGGGGTTAGTGGTGACAGTGTGAGGTGAGGGGTTGGACTGGATGATCTCTAAAGGTCCCTTCCAATCCCTACCATTCTATGGTTCTATGATCTTAATGGTCTTTTCCAACCAAAATGATTCTGTGTGTCTGTGATCTATTAGAGACAACACAGTTTTACTCAATATTAGGGCATTATTACAGTGACTTTTAGGAAAGTTCTTTCTCAGTGGCACATCATCTTATTCCAGGGGAAGGCTTGAATTCAGGGACAAATCAGCCATTCTTAACTTTGCTTTAATACAGCCTGTCTGCTCCCACATGGCAGTGCTGACACAGTGCTGCATCTGACACTAGTCCAGCCACATCCAGAGCCTGACTTGTGTGGCTATCTCTGTGCAGTTCCTGTGGTAGTTTCATTTTTCCAAAGAGCAGCGTGTAAACACTTCTCTGGGTAAATTCCACTGCAGAGATAGGGGGAGTGCATCAGATGTATATCAGTATATTAAGTATAAAGGACATGTTACAGAATTGGGTGGCTCTATAGCTTCCACTGGCTTTTGAAATAAGAAGCAACACACATAGGTATTCCAGATCCTATGTCCACATCCAGCAACTTTGCAATGGAAAAGCAATTGAGGATCTTGGGATACTTTACAAACAGAGGTAATTCTATAAGGGATAGTTAAGCATTATTATCCCCATGGTACAATTGATCACTCCAAAGCTGAGGAAGATGACTTTTTTTCCCAAAAACTAACTCCTGGTCTGTAGTTTGGCCTGTGGGACCATGTCCAGCTCTGTCATAATAAAGTGATAACTGTCTCAGGCATCTTGTGCTTTGATAGAGATGTGATTCCCCTCACGCAGCGTGCGGGATGTCCAGATCAAACACCACGAGGAATGCAAGTCGTAGTCAGGGAGGTTTGGCCTCCCTCGGCCCTGAAAGGCTTCTGCATAGTAATTGTGGCATAAATAATTTCATTCAGCATTAAGAGAAAAATATTTGTGGTGTGGAAAGCAGCAGTTACATAAGAAATTGGATAGGAGGCAGGTAGGTACTGACTTTTAAGACGTTTCGTGGAGCCAATGACTTTAATCAACAAGGGAAATGTTTGAATGTTAATAGAGCTAACAATGAAACCAGAGTCATGTTTTGACAAGTATTTCTAAACATTCCAGGAATACTGTGATGCTCTAGCAGCGTCTTTCCTAGGGAGGGAATCGATTGCTTGAGTTATATTGCAGTTTGCAGTGTGCAAAGAGCCCTGCCAGTGCCTGCTGAGCTGGGCTGCTGCAGTGGGCAGGGGAGAGCATTGGTCCTGGCTGTGCTGGGCCAGATGGGCAGGTGGATATGTTCAATAAATGGGAGCTCTTTCTTCTTAAACTGGACAAACATCCTGCAGACTTCTTTGAAGATAACTCTATCCTAGGATAGTAGTCACCTTTTAAAATTGTGCTTTTGTACGAAGAAGTTGCTCACAGTGCATTTTTCCAGACCTTGCTGACAACCTTCTCTGTTGTGTTTTGCCCTAGATTTTTTTTTTGCATATACTTTTAACACAGGTCAGCTCTATCTGTTCTGAAAGGAAACCCTGAGTCATTTAAAATGTGACCAGAAAAGTGCTGAGGGACAGATGCATTGCTGAGGACCAGCCCTGCAAGGGCTTAACAGCTTTGCCATGCATTTCACAGTTAATTTTGCTTTAGGTCAATGGATCAGATGAATCATTAATAAGTGTTTGGAAACACTGGATGCCAGATGATCTTGAGCACCTTGTAAAAGATTCACTGATGGGTCAAAGGTTTTTATTTACCCAAAGTTTACCCTCAGATTTGCCATTAACTGTGTGACTCTAGAAACTCCCCACCTTTGAGCATCTCCTGCCTCTGCGATGTGTTGTCCCCTGTGTCTTCTTAGGTTGAAAAACCCACATAACTTCAAGTGAAGTTAGCAAAGTACCTGAGTTAGGAACCTGGTGGACCTGGGCTGACCCTGTGGTCAATAGAGACAGATAGATGCCTCCAAAATATGACTTTCTGAACTTAAATTGCTTCTGACAGCGCCCATCTCTCTGAGCTGCTAAGGGGAGGATGCTGGATGCTCAGCTGCTGGAGGTGGGGAGCTTTCACTCCATTTTAGCAGCTTGCAGTGTTGCTTTCTGTGAGTGGAGGAGGACTTCAAGGCTTTGCTATGGGAGTGTAAAGAGAAGCAGGATCTCCCTTGGCCCACGAGCATTGTCTGTAAGTGCTGGTGATGGTCTAAGGTGGGAGATCCATGATGGCTGAAGGCTTTGTCTCCAAGCCACCATGTTGCCTGAGGTCAGGGTCTATGCCCTCCATTTCACAGACACCATTTCACATATGTGCATCAGCTTTAAATCAGAAAGATCATCGAATCGTAGAATATCAGAAGCGGGAAATGACCTTTAAGGATCATCCAGACCAGCTCCCGAGATCACAATTTCTTTACAAATCACAAATTCAGTTGTACTGAAAGGTAAATAGATACTTCTGAAGGCATTTTGTACAGTGTAACTCCAGTCTTTAAAAAAAAGGCAGACAGAATAGCCAGTGGTTTTCAGTCAGTGGTTTTCAACATTTTTCATTCACAGACATCCACATCTTTTTCCAGCAGAGCTTCGACCCCATGTATAGTTAAATTGAAGCCTACTGACAATCGGCTTATTTTTCTTGTTAAGTTTTGTAGACCATTCAGGAAAAGTCAGTGCACTCTGGAGACCCACAAACTACAGTGAAACTGATTGAAAACTACTACATACTTATTCTTCTGTAACTAAATCTGATTTATTTTTTTTCTTTGCATTTATTCAGACTGCCTACTTCAGTCTCTGGAATCTTCCAGTGTCTGGAATCTGTGAACTTGCTAGTTAGAGGGGGCAGAGATTTGCTCCAAGGTTGAATCTAAATATGATGTAGGTATTTTCAATTATTTAATGAAATCCCTGTGTGGAATGTAACTATGACAATAACTGGGAACTAATATTAATGGTCAAAATCATGTTACTCTTCTTAATCATTAGCTTCAAAAATTCATGCAACCAAGGGAGAAAAGAGTTTAAAAAAAAATCAGGAAAATAGCAATAATTCCCAAAAGGCTTCACATAGTTTACACAGAAATTGCTTCTTAATTGCTGATGGTGGGCTCATGGGACATGGCATGCAAACAGCACAGGTCTTACAAATCTCTCTAGCCTAGTGCTGGAGGACAAACTTTGTTTTTTGGGAGGAAAACTGTACCAAGTTAGGCACTTCAGAAACAACAAGCAAGTGACTACAGTATCCACTCTGGTTCACACAAGTCACTTGATTGTGACAGCAAATTTGTGTCCTCCTCTAAAAATCAGACATAGCGTTAATCATCCGCTGTGGTAAGACAAAAGGGTTGCGTATTGCCAGGAATATATTAACTCCTCTTTCAGTTGAGAACACAAGTAGGAACTTGGTTGAAAAGGGCATATTTTCTCTGTGGCTGTTGATGCCTCAAACCATAGAAATATGAAAATATTTGTAATAGTTTGTATCTTACTACACAGAGGAAGGGGGATAGTCAGCTGTCAGGCTGATTTTTCTGCAGGCAGATGTGCAGCTAGACAGCAAGGAATATCTGTACTTGTAAGGTGTAGACCAAGACCAAACGATCTGAACTTTGACAGTATACTCCTTCCTGCAGCTGAGAGTGCTAAAGTTAATCTAGGAGTCAGACAGCACTCTGTCTGCAAACCAACAGACAGTTAAACTCAGTATTTGCTTCCAGCTAACCGACTGCCTCACAGTTAGAAAATTCAAGGACACTACAGAAAAGTTATCATTTTTTCTTGAAGGCTGTGTGACAAATTTCCAATCTTTTCTTTGCCAAAATAGTTTCATAAATACTGGAGACACTTGGTTTTATCCACCCTGAATTCATAGAAATGTTGAAGCATGTTCTCACAAGTACCCACAGTTAATCTGTGTAATCTTGAAATGGCTTCCAGCTTTTAGAAGTTTACATTTACTAAAGATTATCCAATTATACTTTTCTTTAAAGATAAGAAAGATAAGGTTGATGGAGAGACATGCTAGATGACTAAAGTATGCTACCGCGTTTCATACATTTTCTTTCGCGGTGTGCCGTGGGACAATTCTAAAATTCAAACACTTCTTTTGACTACACAAGATTGCATGACATAACACGGTAATTGAGGCCTAAACGCAACAAATGATGACAGTGGTTGGTCATAAATATCACTGCTATCTAAAACACATCGTGGCACTGTGAGTTTCATCCAGAGTTACACATTAGCTTCCAAAACATGTCACCTTCGTGTTTTGATTTCAGCCAATAAATTACCTGTGGTCTGACTCAGACACTTGAAAATAAATGTTGACTTTTCAGGAAATTGTAAGCATTGCTGGAAGGTCTGAAGCCTGACAAATGGTGGGTTATGGATCATTTTTCAGGAGGGATATGGGGTTCAGAGAAATGAGAAGAGCATTCGTGAGTTGGGTGTTAGGAAATGGACTCAGCTTTGAGTTTGAGTTCCCTTAGACTCTTACAACGTGTGAAATATTTTTGCTTCTACCACACTGCAGCTTTGACAAATACTCATCTTGTGAACAGGCTTGGACAGATCTAAGAAACCTGGTGAATATTGGTCCTGATAAGGCCAAACATGAAGTTAATACCCATTTTGGTTGTATCAGTAAAGCATTTCAGGGAATGATTTGAAAAATAAAAATTAGTGTAATGTGTCAAATTGGCAGTGGACATTATTTAAAATAAGATGTGGCTTATCATAATGAAATGCTCAGCTGAAAGCAAAAGAAAAGCCTTCCTGCAAGTGAAAATACAGGGTACACCTACAGGAAATGGTGTTTCACCTGAGGATACTTCAACTCTGGAGCATCGTTTCCATCCATGGTGGGTTCATAGAATCATTACGGTTGCAAAAGACCTTTAAGATAATCAGTCTTACCACTAACCTCACTCTGCCAAGCTTGTCATCAACCCATGTCCCTCAGCACCTCAGCTACACAGCTTTCAATTATCTCCAGAGATGGTGATTCCACCACGTCCCTGGGCAGCCTGTGTCAATGTCTAACAGCTCTCTCAGTGAAAAAGCAGCTGGGTGTCCCTGCAGCTGGGCGTACTCTGCCATGTTCAGGAGGAAAGCTGCCTCTCTGCTGCCCTGATCCCACAACTGCTCTGAGAACCTGTGTGGGCAACAGCTGTAAATATTAAGCAAACAGCACGGTTACATCACCAAGGGCTCATCTAGTTGCAAATGACAGTTTAGGGCCATGATTTCAGTCCAACATTGGACCAAAAAGCAACAAATAATATTGCAATCTGGATTCCTTGCTCTCCCCTTCTTTTCTTTCGGTTCCCTAGCTTCCTTTTCCAGTCAACCCACCTCCAGCCCATCCCTGGCTGCTGGCAGATGCCAAAATGCTAACCATATGCTCGTGCCTGAGAGGGAATAAGGAAAAATCCCCAAATCAAATAGTCTCTTGCAGCACTTTTTAACATCACAAGTGTTTTTTTTTTTTTGATTGGTGATGTTGCATAACTTCAAAAGATCTGTGAATTTAGCTGAATGGGGTCAGTGAAATTTTCAGGGCAACATTCATTCTGCCAAGAGACTATGACACTTATTTAGGAAAAAAAAATCCCAAAAAAGGCGAAAAGTTTGGACTTTAACTCTTTCTCTGTCAAAGGTACTTGATGGAGGAAGACTGAAGAATGTTCTTTTCCCTTTGGTTATTGTGTGCAGTAAACAACTGTCCTTATTCTGACTCCTTTTATTTTTCTCTCAGTCTTTTTTTCCCAGGCTGTATCTGAAATGCCTCAACCTCACCTGCTGTTTGCGGTGACCCACATGAAGGGGAATTAAAAGGCTGTGCCATCATCATGCCTGCAGACTTATCTCTAGCCTCTGTAGTTTGGGAGCTGGCTGTGCTCTGACAACGTTGTTCACCACGGGCAAATCCAAGTTAGAAGACATCATGACGTTTGGGGAAAAAAACACCTGGTGGTGGGCATTACCTGCATCATTGCAGCAGGGAGTGTAGGGGAATCCTGGGAGCTGTTCTGAGAGAGGATCTAGGGTAAGAGGTGTAGCAGATCATGCTGAGGTCTGCAGAAGAAACAGACGGCCTCTTGAAAGGAGAGGTCTTGCCTTGCTAAAATCAGCTGGTGTTACTCTTAGAGTACTTGCTTTGGTACTTGCTGTTTCACACCTTGGTCTGCATTATAATTTTTACTTCCTGAGGATGCTAAAACCTTAAAAAGAAAGCCTGAGGATTGCAGGTTCTGTGAAAAGGTGACCATTCTCTTCCCCAAAGCTTTGGGTATGGCCTTTTCACTTGGGTAGAAAATAAAAGAAGTGAGCTCTAGGCAATTTGTGCCAGAATTGGTGGAAAGTTAGTTTTCACTTCTCACCTCTTTATATTCACAATGAGTTTTGAAGTTGCCTGTACCAACTCTATTTTTAATTCTAGATGAAAGACGTGTTAGACGAAGGAACTGAGACGAGGGTGAGTTTCTCAGAAATGAGAGAAGGTGCAAGAAAACAGGGAGAAGCTGAGTGGGTAGATGGACTGAGGGTCTCTGCTTACATACTCCTTATAGGAGATCATTTCAACCCACCAAGGCAATGCTATACCTCAGCCATGCGATGTGGCAAGGGAGCACCAGAGCTTAACAGAAAGGCGAGGACTGTGTCCAGAGCCCGTGCAAATGTGAGGAGAAAACAGCACAGGCATCAAACTGCTGCATTGCAATGACTCCATCCTGGGCTGGAGCCAGCCCTGGTGTTTGATGCTTTGAGGTCTTGGAAAGCAGCCAGAAACTGCCTCTGCAACATCAGGTGCCCTTTACCCTCAGAGCTTTCCCATGAAGCAGAGAGGAGGGTTCAAACACTGTCAGTGTCCTTGCTATAACTTCCTTGGGATGCTGTGAATCTTCTAAGCGAGGAGAGGGTTTGGTCTTGTTTGCAGTTATTTTTCTCTGTAGCCCTTCCCCAGGATTTTGTTAAGATTGCAAATTCCCATTTCACAATCAGCATTCTCCCAGCAAGAAGGACAAAGGCATTTGAAATTAGCTGCATTTATCACTAATGCTTGAGCTGGATGAAAGACAGGGCTGGTTCCTCCACAGTGGGTGTTACACCATAACTCCATCCACCCTGAGGGAACTGAGATGATTTACCACAGCTGAGGATCTGCCCTGTGGAATTTAATCTGGCAAGGCTTTGGTGATGCTCTGATCAAAGGAGACCAAATTCAAAAGGCTGAAGGACAGAAACACCGTGCTCTTGGGGCATGCTCTGCTCTTCCTTAGGAGATGGCCAGAGAGTCCTGGCTCAGCCTGTTGCACAGCAATGCTGTTGCAGATAACAACCATCTGCATACTTGGCAGTCTCTCTCTGGTTGCATGTCCATCCCTGAGGCAATTGCTGTCCCTTGGATGGCCTGTTAGACCAGGTTTAGTCAGTACTGATAAGATTAAAGAGGTGAAAGAAAAGATACTGCATTTGCCCTTGAAAGTAAGTTTGCTCAAGGGCCATCACACAGAGCAGAGCAGAGCAGAGCAGTGCTGGGGAAGCCCTTTGCTCGAAGCTCAGCCCCTGGGCATCCATATCCACCTTAAGGGGTACATGAGCAGGACCAGACAGTTTGCTTGAGCATCTGGGAACATGGCTGCATCCATGCAGATGTGTCCTTGGGGGCTGAGCAGGTTTTAAACTCTCACAGTGTAGTCTCTGACATCAAACTAGTTACAAATGAGCAGCCAGTGATGGTATTTTCAAAAAGCAGACTAGATTTTCATTTGCTTTGGTTTGGTTTGTGTTTACCCAGCTGAGCTTCAGTCACTTAGTTTTAGCTCTGAAGGCACCAAAAGACAGTAGTGGGAACAAGCTTAAAAATTAATTATTTCCTTTTGTCTTCAGCACTTCTGCCTACCCACTTACAAGACTTTGAAGAATCTGAATTTGGATGTTTCCCTCAATCAGGCACTTAAGGCAGCTTCTTGGTCATCCCTGAGCTGCTTTTTGCATGTCCTTGGAGCTGCTTAAACCCCGTAAGTGTTCCCTCTCAGCTTTCTTTGATGAGTGGCTTGCAGCAATCCCCATCTGTGTTTTTTTTCCAGTTGCCTGGTTTCTTTAGATGCTCTGCTTTCATTTTTAGCACATATCTGCTGTGTGCCTCTCCCTTACTGGGTGACGCTGCAGACTTAGGTCTGACGAACTCTCAGAGTCCACTCTGCCATCACTGTTGTGTCTGTAACATAGAGCAGTTTTGTGCCAACCACATATCTTTAACAGCAGGTGCAAGTTCAAAATAGTGGCAAAACCCACCGAAAGAATGGAGTCAGTGTGTGGGGAGTTATTCCATTGCGCTGCTGAGTTAGACTGCTGTTGATACAACGTTTAAAGCTGCTTCCAGGTATGTCTATGGGTTATCTTCACTATAGAGGCATCTTGGATCAACTTCTGCACTGTCTGCAGTAAGTTCATTCAATTGGATACATCAGTCTTCCCAGCGAGTTTGCATCCAAAGTCATTTGGCTGTATCTCTGGACCTTCAGAGGTTTTTTCTGGTTTTCTATCCATTTGTTAACACAAGAATAACATATGAACTGGAGCCTGAGTGATGGGACTTTAAGCTGTAGAACTTTGAATCTCAAATCTGCTATGCTGACTGCGGATTTCCTTCCAGACATTCCTATCGAGCTGTGCGTTGCTGCCAAGATATGTAAATTGCCTCACTTAGATTCCTTTGCTTTCTAATATCACATCGAGTTAGGCATTACCTGCCTTCTTGTTAAGTTTGCTTTTTCAGAGCTAATTATTTAACCTTCTTTTTTTGCTGACCTGGTCGACATCGTGAGCTTTGCTTGAATGTCAGTATTGCTGTCATCTAAAAAAACTACACTGCTAGTAAAATCTAAGTGATGCAGGGTACTGCTGCTGAGTCACATAAGGCCTGTGTTGCATCTAAGTATGCTTTTTCTCTCACTGAAGTCGTGGGCAATGCCAAGGAAGAGAGGTGAAGAAAAACATCCTTGTGTGACAGTAGTGCCTGTGTGAAGGCATTTGACTATGTACCTTGCACCTTGGTATAAAACATTAACAGTGCTCATTCATTTTGCCAACATGGAGAAACATTGTGAATCACCACAATGGCATTAGCTGAGACAAAGAAAGTGTATTTAATAAAGCTTTCAAAGCCAGTGACCTCTGTAGACATGTCACAGTCAGTACCAGTGGTCATATTTTACCAATATGGATTGTACAGAGAAGCATCCCTTTCCTTAAATACAACATCTGACTTCAGAGAAGGAGGCTGGAAGTGTAAAGCCCAGGTAATGGTTTGAAGGTGAACCTCTCTGCCATGGAAACAACAGAGTTAAACACCTCAAAGCCTCAAAGGGAGTCAGTTTAAGCAATCTAAATCTGACCTGGATAGATTGTTCTCCAGGCCCTGTGTTGCAAACATATTAGCCTCTCTTCACAAAAGGAAGGTGGATATTTGGTGACAAAGTTTTTTCTGGGTTGTTTAATTAAGACAATTAATGATTAATTTCATCAGCAGTTTCTGTTTTCTTTGCTGATGTCCTGTGGCTGAAGGACAGCAAAGCTCCTGCTGGCTCAAACCTTTTGAGTACTAGGAACCATCATTGTTTATTATGCATTTAGCTCTTGTCAGCATTTCCAAGAATTTGACCAATTTCTGATATGAATTATTCATCTTCCATCTCCCCCCAGCAATTGATACTTGCAGCAGCCTGTTTCCTGTGGGTAAGCAAGGACTTCCTGGTTCATTTCGGTGCCTGTGGACTACAGATGGGCCACTAAAGTATGCTGCTTCAGAAGAAACTAAAAATGCAAGTGGCCAGGATGCACAGATCCTTTAAAGGCTTTTAGGACTCTCCAGTCTCCAAAGGATGTGGGTCTGCTTGGAAGAGTTGTCCATATGCCACTTGTTCTTCTTTATGGAAATTGTCTTTTAAGTTCTGAGCTTCCAGAAGGATATCAGTGTAAGAAACAGTGCTGAAATTGATGTTTTACTTCAAGTTCATCATCATCTGCAGTATTGTGTCCAGTTCTGGGCTCCTCAGCTCAAGAGGGACAGGGAAATGCTGGAGAGAGTCCAGCACAGGGCCACCAAGATGATCAGGAGTCTGGAGCATCTTTCATATGAGGGAAGGCTGCAGGAACTGGGGCTGTTTAGTCTGGAGAAGAGGAGACTGAGGGGAGATCTTATTAACATTTATAAATATCTAAAGGGTGGGTGTCAGGAGGTTGGGGCATCCCTTTTTTCTATAGTAGCTAGTAACAGGACAAGGGGTAATGGGATGAAGCTGGAACACAAAAAGTTCCACTTAAACATAAGAAAAAACTATTTCACTGTTGAGGTGAGGGAGCCCTGGCACAGGCTGCCCAGAGGGGTTGTGGGGGCTCCTTCCTTGGAGGTCTTCAAGACCTGCCTGGACATGTTCCTATGTGACCTGATCTTGGTGACCCTGCTTCTGCAGGGGAGTTGGACTAGATGATCTCTAAAGGTCCCTTCCAACCCCTACCATTCTATGAGTCTATGATTCTATATCTAGCTTTGAACACTTTAAAAGCTCCTTACCTAATTAAAACCAAAGGTAAAACAATTCTGTAGGAAAAGATACTCAGGAACAAGACATCCATCAGCCTGTGAATCTGTCAACCACCCTGTCAAAGCTTGGTTTATAGCAGTGTCTAAAGCTGTACCCCATCATGGATGCAGATTTGTTTTCCTCAGGGGATATGGGTGAGTATGTCTATAAGTGTATAAACTGTGGTCTTGTATCAAAAAAAAGCTTTCGAAGGGTAGGATATATCTCACTCAGTTTTGAGTAACTACAGGTTTGTCTTCAAATAGTCACTTTATAGGGGCAGGCATCCTCTCCAAAGGGGACAGGACTGGTGTCCCTGACAAGCTGAGTCTCAGGGCTCCTGGGACCTGAAGGTGAAGGGGAGTTTCAGACTCTTTGGATACACCCAGGGATACACCATGGCCTTGACTGAAACATTGCTGGCTTTAGGTCAAAAAGTTGATTCAGTAGAAGTCTAAACTTCTGTCCTTATGGTGTTTAGGAAACATCCTGATTTACTTAATTTAAACAAAGGCAGATATCCGGTTAAAATCCCTGGAGCTGCAGCCAATAAGTGCCTTATTTCAGCACTGTGCTTCCAATGACGGCTACCCACCATAAAAACACAGTTCAGGGGAATAAAAGTATTAAGAAAATAAATGGATGTAATACTTGAATTAGATGCAGATTTGAAATATGTGTGGAAAGATGGAGCAAGTAGAAAGAGATGACAAAGAATAAATAGACAGAACCCAGTGACAGCATGCTTAAGCCAGGCTGTTGCACAGGGTGTGTTTTTATCTTGTATATTTGATTTCTTCCATCCCACTGAGTAGATGAGAAAGGGATTTGCAGTGCCAGCCACCTTGGATAGAGTCTGTGAAATGGCAAAAATGGCACTGTGCAGAGAGAGCCTGAGGAGCTGCCAAAAGAGCTACAGAAGACCTTTGCTGTTGTCTCCTCAGTCCCTGTTGTGGGTGCAGAGGTGAAGACTGGATACGGGCAGGTTAGGGACAGTGGTGAGATGTCTTTGAGACACATTCATGCCTTCTCACTTTACACCTGCAAATTGTCCATACCTGCTGGCCAGACAGATACTTCAGTGTCTACAGCACCATTATCTAAGTACCTCACTAACACAAATGGGTGTGTCAATACACATTGTCAAGGTTTTGAAAAGGTGGGGAGGGGTTAGATGTCCAGCCTAGGCTCCTACAGGAGATCTGGTACAAAACCTCTGATCTCCCCAAGTGCACCTCTTAATGAAACAGATGTATGAAATTGTAAAACAAAATGAGTTGTGAAAGACCTTATAAGGTCAATGACTCTTTTCCACAGGCCCTCCATTGCTTGATGGAAACAGTTGCTCTTGCCCCTGTCCTTTACACAGCTCTGGGTATGGGAGCCTTTCTGCATGCTGAGTATGTTCTGGAAGTTGTGTGTGGGCAGCTACCTGCCTGTGGACAAATTATTTCTCTTGTTTAGCTGAGTTAAAGCAGAGCAGCAAAGAAGATGCAGCTTCTGTGGTGGAGCTGGTGTTTTGTCACAGCCTGACCAAGAGATGATGGTGCTTCAAAAGGTCTTGTGTATTTAGGCCTGCTCTTTGGATGAAAACCACTTCATACCATGCCTTCGTGATGTTAACAGAGAGGGGAACATGCCATGGGACAAGTCTTTGCTGCCTTCAGGAGTGAAACTAGTTTGGTAGTGGGGTAGATAGAGGAGGGTGGTTTCTTGGTTTGTTTTCTGTCTCTTTCTAGTGGCTGAGTTTTTCTGAGACACTTCCCCAGTTTGGAAATCCCATGTGAGAAAACAGTCAGACTGCAGTCCAGAATTGCAGCTTTTGGCTTAGCTGTTGTTGGGACTGAGAAGACCATCAGAGAGTCGATGGGACTGGACAGATGGCAAGATCAGACTTGGTGTCCCCTCCTTATGTGCTTTGTAGCAACTCTAGCACTGCTAATCTCATGTGCTTTTCTTTGCTTTAGGGTAATGATAGTCTCTGGAGTCATCCTGCCTCTGAGGTTAGACTCATCTGGTATGAAAGAAGGCGAGTTCAGAACAGGCCACCCTCAGTCTCTAAACAAGAATGCTGTCGCTCGGTTTATGAATTCAAGATGTCAGGTTTTACATCCCGAGATCTATTTTCTGCTATGGTTTCTATTCAAGAAGGGCCGTCCCTGTGTAATGAGTAGCAGCTGATGATGTCTTAGAGCTCAGCATTATGCAACCAAAATCAATAGCATGCATGCAGGAACCCCTGGCATGGCACAGCGAGGAGCACAGCCTGGAGCCAGTCCCACTTCTGGGGCCTCCACATCGTCCCTGGGCCTGTCTGACACCTCTCATGTATTTATGGACAGGGACAAGTTTTCCTGCTTTTTCAAGGCAAGCCATGAAACCTGCCCCTCCTTATTTTCTTTGCAAACACCCTCAAATCTGTTGGTCAGGATGTTATGGTGCCCTTCAGGACAAAGGTGTGCTGTAGCAGTGACCGTGCCTCATCCTACAGGCAAGGTTAAGTCTTGTGAGAGCAGATAATATTTTTCATTAGCTCTTTTATTTTGTTCTAATAAATTATCTCACTTCTCCCCACATCTGGTTCATGTCCTGAGGTGCTGTGGGTACCACAGCACCTAACCACCCTGACTGGGATCAAAAAGCTCAGACCCCACAGCAGCCCTCCTCGCAGCCAACTCAATGTGGTCTCCCTTAATCCCCTTGATCTTCCTAATTCCCTCAAGAAATGGGTGCCAGGGAGTTGATGAGTTGATCTAGATAAACAATGGCATTTCAGGTTCCAAGAATGATAAATAAATTGCTTCAGGTCAAACTCAAACAAATTATTCACATTTTCTTGGCAAACTGGGGGAAAAAAAAGGAAAAAAAAAATTCCTGCAGGGTCAGCCCCAAATAGTTTCTACACTCCAAACCCAAAATGCTGTATAGTATTTAACCTTTTCATTCTACTTTGTTTTCTATTAATTTATATTTGTTTGTAAAACAAAAAAACCTGTTTGAGACACAAATGCAAAAGCATTGAAGTGAAACATTTTGGTATTTCAGAGAAAAGCCCAACCCATTTTGTTTAGAAAATGTTGAAGCAATGTGTTTCGAAATGTTTTTCAGAATTCCCCTCCCACTCTTTTTCTCTCTCTTTTCCTTTTTTTTTTTTTTAATTTTCCCTCCCTCTGACTGTAACTGTTAGCTCAGATCACCCTGAATTTGTAAGGAAATTAAATCTTCAATGACTTTTTATTTCTGGTGTGCATGCTGTTAGTCAGAAGTTTAAAAATCCACAAGCCTTGTGATACCTGTCAGAACTAGTTCTGGATGCTGCTGTGATACAGATGAGGGAGGGAAGAACAGCTGGGTACCCACAAGATGGACTTTCTGCTAATCCAGGACAGAGAGCTCTGCCTTTAAAACCTCTGTGGCAACCACTACATCAAGGTAACTTTTCCTCTGCCCTGCGAGGTGACTGCCAAATTGGTTTTGCCATCCTATCCCCTCCTCAGTGGTCCAAGCCTCCAGCAAACCTGTTGGGGAAGGTGACTTGCTCACAAGCTCAAAGCAAGGAGCTCCAAGGAATGGAAGAAGAGTGATGCAGTTGCACCATTGCTTGATGTCACTGAGAAACTCCTGAGGAACAGCAACTCCAGCAGGTTTGTTGGTGGGACGCATTTGCACATTGAGTTTTGTTGTGACCCATTCCCACAGAGCCAGCTCTGCTTGGCAGAAGGTGTCACGTGGTTTGCAAATCCTCACAACATGCTCGTCATTGCCACCACCCACTGTGGGAGGTGTTTGTGGTTTGGTATAAATTGCAAGAAGTGTGCTGCTGGTAGCAGGTGCAGGACAAGTGAGGTTGTGACAATTATGTGTAACCCATTTCCACAAGTCTTGGGACCATCAGATCCTGTGGTGCAATCTGCTTGGAGCTGATCCTGCCCATTCAGCCTCCCTTTGCAGCCAAACGCATCTCTCAGATAAAAGGCTCTGAGATGTCACCACCTGGGAAAGTACAGTCCATCACAGCAAGCTCCACTATGCATTATGCTCTCAGGGGTGCAGTCCTGTGTTATACCTCTCTAAACAGGGCAGCCTTTTCTGGCAGCACCCAAAATGGAGAGAAAAGGAGGAGGAGGAGGAGAGAGAGGAGGAGCATGACCCTCAGTGAAATCACCATCTCACATCACTCAGGCTATGAGAGACAAAAGCCAGCTTTGAAGATTACTGCTTTCACTCATACCCAGCTGCTGGTCAGACCTTTCTCTCTTCTCTATGCTGAGATTGTCCCTGTTCTCTTCTTGCCCACAAGAAGAATGACATGAAATATGAGAGAGAGAATAACAACAACAATAAAAGCTCTTTTTTTTTTTTCTTTTTCATTGAATAAAGCAACAAAGTAACCAACAAATTGGTTCTTTGAAATTAATGGGGTGGAAGGAGTCAACTGGAAATAATTTTTGCTATGTAGCCCTAAGACCTTTTCCCTGGCAAAGGAGACATATATTTTCTTTTGCATTTTAAAACACAAAGTTGCCCTTTTTTTCAGTAGGTCTGGGCAAGTAAGAACAGATTAGTCTGTGGGGCAAAGGATGGTGGCAGTGGTGGGAGGGTTTAAATGTAGTTAGTTGGGTTGGTTTTTTTTACTCTGATATGAGAAAGAGCTCAGCAAGTGCAGGGGTGGGTGTAATGGGGAAGGATGAAGTTGTGTTGTGTGCATCCATGGTTCTCACTGGCATGCAGGGAGACCCCAACCATATGCAGCACTCCAGGGAACTTTTGAGGCTGTGTCCTTGTTGCTGTCAGATCTTTTCATCTCTGCATTCATAGAGGACAGTATCTTTTGCCATAATAACAGCAGAGTTTGGCTTAAAACTCTGGTGCAGCCCTGTTGCAGGGGTGTTTGTCCTCTATAATGTCTGTAGGCACACAACATGCCCACAAGGACAGGAAATGGTATTTCATCCCTGAGAGCAGAGTTGCAGGTCCACAGAGACATTGGATGGGCAGAAAGAGGGCAGATGCATGACTCAGCTGTGGCATGGGTGCTTCACAGTCTGCCAGCCCCACACATCCCACCTTCACTGGTGACATGGACCTGTGGGTCTCTGCCAGAGCCTGCCATTCCACCTTCTGCCAAAATTAAGTGACTCAACCAGTATCATACAGGAAGTTTGTAGCAAGGGGATGACCCTAGAACCTCCCTCCTTTCCTTCCCCTCCTTTCCTAACCACAGTGCTAGCCCTTTTTCTTTAATCTGCTGATTCTCACCCATCACAGTGGTGCACACATGCATTCAAGGAGTGAGGAGTATGACTGAAGGAGGACACAAAGAAGAAATTCAGTATCAGTAGCATTTCACACTCACTGTGCACCACTTGGAATAACTGTACACAGCGTAGAGCAGTTGAGAAATAGGCTCCCTTACCATGGGAGTATTATATTACATATCCCATAAAACAAGCCCTTCATTTTGCTCATTAAAATCAGGCATGCTTGTTTGTTGGAGTTCAACTGTACAGTATTTCTTCTATTTGTGGGTTTAGCTATAAAACCGAATGAAAACTTTTCTTATGGTTAATTTTCCTTTTAATTGCTCGTAGTGGAGTCCTTCTGACTCCAGACCATTTCTATAATTACTGGACCACATTCTTCCCCCTTGTACCTCTTTTATAGGGTAGGGTATTTGCCTCTCTTGCATCCAGAATCCTTATTGAGATGAAGCTGTAGAAATGCAACCACAAATTAAGGCTGTCAGCTCTCGTACTCATGTGTTTGTGATTCCTGTTGCCAAGCTGACAAGGGCCTGTTCTTTCTTTTTTATCCAGAAATAAAATAAAATGTAAAAAAATCCAATCAAGCCAGCTTCTTGTAATCTGAGTCTGTGATGAGGTGGAGAGGCTGCACTGCGACTGCAGCCAGAGAACGGGGAACTCTGAAGCAGTAGGGTGAGAGTCCTGCCTTGGCCACCAAGTTGTTGCGTGGACATCACAGCAGGTAGGGCTTTGCAGCAGAGAGAAGTGATGCTGGCCTTCTCAGGCTCCCCATCCCAGCAGAGCTGCTGCTGTGTCTTGCTCCAGGCCATAAACCCTGGCTGCATTGTCAAGCAGTGTTTCACAGTTCTTTGTGGTTCAGTAACACCAAGCTGGTTTTCAGGGGTAATTGGAGATGTCTGTTCTTTGGGGCAGGTGTAGAAAATCACATGAAGGCAGTATTTGGGATGATTTTATTCTATACATCCAGTGCAAAAGGAAAGCAGCACCTCAGCTCCAACCCCAACTAGCCATGCCTCTGTCTCTCATCAACCAGCTTCCTAGTTTCTGGGCTCATTTTCCCTGTGCCTCATGTGCCAGAGACTGATCTCTGCTGAGGGCTCTGCTCACTGCAACTGTGTGTGTGCACACAATAAGGAAAAACTGAATTTCACTCTCCACACGATGCTTTCATCTTCCCAAAAGTGTTCTCAAGGCATGACTCCAAAACTGAATTAAGCCAGCTCACAGGACCTGCACCTAATTTTGATCAGTTCAAACTACGCTAAATCAAATTCCCCTTGGTTTGGCTGAAGGTCAGTTGCTGCTGCCAGCAAGGTGGCAGAGGACCCCCCAGGACTGATGAATTCCTGCCACAGCTTAGATCAGTCATGAGCAAGCATTACTAGGAGTAACTTGAGTGAAATGAGTTGATGACCCAGATCAGGTCCTACCTCTATATTAATCTGCTTCTGTAATTATTGTGAAGGAGTGAGTTTGATTTGCCACAATGACATAACAGGTGGAACAATAATGGAATGCCGTAAGTACAGTCCCTTTCAGAGCATGCAGGACAACCTCAGCATCTGCTCATGTTACAACAGTGATGCCAGTCTGGACTCCTGTGGGATTAGATCCTGGAAGAACTCATGTGGACAGCACCTTTCCAAGAAAACACAGCAAGCCTCCATGGGCATTTTAGCACAGAGAAGCAGAGGATGGGGGGGACGAGGCAGGCACATTCCAGCTGAGCACTTCACATGTTTTTACACCAGCCAGAAGCATCCTGGATGTGTCTGGTCCTGGTGAAAAGGATGTGATGGTCGTGTGACTGGGTCAGAGGTGAGTGTCTCTGCTTTCCCTGAGCTGGGGACCTATATAGCTGTGCAGGGACACTGCACACTAGAGTCCTTGGGCAGCAGTGACTGCAAAACCCATTTGCTGCCCATCCAGGGAGGTGAAGCCACTCCTCTAGGGATGAGACACTGGAAGAGGTCTCTGATAGTTCCTATTTTTTGCCTTGATTAGCTATGTGTCTACTCTCAGCTGTGGATCTTGAGCCCCTCTGCTTGTGCTTTCACCATATGTCTCTGAGCTTGCGACAGCTTGGTGTGTGCTCCAAGGTAATGCTTATTTACTGGCAGTAGGTTCAGTAGTTGCAGGGGTAGGCAAGTTATTTACAGAGTTCCTATTTCCTAATAGTCTTATAATGCAGCCCACTGTTGACAGTTTGTTTGAAAAGTCAGTTTTCATATATAAACATGTTCCAGTCAGTTATTATTTGCTTTTCTAACTCCTGTTATCAATAGAATTTATTATGAACACCCTTCCCCACTTCATTAGAAAATGTTGTTCTGGAATATTTGTGTGTCTGCAAATGATAAATATTGAGATTTCTGCTTTTTATATTTGTGAAAGGGCAATTCATTTATTCAAGTACTCAACTTTTGACCTGATCTTTGGAGTAGTCACTTCTGCTGGTTGAATTATTCATCGTGAATAAATTATCCCATGAACTTAACCTTCCCTGCCTTTCCCCCCCACACACACAGTTTGTGAGGCGTATGCTGAGTGAATGATCCTGATTTCTGAGAAGAGAACCATCATTTGTGAGAACTTGCTGAATAGTTGCATACTCGGTGCTTTCTGGTCACCTCCTTCTCTGGCTGCTTTCCTGGAGACAGCCACACATCTCTGTAGACCTGCAACAGAGCGAGAAGATTAAATCTGAGTCCCTCTTCTTGAGGATAATAAGACCACCCTACCTGTACACGTCTGGTTGAAGGGGCTGGGATTGCAACCTGGGGCAGACCCTGCATCTCACCACCAGCTCCTTTGCCTGCAGCTGGTCCATCTCTGCATTTGGCCCAATGTGTGTAATTTAAGTAGTAGGGCTGGGGGGAAAAATGAAAAAGAGCACTAACCCCAAATATAAATCCATTCTGCAGACTGGCACTCTTTAAAGTGAGGTCCTAAGGAATGTTTTTTGTCACTCCCAGTGAAATTCTGGGACTTTCATCCGTAAGGGTTTGCAGAGCTGCAGATGAAAGGCTCCTGACTGGAAGCACTCGAAGCTTGGCTTTTGATCTCAGCGTTGCCTGCACGCTTGGCTGAGGAGCACTACTGCAGCCCTGCGTCTCTCTTCCAAAACACAAGTGTTTTCTTTCCCCCTCCCTGTTTCATATTATCCCAGTTTACCCAAGGGATGGACATTCCTATTTCCTGAGGGTCAAATATTATGACAGCTTTGGCTATCAACGTTCTCACAGTATCTCTGGTAGTTGTCTTCCAAAATAACTTCACTGGTCCTTTCTACAGTATAAGCTTTCTTGGGTAGTTCAGCTTTGATTCTTGCTGGGTTTCGAAGAGGGCTTTTCTCTGAGAGAAGAGGAGCTTTATTTATTTTTTCAGAGGTAAACTCTGGCTGTTGTGAGACATCTCTTAAATGAAACATGAACATTGCCAATCCCTGTGGGAGACAAATGACCTGGGACATGCAGAGATATCACTTAACTTCTGGAAATGTGAGGAATGAGCATTAAAGAAGTGAAGTAGTAAGGATTTCCAAGGAAAATCATGTGTGAGTATATAAGGTTCACTCTGGGAATGGTTCAGCATGTAGAGGTCTCACAGGTAAAATTAAGGAGAGAGGAGCTGATTTTCCACTGTTGTGTATGGTATCCTTTACTCCTACAGAAACTGAATGTAAAACACTGCAACACCAGAAAACTCTGCCCAGGGTTTGTTGTTGATTTACACCCACTTAGCACTTAATTTGTGCTGGTGTAAATGTCTAAGCAAGGCAGTGGCAAATCAGGATAATTTTGTGGTTATCCTAAAACAAGTAATAGTGTAATTAAGAGTAATGACCATGGAAGACTGACTTTTTTTTTTTTTGTACACCCACTTGCTCTTCCTCCTTGGTGAAAGAGTTATTGTGAAGAAGGACCAGTGGGTGCTTGGCGCTTGCCGGCACGGTGCATCTCCCCAGCACAGCACATCTCTCTGGCACAAAGCATCTTCTCCCCAGCACAGCACATCTCCCCAGCACAGAGCATCTTCTCCTCAGCACAGCACATCTCCTCAGCACAGCACATCTCCCCAGCACAGCACATCTCTCTGGCACAAAGCATCTTCTCCCCAGCACAGCACATCTCCCCAGCACAGAGCATCTTCTCCCCAGCACAGCACATCTCCCCAGCACACCACATCTCTCTGGCACAGAGCATCATCTCCCCAGCAAACCGCTTCTCCGCAGCACAGCACATCTCTGCAACACAGAGTATCATCTCCCCAGCACACCACATCTCCCCAGTACAGAGCATCATCTCCCCAGCACATCTCTCCCACATCTTGTTATCCCATCCTCTGTGAATTAAATCCCTTCATAAAACAGCATCTTGGACCCTCTGCCTGTAAAAACTATGACTCGGCAGCAGCTTGATGCAGCAAGCTGGTTTAAATTAGGAGGAAAAGTGTATTTTACAAACATTTCAGCTAATGCATCCTAAAGCCTCCCATAGAGGGGATAACTTATATTTTTCTCACCCACTGTGTTACTGAGGGGAAGCTCCCAGGGGTTGCTCTTGTTGGCTGATGTTAATGCATAGCTATTACCTGCCCTAATTGGGAGTTTTGGCAATCTTTACTAATACATTACATGCATTTTAAAGCTCTGTTTAGTCAGATCCTATATCTTCAGTAGTGGAAGGGAGTAGAGCTGGTTATTGGTTAGCTATGACATGAGAGAAAACACTGCAGTGCTGGGACACGAATCTCTGGATACATTTTGCAAAGTGGTTGAATTAAATAGGGGTAACTCTGGTCTTGCATTAGTTGTGTTGTTTCTGGGCCACGCTAGGAGCATGTCTGCTCATTCCTACAGAGCTCCTACCTTTCACTGGCTGATGGACCACAGTCATGGGTTGTGTCTGACCTCCTGAGCCTTGCTAGCTTTCCTCTGTATCCTCACATTGGGGCTACTCCCAGGCTTCCCTCAAGGCCCTGCAAAGGCATGGGATGTTCACTAGTAACGAGAAGAGGCAGTGGATGAAGGACCACAGACTCAGCATGGATGCCGTGGCACAGCACCTGATATAGGGTCATGGAAGGGCCGTGCTCATCCCATGTCTCATCTCGCACTGAGCTCAAATTCTGGCCTATGTTCTGTTCTCCTCTTTGCTGTGGGATCCTCAGCACAGGCTTAAGCATCCCAAATCTTCTTCCATTTCATGAGGACAGCAGCACTGTGCCTCCCTTAGGGGCACTTAGATGTTGCTGTTCTGCCACCCATGTAACTCCCTACACCCTTTGTGCACTGAAGGTTTGGGGTAATATTGTAGAGACAAAACACTATTCCAGAAATTAATTGGATCAAGTGCTGTAGGGTTTTGCTTAAACTTGCCTTTCAGGTTTACAAGCCTGAGAAATATATTTTTCCCCAGCTTGCTGGCCATCTGCTGATCCTCTATAAATATAGCTGATTTAGTGCTTTGTCTTAATAAGGAAGAAGACACATATTTACACACACAACTCATAAGAATGTGGTGCCAATGAAAGGTATTAGGAAATGTCAGTGTTTGTCAGGACCCATGAATCATATAGAAGAGTAATATGGCTAGGGGTATGTGTGTGTGTGTTTGATTTGCTCTGCCAGGGGCTGAGCATGCTTCCAACACAGCTTGTGTCACCCATCAAAGGTGATAGGGTGATGTTAGTTATATGTCTCTCCTGGGGGAATTCAGCAACTCTGAGAGTGATTTCATCCAGCCAAGCTTTCACCATTGCAGCAATGGAAGATTGTTTTGCTATTGGCATGACAGAAGAAACCTGTCATTCAGCCCCCTTGGCTCAGGCAATTCCTGGGGTGAGGAGCTGCTTTGACGTGGTGGGACAGAGAAGTGTCATATGGCTGGAGGTCTGTGCCCCAGGACTTAAAAAAACAGGAGAGAGGAGGTACAAAGGTAAAGGAGGAAAGGAGGAAGAAGAAAAGAAGGGAGGAAGGGAAGAACAATGGAAGGAAGGAAGGACGGGAGGGAAAGAGGGAGGGAGGGAGAAAAGGAGGGAGGAAACCTCGGCAGGTATAGAGCCCAGTGAAACAAGATATTACATATGTTTTCTGAAGGTTGCTACATATTTTATCAATTTGTGTGCATGTAGGAGATGTCTTATCTCTGCAGAGATAAGCATTCAAACATGTTGGGTTTTAAAATGGCCCACCAACTGGAAGCAACCCTGTCACTGTGCAGAGACCCCCCCTCCTATCCATCTGATCCTCCTCACCCCAGGCTGCACACAGAGTATGTTATCCCCAGGCAGATAGGTCATCCTAACACAGATGTGTATTTCTTTTACATGGCTCATAACTAGGAGCTACGTTTTATATATATATAAACATCTCTGCTTCTGCCTGTTGGAGATTTGAATGTGTTTGCTCTTGGTTTTTTCCTTCTCTGCCTTGTGAATCAACGTATTGGCTTCTGAGGAGTCCCTGAAGGCAGACTCAGGCAGGTGAAGGCCACAGAGGGACATAGTATCTCCCCAGGGCATAAAGATGTGGTCCTTAGTGGTTTTGTAACCTGAGGAGCCATGGCCAGACCCTGCCAGAAGATGAGAGGGACAGGGCAGGCTTTTGTCTGGGGAGCTGGGGTTGTGAATTCAGCCTGATGACACTGGGCTCAAGCATTTTGAGGCAGGTCCACTCCTCAGGACTTGTCTGAGCCAAGTGGGCTGTGTGACGAGTTTCTCCTATGAGGGCAGCAAAGAACAAAATCATCCATTGCTGCAGAGCAGCCTCAGGAGAGAGAGCAGCTCCCTGGCTGCTCCTCCAGCCCAGGACCGGGAGCCTCTGTAGCTCTTTCCTTTCTCTGTGTGAAGGTCAGAGCCGGTGTCCCTGACAGGAAGGATCCCTTGCCCTGGACCTGCCCTCTCGTAGGCCCCTAAACTGGGCGAGTGGCCGGGAAGATGTTCGTGGCCTAGGACAGCATCGCGAAAGCCAGCAGGCAGGGCCCTGTGTGCCCATGGAGGGGAAGACATGGCCCATTGTGCAGTGACAAGGAATGGAAGACAGTAAACAAATAAATAAAAAATAACTGCAATGACACCATGGGAAACAACTCCCCCAGGCTTGCAAGCAGACAACTTCTTCCCAAGGAAAGTTATTGGGGATGCTGCCTTGGAGATGTCAGCGTAATGAAAACAAAACCAAAACCCACCCCAAACCAGGGAGTGTTTTACTTTAACTAATGGCTCCCTTTTAAGTGTAGGATATTGACATTGTGTTTGAATGGGGGCACGGTAGGAGCCCAAACTTGCCATACATGTATTTCCAAACCTACCACCTTCTGTAGAAACATCAAGGGAACACATTTGAATGGAAATAAATTCAGCTAACGCCTATTGATGCAAATGGGTAATTTCAAGTGCATTAAAGAATGTGGCCAGAGAGGCTTCAGCAAACAATCCAGATCATGTTTTAATTAAGGTATTTTCTTTCTTCTTCTTTCTTTCTTTTTTTTCCTTTCTTCCTTTTTTCCTCCTCTCAATTTGTGGGTATAATAGCAAAGAATCCTCTCTCTCCCTGAGAGGACAAAATTACACCTAAAAACCAAGGCCATCTAAAAACATGTGCTTTGATAAACATATAGGGACATGAATTTAATTGTGCCCATGCGCTTTCACTCTACAAAGGTGACAGCTGAGCCAATCAGCTAACTAATTAACATACACTGCAAACGAGATTCCTCTTTTCTCAGGACTGGGACAGATGGCCTATGCCACTCAGCCAGCTTCCTGCGCCTAATCCCCTGCTCCTATTTGCTCCAGCGACTGCAGATATTTGCATTCACTCAACAATAACCCATTGAAACAAATCACTCCCTTTTTCCTTGCCACCTCCAAGAAAGCACTACAGGCCACTGCCAATGTGGAAATGCTGTCACAAAGGAACCAATTATTATTTACAGAAAAATATCAAGAAAAGGAAAAAACCAGGATTGCTGCTAGAAAGAAAAAAAAAACCCTCTTAACAAAAAATCCCAACACAAACAACAAGAGAAAGGGAAAGAAATAGAATGACATCTCTGAAAAAGATCTGATTTATGAGGATTGGGTTCTGAGTGTCTGGAGTTGGTTTTCATATTTTTTTGCCTCTCCTTTTGCCATTGAATCTGATGGTGTGCTTTGCTTGTTAACAAGTTTTATGCTTTATTTTAGACAGTTTATGCCTTGGCCAACAATACAGAGTCAGATTTGTTTTCTAACAGTCACTTTTCCAATGGCCCACTCCTTGCCAAGAATAAAAATGGCTGTAAAGCAAGATTTATTTTCAACAATATCTTCTATCTAAACACGTCCCTTGATGTTTCATGGAGAAATCCAGGGTGCAACTGGGCAGCCTGGGGCTGCATTTTTTGTGTTCAGCTGCTCTCAACGACTGTTGCTGTCTCCAGGAGGTCCAGGGTGGGCTCTCAGGACTGGTTTGTGAGGGATATACAGCCCTGAGAGGAGTAGTGCAGATGCCTTTGCTCATGTTGATGGTTTTGGGCATCCCACCCTGACTCATTCTGCAGCCGAGCATTGCAAAGGTCTTCCGTGGTTTCTCAGGACTCAGGCTGCAATGGGTTTGTTGTTTGGGTGAGGTTTTTTATCCCATGGAAGGAGAGATTCTAAAAATACTGTTGCAGGTACTGTGATGTTCTGCAGTGGGTTGGTTTGCCATGACTCCAAGCAGAGTCCTTATCTAAGGACTGGAAGGATGCAACTCCCAGAAGCTTTTGGCAGTGTGGGACAGGGAGGGGGCAGTGATGGGGAGGAAAAGAGGAAAATCAACTGGAGATTTGGGAGATCAAAGGGAAAACATTTTGGAAAATTGCATCAAACATCTTTATTACAGCCTAAGGAAAAGATGCATCCAAAAGGGCTGCTTTTTTTCAGTCAATTGTTACAGCTTGAGTGCAAAGCAAGAGTGTGGTGAAAGAAAGTAGAATTGGTAGGTCCTAACAACACACCTGCAATGTGTCTCATTGTTGGTAGCTGCTTGAATCAGATATGAAAGGATTGCTTTGGGTTTTTGTTTTGCAAATACAGAGGAGATTCAAAATACCTGACATCTAAAATACTTCTCTATGTGCATATTTTTTGGTGTAACTTTAAACAGTTCCATTACATTTATGCTGAACTTTATTTCATCTGACTGAGATGATCCTAGTCATTGAATCAAGTGCTGACCAATATGACTATGTAACTTGAGTCTTCTTTCCTGGGTTGTGAGAAATGGCTAGATAAAAAAATGTCTTCTCTTGGGGGTTTGGCAGAGTTGGTTACGTAGCTTCAAATTTGGCTGTTGCTGCCTTGGCACAACCTTTCTGGGAAAGAGCTAGCTTTCCAGCATCCATCTACTGTGGTACAGTGGTTCACACAGTGGGAGCTCAATCTACAGTTACTACCAGCATTAAAACATTAAGTAGTCATCATACTCAAGAAGCAGCACACAGTGACAAATTGAATGGTCTCCTCTCCCTCTCACTATCCCAGTCAGTAGAAACATGTGCACTGGTTCTGGAGGATTACAAAACTCAGAATCTACTAAACCCATAAGAAAATAGTGTTTCAGATGCAATTCCAGACCAAGAACTGGGAGGGAAGCTCCCCAGCAAATAATTCCAGATCAATCAAAAGGACTGAATGCATGAAAGTTTTCTTTTTGTTTCAGAAAATCCTTGTATATGCTGTGTGTGTAGACACTCAGGTACTTTGATGGTGAAAGGAGGATTTGTACAGATGTGCACAGCATGTCCTTGTGTGGAGGTAGTTCCAGAGACAAGGGCAACCTTGCCTGCTTGAAGGTGCACCAGGAGTACACTTGTAACACAAAGCAGAGTTTCCCAGAGATCCAAAACCCCAGCCAAGATTTATGTTTTCTCTCTGTTGCCAGCTTTACATAGAGAGGCCAAAGTAGAATAGAAGAGACTTCATCCATCTATCTCCTGTTCAACCAGAGTGATGACAAGCAGCCAACTAACATCTGAGTGGGCTGTAATGAAACTTCTTGCTTGGCTGTGCAGTGTCTCTCCTTTCACACCAACAGACACACTACAGGGTCCTCATTTGACCTGATACTCTACAACTTCAATTCTCAAAGACTGGGCAGCCTAATTAAAACCAACAGGAAAGAAGAATGCAGTTCTACATGCTGCATCTCAGTCTGCCAGCTGGTTTGACCACTCCCAATGCCTTCTCTACATCTGTCCAGCACGGGAATGGTTACAGGAGCATGGCTAAGAAGCCCATTTCAGGGTTGGTAGGGCCACTTGGTATTCTCTCTTATCTTTCCAGGAGATTCAGCCTCTTCAAGGAGCAAGGAATCCATCTCTTGCATTTTCCCCTAGAGCAGTCTCCTCCTCTAGGTATTGAAATGAATATGTGAGGTGGAAAGATTGCAGCACGGTAAAAAGCTGTGCTCTCCTTTGCATCTTAAATAACTGCTCATCTCTCCGTAAAAACAACTTCTCAGAGGAGCACAGAAATTCACTGGCTGCTTTGCACGAATGAAAAGAAACCCAACAACGACAAAATCCCCTGCATTTTCAAGGCAAAGCTATTTTTCATAACAGAACCTTAAAAGTCCTTATAAATGTACCATGCCAGTGGTTTCTCATGCAAACAAAAGATCCCAGGGCTTAGCTCTCTGCTGAGAGTAGAGGAAGCACCAGGGTAGGGATGAGGGAACATTCAAATGGGCTCCTCTCTGACAGCTTTATAGCCCAGATACAATGGGCAGAGTCTCTGTACTGATGAGTCTAATTTAGGCAGCTCTGGCACCCGCCCCCCATGGCTCTGCTGCACATGAGTGCTGTCTTCTCCAATTCTTCTCCCCGGCCCTACCGAACAAATCAGCGTATCGGTCACAGCAGCCCCAGGCACCAGGGCCCCGCACACCTTTGTGATACTCCCTGCAGAAAAAAGCTGCTGTTTAGCAAAACAAAAGGAGGCTCATAATCTACTTATTGTGCCTCATTAGGATTGCGGGCGCCCTCCTCTAATGGGAAAGTTATAGGATCAAGCAGCCAATGCACTTCAAGGTTACCATTCCGGGTAATAAAGACATTTTTCTCCCGTTCATGTCCAAGCATGACAAGACACAGCGACTGGCTCCCAAGAAGCCGTTTGACATCTTCATTGTTCTACCTTCACCGCTAAACGGGGTGTTTCTTGGGGTGAGCGTCAGGAAACCAAAGGTGACTTTTGCAAGGAGAGAGGTGGTTTGATTTGGTTTTTGTTCTGCTCCTGGCTGCAAAGCAAGACGGTCTCTGCAGGATCTCTGCACATTTTCAAAGGAGGGTCCTGGGCAGATGTTATCAGGGATAGTTTATATAAATCCGAGCCCAGGTTAATTCAGAAAATATGTTGTTTCTGCAGCAGCTGCGAACCACACAATGTTATCGTACTCCTGATATGCAGGCACTTAGATGACATGACAGTCCCTAGGTGATAGGGTCGTATCAACCTTTGATGCTGAAACACATGCAAATTCCCTTTGGAGTTGGAAATGTAGTGCTTCTGGGGGCTGTTTAAAGAAGACATTGTTCAGATAGTGTTTGTCACTGAAGCTGCAGTTTCTTACTTCCAAAGGAGAGGAGCCAGCTCTGTTGGATGTTACAGAAGTGTCTTAGAAACATTTGAGAGATAGCTTAAAAATAACCATTCCAGCTCAGATTAAATGGATTTATGGGACATAAACAAAACAAAACAAAAGCTTGGCTTGTTTAAGAAACGGTAGAGTCAAAGATGTGATGTGTTCAGTAAATACAGCAGCCAGTCATGATGCAGAAAACACTTGTGAAATACGGAGTGTTTGACTTTTGCTTCATATGTAATTTAACTCTAATGCACCATATTGTGTCATCAGTTCTGAAGAGAAAGTCCTTGATGAAGTCTTCAAGGAAAGGGCTTAGAAAAACAGTGACATGGAAAAGATGCAAGGATTTCAAAGTCCTCCAGCAACCTAAAAAGGCCTCAGTCCCCAGCACTTCGTTTTGGCAAAACACAGACATTTTTAGCATCAGAACTCAGACTAATCATACAGATTATTTCAATCAACATTTAAAAGCAGATCTCCTTCATAGAAAGCACAGCTATTATTTAATGATTCCTAACAACAGTGCATTTCAAGTTACTATCAGTGCAGAGGACTATCACACTGGGGGTAAATTGGGGAGGGAAATTTGAGAGGTTCCTGAGATAAACCCCTGCTTTTCCAAATTCCCTATTTTTTCCCTGATATCCCCGTGCTTACAGCAAATTACTGCGGCCTCTTTAAGACAATGAATGGAAAACGTTTGGTCTACTCCGAGGTAAATTCAAGTTTATAACCTGATGTGAAGATGAGCTATTTCCCTGATGGTAAAATAAAATACAATATTAGACCATGATGTTGATACTAGATTGTTGACAGTGCCAGTGTGTGTAATATTGAGGTGGATTTCACATTTGGTGTTTTTCATACCTCTCTGAAGCACCCCTTGCACACATGGTGCTGGAAGTGGGTATGATAGTGTTTCTGTGATGATTTGCAGTACAGAAAAGCTTTGCTATTGAGTGCTGAAGTGCCCAGATCTCTAAGCCCTGGCAGTCTTGCTGCCAGGTGACACATAGCTTGGCTCTTCTAACTCTGTGCAAATGTTTCCTCTCCATTAAGTCTGATTTCAAATGCAGGCAATGCTTACATGCAAGAAGTGCAGCAAACTTCAGCACAACATACCTTAGCCAGCAGATACGGCCTTCCCAGGAATGCCAGAAGCACAGTCACTGGTTTTTGGAAGCTTTTGCTGAAACAGGCCAGCTGGGGAGAGCAATTGCTGGTGAGGAACTGCCAGGGAGTATAACCTGGGAAGACACTGCCCTTTCGGACAGAACAGATATATTTTGCAGGGCTCTAGGCAATGACAAGTCTTGGAAAGTTGTAGCTAATGTTTCACCCAGTAGCTTGCAAGGAGACCAAATTTCTTGGAAATAAAACCTTTCTCATGGGTGTCTCATAAACAAATCATTCTGGCCACATTCAGCGAGCTGTCCCTTTCTAGGAAAGCAAATGCTTGATGAATCCCAACCAAAAATGAATCCAAGCTACCCTGACACTGAAAGAGCCATGCATGGGCTGAACCTGGAGTTGTGCCATTTTCCCTAATCTGTTTGTAGGGAGGTAACAAATATCCAGTTTCAGTCCTGTATCAGCAGCTTTGAGGCCTCTTTGTAAGCAGAGCTAAAGTCAAGTGCATCTGTAATGCCAGTTATTGTGGCAGACACCACAGAGAGAGCATTAGGAGCTCCCTCCTCACCCAGGGAACACAAACCAGGGTGTGTTTATAGCCCAATAATTGCTTGTTTGTGTAAAGTAATGATGTCCCTGTTTGGCTTTTAGGCCAATTAGTAGAATAAAGGTGGTAAAAACACCAACATAATTAGTCTAATGACTATAAAACACTGACACTAAGTGTAAAATCTCTAGCCTTTTTGACACCCCAGTTTTATAGTGCAATATAAGGAGGGCAGTAACATTTGGATGTGGAGGAGTTCCTCTGCTTTTGTGGCTGACTTTGAATGCTCTTGCACGGTCAGATGTGTTTGGATCGCCTGGGTGACTGACTGTGGTCTCATATTAAAGGATGTTGCCTTTGCTAATTATTTTTTGCACTGCTTTTTCCCTTTGCTAATTAAGAGTGGCAGAGAGACTTGATTAACTTCCCCCCCCCCCCCCTTAGTAGTTAAGACAAAATCAAACCCCAACCCACCCCAGACCCATAGACTGAAGAAGATACTGTTCCTTGCATCTAGGGTTTCACTAGTTTATCAATATGTCACCAGCTGACATTGTTGGGGACTTGCTGCAAGCGGTTCAAGGCACCAAATGTCAGTGTCAGCCACAGTGTCAGGGCTCTGCTTGGTGGGTAAACAGAAGGAGAGTTATCTGGACATGCAGCTCCCCCCGAAAACAGGAATGGCTTAATTGTGGCACCACTGCTCCCTTCCTGGTGCAGCTAAAAAGGGATGGTGAAGATTGGGAAGGCCAAGATACAACCTGGAGGCTCTCTTCAAAAAAAGCAATGCAATTCCTTTCAGGGCTTTCTCCTGGCTTGAAGGCCTCTTCAGCCAACTGATGATCGTTTCAGTGCAAGAGCCAAGCCTATGCCGGGATGGCTGTGCAGTCACATCAGTGTGTTTGACACTTATGGCAGCAAAACTGCTCTTGCTAAATCCATACTTCTCCCATGAGTTGATTTCTGCTGGTAAAATTCACTTTTCAGTGCACAAGAGAAGCACAATAGGGAGACCCTCCAGCATCGCCCAGTGCCACTGTGTGCTCAGAGCAATGAGATTGTCCTATGTACCTGCCAGAAGAATTTGGTCCAGTGGCTGAGACAGGACAAATCTATCCTGTGCACATCTCGTGGCATAGAGGGAATTTTCTGATGTGTTATCCAGGGTGCTGACTGATCATAGTCTGGCACAGTCTGTCATTTTTCCTCATGAGCAGGAGGAATGAAGAGGCATTGCAGCCCCAGCCTCTTTCTCAAAGCACCTAAATTTGCCCCTAATGTCCTGAATATATTTACCCCATGACTACTGCTTTTGCCCCACTTGTACACCACAACACCTGCGTGTGATTCCTGGCATGGCTCTCTGAAGAAGGAGGCTCTTGCATACGTTTAAGGCCATGGGAGGAAACTAGATGTCCAATTTCAGCTCTACAGGTGTAAAGAAGTGGCTCAACCTGTTTTTTCAGTCAGCCCACAGACTCTAAGGCACGGGAACATCTGCAAACAGCAGGGAGCTCAAAAGTCAGCCTTAATTCCCAGATGTTGGTTACTGCATCAGCTGCTGGTTCTGCCTCCCAACAAACCTACCAGCAAGGTTCAGTTTCCTCCTGATCCATCAGGGAAGGAGATATGTGGCTGCCTTTGCACAGGAGCAGACCAATGAGTGCTCACACTGTCCCTTTTCTTCAGTGACAGGGAGCTGAGGGTATGAGTGTTTTAAACAGCTCCAATGAGATGGGCAGGAGAGTCCTCCACTGTGCCCCCACTCTGAGACTCCCCAGAAACTGCACAGACAGGGACCTTTCATGTGGCAAAAGATGTAGTGATGCTTAAAAGATATATTTTTTTTCCTAAGGACATGGCTATTAAAAAGGAATTAAGGGTGACAGCATTGTGACCTCAAGTTTGAACTTCTTCCCAGCACTTGGGATTCCAGGCAGAGCTCTGTAATTCACTGCATTCAAGCCAGTTTTGCTGTGTTTTGTAGCTTTCTTTTTTTTTTAGTGGTCTCAATGGATGTAAAAAACATACCTTGTTGAATGACAGATGGCAGTAGAGAAGATATCTCCTGCCCATGAAGTTCAGCTTTGGGGTTTTGAAACATTCATCTTTTAGCAAGAGGTCCCTCTTTCTTCCAGCCTCTGCTGAAGCTCAGCCTTCATCCTCTGAGTCTTCTCTCTCCACGGGTTATCTGAAAAAGGTTCTACCTTCCTTCACTCTTCTCAGATCAAAGGGATCATTATCAGTTTACAAAGCATCCCCTGTTTCTTCCTGTCTCCCAGCACCTCTGTCTCACTAACCTTTTCTCCAGGGGCAAGGGACTGGGAGTCACACTGCTGGGCAGCACTGTGTCCCTTGGGGTAAGTGTGGCTGCAGAGACCTTCTGCAGTGTCCATCAGAAAATTGTGTCTAAGCTTCCTCGTCCCATAAAAAGTTATTTACTCTGATGACTTGGGCCATCCAACATTTTTGGAGGAACACCAGTGGATGCACGGAGCCCTTTAAGGGGTCAATTTGATCCCCTGTCCTTGATTTGCACTGTGGGGAAGAAAAGAATAAAGGGCATAAAAATGTAAGTTAAAGACAGAGTGTCATCCTTTGCTTTGAATTTCCTGCCTTTTGTCAGGCTAAGTGCTCAGTGCTATTTAAATGCAAGTTTTCTATAAGAGAATCCTCCCTCAGCCAGGCTTTCATGGAAGCTTTTGCAGTGCCCATTGCTTTCTTGAGGGAACCTTTGTGGACAGTTCATCCAAAATATCCTACAGTTAGAGTCCATCTCCGGGTTACAGTATAGTGGGGTGATACTTCCTTCAGTATCACAGCAAGGAGAGAAGAAGCATTTCTGCCTCTACCACCGACTGACTTTGTCCCACATTAGTGTCACCTAACCACCTTCTACTTCAGTTTACCTGTCAGTTTGGTGCTTATGACAGTGCAGGTATTATGGACACAATTCCTTAACATTTCCAAGTGCTTGATCATGCCTTGTGGGTCGTGCATAGGTTGGAACAACTTCTTCAGAAAGACTCTTTAGCTAATGGTGCATCTTTTCTTCTTGCCAAGATGGCCAGATGGCACTTACTTAGAAAAATGAAATTCATGCTTTTCTTTTTTTTGCTGGGCTCTCATTACAGTATGTTGCTGATAAAGCACTTGCTTCTTAAATATTTTCTCCCTTCTATCTATCCCACCCCTGTCTTGCCCCTAAACAGATTAGCAATTAACCACGGGAACAGATTCTCAATTAGGAATGGGCAAAAGCTCACAAGCTCATTTTCACATATTTACATGGTTGGTCAATGTTTTTCCATGTCAGCTGATATTTCTGATTGGTTTTCAATTAAATAAAAGCATCTGCTCACTGGAAAAATGTTTCAGCATAGTTGAAACTGTAAACCAGTCTCATTCTTTGGTAAAATATGTGTTAAGGAAAAATCTTTCTTTCTGTTGGTGAAAATAAGACATTTCTGACCTTAATTTTTCCAGAGGCTATTGAGTCCTGAAATTTCCTGCTGATTTAGTAAAGTATGAGATAAGAAGTCTCTCTAAAAGCCAAACAAGTGAAACTGATGCCGGGAAAGTGCCAGTCAGGACTCAATTCTTTAGTTCAGAACTAAGCGAGAGTGCAGTTATTCAAATGTAGGCATGCTGCTGAATCTTGTGTTGATCTGCCATACCCTGATGTTACACCCACAGAATACACAGGTTGTCCTTCACTTTTCATGCTTTGGTGGAAATCCAGAATAAGTCCATCAGAGCAACGGAGCTGCACCCAGGGGGGCCACACGATCGCATGGCTGAAATGCTTGCCTGGGCAAATCTACTTGGAAATATAGTGGGTTTCCACTACAGATGTACTGAAGACCAGATTATTCCCAAGATACCCCCAAATGGACTCCATGTTGGTCACTTGTTCTCTCTAGTTGTGGTCCTGAACACAGTTCAGAAAGGACAGAGAAGGATGAATTCACCTTCAGTGTTGCTGAGGCCCTGAAAACCCAGGACAAACTTGGTTTCTTTGGAAGCTCAGGCCAAAAAAAAAGTAATTTCTCTGCTTCCCATGGTGTTTTCATATTTGAAAACACAGCCCTGGCCTAAAGCCTCATTTCAGTGTTTCAGGCTGCAAAACCCCAGGCAGCCCTGGAGCAGCACGAAGGTGGCACAGCCTGTCCCTCGGTGAGGGGATCTGCGGCTGGATTTAAGCACCGGATTAGCTGCAGAATAGCTAAGCTCCTATAAGGCTTGGGAAAACATGCTGCCCTTCCATGCTTAGTGGGTTTGCCAGGCTCTCCTGTCACTTAGAGTGAATGGGGAGAGAAATCATTATTTAATTATCTGGGAAGCCCTTTAAAAGACTAATCAGCAAGGAATTTCACTCCAGTAGTAACAGCTGGCTCTCACACTATGAGTCACAAAGAGAGATATTAAAAGACTGTGTTTTTCTCAGTTAGTGAACTTATTAACAGTGCTCTCCTCTTTTATAGAAATGCTGCATTGTTCTCTAACAATGGTACCCAGCCCTTGAGAACTACCACACTAGGCTGAAGGGGCCGAGGGTCTGACTTACTGTAAGTCCTGGGGTTTACCTAGTCCAGGATCTCACACTTCAAACCCCAGTTTTGCTTTTTCTGGGTTCAGATGAGGTTCTTCCCTGGAGCCAGGTGGCAAAGGGGTCTGGAAATGAGAGGTGTCAAATGCAGGAAGCACTGAGAAGGGCACAGAGATTTATACCATGACAGCCTTCCCTTCTCTTCCCTACTGCCCTGGCAGCTGGAAAAAAAAGCTCTCCTGAGTTGTCTTCCCCTTGGACAGGCAATGATTCCAGCTGTGGGAATGGCAGAGCTGAGCTTGAAGTATTGGGTTGGGCAGGACAAGCTGACATGGATCTTTCTCAAAATAGTGAGGAAGTCAAGGATAGAAAGTGAATAAATGTCCTCTCCAGGACAGTAGTTCTCAGTGGATGCAGCTGCTCAGGGCTGTGGATTGTCACTGAGTCAGGAAGATCTGACCCTGTAAGAGCCTCTCTGTGCCAGCTCCCCTCACGCCAGTGCCTGACAGCGGATTCAGGAATGAAAACAGCACAGAGCACTTACTTCTCTAGTGCAAGGAGGTGAGATTAAACGAGGGAGGTGATGTCTCAACCAGTGTGATTCCAGGCTACCTGTCACCATTCCTGGTTTTACACTGCTTGGACACCAATTTTGTGCTCTTCTGCAATCTGCAGCTATGTAACAAGCACTTAAAAACTCAGTAGAACCCATCAACCCCTCCAAGTCTATTAACCAGACCCTTGGCCTTATCAGAGCTCTGGAGAGGGAGGAGCAAGTCCTCCTCTGGGCTTGTCATGTTTAAGCTGAAACGTAACTGGTTCAACAGTGCAATCTAATCACTATGGCAGCATGGAGATGGAGAGCAGATCTCTCTGGCAAATGGGGGGGACAAATGACTGGAGAGATGCTGATTGTGGGGAAGAGCAGTCAGACAGGGCCAGGTGTCCGCTCTGCTCTTGCAGAGACCAGAGCTCTTGGGGTGTGCAGGTATGTATGCGTCTCTCTGTGGGTGGGAAGGAGGGCAGGAAGGATAGAAGGGTTATGGGATCATAGTTTACTGAAAACCCATTTCCTATATGCACAGTGATTTGTTGCTTCCTATTTTTCTTAAGAAATCTTTTTTCTCTGTGCGTGTATAAAAATTTCAGTCCCTTGGAAGAGCTTTCCCCTCCCTGCCCAAGGTCAAACATTTAACTGTGAGAGGTCTTTAGAGTCAAATTGAATTCCTAGCCTTTGAGCCAGTGTCTCAGCACAACAGAGCAGAGGCATCTCTGTCTGAGGAGAGAAGGCACAATAATATTTACCTTGCCCAGACAAAAATGGAACCAACACAACTGTCCTCTCCTCTTTTGGGGCCCTCACTGAAGACAGACAGCTCAGTAGTCTGGCGGTAATGGATAAATCTCAAAGGGCAATATTTCAGCTTATGTAAGAGGATGGGGCTGCCTGCCAAGAGAGCTTCTACAATTTACATCAGGGAGGATTTGGCTGGAGATAAATCAGGTAGTCATTTTGCCCCGAGGAGCTGCGGTACCAGCAGTGCTCACCTGTCTGCTGGGTGTCGGAGCCAAACCCATCCCCCTCGGGCAGCTCCAGGTATGAATTGCACATTTGGGGTGTGCTGGGAGAGGGCGTTGATGAGAAGCAATGGCATAAACACTGGAAAAATGTTTGTTCAACTGGAGTGCTTTCCCTTATAGAGGAGAAGGATGGTTGTCTCTCTAGGGGATGAATTGCCCCAAGGGATCTTGCGCTCAGCTCCCTGCTTTGCCTCTGTCTTTTTGTACTGTCAGTCTCTTGATCTGCTGTCACTCAGCATCCTATTGAGCATCATGGGCTGTAGGTCCAGAAGTGAGCAGGACTTCTCATGCTTTTCCTCTCTACACAAGAGGTTGAATGGAAAGGACAGTAAGTGGCAAGTGATGGTTCCAGCACCCCTTACTCACATTCCTGCATAGCTACTGTGGGGGAACACACACCATAGTTTTGGGGCTGGTGTGGGCTTGCTCTCCACTCCTGCTCCAAGATGAAGCTGGGAGAACTGGTGAGTCAGATCTGTCTGCACCAGAGCTTGTCCTGGAGTTGTTTGGATGGTGCTGCTGATGTGCAGCCATCCCTTGTAGCCCTGCCTCTAGCTACAGCTGAGCCTGACTGGTTTGGTAGCAGACATATTCCCATCTCCTGGCTGGCTGCATCTCTTCAGGAAGGATATTTGCTCTGGAGTTTTCACTCACACACCCGCTTGTTGTAACATGCAAGCTATCAGGGCGCAAGCCAGAGCACTCTGCTGCAAACATAACCCCTGATTCCCCCTCTTTCCCATCACTAACTGGCCCCCAGCCCTTTCCCTGGGACTGGTGGATGGGGATGAAGCCCTGCCAAGCTGAGAGCAGAGCAGGCATCTCCTCATGCTCACAGGGAGGTCTTCAGCAGCTGGAGATGGAGCTTCCTTCACCTCTGTTCTGCATGTCTATTAGCTCTGTTGCATAAATAAACCCCAATTTGCTCCTGATTGTTGGTATCTTGTTTTGATACTTGGTGGGCTCACAGCAAGTGGAGATGCTATGCAGATGGGGAGCTCACTTTCTTCCCAAGGAAAACCAATAATCAGTACACCAGGAAACAGATGTCTATGTTGCTTTTGGTGTGTATATTACAGAAAGGCATAAAGGTACCTGCTTAGGAAACAGTCCTGCTGTAGATTCCATCTCCAGATCTTGCAGACTGTTGTAAAAAAAATAAGGAGGAAAAGGTATTTCAAGTTCTGTAGACTGCAACTTGATGCATGGGGGATTAACAGTTCAGTCTGACTGCCTTGGTCTGGTTATCTGTTGCCTCTGGATGAGGCTGGGAGTATCTCAAAGGTCTGAAGGGGACCATGATTTTGGGCCATCTGTGTCTTTCTTGAGACTAGAGGGACTCTGAATGCCATGTCCAATGGCACAAGACACCTATGCATAAGCAACTGAATTGATCCATACTATGACTTCTTAAATCAAGTCACTGTCAGAGAAATGACTGAGCCGAGATCTCTTGCAGCAAAGGGTTGTGCCTGTCTTTGTAAAGAGCACTGACATTACTGGATACTGTACAATATCAAAGGGTTTCTGGCCTGGTCTGCTATGAAAGTTCCTTAACAGATAATAAAACATGTCTTAATATTTGCCAATTGATTGTGAAAGGAGACATTTAATCAGCATTTGTCAGCCTGTCGTATATAAATAGTATTTTATTCTGTTACACTGCTCTTATCAGCATCTGTCCACTCACAAACAACAGTGATCATCTTCTCTACAGGGAAACTGTGTCCTTCTTTTTCTTAATTGGGCTAAATTCCTACTAAAAGTTAGTATTGCTGAAATTGATGGTTGCTAACCCAGGTGAGTGTCCTGAGGGAAAAAAAAACAGAAAAAGAGGCAGACACAGAAGTTTGGCAGAAAGTAAGTTCAGAAACATGAGGACAGAGTAAGGGGAGAGGAGGATCACCATGTAGGAGCTTCCTCAGAGGCTGGGGACCCTAAGGATGTGAGCTGTGAGTTTTAGGCTGAAGGTGCAGCTGCAACAAAGAGGTTAAAGATGATGATATTTGTGAGATACACAGGGAAGAAACACCACTGGAGAGCTGCTTTCAAAAATCCTTTCCTCACTTTCCTTTTGACTTGTGTAGTGAGTCCGTGCATCTTCCCATCCCTTCCCAGCACCTTTGCCCAAACCTTCTCTGTCACTGGCATCTGCAAATCCTACACCCACTAGGATAAGTGGATGAACAGTCCACCTGGGATCTGCAGAGGGCCAGCTAGTGCTTTTTCCACCCTAGGTAAATGTCTTGATGCAGGAAGACACTTTGGGGGTACAGTAACCTCAAACAAGTTTCAGTCAGTAATTAGCTGGAGACAGCTGTGCTTCCTGGAGAGATGATGTGCTCTAGGCTATGTACTCACTGACTGTGTCCTAAAACAGTTCTGCCTATGAGGATCCAGCCTGGATCAAGTGAGTGCTTTGTCTGCCCTGGGTCATGCAGTATGTTTGCACTGAAAGTTGCTACACTAAGTGTGCAACACCTCAAGTTAAACCCAGGTAAGCTCCAAGAGGCACTGTGATTTCAGTGGAGAATAAGTGGAGATTTAAGATGTTCAGCTACATTAGTGCTGCCTACAGATTCCTCTTTGCTTTCTGATATTTTCTGCATGCCTAGGGCTGTTCCTGTGCTGCTGATGCTGAGGATGGATGCAATGATGATGCAATGGGAAATTGCAGTTGAGTGCTTTGGAACAGAGATATAAACCTTTGCTAGTCTGAGGGATTTCCAAATTCCAAGTATGTGCCTAGTGACCCCCATTTCTGCAAAAGTAGAGCCAAACACCAAAGACACCTGTCTAAGAGCATTCAATGTACAGTACAATATCTAAGGCTGTGTCTTGATGTTATTTCTACCCCTTCTGCAACTGCTCAGTTAAAAGGCATCTTTTTTTTTTTTGCAGAGGAATATGTGACACTTAAAAGGTAACATATTCTTTTCACCTTCCAGTTTCCAATGCAATTTGTAACTTAGCCCCAAGAAGTGGTCAGGGACAGCTTTCCTTTCAGCCTAAAATCTCTTTTTCATGCACTGGATGTCAGCGCTCCCGAAAAGATTAAATAAGGCAGAGGTAATGTAGATTTAAAGGATTTTCCAGATGAAGTGCCAGAGCACTTTGAACTGAAGAAGAAAGGGGTTGCTGTGCAGGGACCGGTTGGAATGGGGGGAAGGCGCCGTGGAGCAGTGCCCTGCACCGTGAGTGCCGGTAAACGTGCTGTGTCTGTGGAGTCGTGGGGTCTGCCAGGGCACCATTAACTCTGCACAGTGGGGCATAGCATGACACTTGCAGTGTGCTGGCAAAAAAAGCATGTAACGAGGCTGAGTGTGCAGTAATGGCCCTGGAGAATGGTCCTTCTAAGAGTTAGGAGGCCCGCTGCTCAGGATCTGGAGCTGGGGGGACCTTGCTCAGCTGCCCTGGTGCTACCACAGTGAGCATGGCAGGTATGCAGTCACAAGCAATGCTGATGGGGCAGAGGGGGTCATAGAATCATTTTGGTCAGAAAAGTCCTTTAAGATCATTAAGTCCAACCACTAACCTTACACTGCCAAGCCCATCACTAACCCATGTCTCTCAGCACCGCAGCTACACGGCTTTTAAATATCTCCAGGGCTGGGGACTCCACCAACTCCCTGGGCAGCCTGTGCCAGTGTCTAACAGCACTCTCAGTGAATAAGTTCTTCCTAATCTCCAATATAAACCTCCCCTGGTGCAACTTGAGCCCATTTGCTCTTGTCCTATCACTCTTTACTTGGGAGAAGAGACTGATCCCCACCTCACTACAACTCCCCTTTTAAGTAGTTGTAGAGAGTGATCACGTCTCCTCTCAGCCTCCTCTTCTCCAGACCAGACACTCCCAGCTCCCTCAGCCACTCCTCATCAAACTCGTTCTCCAGACCCTTCACCAGCTCTGCTGCCCATCTTTGGACATGCTCCAGCCCCTCAGTGTCCTTCTTGTAGTGAGGGGCCCAGAACTGAACACAGCATTTGGGAAGCAGCCCCACCAGTGCCAAGTATAAAGGGACAATCACTTCCTCGGTCCTGCTGGTCACACTGTTTCTGCTACAAGCCAGGATATCATTGTCCTACGTGTTCAGCCGCTGCTGATTAACATCCCCAGGTCCTTTTACCCTAGGCAATTGCCAGGAGTTGTTGTGGCCCAAATGCAGGACCCAGATCACAATCCCCCTTAGCCTTTGCCCAGAAATCTGACTCTGTCTCATGAACAAAACCTCTCCAAGGGGATGTTAGCATGGGAGGAAGAGCTGTGAGGCCAGCACATGTGCTCTCTGTGCCTGTTTAGTGTGTGTGTGTCTCAGCTAGGGAAGAGCGATTGGACATCATCAGAGTCAAATGTTGCTGCTCCCACCAGAAAAAGTGGCATCAAGGGCAACTTTTTCTTGGTCTCCAAGGCAGAGACTCCACCCTGCTTTAGCACCGAGAATGTCTGGGCAAGAAGATGAGTTGCCATGAAGGATAAATTACTCCTGTTATCTCCAGATAGATCAGGTCTCCCACAACATACTAGCCCTTCAGGAGGAAAGTTCAAGGAAGATTTGTAGCAGCACTTATGCTGTAATGCTCTCAGAAGATGCAGAGTTACCTTCTGGCGAAGGGCAGTGGGTAAAGGGAGGCGTAGGGGGAAGAACCAGGTTTCATTACAAAAAATCAATATTAAAAAGATCCCCTTTGTATTTCAGTAGCAGCTCCTCCAGCGTTCTCAGACCAAATTAACTCATGAAAAATTCCTGGCAAGTTGGTGTGAATTCCATAGATAGGTGAAAAGAGATTTGGAGGTTGAGTGAATAAACAGCTTCGAGTCATGCAAAATGGCACTGGAGTGGGTAGAAAAAGAACACAGGATTCCAGATCTGCTTCTCCTCTCTGACTGTGTTTTTTTTGGTGCTATTTGACCTTCAGGAATACTGTGTCCTCTGTGAGTTTTACGTCTCTATTTGGGCCATCTTTCTTTAAAGAGATGCAAAGCAGCATGGAGAGCTGTCAGGAGACTGGAGCAATTTAGGTATCTAATGCCATCGAGTAGATATTCATCTCTGCCTGTTCAGGCTTGCTCACCCCTCGGGTTACATGGGTAAGTTTGTGTGGGGCAGTATGTGATTATTTGGGAGCAAAAGGCAACATCAGAAATACAAGCCCTGACAGCTCAAGGGCTGATTTTTGGGTACTCACAGTCAGCTTGCTTCTTTTGGAGCCATTTGTCACCCTTCTGAGCAAACTTTTAGAGGCTGCTGACCTGATGAGCTCTGGTGAAAACCATTTATTTTGAAATCTGTCCATGGTTTGAGTGATGAGCTCTTGGGAAGTTTGAAACTCGATGCATAGCCAGATCAAAACCAAAAACACTGGGTGTATGACAGCAGATGTCCATACCCTGCTTCTGTAGACACGTACAACATGGTGCTCAAGATATCTTGGATTCTTCTCATAAGTTTTGAGCGTCTATTTTTCTTTTATTAAGGAAGCATCCTGTGCTGCTAACAAGTTAGCAGCACTCCACTCTCTGTGCAATATTTCTGGGTAGGCACATGTAAGTTTCTAGCTCATCAGTCCCAGTCCTTACTGGAGTAAACAGGACAGAGGCAGAACTGACAATATGCACGTTGATACTGAGCTCAGTTCTCCTCCACCACAGTCAGCTCTGCAACATATGTCCAGCTCCAAAGCCACCGATGAATAGCTGTCCCACATGTCTTCACTACCATGGGACAGAAAACATTGTCTAGCTCACTGTGACAAACTTCAGGCTTACAAAAACTTAAAGTTGCATTGTGGGATGCAGGAGACCTCATGGACATCTTTAGTCATGACATGAAGAGAAATCACTAAGTCAAATTCCCCCTTGCCTCTACAAAAAGGTCCACAGCCCTTACTGCAAACAGAAAGAAAGGGTCCCAGAGCTCCTGTCAGTCTGAGTTGGAGGAGACTGATTCCTGGTCCCAAATCTGGTGCCAAGTGTAGCCCTGGGTGTGTGGTCCAAGACAATCATAATCCTGGGAGTGTTTAACACCTTCAGAAGGACCATTCCCTCCATCCTTCCCTGCCTCCCCTTTCCAGCTTTTGTCAGTCTCAGGTGCCTCTGAGGAAGGTGAGAAAACCACATCAAGGAAAGGGGAAGGAAAAGCTCCTCTCAGGTTCTGCAGGCACTCATGACAGCCTTAGATGATGATCATCCCATGTAGACAGCCACATGACCTTGCCTGGTCATCCACTGGCCCTTCTTGGACACATCAACAAATGTGACACTCATGGATTTTTCATCATTTTGAGGCAGCAAGGGCTTGAATTTAGAGTGCTGAGTGTCAGCATCCACTGAAACTTCAACCCTAAACCCTCTGGAAGCTGCAGCCCCTTGTTGAGTGCAGAGCAGGTAGCCTCAGGCAGGCAGCGCAGAAGACAAAGGCAGGGCACTTCTTAGCTGCAGTGTTAAAAATTACAGCAGAGGTTGGATTTTAGCACATGTGTGGAGCATCGCATGTGTTGTTGGGTACCCAGGACCAGACAGTCACATCCTGCTTTCACTGTCCTCCCTCCCTGGGCCCTTCATAAACACAGATGTTCCTTCTCCTCTGACAAAAATCATTCATGAAAAAAACCAATGGGACACTTCTTCCCTCTCTTTCTGCCTCTCGTTTTTGTTGTATTCTTGACAAGCTTGAACTCCATAGGGGGGGAAAAGAAAAGAGCAGCCCAGCCCCTGGTTCTCCCCACATCCTGCAGCAGTGCCCATTTTACATGGTACAAAGGTCATTTAGCATAGCATGAAGCCCTCAGCAAGCTGCACAAGGCAATTTCATCTGATCCGTGATGGAATTCCACTCAGCCAAAGTCCTTATTATTATGCATTTTTTACACATTAGGATTTTCCTTTTGTTGGCAGCCAGATCTCTTCATGAGGTGTTAAAAAGTGCAGAGGGGCTCTCTGCTCCACTTCGGGTAGCTAATCCTGCCTTTAAGGCTGGGATAACTGTTTCATTATGGGACGGGCTCAGCTTTAGAGCCACTGATGTTTGCTGACAAAGATCTCAGAAACCAGCACAAATCCTGTGGTGGAAGAAAACCCATCTCTCCTCCTTGCAGGACAGCCACATCCCAGCAAGGGCTGTGAGACTCACTGTAATTTCTCCTCTCTCTCCATTTCTTTCTTTTTAAGTTCTAGCCCCTAATTTTCTAAATGTTTTCCAAGCTGGCAAACTTGTGATGACTCATTTGCACCTGTGAAAAGCAATCCTCCCAATTTGATGGATGATATGGCAAACCTTAAAAAATGAAGGTTAAGGGGTAGAGTTAAATAAATAGATTCTCCCCCAGCACTGAATGGAGCGATGTCGCAGGCAGAGCGAGCATCTGCTTCATGCCAATCATGGCCACATGTCTCCTGGCTAGTCAGAACAGCCACTTTATTAAGTATTGTGGTTCTTCAAGTACCAATTAGATTATACCTCAATCTAAAATATACATAGCCTTTGTGCATAGATCTTATAAAACAATATCAAGGACTGTCATAATGCTTCGGTCTGGAAAAGTAATCAAGCCCAGTCCTTCAGTCAGTGGGATATTTTGATGATTTTAAGCTGTTTTGACTTTATCAGAAAAAGAGGGATTCAAACAGGAACAGGTGCAGAGAAAAGCAACCAGGATGGAGCATAATCAGAGCCTGGAAAGCCTGTTTTATGAGAGAGGGCTAAAAGAGATTGGCTTGTTAAGCCTAGCAAAATCAAGGGAACATGATTGCTGTCTATAAATACATCAGGGGAATAAATGCTAAGGAGGGAAAAGAGCTATTAAAGCAAAAGGCAGGGTTGGCACAAGAACAAATGGATATAAATTGGTCACTAATAAACAGTCAGGAAATTAGAGGATGTTTTCCAGCCACCTGAGCAGTGTGGCTTTGAAAAAAGCTTCCAGCAGTAGCAGAGGGGGCAAAAGCTGGGCTTAGCTCGTACGGTGCTTGGGCAGTTTCTGGCAGGGATGGCACCTTCTGAGAGATGTTGACCTAAATCAGAGCCTAAGGAGATCCCTGCTAGTCCCACCTTCATCTGTCAATGCAAAAATTTTGTAACAATTGAAGGGAGAAGGAAAAAAAAAGGGAAAATTGTAAGAACGCTGATGGTTTGTCAGGACAGTGCTGCTTCTGAGGAAATTAATTTCTCAGAGAATAGAAGTAACCAGTGAGAAATGTCAACCAGAAAGATTAAAACAGTTAATGAAATGTCTGGTAGCAGTGAAATGACTTTTTTTCTGGCTAAGAAGCAGATAGCAGAACTGGGGATGTCCCTAAACCTTATTTCTCAATGACAGTATGAGTTTTCTTCCCTGAAAGGTTGCAAAAGCCAGAAAAGCTTTACAGAACAAGATCCTGTAAGACTGGAAAGGGACCATCTCAGTTGTTAGGAATGAGTAGAGAGCATTTGGTAAGTTATGAAAGGATAAACTTAATTTAGCTCTCTCTTCCTTGTACCTTCCCCATGATTGAAAATTGAAAATTGAAAACAGAAGCAAAGACTTCCCTTTGACACACTGCCTAAGGAACACGGGGCATGGGTAAATTAGCACAGCTATTTAATTCCCTTGCTGAAAGTGCCTTTTTTCCCCCCTTTTGATTTAGACAAGCTGAAAAGTTTAAGCGAGTTCAGCAGTCTGGCACAGTCTCTCCGGCTGAAGCCGGTCTGCTGTGTATGAAATCCTTAAACAGGCTTTGGCTCAACAGAAACACACTGGTTTTGTTTTGTGAGTAAACCCCAAGTGTTATTTGGAGTCATCCTCTCAAAAATGTGGGCACAGAGCAGAATGTTTTGGTCGAGCTGCTTCTGTTCCCGCCTGAGCAAAAGGGTTTAACTTAATGGATTTTTAAGTGATCTGATGTTTGGTCATCATCTTGTGAATGACGAGAGGGAAAAAAAAAGGCTCTGGTTCTGTTTTTATTTACAGACCAGGAAAACCTCCTGTTACTCCATGGAGACACAGCAATGTAGCAGAAAATAACTGAGAGGAGGTTTTAGTCCTGTTTTCACCAGCTTCTCCACTGAGTCACTGGTGGCTCTGTAAGAGCAGTATGTTTCCCTCAAGATGCTGTTCTTATCCTGTTTTTCTGAGTTCTCAGGTACCTGACCAGCTCTTTTTTTTACAATTAGGAGCATATTAGTCCCCCTGTCAGTAATAATAAAGGCAAAGAAAGTTAGTTCAAATAGTTACCAAACAACCAAAGGGGCTAAAGAAAGTGTGATGCCTCTAAACAGGTAAGTAACCCCTGCACTGTGACTGCAGCCTATCAATGCAAGCATACTTCAGTGTCAGTCAATACTGTACCATAAGCCAATACCACATGTTCTTCAGCCACTCAAAAGTGTCCTGGGCATCCACCCTGGTTACATGATGCACCATGCTCCCTTTTGTCCCCCAATATGGTTCATTTGTAACTCAGGTAATGCCATGCAGAAGTTACTCAGGCTCAAGATTGGTAAGCAGGTAGTAACCTAGCCCTAAAGATTCAAATGCAAGATCAAAAGTGGTTAGAAAGGCACGGGCAAGGAAGCTGCTGTGTGAAAACATGATTACAGGTGCACAACAACCCATCACTAAGAGATATTTGCAAAGAGACATATACTGATACACTTACTGCACATGTTAGCAGGGATAATGCAGAAAGGATAAAGTCATTACCTGGATAATGATTTTACATTAGTGTTTGCCTTCAGTGGATCCACTCCAAGAATAATTTTTGCCCTCTCCACATACACATACTGTTCTTTGTCCCTGTTTCATTTATGAGACTCAGATCTGCACTGAAACTTGAGGAAAAGCTAGACAGAATATAGAGATGTGGTAATGGTCTTAAACTCTCTGCTTTCTAAAAAGTGAGATGAACAAGCACTCTAACATGCTTATGGACTGGGTGGCTATCAGCACTGGTGTTACAGAACTGCAAACTAAGTAAAACTTCATTAAGGCTTTGGGAGGGAGGAGTTCAGTGAAGGTGGTGCAATAAGAGTGGCATGACAGCTGCTTAGTCCCATCGATCTCCCAAACAATGCCTTCAAGTGAAAAAAATCATCCATGGCACTTACTATATAGAAGAGAATAACTGCCTGGTTAGTGAGTTTCCTGTTGAACTGGTGCACTGGTGAAATGCTAAATGAATCAATTAATGATTAGGCTGTTGCAGGAACACATTGATTTGGCTTGTAAAGTGCCTTTTCCTTCTGTCCCAGAAAAGCCCTTTCTGTTTTTGTTCACCCTTTAAGATGAAATTCTTCTAGAGAATGGAAACCCTCAAACTGCTCTTGAACTGGTGACTTCATATTACTTAGAGTTTCTCTGAAAAGATTCCAAAGTGAAAAAAAGGCCAATGGGACAGAGTGTGCAATTTCATTCAGATAGATGGAGAGAAGACAGTCAAGATGGGAGGGAAGAAGAAAGGCAAAGGGTGAAGGGAAGGAAAACATATAAAGACGGATAAAAAAATGTCAAGTTCAGATACAATTTTGGAGCCTGGCTGATGTATGTGCCAGCCCAGCTTGGAATAACCAATTTTCATGGTGCAAAGTTGATATATATTGAAATGAATCTTGTGGGTTGGTCACAGACCCACAGTCCAGTGACAAAAATGTAGATCAAAATGCAAGTTTGGATTTCAAGTTTCTTCAGATTTGGGTGTGTTTAGATGTGTAGTTTGACATCACATTTCCAATAACAAGACACCTGAACAATCATTAAAGCCACAGCTCTATGCATCCTGTTCTGAACTTGTGGAGAGCAGGTCTCTTTCCTCCTGAGAATGGATGGGACACTTGCTGTCCAGGCTGTGCTTTGCTATGAGATCCTGTTGTATGTTATTTTTCACTACTGCCCTATGCCTATAGGGACCTCCCTTTCTGCCAACATCTTTTTTGTTCTGTACTGAAGAAGGAGGATATTTGTCTTTCAGCTTTTATCCCATAGCAATTTCTATGGTGCATCTAAACAGCTCTTTTGAAGTGTTGCTGCAGCAAAGGTCCTTGGCTTTAAGTTGAGGGTGGCAGAAGCTTCGTTGGCTTCAGCTCAGCTTTTTTTTTTGCAGATCACTCCCTGGTAATCACTTTTGGACTATTTTCTACCTTTCAGAGCAAGCAAGATGGAGGATGGTCACTGCACCAGTCTAGGCATGAGCCTGACTCCACTCATGTGGAATCACACCTTGCAAAGGTTCAGGTGAGCAGTTAGACAGAGCTGTAGCTACATCAAGGTTTGTTGCTGGCCTTTCACCAGCCTGCTGATATATCTGCTGTGACTTTTTTGTCTTATTTCTGGGTTGGGAACTTGTTAAGGCTGGAAAGCAGAAGGGGGAACAAGGCAAAGTCGCTTTGCCACAAGATATTATGGGGCATAAACATCACATAGCTGCTGCAGTTGTAGGGCTTCTTGCTGCGTGTTTCAGTGGTTCTTGCTGCACTCAAACTACAGTAGGAGAAATAGGCATCCTCTGGTTTAGATCTGACCTAAAAGCAAAACCAGACGTTATGTTGGGATCACCAGAGCATAGAAGTCTTCAGCTCTGAGACTCCGGTTTAGATCTTTTATTGTTTATTTATTCCTCATATTCACTTAATCATTTCTACCAGATGTTAAAGACTCTTTGTGTCATCTGAAACTTACTGAAAACAAACTGAAATATGGCAAATACATACATCCATGCACAGTACTGTGTCGTGACTGCCTACATCTAGATGATTATTGCAGGGACCCCAGACTTCATGCTGATGAAATGTATTTAAACATGAAGATCAATTTGAGACTTCAGTTCTGATCATGCTAGATGCCTCTTAACAACCATGACCAACCTCTCCTCAAATCATTACCATTCGTATAGCCACAAAAGGCAAACTTGATGAGAGAATGAGAAGCTAGTAGGGTCTCAGGCTAAGCATACAACAGTGGGATAGCTATAAATGAACCTTTTCAACCATAAATTACATGTGGCCAGTAATTCCCTTTTCTCCTTCTCTCCCTCCCTCCCCATCCTCCCCCTCCACTCTGAAAACCCTGGGACAAAGGCTTGCCTCTCTGAAGGATGCCTTTCTGGAGGATTAAGCAGCTTTTGTTGACAAAATACAAATTACAACTCCTTTGCTTGGTGTCCCGCCTTCTCAGCTGGGCTCCAGTCCCTGAGGGACAAGGCTCTATTACCCCTGCATAGATGAAGAGCTCAGAATAGGCAGATGTAATTATTAACACCATTCAATGGGGTGTCCTTCTGAATTATCAATTAAAAATCTCTACTGTTTTTTCCTCACACTAAATAGAAAGCTGATGGCAGTTAATCTATTGTGCAGCAGAGCTTTATATGCATATTTAAGCAGTGTGCTTCTCTGCTTTTTTTTTTTATTCCAAGGACAGTGTGGGGTGAAAGGGACTCCCATGAGGTAGCACAAAGACCCCTGTCATTTGATTGAGAGAAGAGTCTTTGGAAAAATATTGTGGCCTTCCACCCTCGCAAACAGGTCCCGTGGAGATAGCCAAACAGGCCAGAGATGCCTGATATTGTGGAAGACGACAAATGAGCGTTCCCTACTCATGCACCAAAGTGCATCCAAACAGCTCTTTTGACGTGCTGCTATTAAAATGCAGAGTTCATGGGCAACAGACACATGAGCATGAAGTGAAGACAGAAATCAAGCAACGTGATTAAAACCAACAGCCACGCTGAGCCGGGCTGCCAAAAGCTGTCAGCTTTTGGCTGAGGGAGAAGGCTGATGCACCAGGTTTTGGGGCAGGGGCTGTGAGGATAGCTCAGGAGCAGGGGTTCACGGGTAGAGTTTTGTTAACTCTCCTGCTGACCTGCAAGTATGTCTCTGGCTCTCACAAGAATAAACTTCCTTGCAAACTTCCTGAGACAGCTCGTTTCAACTCTAATGAGAGCTTCACAGTTTCCATCAGTGGTACTGGGGTGTTGAGCTACCATTTCTTTTTGACAGCTACAAAACCCAGTCCTAACATTTCCAAAAATACTAATTTTGCTTTCAGATCCATTCTTTTTCCCCTTGTGAGCAGCTTTTCTCCAGTCAGAGAGTCTGGCCTGTTTGCACAGAGCAAACTCCTGATTTATGGGTAAATGATATCATTTTTTTTTCTTCCATCTTAATTGTGCTGCACATGGTGCCTTTTTTTGTAGCTGGGATTCCCATCAAATCCAGAAGTAGCATGAGATATGTTTTTAAACACTGGAAAAGTGGCATTATTTACAGCAGAAATTTCAGTTCAATAGTTGTGATTTCCAAAGTGGTGTCAATTTAAATAGCACCCAAAGAAAGACAATATAAGCAATATTTGGGACTTTATCCGATTTTGGAGAAGTTGAGTTAAAAATGCTATGTCAGACAGAAAAAATTAATATCTGCTTAGGAACTGGAAAGCATTTGGGGCTGGACATGTGCCTCCAGCAGTTTAGGAGCTTATTTTATTAGCACTTAGGACCTAGAAGTAGCATTGAACTCTTGACACTTTGGATCACATCCATCCACTGCCTAATACAACCCCTATTCTCTTTTCCTAGCTCTTCAGAGTCATGGTTACCTAATAGCACACAATACCTGGGATGACTCTTTCTTTTTTCCCCTTTTTAATGATTTGACTCCCCTTTGCCCACAAAAGCTGTCTGGCCATAATGGACCTTAATGCACATGCAAGTGTTTCCAAACTGCACTGCACTGTTCTGCTCAAAAGCCTTTCTCCAAGACGAATAGCATTTGAACTTTGTCCAATTTTTCTTATGTGGTATGTGCCCTTTATTTACTCCATCATGTATATCTCACTCCATTTAAAATATTCACAGTTTGTTTTCAGTGCTATCTGGCTGGTCTTCAGTCTGGGTTTAACGAATGTTAGACGTTATATTCACTTGCATATTTCAGGTTTTGTCATGAACCAGAAGTGGAGGGGGGGGAAAGAATTAAAAAAAAAAGTCCCCTCACCATGATTTAAATAACATGTTCAGATCCTTTATTTTTTTGTTTTAAATGCCTTCATCTCTTGGCCTTATAAGGTGCAGACTGTCTCACACTGAACTCTAGCTGGGTGGCCTCAGTCAACCAACAGCCCTGCAAGCTCATCCCATTAAAGTCATTATGTTTACTTCTTATTTCAACAAACCAACCTGGATTTTGAGGCAGGAAAAATGGAGGGGAGAAATCTTAAGACCATTTAGGAATGAAAAGGTGTGAAATTCAGTTGATGATAGGATGCAAAATGGTAGATATCTGCATTTACTGCTAAAAAGGCCTTTTTTTCTGACACTGGTGAGGGCTGTTTCTTATAAACTTTAAAGAATCAATGAGTTCATAGGCAAGAAATTAAAAAGATAAATTGCCTGCAACCAGAATAATTTCATATCTGAGCACCATCATTTAGAGCTCTTCACCAGACATCTGGTGACCTTTAAGAGTGTGTCTGCCTCCATGAATAACACTGATAACCTTACTGAAGTGCTCTTACTGGTTAGAAAAACTGAGACACAGATCCTCACTTCAATAGAAAGTTGCTGGACAAGTCAGGAAGCAGATTAATGTGAAGAACTGTGCACTTGAGAAGGGCTCAAGGCTCACATGCATGAACAAGTAACATGTCTTATACTGTTGTGTTCCACAGCTTTGCCATATTGCACAGGGAGTGCCTCTGGTGCCATGTAGACATAGTGAGACTGTGATTCTTCTCCTGAGAGTTTGTAGTCTGCAAGTCAGAAAGGACAATGAATGGGTAGCTGAGTTGCTGAGAGACATGGCTTAGTGGTGGGCTTGGCAGTGTGAGTTTAGTGGTTGGACTTGTTGATCTTAAAAGTCTTTTCCAACTGAAACGGTTCTGTGATTCTATGAGAAGAAACAGACCTTGAGGCTAAAGGTGCCAATTCAAAGGAAGATGAGTGATTGGCTGTGCAAAAGGGAATAAAATAATGAGAATGATGAAATGTTGGTTCCTGGTAGAGCATTCTAGCTAGTGGGCCAGGCTCACTGTGCTACCTCTGTCACTGAGTGATTATGCCACCATGTCACTTAATTTCCCCATAGCACTGCCTGCATGCTCTTTGGGGCAAGGATGATCTCCCAAGGGAGACAGTGAAGAAAGGAGCCCTCACCAGAATGATCCCCAGGATCATTCTTGCAAAGAAAAAGCCATGAGCAAACGCTTGTTTGCTGGGCACATCCCCAGCTAGCTATGATTTCCCTGGGGCGGTCACTGCTCCTGTCCCCCAGATAAATAAGACAATAAAAGGAAGTCTGAAGGATGAGTTGACTTGATTAATTGTCCAAGTACATTCCAGAGATACCGGGCACTACAGGGACTTTTCAAATTGAGCCAGAGAGCAGCACAACAAGAACCAGTAAAAAGAAGCTCAGCCTAGAAGTTAAGGGCAGTGAAATTCACAGGGGAAATAAAGCATGTAAAAAACAATTAAAACAGCAAGGCTGATTAACCCTTAGCACAAACTGTGGAGGGGAAGCAAGACATTTTTAAATTAATATTGAATAGCTTTCTGGAAGTCATGCTTTGATCAAAATAAAAGTGATTTGGTTCAACAGAAGAAAACTAGGGTGAAATCCCCTAGGGAGGTAACTTCTGGAAGACTTTCCCAGCTGAACAAATCACTCCTCTTGAGTTTAACAATCTCCTGAGCTCTTTATTGTGGAGTTTTATTTTTATAAACTCAGTCCTATCAGTTGTGTGGCAAGAAATGTCATCACTTGCCCAGCAGTTCATAGGAGGGCTTTTATCCTTTTGTGTCTCACAAATGTCTCTGTGAACAGAGAGAAAGACAAGAAGGAAGGAGAGAGTTCTGGTGTGATTCACTGCAGAGCTGGAGAAAAGTCCCAGCAACAGTCTGATGGAACTGTGCATTCTGCCAACGTTCACAGCCGTGAACGATTGCTTAGCAAGCTCTTATGAGATGAAATAGCAAAGCAGCAAATGCAAATGGGTGAGCTGGATAAACAAAAACATCCCCCGAGTAAAAGTCTTGGTAAAATGGATGAAGGCTGCTCCATCCCAGGGCTGCTGACTGCTCTCCTCCTCAGCTGCAGGATCTGGCCTTGCTGCTGGCAGGCCTGTGGCCACATGGCAAGCTCCAGCCTGTATTTGAAGAGGCTTCTCAGCCACGCTGTAGCTGGGAGGAATGTGCTCGTGAACCAGCTCAAAACCTGTACAAGGCTCAACACTTCTGCAGTCTGGAGTGAATATTGATGTGCTGTTTGTAGCTGTATTGAGAGCCTTGACCTCTTGCCTCTGCCCTGTGGAGGAGGTGCCCATCATTCACCCACTTGACACCTAAGTTAAGACATAGTTCTCTTGAAGGTCTTTGTGAGCTGAGGTAGGAGCTAAGCAAAGCTCTGACTTTCTAAACCAGATTAATCCACTTTGTGCCACAGCTTTGAAAAATCATGGACTGAATTTGCTGCCTCAGGACCTTGATGCTGGACTTTCCTTTTGGTGTTGGCCAACATATCTCTACTGATGCTGCATACAGACTAACGAATCTCTGTCTTCAATTGAGGTGGTTAAAGTCAAGAAGAGCCATTTGTTCAGCTGGGAAAGTCTTCCAGAAGTCACCTCCCTACGGGGAAGTCGACACAACGAACAGCCAAACTTTTTTACTTGGGAGGACCAGTTTGAATCTAGATTGCTTTATTTAGGAGTGAATCCCATCTGCTGGGGCTTGGAGACCCTTCCCTTTGCAAGAAGAAGAGTTTACTGTAGCCTCAGTCTTTCTGGACTTCACGTGCTGCTGTTTACATGTCAGCTTTAGGATTTAGACTTCACTGCTGCTTGAGATGAATTCAGGTCATGCATTTCTTGATTGCAGCCATTGTGTCCCAGGTTTGCAAGCTGGGGACATCATTGCATTACATCATTACAAGGATGTATGCAATTGAGGATAGACTCATTTCTCAATGTTCCCAGAGCTTGCTGCTCTTAGCTTATGGGTTTTTGCCTAATATGCACGCATAGGTCGGTGTTTCTGCACTTCCTGCTGTAACAGAGGAACAAGTATAAACCAGTGTCCTGCCTGTGCACCTAGCTCCAGACAAGATTTTCCCAAGATCAGCTGAGCATTTGGGAATATCACTAACATCTCAAACCTATGGTCAAGCCCCTGAGCTGAGGCTTCAGATACAATAGAGTGGTTCACAAATTTTGACATCTCACTGTAAGATCTCACTGTTTTGACATCTCACTGCCTTTGGGATGCAAATCCTGACTGAAGCCTCAGTTCCACATACATAAATATTTCTCTATAATGTTAATGCCTAGAAGTTCCTCATTAATTTTTCTAATAGAAAACTGAATTTTCATACACATCTCTTTATTCAATCCAACGGACCTTTAGCAAAACCACAGAACATTGCAAGACCTGTAGTAAGATCATGACATATTTGTCTGCACGTATCTGGGTAAGCATCTGACCAAACCAAAATCACCAGCCTCTATGAATTTCTTTATGACTGTTTTCCTATGGGCAACTACACAAGAATTCACCTTGTAATGAAAATAAAAATACAAGCAGCTGTTGCAGTGAAGATGCCGAGAATATGAGCCATGATGCTAGAATCTTTAGAATTCAAGTTAGTAAGTCTGTTGCTAATTTCTCAACCATCTCACCTTTTTTTTTAAGATTGTCTCAGAATTTTGAAAAGCTTTATCTATGACTTTTTCACTATGGACCAGGTAACCTGTGAAGCCTGAAAATACCCAGGTTACCAGAGCACCTAGGTAGGCTACCTCCTCCTAGGTAGGAACATGTTTTCTTGCTATTGCATTCAGTATTTTCTTTTACATACACATCTTATTTTATTTTCTTTTTCCAAATCAGACCATTCATGTCAAAGAGATTGGAGACAGAAATCAGCTTTCAGCATGGGTGATGGAAAAAGGACTATGCTAATACTGCTAGCATTTGCCACTTCTCTTTCCAAGTGACTGAGACTTTCCAGAGACAGAGAGTACCCTCACGCTGCAGAGAAACAGCTTCTGTATCCAGGCAGCCTGTGTGCTAAACTGAAGAGAGCAGTTACATTGCCTAGAAGGCTGCAGATCAAGTGACACAAGCCTTGACTATGCAGCTCCTTTCCCATCTACCCTCCCATTCAGGACCTGAAATGTGTGTACAACCAGACACAGACAAGATTGTAATCATTGAGTGTTATATTCAGAAACTGTATGCCTCTGCTGGCTTTGCTTTTAATTTAGAGGGCAGACTGTTTTGTTTATGATTTATCCTAAGCAATTTCCAAACTCTTCACTGTCCTGAACTCTTCCTATGAGGCACTTTATATGATATTTACAGAAGCAGATTAGCCAAGGTTAGGCTAATGTTATTACTGCAGCTGCAGATGCATACTTTTCATTAGAAAAGAAAAAGATCTGCTTTCTTTTCCTACCATTAAATCTTGCATGATTACATGTTGGTAATCTATTGCCTGAAAGGGCATTTGTCCTTTGTCATTTCATGCTAGCCTTTAATAGGTTGGGCAATATAACACAGCAGACTTTTGTTTAATCCTTTACTGACAGAGTGGGATGAGGAAGGGTGAGGGGTAGGTTCAGCCCCTTGTGACACCTCCAAAACATCTTGCACTGGGTATCACTCTGGGGAAAGCAAGAATCTTTACAGACAGGCTTAGCTTTCCAGTAGAAAATTGAATCAGATGGTACATGTTTGGGGTAAATTGCAGTAGCAGCAAAGACCCCACAGGAAGAGCTTTGGTGACAACATATGAACTCCTCTGGGACCATGCTATTTACTCACAGTCTCATTGTTAAGGCCAGAGTCACCATATTGCCAGTGCTGCTATTAACAGCCTGCCTAGGTTCAGCTATCGTGACTGAAGTCTCGCCTTTTGATGAGTAGACAGTCCCAATTTTACTTCCTTTGTGGATAAGACAGAAAGAATAGCTTATAAACACATGTGAATCAGTGCTCCACCTAAAAGAAGAAACATCCTTTTCCCTGCAAATACTCTAGCCTCAACACTCACACAGGTTTAGAGTTACAGCATAGCATAAATGATGCATTACAAGAGTGCAAGAATGTAAGACTTATTGCTTGAAGAACCTGGTAGCTCAGTAGCTGTTTCCAAGCCTTGGCCAGTAGCAGATGCCTATGAAAGGGCATAGAGAAGGGGTAAGCATGCAACAAGAGTCATTCTGTGCCTCAGAAACTCTCTTAGACCAGTTGCATCTTTGCAAATATGTAATGCTAGAATAGCCACAAATGGATACCTAGAGGAGGGAAATGGACTTCAATTGCTAGAGAAGTCAGAAGTGATTTAACACAAATGAGTCACGAGGTGAAGAAAACGGGTATGGAGTCAAGGAAAACCAAGGTGAGTTGTGGGTGTAGTTGAGGATCTGCAGTTGAGGCAGAACATTAACTGCACTGGTGGGAAGGGGAGATGGCAACAAGAGAATTGCTGCATCCCAGCAGAACTTCTCTGGCAGCCCCAGGACACTGCTCTGCAAGGCAGTAAGGTCCAAGTGAACCAGTGGAAAAATCCTCTTGCATTTAATTGGAGCTTGACAGTTCTCCTCCTTTTCAAATCACCACAGAACATCATATGAGGAACCTCACCTATTTAGGAGAATGTAATTTAGCTGCCCCTTGGACTCCGTGGTCTTCTATGTCAAGATTTTCACTGTTAAACTCAAACATGTTGACCCATTTTTTAATTATGTCTGTTGGGCCAGACCTCCAGTCCTTGTCTCTGAACAACACAGCTAAGAGCTGGTGAAAAGCATTGATCCTCCCTGGTTGTCTGTAGCTCTAGTCATGAACGATCAGATGGGCCAAAATAAACACCAACTGGGCAACTTTTCCAAGAATGAAAACACCTCATTTGTTGAACCTCCAGGTCTCAAAGACGCTTTGTCCTTTTTTACTTCAAACTTTCCAGAAAGAAAAGCCTGTTCTTCCAGAAGATCATGGATGTAAAATTCCAGATGGATTATTGCAGACTTTAAAAATCAGGGGGGCAAAAAAATTGTCTGAGATGGGAAAGGATAACATTTTGGACTCTTGTCTCTCTTCAAAATACTCTCCAGTATAGCAGCAGTGGGCAATATGATGTATTTGGTAGCTTGAACAAACCTGCAAAGTGGTGATCTTCTCAGGATTTAAATGATACAAAATGCATTTCAGTCTAATAGAAACACTGAACACATTATGGTACATTTAAATAAAGCATTGAACTGAGTACTAAATGAGGAAGCATTCAGCTGGTTTTGGCTGGAGATTTAGAGGCATGCATTTAGAAAACCTGAGTTTTTTCACACACTGTAATATTAGTTATTTGGCAAGAGACTCTCTAAACCCTCATTAGTAAGATTGCTGATTTGGCAATAGTGAAATGCGTCTGTTTATGAGTAAATCCCCACATTGTCTTCTTCTGCTCTTCTTTTTTTCCCTTTTCCATTAAGTACTTCTCTCTGGAGCCATCCTAACTCTGCTTACCTCTGATAACCTGTTGGCCCTTCTAAATGCAGGACTTCCTGCAGGTGACGAATGGCTCCTTCCAAAGTCTTCAGCTGCACAAAGCTTTGAAACCAGCCATGCTGAGATGCCCATCTTCTTTCCCTTTCTAGTGATTTAACATTTCAGCAAACAGTCAAGCCAAAACAAGCATCTGACACTTATGTATGGGAGGAAGTTTTCCCCAGCAGTGATATATAAAATACACTTGTTTATTTCTTTTAGATCTTTAACAGTTCATGCTCCTCATTGTGATGAATGTTTCTGCTGAAATTCAACATATGAGGTGTGTGTTCAGGGGTATAAAATGAGCTGTTATCTTCTTTGCCTGCATATGAGAGTATTGCATCAGGAAATTCACTCACACATGAAATTTGGATCAGTTTGATGGCAGCTTGACATAGGTTCAGTCTTCCCTCCACTTCCACCTGCTCTGGTCCTGTAAATGTAAAACTGGTAGAGGTGAAAAGTATCCACCAAAAAGCCTTTGAAAGGGATAGTGTCCCTCTTAGAGCAACACCCTCAGACACAAATATCTGCAGTTTAGGAACACTGTTTACTCTTCCACTCTGTGAAAAGTGTAAGGCTGTAAGAATAATTGATATAGAAACCGAGCCTAGTCCGTGCCAGCTAATGTGGATTAGCAGTCACTGATGTATGAATGTGGGAAGGGGGGAAAGCAAAGGTCATTTTGACCCATTCTACACCAAAAGCTTGGAGTCTGTTCAGAAAAACTCTACCCTACTTAGACCCACTAAAAACAGTGCTTTGATCTCAGTACAATGCACTCAATTAGAGGGAGGGAATTCTCAAACAAAAGCTTTTTTAAATTTCCTTTAGAATGAATAATTTTGAGGGTGGTGGAGGATGGCAGCAACAATTGAAGGAAATCATCACTCACGATTTGCCCAGACGTTTTGCCAAAACATAAAAAGCCATGAGGAAGCATTTGGGTGGTGGGTACAGGTATGAAACTGCTCACAGCATGCTGAGGTCTGTGTATGGTGCAGAAGATGATCTACAGCCATACATATATGGCTTTATACAGCTTTTGTCTCAAAGCATTTCACTCTTTCTCCAGTAAGTTAAGGTATGCAAGAGGTGACCTAAGCTAGAAACTAGAGTGGTTCCTCTTTAAATTTGTTCATCTGCCATAAGCTAAGCTTCACATTAGCTTTAAAGAGAGGCAGAAATGCAAATCATATCCCTGTCCGTGGCATCATTTCCATTGGGAAAGCAGAGCAGAGCTCAGCCTGTTCTGCCACCTTGAATCCCAGGTCTGGGCTCATCTGGTGGTCTCCTAACATGAGGAGCTTTGTCTTGCAGCCTGGACAGTGGGACACACAACAGACCTGGGTTATTCTCACAGCTCATTCTTGTTTTTTTTAATTCCTACTTACATGCTGCTTTGCTCTAACTTCCTATGCCAACTATGCCACTTGTTGACCTCAGCCTTGAGGAAGTAAGATTTTCCTTTCTTTTCCTCCTGTCTTTTGACAGTATCTAGTAATTTTGACAGACATAAATTAAGTTAAACATGAACCTGTTACCTGTCCAATGTTGTCAGTTGCTGAAGACAGGGTGACAGTGAAACACCACTCTCCTGATGTGGCAGCATTTCACAGTAGGATCTACGCTGGAACAGTGTTGGTGATGGCAAAACCAGTCCATATGTGTTCAATAACATTTTGCATACAGGAGACTAAAATCAACATGCTGAAAGGGAGGGAGGAAGATCTTCAGAACCAGAACACACAGTTCAGATTAAGGTTTTGGCTGAAGAGTCTTGCATGCAAGTGAAATGATGCTATTTGTAGCAGATTACAGGAAACAGGCTCGGGACAGGAGCAAGGCTGTGGAGATACGTGGCATCCATGTCAAGTCTTTTCAGAGAGTGAATTATAGATAGGACTGTGGAAAATGATGTTTATGAGTGATGAAAATGCTTCCAGGGAAGTTTAGGTATTAGAAATCCACCTACAGATCATGCAAGGCATTGGATTTCTGTGAGAGTTTCTGTGTGTGAGGAGTAGACTGATGGTGGTGTTAATGGGGAACAGCATGACAGCTCTCCTTCCACCCAGCAGCTTGGAAAGGGAAAGACATGATCTGGCACTTGCTGTATTTCAGGACAGGAGAAGATTGTGAACGCAAACCTCAGCTGGTATTACTTGCTGAGTTTTGTAGCATTTTAAAATGAAATCTGAAAGCAATCTATGACTGATTTACTGTACTATTACAAGTCCTGTAACCTTTTGAAAGTTCTCTGCTCTCAGAGTGTGGTCAGACTTGGTGTTTCCACTCAGTCAAGACAAGGACTGGAAGAGGACATGCAGATGGACTGCAAGTTGAGTCAATTGTAGGCAAATTTGTGAAGGATGTACCCTGATCCTCACTGACTCGAGGCACTTGGCATGGGGAACCTCAACTTTCCCTCCAGTCACAGAGAAAGCATGACTCTTCCAGAGTCACAACCCTGACATCTCAACTGGCCTCTGAGGGTATCTCCTTAGGTCAGTTTGCTGAGGAGCTTGAAGTTAACTGAGATGCATATGAGCCTTTGCTGCTGAGAGGAACATTCCCAAGGGCAAACCTTCTTGAGCTGGAGAGCTCATGTAAATGGTCATTTCATCATCTGAGAGGGAAAGTAAACACCAGAAAATGCGATAGAAATGACTTGCTGGGGGACATCCTAAGGTGTTTCTACAAGCTCACAACATGAAACCACTGTGGCTTTCAGAGGAACTGGCATAAGTATAAAAGGAACCACCATCTCCTGGTAGCACACATGAAGGTGTGAGGCACTCACTGCTGCAGGGAGCTGCTTAGCCACCTTTAGAAAATGCATATTCCTAGCAATAACAAGGATACCCAGATGTAAGTTACACATCATGAAAATGTGTACATTTGAAAGGCTAGCACACCTTCTGGTTCAGAAATGAAGTAATTCCTTAACTATTCCAGTGCATGATGTGTATTCTGACAGAGAAGGTTATTTCAAATTCGCCTGCAGTTGTGATTTAATACACTTATCTCAAGTATTTGCCACTGACCTCTGTCAGAGTCAAGATACTGGATTAGATCAGCTTTGGGTCTTCTCTGAAATGTCAGCTTCTGTATTCTGAGGATGGGGAAAGACAATCTGTAGATCTGCAGATGAGATATGCAGAAGATAAATACAATTTTCATCTTTCCTTTCTACCTCACTGACTTCTCTAATGTAGCATGAAGAACAAAGGGTATTCAAACCCAGATTTAGTGTTTCAAAACCCAGCTGCCTCTACTGTCTGAGAGAGGCTAAAGGAAGCTGTAATCAGTGTTTGAATCTTGTACTTCTGTTGAGAGGTGATTTTACCAAAACAATGCATTTCAAGGCTAGACAGTGCCTCTCTTCAAGTGGAATTTTGTCCATTCCAGAAATGAGTGCTCTGACCTCCCCAGGCTCCTCCCATCACCCATATTCCCTGGAAAGTAGGATTCTGACACCTTCTACAAGGTCCTAATATAAACACACTATTTTCCCTCGGGACTTTGGTCTCTTAAGGTTTGTCCATCCATGAAAGGGCTCAAAATCACTAACTTCTACTTATATCCTTGAGCAGGCACCCACCATTCCAAGAGAGACAAATGAAGGATACAGACTCCATAGAGCTCACAGTCCTTGTTTAATGATTTTCTTAGGCTTGGGATGAGGGGCATAATTAAGACCAAAATAAGAAGTTAAAGAAACAAATACTAACAGGTTAAAACAACAACAACCCACAAGAACACAAACAGAACCTGACTCTGTTTTTGAAGTGAAAGAGACTCAAATAATTTATAATGGGTGGAGTTCTTTTGATCTTTGTCCTATCCACTTAAACTTTTCCGTACAGTTGCTCAACCATTCAGGGCATAAGGTTAAAGGAAGATTTCCATGGTCAGATGGAGAAACGAGTTTTTTTTTCTTTAAACCTTAATTCTTTTTGCACAAATGTGATGACAGCAAGTATACAAAAATGCACCAGCTCACGCATTTCCCTCTCCAATCTTTGATAGATGACATATGTGCATGTATCCCAGCTGTTACTTAAATGAAGCTGCATGTATACAGTATGTCAGAGACAGCACAAGCCAAACTCTGTGACACAACTACTTCAGATACAGAAGATAAAATCCATATTTTCTCTCCCCAAATCCTAAAGCAAATGAAACTGACCCAGTCCAAAACACACAGCAGTGTACTACCAAACTGCAAGAAAATCAAGGTTGAAACTGACACTTCTGGTTTTTATAGGGCATCTGTTTCCCTGGTCTCAGTCTCAGTACATTCTTGCACCCTGACTGGGAAGTGGGCTTTATGACTCTCTTTTATTCCCAGGAGAAATCTAACCCATGAGGTAACATTGTTTGTACTTACATGTTGAGAGTTGGGCAGAGAGGAACCTCATGAGGTTCAACAAGGACAAGTGCAGAGTCCTGCAGCTGGGAAGGAACAACCCCATGCACCAGCACAGGCTGGGGGTCAAACTGCTGAAGAGCAGCTCTGCAGAGAGAGACCTGGGAGTTCTGGTTGATAATAAACTAAACATGAGCCAGCAATGTGCCCTCATGGCCAAGAAGGCCAATGACATCCTGGGACACATCGAGAAGAATGTAGCCAGTAGGTCAAGGGAGGTTCTTCTACCCATCTTCACTGCCCTAGTGAGGCCTCATCTGGAGTCCTGTGTCCAGTTCTGGGCTTCTCAGCTCAAGAGGGACAGGGAAGTGCTGGAGAGAGTCCAGTGCAGGGCCAGCAAGATGATCAGGGGACTGGAACATCTTTCATATGAGGAAAGGCTGTGGGAACTGGGGCTGTTTAGTCTGGAGGAGACTGAGGAGAGATCCTATTAACATTTATAAATATCTAAAGGGTGGGTGTCAGGAGGTTGGGACATCCCTTTTTTCCATAGTAGCCAGCAACAGGACAAGGGGTAATGGGATGGAGCTGGAACACAAAAAGTTCCACTTAAATATAAGAAAAAACTATTTCCCTGTTGAGGTGAGGGAGCCCTGGCACAGGCTGCCCAGAGGGGTTGTGGAGGCTCCTTCCTTGGAGGTGTTCAAGACCCACCTGGACATGTTCCTATGCGACCTGATCTAGGTGACCCTGCTTCTGCAGGGGAGTTGGACTAGATGATCTCTAAAGGTCCCTTCCAACCCTACCATTCTATGATTCTATGTGCTGCATTTGGGACCTGTCTCTGTGATGGGACAAAGCAGAGTTATGAATGTAGAATTTCCTGTAACCCTGACAGGCTAAGGCATGCCAAAATTGCTCTTGGAGAATGAAGTAGAGAGCAGCACAAAGTTTACCTGCTTACAACAGCTGAGTTTAGCAGTCAGCCAGGGAGCTATACGGCTCTGTGTGAATCCCTGTGTTCTGCCTGATTAGAGACAGGACTGTTCATCATTTCTTACCTGGAGAGAACAAGTAAGCTGGCAGTCTACACATAGTTCATGTGTTTAACAAGACATATCCACCTAAAACTGCAAGTTGATTGTAGCTAACGCATGGCTGAGCTCTTAGATGTCCCACTGCCAAATTGTATGATCTTAGACAAGTCACTGTGTAGTTCCTGCCCTCGTTTCCATCAACTCCAACACTCTCACTTGTTTTAAAAAGGTAAAATGCTACTCTGCCTTGCTATTTAGCACATAAGCCTTTCAGGGCACTGTATCTTTCTTTTTGCATACCAGGCCCCTGTGTTTACTTCAGGCCTCCAGTGACTATCAGTGTGGTATCTATAGTAAATCAAGATGCCCTCTCTTCCACAGATACCAGCAACTCCATTAATCAATTAACCCTGGAGACCCCAGGAATGTGGCAGCAAAGACAGCATGAAGATCCTGGTCTTTTACAGATGAAAGGGTTAATGAAGAACAACAACATTTTTTAACATACTGAGCCATGATAAATGGATGTAGGCAAACACAGGTCTTGACACTCTCTGTCAGCACACAAAAAGGGCCTCACAGTACCTTCTGATTCACAGACCTGGCTAATCTGTGACTCCACGCTGACTTTGAGTACACGAAAATCCCCACTCACCCATCTGCTGTGAGAACACGTGCGTTGAGGGTTAGACAGGTGAAACATCTCATATCTGTCAGCAGCACTTGCAAACTGAGAGGGGAGGACCGTGTGAGTGATTTGCAGTTTCTGGCTCAAATAATGTTAAGCTTCAAACTTCTGCAAACAAGCCTTTGCTGCTGAATAAAAAAGAAAGAGCAGGTATAGAGTGAGTGTAGGAACTGCACATCAAACAGATCTTGAATTGTGTCATGTCAAAACAAGAGCTGACATAATCCAGCCATAAGCACTGTCAATCTGATAATGAGTCACCTGTAAGAGGAGCATCTCTGCTTTGCATTGTGCAGCCTACTGCAAAATGAGACTGCCCTGATGCTGGGCATAAAAGAACAAAAAACAACAGGAGAGTCATTTGCCAGTGATTTCAAATGCAGCCCCAATCAAACCCTCTCAGGGAGGAGTTTTCCACATTCATCATCTGGCTTATCAACACTGTCTTGAGCAAAACCTAGATGCAGGTGTTGTGAATGCCAGAGCACATGAACAATGGTTGAAGCCGGGAGGGCAATGATAAGACTGGAGTGCAAAGCACATGTTTCAGGTTCTACCTTTTTAAGCAAGTGTTGAGGCCAGGGAAGCTGAGCTTGGGCTGAATGCCAGCATTCCCTGCAATTTAATCCTGGCCCTCAGAGGAACAAGCTGTTATCCTTGCTCTGTGCCAGTGTCTCCCCCTTATCTCACATTCGAAATTCTTTAACCACTTCAAAACAAAATATCTCCAAGGAACACTTCAGAAAATGTGTTTTCTTTTGTCTCCCAAAAATACTGATGAGAAGAAAAGCTCTTTTGTGTTTTGTGTAAGAAGCCTTTCAACTCTGGGCTCTAAGTACTCTCTTCTGTTCATTCACTTTCCCCAAAGTCTCACTCAGGGTAAGATGAATAGTCATTTCCACATGGGAGGCTGAAAACCTGAGAGCCTTGCACTGAAGATGAGGAAGCTTAGGCAATGGGCAGAACATCAGGAGTACAAAAAAACCCCTTAAAGTCACACCAAGGAGCTAAGGAAGCCTTGCAAATGGGCTAAAGTGGAGCTGAGACACACCTCAACACTCTTGCCCTCAGGCTTGCCTTGAGGCTTGGGTGCTTAGAGGACTGCTTGCTTTGCAGGGTGATGTCTCCTTTCCAGCTGTAATGACAGCTATCATTTTCTCTGGTCCACAGCACAAAGGGATAATGTTGAACTACACCAAGGAGAGACCAAGGAGCACTCAGGATACCTGAAGGATTATGGAGTGCTGAGGGCCTTAGAAAGCTGCAAATGCTCAGGGAGTTAAAGATAGACTAGAAAAGTGGGATTTGGCCTGAAGAGGGTCTCAAAGAGAGGGACAGAAGGCAGCTCCAGGAGGGATCCAGGGATGCCTCCTTGTTTTTAGTCTTTCTTCTTGCAGTGAGAGATTTGGCCCCACAGCAATCAGTGGGAGCTTTTCCCTGGTCTTCAAGGTGAGGATGTACCAATATCCAAATAACTCTGTTCTCAGCCTACTGCAAGCCTAGCCCTTCAAAGGATAATACAAGCAAAAAGAGGGAAGATTAACTCACTATTGCAAACTTGTTGCATGCTGTACAGATGATGTAAAGCACAAAACTGAAAAAGCAAATATTGCCATTGACAGAAGATAGCCATGACACAACCTGGCAAACCTTCTTTGGACAAGGAACAGTCTGCTGCAAGAAGACCTTGCTTTGACTGCCTGTGCTCCAAGATATATATGCCCAAACTGCCAGATCTTTGTTCAAACCAAAGGGCTATAGACACAGAAATACATAGATCCATATTCTTCTTCAGAGGTTTGGGGTTACTTTTAGTATTCTCATGAGTGCTCTCACCCTACCTAATTATGTGCATCTTCTCTTCATGCCCTACTCTATCACATTGGGGACAACAAAGAAGATCAACAGTGAATTCTTATCTGCACAATTTCTCAGCAGTCTTTTCTTAGCCACAGTTTCTTTTAAGATGTTTGCAAATAACAACTCACTTGAATACTGTTCCTTTGCAACTGTATGTTCCTTTGCAACCATATGCAACCCTGTGGCCTCAGTCAGCATCCATGGCTTAGCTTCCTGATCTCTCTCTCCTGTCATGGTTTAACTGCAGCCAGTAACTAAGCACTCACTCACACCTCCACAGTGGCATGGGAGAGATTATAGGAATGGTAAAAGTGAGAAAACTTGTGGACTGAGATAAAGATGGTTTCATAAGGAAAGCAGAAGCTGTGCAAACAAGCAAAGCAAACCAAGGAGTTAATTCTCCATGTCCCATGGGCACACAGGTGCTCAGCCATCTGTAGGAAAGCAGAGCTCCATCATGTGTAATGGTTACTTGGGAAGACAAATGCCACCAGTTCAGACATCCCCCTCTTCTTTCTTCTTCCCCCACCTTTATATGCCAAGTATGATGCTGTATGGTATGGGATATCCTTTGGGTCAGTTAGGGTCAGCTGTCCTGTCTGTGTTCTCTCCCAGCTTTTTGTGCACCCCCAGCCCACTCTCTGGTGGGGCTGGGTGAGGAGCAGAAAAAGCTTTGGCACTTTGTAAGCCCTGCTTAGCAGTAACCAAAACATTTCTGGATTATCAACACTGTTTTCAGCACAAATCCAAAACACAAGCTACTATGAAGAAAATTAACTCTATTCTAGCCCAAACCAAAATGTTTCCTTAGTTGAATTTTACTGCTTGTGTCAATAATTTGGGTTCCTAGCCAGAACTGCCACAAGAGAATCCTAAAGATTCTGCAGTTGTTAAGATGAGTATAAATGTTGGGTTTGAAGCAGTTGCTATGGGTCAAAGAAAAAAGAATAGATTTTTTTTGCAAAACTTATTAGGCAAATGTGCCTAGGTTATGCCTCTTGTTGGAGCTTGGAAAAGATTTGACAAATTATCCTCTTTGAGACTCACACTCGATGTGTTATGGAAGACTAATTAATATGATTGGAAAATGGCATCTGATGCTGGTTCAGAGAAGAACTGGGAGAGAGATCTGAGGAGTGGGACTATGTTTTTGAACCACTGGAGCTTTGGTACTGCAATGGCTTTACCAAAAAACCTCAAAAAAATCAAATCAAGTATCACTACAATGTGATGTTTCTCTGCATGGAATTTTCTATTCAATACAATAGAAACAACTGCAACATTCTGTCACTTTGAGGTATGATCAAGATTTTAAAATTTCCTGACTTTAAAAAGAAGAAAGTGTTTCTCTCCTAGCTGAGGAGTTGTGTGCAAAGCTCCATCCCACATCTGATTTATAAAAGCCCTGCAAGACTCTGTTTATGATTCCAGTGCAGACCAAGTCAAAGCTCAGCACACAAGGTCTCTGTCTGGGAAAATATGCACAAGGCAAGGAAGCTGCTAAAGTTTAATAATATTTTTTGAGCACAATTTGTTTTTGCACTTCCACCTCCCCCAGTGATTTTAAAGTCACGGATTCACACCATGTGAGCTGTCCCTATTGTGCTCTGGCAGAGGAGTGCTTATCTCTCCAAAGGAGACTTGGTGGTGACTGTTTACGAACAAACCACACAAAACTTGGCTAAATCTTAATGAGCCTATTGACGCAGTATCAAAGGTGAAGTAGACTTGGACCCCACAGCACGTTCAAATTACATGGCTTTAAGTGAATTTAGAGCTTGTCAAAGGAGCTGGTTTGACAGCTCAGGAGACTAAAATCCTCTGTTTACCTCCTGAACAGATATCACATGGACCACTCACAAGTCCCCCTCTGTGCTAATCCGCAGAGGACAGGAGTTGTTACGGTTCCCAGCTACACAGTCTGGCTCTGATCCTTAGCCTGCAACAACCTGGGCTTTTAGCTCTGGACGCACCTAGTTCAATCCCAGTGTGTCAGCCAAGACAGAGGCCATAACAAACTTCCCTAACATGTTCCAGTCCTACCCTAGAGAGCTCCTTCTGAGGGCTGAACAGCATTACTCTGTACTCATTAAGTCAGATACCACTATGCCACTATGAGGGAGTGGAAGCATGAAAAAAAGTTCTTAGGAGTGAGTTTGTGATGGGCAGAAAGAAAGCGAAAAGAGAATGAAAGAGATAAGAACTAAAATGAAATAGCAGAAAAAGGTTGGTCTGCCTCACTCTTTCCAAAACAAAGTTACAAAGGTAGCTGCACTCAGGAGAGTTTTCTGTTATTAGGTCTAGGAGATCTCTGCAGCCCCAATTTCATTCATAGGAAAAAAAAAAAATATCAAACTTTCAGGATTCCTTCAGTGATGGAACAGCTCCCCCTCCTCCTTCAATGAAAATTCTATAAAGACCTTTTTATCTCACAGTTTGGTTCTTCTGTAAAGAATCTAATTCTGTGTCGACTGGGAAAGCTAGAAAATTACCAGCCACATCTTCTGTTCAGAGACAGAGGGCCATTTTTGGCAATTTGGGCAAGAATCAGGATGCCTGTTAGGAAAAATACCTGCTTGGGGGAAAAAAGGTGTCTGTAAGGCAGAGCTGTATGCAGGGAGCTCACAACCTCTTTGGGCTAGTAGGTATCCAGCTAGATGCAGAGAATACCCAGATAGCAGCCCTACATTTCACTCTGTTATTGCTCATGTTGACATCCAATTGAGTTGTTGTTAGATGAGTGGAAGGATGACTGCAATTTTCAATAGGGTTTGGACTGAATACATAATAAAACCTGCTGCATCATATGATTTCAAGCTGCCCTTGCTTGTGCAAGTCCAAGTGTAGCTCTTTATTACTATATGGCAGGGTGAGACCTTCATAAAGTCTGTCTGCAGTTCCCTCATGTTGAATGGTTGATGTTGCACTCCCTAATGAGATGTGGCTAGAAGCCCTCTTAAATGTGGGGAAATGTTTCTTTGTTTTGGCACTTCAGTTCACAAGCAGCCAATGGAATTTTCCTCTGGCTTTTTAAAAAATCTAAGCTCACCTTTGGTCAGAAATGCAGCATGGAAAATTTCAGCAAAGATAATTGAATTTTTTTGAAAGCTCAAAGTGGATTAAAGAAGAAAAATGTATGGGGATGGTTGGTAAAGCAAAGTGTGCAAATGCACGTGGGGGAAACGTGCAATGCCTGTGTGGATTCAATGAAGCAGATTCATAATGATGAAAATACAGGGCTTTTCACTGCTAGCAGAAGGATGATGATCACTTTGTCCAGGTTTGACAAAGCAGATCATTCACCAGTTCCAGTTTCTAAAAGTTGGAAGGAGATGCTGTCCATTCTGAGCATCAGCCAGTTTCTGTTTGCTCACTGTAGTGGTGATTTCATGGCAGTCACTGGAGCTTCACTAGCATAAGGAGAAGTAAACACAACGTGCTGTGACAGAACTCTACATTGAACCAATCCTTATTTACTCCTATGACAAGAATAAACATGAAGATGAATATTTTCACTTCCTGCTCTCCACACCAGATGAGTTTCTTCTTTGAGACGCTTATTGTTCTTCCTGCATTTGAACTGCAAATGGAAAGAGATAAAAATACACTCACAGGAAAGCAAAGCAAAGAAAAAGTACCTCTATGTCTTTCATTGCACAGATCTGATTCTGATCTCACGGAGTAAATCTGGAACGAGTCTACTCAAGTGAATCGATTCATTCTGGAAAGTCAGAAGTGAGTCCAGTCCTGTATGTTTTGTTTTGCTGGGAAGGAGTAGTAGGGCTTTAGAGCAAGAATTACACCCATTTGTTTAGTGAAAACCCTCTTTCTTAAACAGTATTCATGGGCACCTCTCTCTTTTAATTGCTTTCAAAATGTAGAGCATTGGGGAACTGCAGAGGTAATTTTATATCCTGGCTCCGTTTGGCCTTGATTGCATCAGTAGCAGGTAAGGAGAGAGGACTGAATAGAGTTTCACTGTTTGGTAAAATAATTACTGCTCTGGCTTAACATTTCAATTAATCCTTTCAGCGCTGCTGGAAAATGCTTGTGCCTGTGAGCCCTAACCACACATTCAGTGGAAGGGTCCTTCCTCTTCACCCTTGGATGATTTTGTGTAGAATCCCTCATGCAAGCTGAGAGAGTGAATGAGTAAAGACATGAAGAGGAGGAAAAAAAAAAAGGTAATTTGATAGTTGTGGAAAGCAGAGAAAAAGACGTGTTTGGAGGCATGTTCTGCAAGTGGTGAACAGCATGTTACTTCACATTGCTGTGGCAGAAACAAGGGCAGTTGAAAATGTCCTTTTAAATAACTAGAGGTTCAACACCTGGGCTCAGGCTTGGATCTCACAGAGTGGTCATTGGTCTTGAAATTTCCATAAAATTGCTTCCATTCCCTCACCCTGGGGCTGCTCAGTAGTCACAGCCTGATGGGACAGGGGGTGAGATGTGAAGACCCACAGTCTGGTGACTAGTGTTGAAGAAATAGAAAAACAAAGCCCCTAAATCTGCATTTCCAGTCAGGTAGTGGTACCATACACAGGGCTTGACCCACGCAAGGGGCACCATGCGAGGATGTAGTCCCAAACTAGTCTCAGATGGATTTGTATCATGTGAACCTACTGCTTTCCTTGGCATTGAGGTCTTCCTCTGCTTTGTTTCTCACTTGGCCAGGGCAGCCGTCCCAGGTCCCCACAAGGCACTGGGGCTTTTGCAAATGCTGATGCTTTCCCAGTATGAGCCATGAAAAGCAGTAAGGCACTTTTAACTTTTAGACAACAACAAGTTTCTCATCACTACTTGAAACTGAGGACTGTGGGGCTCAGCTGTCAGTAAAGAAAAACAAATCCAAAGACTAATTACTATTTTTTTAACCCATTAATTTTTAGGCTTGGGCTACACTTCTTCAGTTCTGAGGGTTAGTTGTTATATAAATTCACTTATCCAGTAATAATAAGCTCTAATCAAGATAATTAAAAAAGGAGTATAGGAACTAAACCATTGGAATGAAATAAACAGTAGTGGTGCAGCACTGAACCCCATGTCTGCCTAAAGTGAGGGGAAAGTGTTGTAAATAATGTAGGGATTTTATTTTGTCTGTGTTTGTGACCTTTTTGGGGAATATTAGCTCTGGAGAAGCTGGAACATATGAAAGTTCACAGAGCAAAGTGACATTTGAGTCATTTGTTTTTTTGAAAATGGTCTGAAATTAATTTGAGAAGATATTAGGGGAAAAAAAAAAGTAGTTTGTAAAATACAGGACTTTTGAGCAGAAACAGAAGCTTCAGCACAATCTGACTTCAGCCTCTTGCCTCTACAACAATCTTGAAGGCACATAAGAGAGTTACTTGCCCTGTTTATGCTCTATCTATAGTTTAAGGAAATAGCAGCTTGTCCAGAGGTTAGCCCATGGGAGGGAGGAGTCCGGGAGAGAGTGTCCATGGAGATACTTCATTTTCTTGCCTGATGGTGAGGAACCCTGTGTCAGGAAGATAACAAGTTTGGACAGAAAAAGACGTGGCTTTGACATTGTGATATTTGCTGAGACACAGTAAGACCAATTTGACTGTAGTCTCGCTGTGTGACTTGATATCGAGGATCTGACCCTATTAACCTCAGTTTGCCATGGTTAAGGTGGAGGAAGCCAGTGTCTCACTTCACAGAGCTGCTGCAAGGGTCATTTCAGTGTTCCAGAGATGCAAATAAACAACAGGCACAGATACAGGTCACCCTACAGACCAAGTATCACACTTTGAATAATGAATATTAGTAACAAACAGAGCACCCTTGGGCTGAAGCTTATTCTCCTGAAATATTTGCTGGGTAATTTTAAAGAGAAAACAAATTCCCTGAAATATTTACTGGGTAATTTTAAAGAGAGAACAAATTCAAAACAGCCAAGCATTCACATTTTTTAATATAGGAGGACCATCCTTCTATCACTAAATTTCCCAAGTCGATTGTTTGCTGCAGACTGTTCACTCGGCTAAGCCAAACACAAGGCAACTTTCATATTGCATTCACAAGAGCGTCAGCCTTGTTCAGAGCCTGTCAGCACAAGGGATTTCTGTTTGTGAACAAAAGCCTTTACACATTCTGGCTCTGAACGTGTGCGCTGTCCTCTCGAAGCCAAAAAGACTCTCTCCCCGTGCCAGTTTGTGTTTCCAAAGTTGCTCCGTGTCCTCTCGTCATCAGCCAAGCTGTGCTGAGCTACTGAACTACGTTTTTGGAATTACAAGGAGAACTCGTCTAAAGGGGGAATGAGGACAAACTCCACAAGCTCTGGGCCAAATCCTTCCCAGGTAGTACGTGTCCATCTCCACAAGGAAGGTGCTGCTGTATGCAGACGCAGAAGGATCTCAGTTAAGTTGGGTTTCAGGCACTGATGTGCTTCTCTGTTTCTGTCACACAGGTTTGTGTTTATTCTGTTGGAAAAGAGAGCATGAATTAACTCAGCTGCTGACCAGAAACCTTCATTAACCCTTGGTGGGTGCTTCTCCCTGGGACATTACAATGCCCGGCACTCTGGCATGTAATTTCTCAGAGGCACAGAGATGTGAAGTTGTCTGTGGTTAGAGACACAAGAGAGGCATCGATGCATCGATGAGGTGACAGCATCCACCAGCTTCTAGATCAGGCTCACTGGGGCAGAGAAGGAGGAGACTTCACACTGGCACTCGCCATGTAGTGCCCATTTTGGAGATAGGTTTGGTAACTTGCATGATTGTTGAACTGACTCATAGATTTGTATTTCACAGAAGGATATGTGTGTTGGTATAGAATGTCTCACTCACAGGATAAGCACTATATATCGTTATATTTTATGGAGAGATTGCCTCAGTTTCCCAGCAACAGTAAATGCATCTAAATTCTGCTATTCCTACAAGACCACTGCAGAAATCTCTCTCCCGAGTATTATTTCTTATAAGGAATAGAGATGCCGATTATGTTTCATAAACCAGTGTCCTTAAAATTCTGCCATCTAGGAGAACTGAGCACAGCAGGAAGCTTGTGAGGTATGACATATATGAGATTTAAGTAGGAAAATACCAGGAACTGTTCTAAAAATATTTGGAACCCAGAAGCCTTAGTGAAGCTGCTCATATACAAAAGGGCATTGAATGGCAGGGCAGTGTTGCACGTATTTTTTCATCAGTAACCATTTGTTAGATAATTAATAAAGAAGTGGACAGTGTTACTGCTGTCCTGTCCTTTACCTTGCATATAAGCCCACAATCTCTGCTGACATACAGGTGTTAAACTCAGACTGAACATACCACAAACAGTGATGTGATAAATCAGAGATAAATCAAATAGTTTTACAGTGATTTTTTTTTGCACATGGGGAAATGAGAACGGTCCCTGGAATCTCTCAAAAACTTTTTCTTCTCTCATGTGCACTGTTTTAGAATTTACCATTGAAGTAAAGAGATAGAAATAATGAATCATCTGTTTTCCCCCTCTGTTCTTCTTATTTATGTCTGAGAAATGCTGAGCTTCACTGTGGGAATTGGTAGCATTTTAAAGTAAGCATAATCTCTGAAATTTAGAGTATTGCTTACAACAAAATTTTGCAAGACATAAGGACCTTCTAGGTTTTCCCAATGGAGATATTTTGGAGATGGCTAAAAGTAACCCAACATTCCCATGTCCTAGAAAAGAACAGAGCACATTTTGCATATTTTAAAATAGGAATCTTCTTAAATTAGAATTTAAAAAGGGATTTATATATGTACATATGTACCAGCAACTTGGTAAAGAAGGAACATAACAGATTTGCAGAAAGGCCACTTGACTATGACTTGCACAAAGTGTGCACTGTCATAGAATCATAGAATGGTAGGAGTTGGAAGGGACCTTTACAGATCATCTACTCCAACTCCCCTGCAGAAGCAGGTCAATCTAGATCAGGTCGCATAGGAACATGTCCAGGTGGGTCTTGAAGATCTCCAAGGAAGGAGACTCCACATCCTCCCTGGGCAGCCTGTGCCAGGGCTCCCTCATCGTCACAGTGAAATAGCTTTTTCTTATGTTTAAGTGGAACTTTTTTGTGTTCCAGCTTCATCCCATTACCCCTTGTCTTGTTGCTAGATATCATAGAAAAAAAGGGATGTCCCAACCTCCTGACACCCACCTTTTATATATTTATAAATGTTAATGAGATCCCCCCTCAGTCTCCTCTTCTCCAGACTAAACAGCCCCAGTTCCCCCAGCCTTTCCTCGTAAGAAAGATGTTCCAGTCCCCTGATCATCTTGGTGGCCCTATACTGGACTCTCATCCCAAGTGTCAGTGTAACCAAGACCTGGAGATCAAAAATCCCTTTTTTATTTTCTGCCCATTCAAAATTTCCTGATTGAAATACTGAGCATGCCTGTAAACAGCAAGTAAACAGGAACACTAGCAAAGTTAAACAAGTTCACAGAAAATATTGTACCTGACAGCTACATTGTGAAATGTGAGGTAGGGTCAGACAAAGAACCTTGTAATGTCTACTGACTAAAATCATCTTGGTCTCTTACTGAACCAGAGAAGGAATGTGGGAAAGCTGGTTCAAGTCCCTGCTCCTCTGCAAAGTATCTGTATGGCCCTGGGCAAATCCCTTCTCTGCTCTCTGCCATTATTGTTCATCTACAAGTGGAATCAAAAATACACGTACAACCTCTCTGCACATGAAGAGATAAGTACACTGTGGATTTTGAAGTCCTTAGGTAGAAGAGGATAAAGAATTGATTTATTTTGGATTTATACCAAAAAATGAGAGCAGAAATTTTTTTTCAGGACAATAGAAACTGGATTTTTGAGAATATTTAGCAAATCAGCTTATTTAATTTTGGGGCATTTGTAACGAAGCTAGAGAGTGAGTTCACAAAATCGGTGTGAAATGGTAGTGGTTACAAATCATTGCCTACACAAGGGCAAAGCCAGGTTCAAATCCCACTGTTGCTTGGTGTGGAGCTAGTGTGAGACTGGTGGTCCAGCACCATCACTGCCCATTCCTCCTGGGAGAGAGGAGCTTTCTGCTTGCTGAGGGAACAGAAGGTGCACAGCAGGAGGAAAGTCCTCTGGGGGAAGATGCCAGCCCATTTCAAAAAGCCTTTCCTAGCTCTGAGGTGTTTCTTCATGCACTATAACAAATCATAGAATCATAGAATGGTAGGGGATGGAAGGGACCTTTAGAGATCATCCAGTCCAACCCCCCTGCAGAAGCAGGGTCACCTAGACCAGGTCGCATAGGAACATGTCCAGGTGGGTCTTGAAGACCTCCAAGGAAGGAGACTCCACAACCCCTCTGGGCAGCCTGTGCCAGGGCTCCCTCATCTGAACAGTGAAATAGTTTTTTCTTATGTTTAAGTGGAATTTTTTGTGTTCCAGCTTCATCCCATTACCCCTTGTCCTGTTACTATCTACTATAGAAAAAAGGGATGTCCCAACCTCCTGACACCCACCATTTAGATATTTATAAATGTTAATAAGATCTGCTCTCAATTTTTTCCTCTCCAGACTAAACAGCCCCAGTTCCTGCAGCCTTTCCTCATATGAAAGATGCTCCAGACACCCTTTTGAAACATGAGCAAGAGAATTTCCCACCTTGCCTGTTTGGCTGGTGGTTCAGGTACCACTAGGGTGCAGGAAGGTCCAGATTCAAGTTCTTATCTTCAACTCAGGTCTTCCCACCTCTAGTGGCTTCTCTCCCATGCAATGGGAAAGTGTGTCAACTTCCTTCTATGATGTTAGAAAGTTAACAATTTTTCATCTGATTTTACATATTTCTGACCAAAAAAAGAGGGTTTTAATAATTCTATATTGGTTGTCCTTCATGTTATTGCCAGGTTTTCCCTGTTCCCTGGACAACGTATCAAGAGAAATGTTAAGGATATCTTCTAACGGCAGCTCAGATTTCTCCTCCCAAAGAAACCATTTCCTCACTGAACATGAAAAGAGATTAAAAACCAGGCAGAATCATATCAGTAACAACTGTGGAAATAATAGCAGTCTGCTAGATTCTGTGAATTGTAATGACAAAGTATTAATTCAGGCAATGGAGAGGGATTGCTCACACTGTTATCAGAGCTACTTATTTAATTGTGAGGATGCAAACATCCAGGCTTTCCTACTGGGTTTCCTTTGGGAATCCCTGAGCAGAGAACTGCCTCAGTTGATTCAGGACTTGTGTAGGTATGCCCTACAGATAGCTGAGGGCCTCCTTTGTGGGCAATGCACAGAAAACCGTCCTGGTTGGCACTGATATTTCAAGTAGATCCATACTCTTTGTGCTGATGCCCACCTTTACTCTCCTCCCAAAGGCATAACTGTGAAGTTATGCGACTATGAAAGCCATTGGGCATTAAGGTGGCAGTGTCCACTGGTGGAGTGGGTACTGACCAAAGAGGTTTCAGTTCAAAAACAGCCTCAGAAGTGACAGGAGATCTGTCATAGTTTTCTAATGATATAGTTTTTTTCTCCTTAAAAAAAAGGAAGTAACGAATGAGAGCTGGAAAAAACCTTAGACAACCCCAGAATATAGCTGGTGATAAGCAGAGAGAGAGTAGAAATAGAGAAGTCTTTCAGAAAACTGAAGAAGACAATAAAAGTTAGGAGAATGAAAAAGCACTGTGCTCAAGTGTAACATTTCAACAGTAATGTCACTGCCACAAATTAGTTTTGTCATCTCCAAGAGTCCAGTAAGAGGTTAGCAATGCCCACGTGAATTATAATATTGTAGCTACTAGCAAGCAGTGGGGTTTTTTATTATTGTATTTTTATTATTCACTTGAATTTTGTTTTGTCCTTTTTCACAATCATCCAGTAGACTGTTCTCTAGGGGAAAATTTTGCCTTTGCATGTACAGGAATTTCAGAAGAGTTTTTTTAAAGCATATTAAACCCCCATTTCATGATAAAACACAAGATTTCCTCTATCCTCCAGCCACTGTGAGGTCTGCAGCCATTCTGGAGTGATAACGGTCTCCAGAGATATTATAAACAATATAAATAAATATATTTCAGAATAACATTTTTTGCTGGAATATTGTTAATTTAGGAGTTTATTCCCCAGAAATCACACTCACAAAGGTGTTTGTGCCTTTCTATCAGTTATGTACCAAGGGATCTCAAGCTGAGGTGTGTGGAAATGGAAACTAAATTAGGTGTATAGATGAACTAATGCAATGAGAGGTTCTAAATGTTGAAATCTATAGCTAACATCCTCTTTGACTTTAATTGCTAACCTTCGTTGAGTGACTGGCATTCACTTGTGCTTGGTGAAGATAAAACAGAGCAATAAGGGAAGCTGTCATCACAGCTATAGTACTCAGATTCTGGCTAACTGGCATCGGTTACCTGAACCAGTGCAAAATGAACTTGGTAGGACAATGAGAGCAAGCCCACTGTAATGTTTAAGGTGTTTAAATTACCTTTGAAAGGTATGGTCAGAGATCTCTGATCTCATGTGTCACGACTAGGCTGCTTCCAGATATATGTCTCAACCTCCATTTTTCTCAGGAAAATGAAAATAGCAGACACTCCCTTCTAGGCAATAAAAAATCTGTCTTGACAAGCTGAGAAAATAGTGATATCCATAGTTAACGATAGTTAATCTTAAATCCAAAAATGCAGCCTGTATCTCAAAGCAGCCAGTACCCTGCGAGAGCAGAAACAAGGTAATGAGAAATGGAAATCTGACATTCTGAACTTATCTTCTTAGCAGTTCCATAGAAATCAAATCCTTGAGCTCTCAGATGATCAAGTAGATATCATTCTGTGATGAGTTGACCTTGGCGGATGCCAAATGCCCATCAAAGCTGGTCTGTCACTCCCCATGTTAAGTTACATGGGGTTGAGATAAGGACAGGGAGATCACTCAGTAATTACTGTATGGACAAACCAGACTCAACTTAGGGAAATTGGTTTATTAGCAATCAAAACAGAGTAAGGTAATGAACAAATAAAACCTAAACCTTAGAACAGCTTTCCCCCATCCCTTCTTCTTCCTGAGTCTCTACGTTTCCACCCCCAAACAACACAGGGAGATGGAGAATGGGGATTGCAGTCAGATCATCATGGATGGTCTGTGCTGTTCCTTCCTCCTCACCCTTCCCTTGCTTGAGGGTGGGGTCCTTCCCACAGGAGACAGTCCTCCATGAGCTTCTTCAATGTGGAACCTTCCTATGGGCCTCAGTTCTTCACAAACTGCTCCAATGTGGGTCACTTCCATGGGATACTGTCTTTTAGGAACATACTGCTCCATCACAGACTTCTCCCATGAAGTCATGAGTCCTGAAAGCAAACCCACTGTGCCATGGATCCCTCTTTGTCCATGTGTTCACAGGTCCTGTCAGGAGCTGCTCCAGTATAGGCTTCCCACAGGATCACAACCTCCTTTGGGTATCCATCCACTCTGGCGTGGGATCCTACCCAGTCTGCAGGTGCGTCTCTGTTCCCCCGTGGCCTCCACGGCTGCAGGGGCAGGGCCTCACCATGGGCTGCACCACAGGCTGGAGGAGAATCTCTGCTCCAGTACCTGGATAACCAGTTCTCCTTCTTCTACACTGACCTTGGTGTCTGAAGAGCTGTTGCTCTCACATTCTCAGTCATCTCTACAGCTGTGGTTTTCTCCCATGCAGTAACTTTCTTCCTCTTCTCAAATACGTTAATCACAGAGACATCACCACCATTGCTAATTGGCTCGCACTTGGCCTGTGGCAGGTCCATCTTGGAGCTGACTGGAATTGGCTCCACTGCCTACAGGGGAAGTTTCTAGTAGCTTCTCACAGAAGCCACCACTGTAGCCTCCCCACTACCAAAATCTTACCATACAAACCCAAAACACATTCTTGATGCTGCAGTGAAGAGTGATGTCTGAGACACTTCCATAACAACAGTTCCTCAGAGCCAATTGTTGAAAGCTTTAAACTAAGTCAGTCTCACAATGTTCTGGTGAAAAAGGAAAATACAGTAGGTACCTCAAATTTAGAGCTGAAGAGCAAAAACAACAGAGGTTCATCTCTACAGAGGAAATTAGAGCCTATGTGCTGTCCAAGTGTCCCTGGAGGAATCTTTGCCCAAAATTCAGATTCCTGCCAATTGTCTGCTGCCTGTCCTGGAGGTGGCTTCGGACACCTCAATTACTCCTTTTACATGTAGGAAAAACAGTTTTCACAGCCATCGTATCCCAAGGTGACTTCTGAATCACTATTCATTAGAAATCTCTTACTAGATCTATTAGTCTTTTACTGATTTTCTTAGACGTCTTCCTCACATTTATTGAGACAACGGCTTTCACTTTGGCTTTACAGAACCATGAGCATTTGTGGAATATTTACAGGAAAGACCATGAAACCAGTTAGAGAAAGAGGATTGTCTGTTGGACTGAAATTTGCTTGAAATGGAAATGGCATACTACAAATCAAGCTATTTAGTTTAAGTTGAAACAGTCTTTCTAATAGACTGCTACAATTTTACTGAAATACAAATCAATTATTATTTATTCTGATAAGTTAATAATTTGAATCCTTCCTACATTTCATAGGGCTTTGTTTATGAGTCATAATAGGAACAGTTTGTTTCACTTCATCATATATTGCAAATATTCCACATTTTTAGACATGGCTCGGTGACTTCTTTACTGGCATTGTACAGCATTTCTGGAATCTTTTAGTGTAATGTTGGGCTCTTCTCTCAATTTTTGCTCTTTTATACTGTTGTATACTGAAACCGAACTGAGAGCAAGATATTCATTTGGGCTGGAAATGAAGCAAAGCAAGTTTGTCCCTGTTTTTCTCATAGAGGAAATGACAGCGGAATAACTGAGTGCTCTGCACTAACCTTCCCTTAGTTCTGGAACTAAACCTGGAGTAAAGTGATTTGTGAGACTCACGGTTTGGCCTGGATTTCAGAATTGAGTAGTTCTAGCACCACTTCTAATCTCTCTAGAAGGCAGATGAGCCAGAAAACATGCAAGAAAGCCTCGATGCAGCAAACTCAAGACTTTGGAAGAGTTTGCACACTTATTCTGGAATTTGGTACTTGACCTAATCCTAAAGCCTGAAGGCAATGAGTGCTCTCCTCACTGAGAGAGGTCAGTTAAACCTGAGCTTGGCTTTGAAATACCAGGATTCAGTCATTGATTTTCCTAATAACTTCATTTTAGTTATTCTTTGTCTTTTGTCAGAACCACAGCAAATGAAGCAAGGAAAATTTCATCATCCTAGCAGTTCAGTGAATACAATTCCTGCCTTCCTGACACCAAAGGAAACAAACAGATAAATACGAGAGTGTTGCTATGTCTTTCAGCTCCCTCCTTACACATCTCCCCAGGGGTAGAAAACTTATGAAAGCTAAAGTATTCTCATAAGGTTTTCTTTTTAGCTCGATTAATAGCTCTTTTGAGAGCTCCTTCAGCACAGGCTCCTTTGGACACCAATGTTTTGTTGAACTTGTATACCCTTCCTCCAAAACAGAGGTCACTTGATAACTATTTACAACACTCAGTGCATCGATGGACAAGAGTTCAGAGCACTGGTCATAGGTTTCTGGAAGCCGGATCACAAACTCCTGAGTAAATATCTACCAATTTTTCTCTCTTACAAGCTTCACTTCAAACTTATATGAGATTATGAAACGCTGCATTCAAACTTCCACTTTTAGACAGAGCTTCTTGCCATTGTTGCATTGAACTGCATTACAGGTAAGGCTCATTTTTCACTCAGCCAACCTACCTTAGAGCAGAAATGGCAGATGTGGACTGGTAGTGGCTACCTTGAATTTCTGCATCAGTAGGTACTGTTGACGCTATACACATTGCATGCCAACTCCTCCAGGCAGCAGTGTTTCAGCTTGAAAGATAACATGGTTTTTATATTCAAAGGTGCAACTTTGAAGTCTTTCTTCTTAGGGACTTTTTGCGAATGACTCTATCTTGTGACTCATATCCTCCTCCCCCAGATGAAATTCATTGTTCTTCAGATGTACATCCTCAATGTTTGTGGGGGCTGTTTTACTGAACTTTGCTATGTTTAAAAACAATGCCCTTCAAAAGAGCAAGAGTGAAGTTACTTTATAGAATCACAGAATGGTAGAGTTGGAAGAGATCGCCTTTAGAGATCATCTAGTCCAATCCCCCTACAGAAGCAGGTCCACCTAGATCAGGTCTCACAGGAATGCCTCCAGGTGGGTCTTGAAGACCTCCAAGGAAAGAGCCTCCACACCCTCCCTGGGCAGCCTGGGCCAGGGCTCCCTCACCTGAACAGTGAAATAGCTTTTTCTTATGTTTAAATGGAACTTTTTGTCTTCTAGTTTCATCCCATTGCCCCTTGTCTATCTACTATAGAAAAAAGGTATGTCCCAACCTCCTGACACCCACTATTTATATACTTATAAATATTAATAAGATCTCCCCCTCAGTCTTCTTCTCTTTAGACTAAAATGTTTTGTGAGGGAGAGAAGCAGCAATAAGTTTACTGAACCTTTCAAAAACCATACACTAACAAATATAAAACAAGAGCCAAAAGGGTGAGGAGAGGTAGTATATGAATGAGAGTGAGAATTAATGCCTTTATTTTTTTCAGCCTCCTTATTTTCATTATAAGAGATTCTTATGGAAAATTTATCTTTGTACTGTTAAATAGAAAGTAAAGCAGCAATCCTGAAGAGAGGGGGTGGGAGTGGGGGTGGAAATCCTGGGAGCAGTACTGGAATTGGAAGACTACTGAACTGGATAGGAGAGTTTCTCCAGAAATAAAGAAGCTGCTGAAGTGCAGAGGGATGGTATGATTTGTTGTCTGTGTTCATGACTGGTATAAAAAGGACTGGCTTAAAGCGCAAAGATCCACTTGAACTTCCCTTTCCTCAGTCTAGGTGAAGCCAGTCACTCAGCAGGGCAACAGTATTCCTGTTGCTTGAGCATCAAATATTGGTGTCATCATCTATCTCATTACATCTACTTACAGAGTAGTACAATGAAATATGTCAGTACCAAGAAAGCAGCTAAAACGTTCCTTTAGGCAGATTATGAGAGAATACTGAGTTTAAAGAGTTATTGCCTGTTGTGCTGATGCCTGAAGGAAGGCTAGTGAACCCACAGCTACAGACTTGCAGCAAACTGTGCCAAGCTTGTTCTGCTTGTTCTTCTGTTTCAAGAAATTCCTGACTTTTATCTCAGGCCTGTTCTTCTGGATTTGCCTTACTCCATTTCAAACTCTGACAGTTCCCTTTAGCTCTTTGCAGATCCTCCTCCTCTTTTTCTCATTCACCGATCATCTTTAACTGCCTGAAACATTTAACTCTTGAACTGGCCACTCAACCATATCCTTATTGGATCAGCTCTACTACGACTGCAAGTAAGTCACCTGCTGACTACACAGTAGTTTGCACTTCAACAATATGACATTCCCCTAAGAAAAAAAATCTTTTTCAGTGTCCTTGGAGAAAATCTGGAAACAAGCTGAACAGGCATTTGCACTTGGGGGAGACCTTCTCCAGTAAAGTGGTGCACTCAGACCACGCCATCTCCCTGAACCAAGACCCGAGAACTGAGTCTGTGGATTGGGAACCATCAGGAGATGGCAACAGCTTACCCTATTCTCACCAATCTGGAGAGCCTTGAGGACTATTAAAGCATGGGAATAGTTTGCTATCTTGGGAATTGTTGATTTCATTGGCTTCTTGAGGCTGTAGGAAGCTAAGTTGTAAGGAGAGAATGCTTGCCATATAATAGTACCAGAGCTGAGGAAGAAAAAAAACCCTCCCAATAGAGAATTAAAATCTTCTTTGATTTGTTTTGTTTTGTTTTTTTCCTGGAGAAAGCTGCTCACAAGTACAAGAAGCTAATGGCAGCAGGCCCTGAGATAGCATCCTGGGCCAATCCCTTAAACACTGCTCAGACCTTCCTTAGGCCTTACATTCAGAGAAAGGAGATTTCTCTAGACTTACCTAACAGTGAGCTGATACATCAGGGGTCACAAATGGAAACAGCATTAAAACCCAATAATGAACAACAACATTAAAAGCACTTCTTTAAAAGATGCCAACTGCTTTCACTAATTAAATAAATAGCTACAGTACTATTGTCTCTGCAAAAAAAGGCATTTTGTGTGGTAGCAATGGCAAATGCAAGGAATTAACCCAGACACTAAAGTAGTTTTATTCAGAGAGGTGAAACAACCAATTCTTAAAGGAGCACTGCTACATAGATTGTGAAAAAAGTTTGCTCTGAGAGGGAAGCACAAAATTGCATCCTGAAAATGAGAAGTACTCTGAAGAAGAAATTCATGGTAATGTAAACTGGAATTTTCTTCAGAGAAACACTTAAAATGAAACTGCTCCCCTTTCCTTCTTCTTCCCAAGCTGCTGACATGCATAGAAATGTGTGTTTGACCAGCAGCTTATTTGGAATGTTTTCTCCTTCCCCAACGAAAATGTGTTATTTCTCTAAACAATATGGCACTTAATACCAACAGAAGACTCCTTAGCAGATAGGATGTAGTTGCAAAGCTTCAGTGTGTGCCAGGGTTTGGATCTAGGAAGAAAACCCTGCTAGACTCAGTATTTACTTATTTAGTGATACTTTCCAAGGTCGTATTTTTAAGCTGTAGGGGAAACCATCCTGAAGAGTAAACTGAGTGACTGCGAAGCTGAAGTACAGAAGCTTGCTGTGACCCGAGTTAGTAATGCTCTCTTTAAACAGTGGCCCCACTGAAGAATTGAACTTAAGTGCCTCGGCACAGTAAAGCCTATGTGTTGTCTTTGGGAAGCATTTCCAGCTTAATAGGGACGAAGTTTCCCTTATGCCTGATGCAGCAGCACATTTCGTTTCACAAATTTCCTTTTCCACCCATTTAAGCAATTAACTTGGAATGAACGAGATGCCAGATGAATATTCCTGTCTAAAGAATCAATAGCTGCTTCTGAGGTGGCTCTGGAGAAAAGAGGGGTCTATATTATCCAGCTGTACTATTTGACATCTTGCCAAAGCCACACCACCTCAGCAATTACCTCAGAAGCACTATACCCATGCTTCTATGTGCCCTATTTCAGCAGCAATTGATGCCCTCTTTTTCCCTCCTGCTCTGGCTCATGGGAAGAGAATTGTAACCTTATGGGATGAAGGAGCGGAGTGCAGGCTTTGCAGGCTCTCTGTTCTTGTCCCTGCCCACAGAAGAGGAGTGTGCAGTGTGCACCCTGGGCACTTGCACCCTGGGCATGGACAAGATAACATGAGTGAAGTTGGTGTTAATTGCTGACAGTGTCACCATTCAGCTTACAAGTCCTCATGGCATCTTCTTACCTGGTAAAGCTGTTCCATGTGTAACCATCATCCACCTTGCTGCTTCTCACAGCTATTGTGAAAAGAGATGAAAAGTCTATTGTGGGTAGATAGAACCCTAGCATAACACAGATGCATTCCCAGGGGCCTTGTTCATCTCCTGGTCTTCATGTGGATCAGCTTCTGATTCAATGAGTTGCCCTCTGCTCTTCAAAGGAAGAGAGCTGAACAATGGTCTCCTGCTATAGTACCTTCAAGCAATAGTGAGGGAAAGAACTGAACAAGGAATGATGATTTGATGCTAACGGTTCACTATGTCTAAAACACACTGATGAAAACAAGTGGAGAAAATTGTTGGCTCTGATGAAACAGTTCTTAGGCACAGAGCTGTAAACTCTTCCAGATCATCCTCTACCAAAAGTACTGTTAATATCTTCCACTTGTAAGATATTTGCTTCTGGAGATGCCTGACCTGGAAAGATGATGTTAAACACAAGGTGCTTGGAACAAGGGTCTTCACTCCAAGGCACCATCCCCATCCAGGCAATAAAGGACAGATTGGAAGGAAAAGGTTGCTTGCTAGCTGAATATTTGCCAGTTTAATAGTGGAGGCCATGAGGTGTTGTGACAAAACAACACTTCTCCCCTTGCAATCTGTTGAGGTTGTTTTCAGCACAGGTCAGCACTTTCAGGTTGAGTTTTCAAATGTGTGTTCTTACAGCTCTCTTGCAAGACATTTGTTTGCCTGCCTCAGGAAGCAAATACTTTTCCCTGTGGTTATGTGGTCTGCATGAGCAAAGCCTCATATGTACATGAAAAGGGATCCCACACACTTCTGACTGTCCATTTTATGCAATGGGAACAATTCCCTTCCAGGGTCAAGAATATCATCTTGTTCTTAAAAAAAGGAGCAAGGTGGTGAAAAGGGTCAAGAGAGTGGGAAATCTGCAGTGACACTTAGCTGGGGTGGCTGTGTGCAATGGCATAGCTCCACGGTGCTCCAAAGCAGGGCCTGGGGTGTACATCACTGCGCAAGTTCATGCAGATCACTGTCCCTTTGGGGAAGAAAGCGGGGATAATAGCACTAGAATTGCTGCCATTGCAGCATTGTTGAACGCGGCCTAACCTATGGTGAAATGGGTGGCTCATTGAGGCCAGAGCTTTGGGATTTATAATGCATCATACAATAGTTGCTTAATCCAGGACACAGTCATAGAAATGGGGATTGTATGCATTTCAGTTTAAGCATAAGTCTATTTTGACCTCTTAGGTTTGGCTGTCTGTCAGAAAGCACCACATCCGATCCTGCTAATTCCTTTCTTTAGGTCCTTCCTGTCAAAGAGCTGATGTGGTCTTGCTGAATTCTTGCACAAATTCACTTTGTACAACTTGCCCCTCTGATATTAACAATATATTTCCTTCCTAACAAGGAAAACAACAGTATTATAAACATTCATTTACACACAGGTATGCTGACATCTAGAAGTCTGGATTTTGGTTTCTACAAGGAAGTGGTTCTGGTTTTTGGAGATGCTGGGAACTCCTACCAAAACGCTTGACTTTAGGCATATAAGACTGAAAAAGTGGCATATTGAAAAAGAATAACATTTCATCATAAAAAGTGACAGCTCTGAAAATCCATGGAAGTAACCTTAAAGCCCTTGTTGCCTAAAACAACTCCCTTCATGTGGAGTTTTTCTTCTGGTACTGCCTGAAATACCCGTCGTCTGGTCTTAATTGTTTTCTCTCTTGAGGTTCAGACTTAATTCAGTTTTCTACTGGAGGGAATTATTCCAGCACCAAGGTTGAATAAAATGCAAGTATGCCAGGATGGTTTCAGTTTTGTTTTAACAAACTCTTCAGTTATGCTTAATTTTATGGATTTTGCTTTGTCACTGTGATTTCTCAGACATTACAAAGCTACATTAAACAACCTCTAAAGCAAAGTGATCTAACAAAGATATACAGATGTGTTTATGGTGGAAGCAACATTGTAAAATCAAGACTGACGTGGCACCAAGAAATACAAAGGTTGTACTGGTTGTGAAGATCCTCTCCTATTCCCTCAGCTTATAAATTATTGCTGCCACATCACTTCTGAGCAAACTCGGCTTGCCAGATCAGGTGTTTCAAAGTTGAAACCTGGGGACCTTTTAGGTCAAAGCAACTTTTGTATTAAAATATAAAGTACATGCTAACAATTTTTTCCATAAGAAAAGTAAATGTATGCATTGTTTTTTTTAAGAGCTATGGACTCAGGAACTAAAGAACTAATCTGAGATGTACAAACTCACTAACTATCAGAAAGGGTATAATATGATGCATCGCAGCATGAAGGCAGGCAGGAGCACAATTTCTTGCCCTGTTCAGCAACACTTCTATTATTTAATACTGGCCTTCTGAGTCAGTAGTAGTCTTCCCAAACCAACAGCTAAAGTGAGGATTCTCTGTGGAGAGCAAATAACATTTAATGACTGGAGCTGTTAAAGACCTAGCAAATAAACCTGTGGGATCCTGAATCTGCCCAACTCTAACAGCAATCCATTGCAGATAAGAACCCTTCCATCCCAGTCTGGATCCTAACATGCATGAGTGCTGACTTTGTTCCCATTGGTGTTTGCAAATATTTCCTGTGCATGATCAATGGTTTTTTTTTCCTGAAAACCACTGCTAATTTGACACTTTCTCAGGCAGAAGTGTCAGATGACACTACTCTTTCTACCAAGGAGGCCTATAACGAAGTAAAGCCGTTCAAAAGCAGCTCTCATGGTGTAGAAGTATCGGGGAGCAGAAATGCTTTAATTAATAAAGAGCCTTGGAATTATGTTTCTGTCCATGTTACATGTTTCAAACTGTGAGGCAATGGCCTTCACTGAGGATTTAGAAAATATGAACAACATTTTTGGCACTCTAAAAAGTTCAGCAAGTTCTTAAATCTCAGAACAGGTCCTGAAAAGTGGAGATGCCTGAAAATGTCTTCCGTCTTCCTTTTTTTTTCAGAAAGGACTAATGGATACATCTTCTTCATGACACACATAATGCTCTGCTTCTGGTATAGACCATTGGTTTAGGAAGGTTTTAGGAAATAATAAAGCATACAACCCACTTCTACCAGTTGTGTGAGACACTGCAAAATGACCTGACAGCTTGTTTTACAAATATGTAGGTTGATTAACATCTGGGCTAAAGTCTAGTAAACATATCATTTCAGTCATGAGTATGAAAAACAGATGTTCACATCTGTATTTCCAATCCTTTCTGAAACTGACTATTTCCTAGTGGCCATCATCATGATGTTCCTATTCTTCACCCTACACAACGGATTTGAGTAGCTTCACCCAACACAGCTAACACCCATTGAAGTAACATAAGCTTTCTGATCACTTAATAAAGCTCAGCTGAAACATAAATCCAGGTTTTGGACAGATGACTGCTTCACATTAAGGTTTCTTTTCCAGGAGTTTGCTGTACACTTTCCATAGATACTCAAAAGAGTAATTTCTTGATATTATGATGTTAGCCCATCAGTAATCTTCAGAGTTTCCATCTCACTTGCCAAACTCTATGAATCCATTTAGCCTCCTGTTGACCTATGTTTGTGAACACTGCAGGGTGAATTTCATCACATTGCAGGGATTTACTGTCTCCTGAGTTGCCAATAGTAGTCTCTGAGTTGTCCTGTTTTAAAGCTATGGAGTTCACTGACGTTAGGAATAAACCAGGCTGGAAAGCCTTACGGGTCACTTCTTCAAAACTCTTGAGAAATGTATCCGCCTTCTGAAATCCCTTGGTAACAAGATTGTTACTCAGGATGCTTTTGATAGAAACTCTTTTTTTTCATTTGAAAATGCCTGTTTGTCAGATCTGAAACTTTCCAATGTAATATCAACTACACTTTTCACTGGGTTGGGGATGATATTTCTGACTGGATGTGGACACCAGTCCCTGTCTCCTATCACAGTCCAGCTCTGTCAATAGCACAAAAGTGGGCAAAGACCTCACTTGCATTGACAGAGACCCAGGCCTTAGTCCAACTCCTCTGCTCATGCAAGTCCACCTAGATAAAGTCACACTGGAATGTGTCCAGGTAGATTTTGATAACCTCCAGAGAAGGTGACTCCACACCCTCCCTGGGCAGTCTATGCCAGGGCTCCCTCATCTGAACAGAGAAATAGTTTTCCTTATGTTTCAATGGAACTTTCTATGTTCCAGCTTCTTTCCATTACCCCTTCTCTTAGATTTATTTAGATGGTGATGTGGCATCATGGTACTGTCTGGAGGCATAAACAGGACTACATGGACCTGAGCCATCCTGGTCGTTTACATCTCTGAGTAGATGTCTACTCAAACCTGCTGAGACTTTACCTGGATTTAAGAGGATTTGTCAGAAGCAGAGCTAAGTGTCAACATGAGATTCATCAGAAATACAAGTCCTCACAGGTAGCTGAGTAGGTGAAGGAACTCAATTAAAAGCAACAAAAATGTAAAGACAGACTGACAGGTTAAGTATTACAAAAGCTGCATTGGCTTGCAGACAACTGTTGAGGAATATGCTTGCTCCAATTTATTTGAAGCATGAAACACCAGATAGCAAAAAGGTTATTTGAAGATGAAAGAATTGTGAGGTTTCCTTCTTACTGATGACTCAGATCAAATGCATACTACCTATCAAAATGAAGGGTAGAGAGACCAAAGGAACAACCAAAATATGGGATAGCTAAGCAACAGAACGTGGGAAGCTGCTAGAAAAAAGAAGATATATTCCTAAAAAGGTGGAGAAGTGCGAAAATGAGGAAAAAAGAAGAGAACAATTTCCAGTAGACTAAATATGGAGATGTAAATTGAAAAATCTAAAAAGGAGTTTTAGATCAATTTGAGAAAAGTATAAACATTTAGTAATAATAATTTACTAACCAGATTATTAATGCCTTGCAGACACTATGCAGACCAGGGAACGGTGAAGATGTGAAAGTAGTAGTGCAAAAACATAACAGTGTAAAACAGAAATTACTTTTCCTTTCCCATTTTTATTCATCATGAGGCCTTAATGCATATGTTGTCTGCCTCAACTTCAAGCATGAAGTGTAACACAAATCAAGAAATATCAAGAGAAACAAACTATCAGCATCACGTGCTGTTCATTGGAAGGTTCTAAAGAAGGGCAAGCTTGAAATAATGGATCTCCCAACTGCAGCATGTGATCTTTCGTTTAAACCTGCCTTTGTATTAGAGAGGTGGAATGTTGTGAAGGCAATGTTGATTTTTAATAAAATCCTCCAAGTAGAAATACACATTAGAAATGTGTGCCAAGCAAGTTGGTAGAGTTTATGATAAAGAATATAAATAATAACATTAAAGTTTATAATAAATAATGATATAAATAATATTTATTCATTTAGAGGGGAATAATCCAACCAGTTTTTGTTGGACAGGGAGATAAAGCTGACAGTGTTCTTTGAAGGACTATGTAGATAAGGGAGAATTGATTGACAAAGTCTAAATAGATTTCATAGAATCATAGAATCATAGAATGGTAGGAGTTGGAAGGAATTCTTCGAGATCATCCAGTCCAACTCTCCTGTATAAGCAGGTCAACCTAGATCAGGTCACACAGGAACACATCCAGCAGGTCTTGAAGACCTCAAAGGAAGTAAACCCAACATCCTCTCTGGGAAGCCTGTGCCAGGGCTCCCTCATCTGAACAGTGCATTTTCTTAAACGCAATCAGTAAAGTCACTTACCAATGCCTGTTGAAGAACATGCTAAGGGAAGACCTTAATACACATTCCTGGCTAGAAGCTAGGAAACAGTCAGTAGGAATAATGGTCACTTCCTGCATGTTTACCATTCGGCTTTCAAAGTAAACTCTACTTGCACTTGAGCTGTGCAATACATACATAAATGACCTCAATGTCTACTGAAAACGTGAAGCTTGCTCTACCAGCCTAGATAGGACCACTCTGGGTGAAAACAGAAGCTCACTATGAAGATTTCCAGAGGCAACAAATCACCTTGGCATTGTCAATGAAAAAAATGCCAGATGCAATCCAGCACTGACAAACCAGAGGTAATGAACCTAAGAAAAAAAACTCCTCAAATAACATACATAATTATATGCTCTTCAGATGTGCTTTTAGCTATTAATCTTTAGGAAAGAGATCTTGGAAGGATGGCAAGTACTTCTATAAAAAGCAACTAGATGTTCAGAAGTGGTCAACAAGACTCCTTTTGTTAGAATATAAGAGCTATTTGGAGAGGAATAGAGTACAAAAAAGAAAATGTCCTTATGCTACTTTGTAAATCTACGGCACAAACACATCCTGAATAGTGCATACTATCCCAGGTTCTCCATCTTAAAAAGTGTATGGTAAAACTTCTATTATAGTTGCAAGTGGATGTAGACAAACAAGACCTGTAGACAGACATCTAGATAGACAACTAGAATCATAAAAAGAAATCAACAGATTACTGAGCAGCAATGTTGTAGTCCAAATGTCAGTCTAGTATTTCTAGATATAAAAGTAAGTCTAATTCAAAATATTAATTAAAGCTAACTAAAAACCTTGCCTTGCCTAATGTAGAACAAGAAAAGGTATAAAGAAGCTTCCAAGGTATGGTATGGCACCCATACAAGCATGGAATAAACAGCTCTGATTTATAACATTGAGAGAGATTTGGAGAAGAATGTTAAGAAACTACAGCTCAATGTCCTTTCTAATACAAGACTGAAGAAAGATATCCATGAAACTAGTAGGTGGCAGGTTTGAAACCAAGAGGAGGAGGTATTTCCTCATACAACACTGAATTAAGCTGTGGATCTCTTTGCCACAGGACATTGTGGAGGCCAAAAGTCCTCCAAAAGCTTCAAAAAGTGACTAGATCAAATTGTAGAGGAAAAAAACAACTAAATATTAAGTACAATTACAGCAGCCAATGGCTTTGGAAATCCATGGGGCACAAAGTCCTAGATCTCAAGGGACTTGCAGGGGGACAAAACGATTTTTCATTTGATCTTTATATGCTTCCCTAGGCATTCATTTTTAGCTACTAGTAAGGTGACAGGATAGTTGGTAAGGCAGACCATTGCCCTGACTCAATATTGCCTTTTGCATATTCTGGGCTCAGCAGAATCTATCAAGATCAAGCTCAGGGAAGAGTCCTGACTTCACAGGTGGAGCAGAAAGATGATTTAGTTCAAGCACTTTGGTAATTATGGCATGGAGGAGGAGAGGAGCAGCAGTGGTCTGGTAGGTTGTGGACGCCTTCATCCTGGTCTGAGCTCAGAGACAACTGCTGCTGTAAGCTGAGGTGTGAAGATGGATTGGGAGATGATGGTGGTCAGCTTGAAGAGGTTGCAATATCATCATCAGTGGTCACGATGCCATCATCAGTTCATCCAAGTCAGACACATGATGACTCTCTGGTGCCTGGGGTTCAGCACATGGTGCAGCTTATAGATACGAAAAGGACTCTGTGCTGATGTTTCTGCCAATAAAACCTGTGGTTTTGAAGAGTGACACATCAACTCCACTGCCAGACCTTTCCCATGGGAAGGATTTTATTCTTGTTCAATCGCTGGTATAAAGCACAAGTACTCTGGCTTTAGGAGGATTTCCCGATTCTCCTAATGATACATGTTTTTCCACAGAGGATTGTTCTTGATTGGAGTTCATTAAAATGAATTTGCAGATAACTGTTCTGTTCAACTCTTTGATAAGTGGCTCTAAGTCAACGTTTAACTCCAAAGGGGCCAGGAAATGAAAATATAGCCCCATTCCTCAATAATTATTAATTTCCTGTCACTATTTTTCCTTACTTCAAGAGTTTGGAAAGTTCTAACAATCTTGTAAGGCTGATTAAAGAGTAATTTGGAATTGGGATGTGGGGTGGAAGGTAAAGGAAGGGGAGAGAAGACTATTTCTGAAAACTAAAAATAGTTTCAAATTCCCGCCAAGAGATGACAAATTGTTATATACACAGTCGGACATGGAGATGTATATTTTGTTTTAAATTCCTAGTTCAAAATGCACTGCATAAAGAGAAACCACAAATTGAAACTCCATGTGCTCATATTGGCAGCAACACCAAACTTAGGGTTTTTTTCTAAATATAACCCCCGCAAAACCCTACCTCAACCCTCCTCCACCTCCTGCTCCCTCTTTTATAAGTAAGAACACAGAGTGTTTTGGTTTCTCAGAGACATTTTTTTGTTTCCTTTGAGTTACTAGCTGAGGGCCAACTTCTCAGAACCTTACTCAGGTAATATTTCCATTAGTTTCAAGGGGAGGTTTGCCCATGCCAGGTCTGCAGTAGTTTTCCTGGTATTTACATGAAATATAAAGAATGTGTGACAGGAATGAGGAACAGTCTTGGCAAGAGAATTAGAAGCAAGTGCCATTTTGTAGAGAGATGCAGAGTAGGGAAGGAGGATAATGATGTGAGGACCACAGTTTAAAACTTTACCTCTCTTCCATCTCTGCAATTTCTCCCTTTTATACAGAAAGGCCTTTGAATTTGAGTGAAATATCTAAAGAAAATTAATTTTGAGGACTCAGTCCAGGTCATAGGAAACAAGCCACATCAAAACTCCCAAATAAATCACCTCTAATTTATGCAAAACTGTACCAGAGACTAAAGACAAACCAGTCCTTTCAGCTTTCAGAAGGGAAGTCAACATCAAAAGAGGAACCTGAAGTAGAAGCCTAGAGATGTATATTTTTTGGTCTTTTCAGACTCAAATTCTCATGCTTTTTCCATTTCCTTTTACAGAAGAAGAATGTGATCAGACTTAAGGGAATGTAATAGCTTTTTTTAAATGGAAGTGTAGTCCTCCTGTAGATAACTGGAGAATCGTTAGAATTAAGCAATGATGATCTATCCCAGTTTGAATGCTGTGGCTTGGACGTTTTGACTCCTGAGATGTTAATTTCTCAGTCTGATTACATGAAAATATATAAATGTGAGCAATGAGGAAGAAGAATCCTGCTGAAGGTTGAGTGATGTTGAGTTCTCTCCACTTCAAGGAACATAGGAAATACGTTAAGTGATATTGCACACAGTAGAAAGTGTCCAATATATGCAAAGGAGTGCTACCATCTCCATTTTACTAGGTGTTGAGGTGGAACACAAAGAAATTAAATGACCTTTGCTGTGAGAACTTCATGTGAGAATGGATTTGGTCTCCATTTGGTCATTCCAATGAAGGCAGCAGGGCTGGGGACATTCCATGCTGGGAATGAAATGTCAAAAGTTGGGTGGTGGAAATACCACCATGTTTGACTGTGTGTAAAGAAGCCACACCTGAGTTTAAGTGACCAATCTTGATGGCTCTGGGCTGGTAATCAAAGCAAGATGGGTTATCATATTGTGTTATAGGCAACTGGAGGTACTTCTCCAGCGGAAATTAGGCACTTCCTGTAATTGTCCTCAAACAACCATCAGGCAAATACTAATTATTTGCAATAATAATGCTAAGGAAAATCCTCCAAACCACTGGAACAAAATGATGTAGAACAATGTGAATGAATAATACCTCCATGACAAATGTTCTGCTGACAGCTCTCCAAATCACTCTGCCTGGAAACTACCTGATCATTGCCTTATTTCTAGGCATCTATCACCACACATTTATTAGCTAACAGCAAACATAACACGAAAATAATCATTCTATTTAGGGCAGGAACAAAAACTAATTGACAGACATGCAATTGCATCAATATCATTACCTCCTGTTGGCTTTTTAATCATCCACTGAAGAACAGTTTATGTTTTCTGGGGTGGAAAACTCTACTCGCTTCCTAGCGAGAGTCCCGCACCAAGAATTTTCCCTAATGGTACTGAAACTAATGAAAATTAGATGACTTTTCATCTAATGACTTTTCAAAAGAAATGTAGGACTCTGAGAGCAGCAGAAGCTACAAAAGAAAATTATAGCCTTTTCTGATGTAAGGCAGTCTTTCCAGAACCATTTTTACAAGGTAGCTTTTCCCAGATGTCCATTTTTTGTGACAGCCCTGCTACTCCTGTCCTAGCTGAAACACCTCCTAATACTAAGAGTGTTAATGCCTCAGACATCACTCTCCTGTGTTTGTGGGTTATTGTCAAATGGAACTCAAATACTTCACTGACCTCAGAAGCTTTCCTATGTGATCAGAAGTTTGACATAGTCTAAAGCCGGGCTGTGCAATTTAGGAGATTTTCTTGCCTTACTAGCTCAATTTTGCTTCACATCTTTTTAGGGACTTAAAAATACCATCCAAGCACTTATGAAAAAACAAAATCTTTGGGAAGGCAACGGGGTGTGTGAATATTTTCAAAGCTGTAGTTTGTCTAACAAGGCTGCTGCTTAGATCATCAAACAGGCATGCATTTGGGACACAGAGGCACTACAGTCCTGGTATATTCAGCCCAGAATCCTCATGGTTATGTGAATAATTATCCCTTCATACTGGCCTAGAAATCTTGGACAGAATTAGCAATCACAGCAAGGGTGCTAAGAAATAATTTGTACCGTGCATCTGTTAGTGTCCTTAGCCCAGCTGGAACTTACATGCTTTCCGCCCTATCTCGGGTTTCTCAGATTGTGTTGATGTGTATTTAAGCTGCAGGAACATTCAAGGCAGTCAGGCAGGGGGGAAGATTCAAACTTCCCTGGTATTTCAGTTGCAAACTGTGATCTTTCTTATCGGGATGGATAAAGAGAGAAAGTGTCGTTTGTTCTCCAGTTCTCAGCTTGCCTGAATATCTCAAGGTGTGGTGGGAAGACTGTGTGAGGACAAGGCCTCACAAGTGTAGAACTAGAAGAGCACTCAGACAAGTGTTCTTCAACAGGCATCCCAGGACAGCACATCATGGAGATTATATCGATGATATACCAACTGGATACTGACACTGACTTTTTGAACTGCATCAGACAAAAGAATAGTTTCATGCTTTACTTTGTCTAGTCTTTGAAAAGGAGAAATAAAGTCTCTAAGTCTTTTTTGATCACTGATGCCTTCCTCTTCATTCTTCTCCTCTTTGCTGTTGCAATCATGGGAAAGGGGGATGGTAGAGAAAGTAGCGTTCAAAGTCAGGAGTCATAAAAGTGTAAGAACAGGAGAGCAGAATGAAGTAACACACTTCTGTCCCTGCTTTTATTGGGAAGTTGAACTAAAGACCTCCTGACATCTCTTTCAACCTGCAATAACTAGTTATCCTGGAAGTCTGGGGAAACCTAAACTTTCAAGCATATTTTCTTCCTACAGAGTTTTCTTTTTCAGATGCATAGCATTCTGTTTAGCCTCTCGCTTGACTTATGATCACGTTGCATTTATGCTTAACATACTTTCTCTCATTCAGTCTTCCCCCTCCTCTCCTTTACTCAAACACCACAAACTCTTCCCACCCCATATATTTTTGTTTTACACCAGAATTATGCAATTCAGCTGGGACTTGCTTTGGACCACTTCCAAATACACCCACACAACTGCTCTAAAAGTGATGAGGTTTATCCGAAGATGGGCTTGGCAAGTCTGTGTTTCGAAGTGCTACGGATCCAAAATGCTCCAGGAAGAGACTTTAAGACACACAAAAAAGCCCACAAAGCAATAAAATATAAGGTCATGAACAGTTTCAATATTGAAATGTTTAGAAGAGTTGAAGCTGGTAGCTAAAACAACTTGTCTGAAAATGGCTGTTTCTCCACCTGTGAACCAATATCAGCCAGTCTTATGGCAACCAACTGGGTACTCACAGGCTGTGGTTATTCAGGGTTTCATGATGTTGAAGACCTGCCATGTTTTTTTCTTCAGAACAATATTGGAACCTGGTTAACCAAGGTTATAGGTGGTCAGAGGAACCTTTAACATGCTGTTAATTTTATTCCATCTGTAGATGCACAAAATATTCTCTGGACAGTCTATATTGTCCATGGGTAAGGATATGAATCTAGAGAGCTGGTTTTACTCTTGGCTTGCTCCATAGCCTTGGCTGCCTTTCTTCTCCATGCCTTAGCATATGCCCTTCTACAAAATGAGGGTCCACAGTACAGCCCTTCATTGTAGAAACAGTCAAAGAGGTACTGATGAGAATTGCAACGTAATAACTGGTATTTTGTTTCTGCCAGCACACTAATTCCAAAACCCACACCCAAACTCATGAAATTACCTTTTAAATGATGAGACAGAGTCTTTTATTATTTTTTTCAACATATTCCCTGCAGTTGCATCCCTTGGGTAGCAACAGTGGAAAGTACTGGAGAGGGGAGCAGCCAGTAGACAAGGCCTTATTTGCCCAAGTTTGAGGGCTATGCCTGTGTCAGTGATGTAAGGATGCCAGTCTCCTTCAAGAGGTGTGGTTTATCAGTAGAGCTTTTGCAGTGTTTTGGACGTCAGGCTAATGGTCTCACATACAGATTCTGTAACATGCCTTTCATTCATCCTGCCAAACAGGAGCTGTGCTTGTGATGCTTTCCCAAACTGAAGGGCATTGCTCCATGAATGCAAGCAATGTTAAAGCCTGAATAATGCACACAGTCTTCCATTTGCAAAATGATTCCACCTCTCCCTTTGCCCTCCCCCATCATGTGGTTTAGCTTTTTGGCTCTGCAATAGATACTCTGAATCAATGTTAGCTTTTTGAGAGACTAACACTGAACACTGAAAGTCTGAGTCAAATCGAGCCATGTTACAAGTCCATTGTTTGTTTGTTTGTTTGTTTTCCCTGGAGTTTTATCACAGATGAACTGGGCCTTCTGGCAGTACAGACAAGTACATCTATTTGTTCACTCAGTGCCCTGAAGATATCCATGTCCTAATCAATCCAAATAGGAATTCAAAAACTCTGAGAGAAGAACACATTGTTCCATGTATAAGTTTGCCTCAGCTTTAATCCACAAAATAATAAGCACTTAGAAATAGAAAGATGAAGAACATTAAAAATATCCAGATCCTGCAGCTTACAGAGCTACAGGCAGTGTAGTGACAACTTGGGGGAACTGTGAAGCACTGTCCTGATCTGAGGTATATTTCATTTTTCAACTCAATAAAATCCCAGCTTCTGCACAAGCAAAAACTTGTCTTTTATACCAGGCTGTAATAAAATATTTGTGGTGGGTTTTATGATGCAAGACACCATCTGCTTAATACTAGCTGAAGGCCATTACCCTCATTTCTCTCCTGAGTCAGACTACAACACATCTCCACACCAAGCTCCCAGAGCTCATCTGGTGCCAGACTGTCCACAAAAGCCCTTGACAGCCATGCTTATTTGCTCAGAATGACCCGATAGTGTGGCAAGGGCTGGAAAACACTTTATGCCCTGCTCTGTTCACCTGGATCAACAAGACACTTTTGAATCCAATGTGAAAGGTGAAATACAGCTGTCCAGATCACTGTGTGTTAGCCTGGCCCCACTGAAGTCAATGTCTCTGTGCACACATCGTTTGTGAAACAGCCATCTCCATATCTCAAAATCCACTAACTCTGAAGGGTCAGCCTGAATCTATGTGTGCATTGGATGGGTCTGTGAAGTTCCAGTCTATACCATTCTCAGGAGGGACAGGGTTTTGCTCTGGTGTCAGAGCTGCCAAAGGCCACAGGAATTTTAAAACTCTCTGTTGCTATCAGGACTATCTCTTTGGTTCTCTGAGAGCCATGATCTTCCAAACTTTGTTTGCATGAAGAATACCGCACCAATTCAGTCTTACCTGTCGCTGATAATCTGTGTGATGTAGCTGTCCCCATCCCAAGCAAGTACTGGACTCACTCTTCCTCCTCTGGTCCCAGGGAGAGCCCAGAAAGCTTCATCCAAGAGGTGGCAAGTGAAGTCAGTTGAGCTACTTTAGGGAACTGAAGGACTTGTGGTTGATAGCTTTCTGTGTCCAGCATTTTCTTAAACATGCTAGAGCTGTATGACTGTATAGTCCTGTCCAACATCTCTGATGCTCATTAGCTTTCATGCAAACACAGGAAAGGAGTGTGATCTCTACAATACTCCACTTCCAGCTGAAAAAATCAGTTCAAATCCATTATCACATTAGCTGGAGATTGCAAGGTGCTGTGAAACTCACTTGATTTTCCCTTAAGATGCTTCTTTTGCTGATATCACTATAGGTTTGCACCCTTGGACATTTCAAATTCCCCTGCTTCTCCTCATTTTGTTATTTAAGATCTCTCTGGACCACCTTCATGTTTCATCAGCCTTCGAGGACTACCATCCAAGATACTAATTCTTCTTCACTTCATCTACATGCTCCTATGACTTTCTTTCTATATATTTCCATGGGATCTTGGAGGTCCCTTTTTAATCTCTCTTCTTCCACAGTGCCTTTATCTTTTGCTCCATCCATCCATCCATCCATCCATCCATCCATCCATCATCCAGAATGTCAACTCTAGGAGGATCTGAGCAAACGTGAGGTAGAAGGAAAAGGAAATGCTTTCAGTAGGTATAAATGACAGTCATAAGGCAGGACATTGGCCTAGGGGTAACTGGGATGTGTTTATTCCATGAAGTGCCTTGCAGAAATACCTGAGCTAGCTGAGAACATGCTAGTTCAGGTTACAGAAGCAAAGTGTACACACATTAGCAGAAATACTGGAATTACTTGGGTGTGGCTTTCAGAGATTACCCAGTACTGTAAAGCTGATCTAGCCAAAATAAGTGATCATTTCATTACACTTTTAAAGCTCCAAAGTTTTTTCTAAAGTTTTTTTTTTTCCCCTGAAAGATTAATTAATTGTGAATAGTACATTTTGTACAAATAAAACCCTAGAGCTGCTATGAAGATGCCACTGCTAATACTGCCCTCCTTAGTGACACCAAAGCACTGACAACAGAGTTAGAACAGAAGAAATAACAGTGGAAAGGCTGAGTTGAATATTTTGTCTTGTCTGGTCATGAAGAGAAGTGACTGGTGTAATTAAACAGAGGGGAATTCAAAAGAATAGTCTGCTGCTTCAAGTAGGTTACAGAGGATCAGGAGACTTCATTGTGTGGCCTGACCACTGTAAATCAAAGGAGTTCACTTTGCTGCTCTTGCCTTAAGAGAGTTCCTCCAGCCTACATTCACGTAAAGAAGATGAAGATTGGGAACTTATTCTTTTCATGCACATCCATATGGATGTCTCTGAGATACTTATGTCCCCCCATTACCTTCACTTTTTTTGGTGAGCGTTTTGCTCGCTGCCCCTGAAGGCAAATTTGATGAGATTTCCACATTTATATTGAAAATAGCAGGAGGAGTATGAAACTTTGCTGTTTGTCCAGGAAAGCCTGTGGAAGGAATTAAAACAAGGTCTCTCAAATCTCAAATTACCACTTTAGCCCCTATGTGATCACTTTCCCTGCCTCAGTTTCCCCTGGACAAAGGAAATTGCTTCCATACAGGAACCAACAGAATCACTGCTGAGTCAGCTACAATAAATTCCTAAAGCAATGAATTTGAAGTAAGCACTTTAATTCTCAATAACAGATTCATTTAGGATGTTGGTCAGGAAGCACCATAGGAGCACAAGGTTGTTGCTCAAAGTGTCAGTGATTTTCTCAAGGAGCCAAGACCTCCTCACTGCCTGCACAACAACCCATTGGTGTGGAGGTGTTGCGTCTCCATCTTAAAAATATAGAGACAAGCAATTGAGTTGGATTGTGCATATATAGAGAAACTACCTAAACAGGATGAGGTTAATTTGGGTGGTGAGCCAAGGTCATGAAGCCTGACTCAGAACAAAGGTATCTATCAGCCTATTGGGCTGAGCTGATACTCCTGCGCCTGCATAGAGAGCATCCACATCCAGGCTTACCTCCCTCCCACAGCAGTTTGCACTTTGCTAGCAGTACAGACCTTAAAACTTCCTTTAGCTTCCAGAAAGAAGATAAACATGGCTTTCAATGCAGATTAAAACACACACGCACTTTTGAAACATGGTCGGTCATTACTAATTCATGGCTGCTGTCCAGCAAGTGGAGAAAAACATTTCCCCTCATAGGTTTAGCAACAAAACCAAGAAAAAAAAAATCAATGACTTATACTGTACACTAAAACAGCTTAAAACACAAACATTTCCAGAGTACAATATTTCAAGCAGTCTTGTAACCGGAGGAGCTATTTTTTAACTGGGTTCCTACTTTTTACTACCAACAGCCTTGTCTTATTTGCAGAGGCTCTGCTAGCTGTCAGACATCCTGACTCCACTTAATAAACTCACTTAAAGCAGAACTTTCTTAAGTCACAGTGCAAGTACATAAATTAGTTGTTTCAGCGTTCGACCAACACACTTCTCTTTCTTCCCTCTCTCCTGAGCACCGAGCTACAACGAAGAAACTCAAGTCTCAAAAGAACCAACAGTTCATTAAGAAGTGCTGCCATAACTCGACATGCCTAATATACTGCAGGTCTTGTTGGCTTTGGTTGGAGCTACAGTGCTGCTTCCTTGTGGGTAGAATTAAGCAGAGTCTGGGGCCATAGGTCTGGATCCCTGGGTTTATATCCTGCTTTTGAAATGCATTGTGTGCAATGATCTCAGTGAAGGAAATGCAGAGGTGATGCTGGGTCACAAGCAAACCTTGCCTTAAGTGAAGCTTAATCATAGAGTCATTCGGTTGGAAAAGACAACTTTAAGATCATCGAGTCCAGCTACTAACCTCACACTGCCTAATGCACCAGGAAGATGAGAGACTCCCAAGTGTCTCAGCAGATAAGCAGGAGTAGGGCATATTTTACTAGTGGGTGGATCTTAGTCTGGTTCCTTGTGAAAATGAAGCTCACACAAACCCCATAGTCATGTCTCTGTCTCTGCCTCTGTCTGACCCTCCCTCATAACTCCTTCATCCATTGGTCAAATTTATTCACATTCGACAGAAAGAAATACATTGCAAAAGTAAATAAAACTGAAAGATGTGGGCTGCCAAGTGGGAGAGGGATGTCAGAAGTCCTGCTGTCTCAGAGGAAGGCCACTCAACCTTTCAGTGTGTCCAAAAGAGGAAGGGATTATAGCAATGCAGGCTCACACCTTCACAGAAAAGAATATCAAAATGTTTCAAAGCTGCAAGGCACTGGGCTCTACTCATTCTTGTGCCTGCAACTGGTATCTGTTGCTGTTGCTGTGCAGAATTCACTCATGGAAATCTTGGAGGGATCCACAGGGCTGTCCTACTCTGCACTTAGCTCTACTAGCCCCTCTCCTGAGAGAGAATGTGTAACATGGGATTAGTTCATCCAGTGGCCTCTTTGCTGAGAGGGATGAAATGAGGAAGGGATGAAGTGACTTTCCTTCTCATCATCCCATTTCCCATCCAGAGACAGGACTGATATGACCTCCCAGGGAAGAGGCCAGCAAAAGGGCCACTCTTTCCTGAACCCTGGCCCCTTCAACACTACAACAGGGGAAAAGGAGTCTTGCACTCATAGGATCTGAAGACAGCATCTAATCCCTCTCTCTGCTCCTTTACCTTGCCACAGCTGTCCTTTGGTCAAATATGAGCCATGCCAGGCTGGTGACAGGCAGTAGTTGGCAAAGCTCAGTGTTGCAAATACTGCATTTCTCTCATCAGCTGCTACGTGTTGTACCTGGTGGCAGCTGCTATTTTTACATTAAAACTCATTTCTTGCTAATAATCTCTGTGTTACATCTTGAGAACCAGATCTAGCCCTCTGGTAATTTGATCTTAATTAAACAGTTTCGCTGCCAACCCTGTCCCTTTCTGGTAAGCTGTGTATTGCAATGTTTGATGTTAGTCAAACACAACAGATATTTTACCAGCCCTGATGTTGTAAATATAGCTCAATTTCTAAGCAGATGCTGATAGTAAAGTTTGCCTTGCCCTGCCCTACCTCTCCCACTAAGCTGAGTCATAACAATGTACAGGGTAAGCCCAGCTCCATCACATGGTGTAATGCTCAGCAAGATTTGGCAGATACGAGGCCTTACTAATGTTACGAATCACATCTTTCACGCTGAAGCACTTGGCTGGGATACATTTTTTTTCCCCTTTGGTGTGCGTTTAAGTTATTGTATAATATCATCTTGCAAGTTACATAATGGTTTCTCTCTTCACTTAGTGTCATCTGAGCCCTGCAAAGGAATGCACACACATCGCCTCTGACAGCTCATCAAGTCCTCCAGGGCCACTGCTCCCTGCCCACCAGCAGTTTAGAAAGGGCTGGCACTACAGATTTGTGTAGGCCACATGCTTTCCAAAGAGCCAGCTTCACCTGCCTTGCGTCACGTGCTGTAACCTTCTGGAGAGTTTTTTAGCAGGTTGTGCCAAATTACAACGAGGTTATCAGCAGAAAGAGCTATATTTTTTCCCCCTGCTGAAGTAACTGGGTTTGCCAAAGATATCTGGTTACGCTCTCAGATCAAAGAGCCTCCCTCACTGTGGGAATCAGGCTCTCAGCCATGGGGAATGACCAAGCCCCAGGAGCCCAGGGGCTGTGGCCCACTCCAAAAGGCAGTTCCTCGATTCAAGACAAAATCTTCTGCTTATGGAAGAAATATGCCCCTGCAGACCAGGGGGAGCAGATGGAAGACAGATGGGATGGTTCAGCAATATTTTGAATAAGGGCTGGGTGCAGTGGTAACTAGAAATCCTCTCGTGGTTTGTTACTCACCACAGTCCAGCCATTTTCCCCAGAACTGAGGTGGGTCATGGCTAAGCCCTTGCTGGACTCCAGGCAGATGCAGGTCTGGCATGGCAGGGGCTGCCCATGGGGTGCAGACCACCAGTATTTGCCCTAGCTTTACCAGCCCACCTCTGATGGGATCCCCAGCCTGCCCAGCAGCCTCTCTTCAAAAACATAACAATTACTCCTCACAAATACTTTTTTTCCAGAGACAGAGCTACAAATTTTGTAGAGGGTGATGAGTGGACTCAGCTTTATCTCAAATATTTGGGGAATTTTTTTCCCTTTTCATCTCTATTTATTTTTCATTCTTTGCTGCAGTATTTCACTACTTTTTTTTTTCCAGTGGATATTTTCTCTCCTCCCCTGCCTACTTCATTTCTCACAGCCCCTCCTAACCCAGTGACATTTGTGTTCCAGCGTTCAAACCTACCATGTTCAAGAGGGCTCAGGAGCAGGGTAAACAAGTTTGCCTGTGTGTTTTGCATACAGTTCAATTGTACATTTACAGTAGATATTCTGCTTTAATTTGCTTTTAAACAGCTCCTTCAAACAGCTCAGAGCTCTGGACATTGTTCTCTTAGGTGCATTACAAAACCATAATTAATTAGCTGAGCTCCCCTGTGGATTTTCTCAGATTTTACCCAATCTTCCCGCCAATTTTAATGACCTTCCCAGTCAGGGGCTTTACATCTGTAAATGCTGAGTGCCATTCAGCACTCAGTAAACAAGGAGTATCTGAGCAAAGTAGCAGGGAGCTTAAAATCAAACACTTTGCTTGTTTATACTACAGGAGACACTGTCGGACTGGGTGGCTCTTAGCACCTGCCATGCAGTTTGATGGCTGAACTTTGGCTTTCTGTCCCATATTTAGAGAACCCAAGACTGATCTATTAAACCCTTCCATAAAGTTGGGATTGTGAGGAAGTCTGTACTGCAGAGCCCTGCTACCCCAACCCCTCTTCTTTGCGCTTTTGAAGCAAGAAACGGGACTTTGTTCATTGTCCGTGAAAACTTGCAAAGAGCTCTCCATATAGAGATCAGCCAAGTAACTTTCAGCTGCTCCCTGTTCCTGCTGGCTTCAGGCCAACATTCTCTAGCAGGTGTCATATGCCCCTAGATAATATGGAAGATAAAGAGAAAAAAGAGCAATAGCAGAAGATTTGGTGGTCTGTCATGTGGGCAAAGCCCATCTGCCACCTCACAGCACTCAATAGCTCCTCAGATTTTAGCACACATGGTGCTAACACAACATAGACCTTCATCCCAGACACCCACCTTGTGTGAAGGCAACTGCTACAAGGCAGTGAGGGCTAACCGTGCAATGGAGGGTATTTTCATCTGGAAAGCAGAACACAGCTGGCGGCTACACAGCAGAGATGGAAATACTGGTTTTGTTTTGGTCAAAGTCAGGTTTCAATTGTTTTTTCTTCAGGCAGAAGCATGGCTCAGTGTATTGTGTATGTGGCTGGAATAAAGCAGCTTAGGATCCAACTATATTTTTTTCTTTTATGGATGTAGTATGTGAGCATAGGACAGGCAGGGTTGCTTGAATCAAGGTTTGACATGAGCTGCACCAGCAAGAAGAGTCAGGAGGGCTGGGTTAGAGTGCTTCGACTGAATATAAAGCCACACCATGCAAATGTAAACAGAAGAGACGATTTTTCCATGTAATGTCAAAGTTACATGGCAAGCAGATTTTCTGTGCATTCTGAAAATGCACATGCTTTCAGAAAATATGAAACTGTAGCAAGGATTCCCCCCTGTCTGGGGAACAGAGGGTGCACAATCAAAAGAAGCACTTATTAATACTAATAAGGAGTAATAATATGAACTAATATTAGTACTCAGGAGTAATAATAGTACTAATATGGAGGAGCCAGAGTAGAGCATGAAATAAAATTACCTCTCCTAGGTGTACAACCTGTTTTCACCAATATGAATTGTAATTGCTAATGAATGAAATAAACCAACATCTGGTTTTAAATAGATCAATTTTAGATGAGTGAACAGTTCCTGCTTGCTCAAGGTCTCTGTAGTTGCACCTACATTAGTACAGAGAGTTGTATTGATGCAACCAGACAATCTTCTTGGTCTACTGCTTCTGTGTGAACTCAATAGCCTTTCCCAGCCTCCATGTAAGAGCAGCTATTCAAAGGGCTGAATGCTAACTAAGATATAACCAGGCACCGCTGGAGGTAAGCTCACTAATAAAAGAAAAGTGATTAGGCAACAGTGCTCTGTCTGTGCCCTTTCCATCTGTAAAACAAAGATGATGGGATCGCCCTTATCTTGCAGGGGAGTTATGAAGATACATCATATTAAAGGTGATTTAAGAGGTGTTCAGAGACTGGTGGGTAGAGGAGCAATGTAATTGCCTCAAAGAGTGATATTTTCTTGCTGCAGTTTTAAACTTTCAGATAGAGTAGGGCAAGGACTCATATAAACTGCTCCTTAAGGATTTTCCAACGGGAGCAGCTTGGAGACCTTTTATTCCTCCCAGGGCTCATTGCTGTGGTTTGCCAAGGCTGGAGACATCATGCAGCCCAGGTAATTTGGCAAAACAATGGTATAAAAAAAAAGGCACTGTTGAGACAGATGAGGCAAAAATTCCTGGGGAGTTTGGAGATCTTTACCTCTTTGCTGAGATGGAAAAAATTTGGACCACACCAAAGAAGAGCCAGTGGGCAGCACCATGATGGGCATGGGGGTCAGCTTTCACGCAAATGCCATGGTCAGGAGAGAGCACAGCTCTGCACAGGGGCAGGTCACCAACTCTTCAGATCAACTCTCATCTTCCAAAAAATAGCATGATGAGGATAAACAAATGATGAGAATTACTGGAGGTGTTGAACGCTATTGCATAGCCAGTGGTGTTTTCAAGAGAAGCCTCAGAAGCCTTTACAAGCAATAAATTATTTTTAGAAAGGAAAAAAAAAGGATGATTTAGTGGTTTCTCAGTCTAGACAAAGCCAATACCTAAGTAAATAAAAGGTAATACACAACTAACATATAGAAACTGCAAGTTATTATATAGTGCATAGCTGGGCTTGTGGAATTGCTTGCTGAAGGATGCTGCTGTAGACAAAAGCTGAGCAAGATTCAAACAAAAGCCAGCAGCTTTCTAGAGCAAGTCCCCTATCCAGGCACAAAACAGGAGGCACTGATTCTGGGAGTTGCCAGCAGTCTGGCTGCAAATGGATGAAGAGTCAAGATAAGGACAGAATGTGTATGGGGGAACAGACTGTTTTCCTGAATGGCTAAAGCAAACCAGTGGGCTAAGTTATGTCAAAACAGGTAGATCTGTTGTTTTAACAGAACACTTCCCAGAACAGGGCTTTCTATATCATCCTCTTCAGTGAAGATTTAGAGCTGAGAAAGAGCTTTGTGGTGTGGCTAACTCTCCTACATGGCCACTTTGCCAGTCCCTGGGCAGAGGCTCACAGAAATGGGCGCTGGTGGAGGGAGAACATCTGTAGTGGTGACATGAGGGCTGGCAGTTGGCATTTGGTCTTTGTTTCCTGTAAAGGGAAGATTTTCAGACCTCTGTAACCCCTCTTTGCCTGGCTGACTGCACCTCTCTGAAGCATATATTGTTGTTGACATCACCTGCATTGCACTGCTCTAATTACTTTATGACTGGCCTGAAAGAAATTGAAACAGCTTTCCTCTCAGATAAGATGTCTGATCTTGCAGCCTGTCCTCACAGAGGTGAGTATGGAGAAGAGTTTCAGAGAAAAAGAGTGAAAAGACCTAAGCATCAAAGAGCCAAGGTGACCATTTACATCCCACAACAAAAAGGCAAAAGCTGTAGTATGAGCGTGGACATTGAGTTTTACATGCTGCTGGCGAAATCACTGCCTCTCCCTGCTCATCCCTCAGAAGATTGCTTCCTTTTACCAAGAGTTTGGAAACCAAGAGCTTTCAGCTCCCAATCTTCATCTTTGTTGCCTGATTCCCCTATAATGCATGATCCCTCAGGGCCAGGAAGAAGAGCTGTAGGAAGATGGATACATCAGAAAGATGAATTCTGAAAGACGATGCAAACATGAATGTGTCCTCTACTCCAAGTCCAGCACAACCATGAGTGCTTTGGTTCTCAGAGCTTGAGTAATCCCAGGAAAACATGAGGGTTAGAGACTGGATTTTGTGGATTTGACTCCATTCAGGGGCCTTGAATAGAGGTAAGAGGTAGATACAGATATTTGACACTTTGTCCAAACAGCTGATAATGCCAATTTGTAAAGCATATATGTTCAAACCTTCTCTGAAGCGATGACTGGAAAGAAGGAAAGTACTAATTTCTGCTTTATGCTTCCATGAAAATCTGATGAATTTCAAATGAGACACAGTATGAAATGAAAAGTCTATTTTACAGTAGCTGAGAAGACACGGAGGGGGGAAAATCCAGAGGTTAGTAGATTATTTTATCCGCTTCTGTTCTCCATGTCAAAGGAACAATTGTTTTTTCTAAGAGATCTGAATTATTGATTTTGTATTTTGAAAGAGTGTTCTAAGATTAATACCAGACTGGTTTTATGCAGTTATTTTTGTAATCAAAGAGCTGCTATCTGAAGTCTGTCCATTCATAGTCTAATGAAGGGCTAATAAAGACACTTTTCAGCATCTTTTGCACACCAAAGCACCAAAGGTCTCTCCCTTGTGGGACTGTGTTGCCAGTGGTCACTTTTTCCCAGCCATCCCAAGTGGTAGCCCCTTCTCAACAAGACTGATGTTTATATTTCCCTCAACTATATTTATTATTTTACCTTAGGACTGTGAAGAATCAAAATCTGCAGCAATTTCAGGTGGCTGGAAAGCTTGGCTGGGTCAGCATTTCAGGAACAGGTAGGAGTAGTCTTTGGGGAGAACAATTAACTGCTTGGGCAACTCATGGTGCTGCAGCAACACTGGCCAAAGAGCTTATTGCATGCCCACTGCACTAGCATTTACCATATCTGCAGTGTACTAATCCCCATGGTTTTTAAGATGAAAAGGTAATAGAGTTGAGTTGATCTGTCTGTACATAACCACATTAATCCTGCTGATGTCCATGGAATCATCCTAGACTTTAATGTGGGAATTGGCCCATGACAGAGCAGAAGTTGGCCAAAGGAGAGACTGAGCAGCCACAGAATGTGCAGAAGTCAGCTGAGAGGATGGGATTTTTTAAGAAGACATAGTGGGTTTTTGAAGTTTTATAAAGCTGTTTCAGAATGGTCAGGGGGTTAACAAAGAGGGATCAGAGGATGACACGAGTCTGTAGGTCAGGCAGACAGTGAGTCCTTCATGCCTACTCTGAGCCAGCTTCTGACTGATAAACTCAGCTCAGCCTCCATACTTCTGGCAGACTTGCTGGGTGCCCACTTCCACAGCCCTGGTAGGTCTAATCCTGGCTGCATCAGCCTGGGTGAGTGCAGACTTGGTTTTCCCCTAATTTACACTCCCATGTAGGGTCCTGCATAAGGCAGATTTGGCACATCATTACCACTGGTTCAGAAAACAGCTGCCACTCACAAGAGTTTGCTGTGGATATAACACACCTCTGGGAAGCGAGATAACACCAGGCCTCTGTGACGTTTATATCCCCCTCAGATGTGAAATCTTTCTGTACAACTATACCAAATGGATAGTCTATTTTTAGTTCTAAATACCTCCACTTTGGGGCTGTTGCTTTTTCCTCTGTTTCCTTTCATCACAGCAAGGCTCTTAATAAGAACTTGCTTCTGCAGCAGGGCAAACTTGTACAATTTAGATTTTATTTGTTGAAGAATAACCATCTGTCAGCCATCGAGAAGGAGGAAAGGAATCTATCCCTGAAGGTTTGGAGATCTGTGAGTCTTTAAGTAACTCTCTGAACATACTGTATCTCAGAACAGGAACTGAGGTACCCTGGGAAATCAAACAGGAAAATCAAGTAATAAAATGTTCGAGAGGTAGCGTGTAAATGTTCAGCATGAGGGTAGAAGCACTTGCCCATAGAAAGCAGAGGGCCCGGGTTAATAATCAAAATGACCTCACACTAATAAATTAGGCAAGAAAACTGAATGACAGAAAGGAAACTGCTCTTTAAATGCTCATTGTCAGAGAGCTGTTTAGCAGCTCTCAATGCAATCAGCAAGTGCTCCCTGTGCAGGTCTCTGGTTACCTGTTATGTTTGTAGCGAGCTTGCTGAAGGGTGTGCTGCAGAAACCTTCAGAAAGGTCAGAGTCTGTACACATATGGTGTGGTGGATATGTGAACTGCTCTGCATAATTACTCACCTTTTTTAATAAACTTCCCAGTCTCTGCTGAGACCTCCAGTGGCAGCACAAGAGGGACCTGCATCAATGTACACCAGGAGCGGTGGCTGCTTTTATAGGCTCAGAAGGCTCCTTCAGTGATGTGGAACAGCCGTGGAGCCAGCTGTGCATTTTCACGGCTTGTTGGGCTCCAGCCAGTCCCACAGGCTGTCACCATCCACCCCGCTGCTTGCAAAATTAGTCCTGTCCCACACATGGCTGGGAGGTGACAGGAGGAGGTGGGATGCGGCTTTACACAGTGCTCTGTGGTTTCCTCAGAGTGTATGGCACTGATCTGCAGTCAGGAGGAGCTGGAGACAATTTGGGGAAGCTCTTTGGTGTCTGAGTGCCAGACGGAGGCAATGCAAACTCCCTCAGGAGTGTTTGCCTGTCCACAGGGGCTTCTAGGTCAGGAGCATGTGTTTGGCTTCATATTGCAACAACAGACAGCCAAACCTGAATAAAAAGAACTCTACACATGGAGAAATGGTGACATTACCCTTGCCCAGAATAAGATATATTTTTTCAAACTATCAAACTGTCAAAACTATCAAACTAAGAGTTAGGCATCCCTGCACCTGCTGTGCACTCTCCATCCTGATGTCTCCTGGGTCTTATCCACAGACTTGGGTACATAAATAGGTTCTGTGTTACTGCCCAGATCATATCCCAGTCAAGACAACCTAAATGTGACTGTTTCCTTCTGCTGTCCAGACTCCATGCCCCCACCTGAGCCAAGTCCTGGCCCTTGCCCTTGAAGTACCACAAGGTGTTTGGGAGGGAATTATCAAGGAGAGATACACAGCTGGAGAGTCAGCATCTGCTGCAGGAGCATTTCTGCTCTGGTCTCCAGGGTATCCAATCTCTTTCCTCCAGCCACTGTAATTCCATTCTCTAGGAAGACCATTTCCTTCTTCTCTTTCCAGTCTAGCTAGGAAACCAGATCACCAGACTGTGGGTACAGCAAGCTAGAGGAGGAGGCAATGCCAGATGGTTTAGTAGATTATCTACAAGTGCACCATCCTTACTCACAGCTTCTTGCAAACCCTCAGGCATTGACCCTGCTTGATGTTTGATTCAAAGCTCAAAAATCTGTTCCCACTACAACTGAAGCTTGAGGCAATACCAGAGATCAATCCAGATCAATGCTGTGCACACTCATGGAGTTTCTATGAAGTTTCTAGGAAATGCATCTCCTCAGTGGCTGCTGAAATTTTGACTTTCCCCCTTATGGAAAGTCAACCTCTTTGCCTTTGGTACTCTCATCATGAGACTAGCCATAGACCTGCCTCAGTTGCTTCAGGTTCTCTACTACCAAGAAGTTCAGCTGTTTACAGAGGGCCAGAGCTGGACAGGCTTGCTCTCTTCTGCCTATGCCATTAATATATTCCCCATCATTGATTCTTTGTGAAGCACAGATGGGCTCAGAAGCCACTCCCTTGTAATCTAAATGGTATGGACAAAGGAGGGATTTAGGGGAACAACTAGTATACCCAAGTCTGAGTAAGAGACAAGTATGGGCTTGTAAGAAGCACAGAAATGTTGTGTTATGCAAACCAGAGTGTCAGAAGCTGAGAGTACAGAAAATGAGACATTTGTGTAGGCTTATCTCCCTCCCACTTCTCTCTCCATATGAATGCCTCATGTGGCTACTGGGCCACAAGGACCTTTGTCTGCTCTTATGTCTAGTAACAGCTTGGAGCCCCTCAAGAGGGAAATATATCTCCTTTCAATAAATGTCACTAAATGAAGTTCACCTTCTTATTGAAAGCCAATGAAAGCTGCAAACCCAAGATTTCCTGGAGAAACAGGGGAGAGAACACCTCAGCCCATGTGATTTGCAGTAGCTATATGATTTCATTTTTAATTTCCTCTTCTCCATCCCATCAAAATTGTGTCTACAGCAGGCCTAAAGAGGATCAGTAAAACCTGAACTTGGAAATGGAGGGAGATTAAGAGGATCAGGCAACTGGCTCACAAGTGGTGGAGAAACCTTGTGATAGGAGAGAAGGAGCCACTAGGGAAATTTTGATAAGAAATAGGATTAAATGACATTGGTTTGCATAGCTGAGCTATGTCAGAACCTTGCCCTCTGTAAGACACAGTGAGGTACAGAGTAATGCAAAATGCTGCTACATCACCTTCCTTTTCTTCTTCCCACAGCAACTCTCACCTGTCAATCACCATAAATTTCCAGATAAGACATTTACTATCTGTTGGGGTTAAATGTGTTACTTTCATGCTCAAGCTGGAAGCTCATAATTAGCTCACACCTTCTTATCAGAGACCAGCTTCATTTTCCTGTTGTTCTTAGTTTTATAGCTGTTTTGCCTGCTGTAAATCTGTCTCCACTGGGGATGCCTCATTTGCATCCATTTATTTAATGAAAGACTGAACTAAATTAACATTAATTGACTCCAGTTCTGAGAAATTTTAGCCACAATTTCTCTCTTCTCATTAAGGGAAAGAGATGCTGACTATCTTTAAAGATGCCAGGCTAAATTCTATCCTTTGGTAACACAATATCCACCCCATACAATTTTTTGCATTTTTAAGTGCAGTTGCTTCAGAGTAAATTAAGACAGAATCTACTCCACCACTAAGTTTTTCCAACATCTAATTAGACAGCTACATACTAAAAAAAACCCCTCCTGCTAGGAAACTTTGGATCCATTTGAAGTTTGGAAAATATCTTGCTTTTATGTCTGGACTCTCTAGGGCTGTTGACATGCCCTGAGGCTGCTGAAATGACTTTCTGATTCCATACAATTGCACTGATGAAGTTAAATTGTGATTATTTGCCATATTTTCCATTTTCATGTTGCTTTCTCAATTTCTCACCACCTCTGCTGCTATATATTCTGAAAATGTTGAAGTGGAGAACTCAGCATGGCTCATTAGTTGGATAACTTAGCTCTGGTCCAGAGTTATCTGCAAAAGAGATCCTGAGGGTTTTGATCTTGATTGTGGTTTGATTTTTTTTTTTTAACTTTTCAAACAAGCTGTCAAAGGAACAGATTTTAGCCAATGTGTTTGTGCATCTTGTTTCTTGCAAGGATACTGGGCTGGGAGATGCTTGAGGAATTGCTGTCGGTAGTGTCTGACTTCTCTCTTGAGGTATGGAGCAGCACCCCGTGTCTTGCCAAGCACGCTTACTCATGTCTCTGGGCTGCATTTTCCAATGCTCCTGCCATCCTCCCTCTCAGCCATTTGCTGTCACCAACTGTTTAATAAACCTCAGCATGGGCTTTGTTCTAGTAGAACTTACAGGAGCTTTCAGACTACCACAAAAGTCTCTTCACATGTCCAGTTAACACCAGTACTGCCCCACAGGACACCACATACAAAGGTCACATTTCTAGGGAAGACAGCAAGGTGTGGTTCTTGCCATATCCATTTCAGTGCTCTGTTGCTGGTAACTAGCATGTTTCCAGCTTGAAAAGGGGCTGACAGTCACAGATGCTCTGAGTATCCACAAGGTAAGTGGGCCATGGCACTAATTGCCCAGTTAAGGAAGACCATGAGGTACGTGGAGAACAGCAGCATGACCATATCTTTTATATTCTATGATTCTATGATTTATGATATTTTGAAGCCTGTGAAGACTTTAATGCAGGAAGATTTTCTAGTCCACTTCAGTTTGATTTTAACCAGGGACTTTCTTATACTGGAAAGAGCCTTCAGAGCATGGGTCCAGGATCTTCATGAATCTTCTCTGGTCTCATAATGAAGGATTAGGCTGAAGGAAGAGGCTGCCCAGAGGAGCTGTGCAGGCTCCTTCCTTGGAGGTCTTCAAGACCCACCTGGACGTGTTCCTGTGTGACCTGATCTAGGTTGACCTGCTTCTGCAGGGGAGTTAGACTAGATGATCTCTAAATGTCCCTTCCAACTCCTACCATTCTATGATTCTATGTGGTGATGGATGTTTTATAGAGCAGGGAGGTCCTGGTAACAGATGATGCACTGCAGATAGCGTTTTCAGAATAAAAACAGAGCTGTCAGATCATGCTTTGAATACACTTCAGTTTTGTAAATGTGTTTTTTTTTTTTTAAATAAAAGTCTTTCTCAATAACAGAGACAGGTGTACTCAGTGCCATGCTCAGCTAAACAAGCACACAAGCTAATAGATTCACCAGCCTTTCACTGGGAAAGACTCTCCTCCAGAAAACTGCCGCTTCAGTAAAAGTGAAAACAGCATTACCTCATGGGAAAAAAACAATTATTCACATTTAGGTAGAAAGCTCAAAACTGAGTGCTGGAGTAGGAGCCTTTGTGATTCTTGGCAGGTTTTTTTTTTCTAAATGACTCAGCTGGTGTCTCCAGTTAAATCAGGCAAATCACTCCATTTTTTTGGTCAAAGATATATTTTAGGTGGGAGTTTTTAGATGTCCTCTTTCTGGAAAAAAAAAGAACGGGGCAAGAAACCAGGTTTCTGTACATTCCTCTGCAAGTTCTCCATGTTTTATGAAATTTCTCAACTTTTCTTGACTGCCAATAGGAAGGAGGAAGACAGAAAAAGTGTTCAAAATTACTTATAATGCATTGAACTATTCAAAACTGTGAGAACAACAAAGTATTTAAAAGACTTTTTAATTTTGAAGTATTCTATAGGCTTCCTGTGGGTCACACTTCTTTTTGCAGAACTATTTCTTTTTGGACCATCTCCTTGTCTAGTCTTTCCATAAGGGACCTCCTTTTGACTATCCAGCTGCTGTTACTCTTTTCAGTTAATGTTTTACTGTTTTAAAGATCTACAAAAATGCTTAAAAGCCTTCTCATGTCCACATCAAAACTAAATTGCTATTCTGAATTTCAGAACTTTTTGTTAGTCTCCTGAAGATGTTTTAATGCACAGCTTTAACAAACCATAGGACTATAAAAGGAAAAAAATATCTTGGCTCCATTTAGAATCCCCCAAAAGCAGCTTTTTGACCAAGTCAATACTAACTAGTTGGTTTGGGGTTTTTTTCTGTACAACCTTTATAGAAGTTTTTTGGGGCAACTGCTAAAGGAAAGTATTTCAGTTTAGAAGTATTGGTGCAAATAAACCCATTAAACACAATGCTGCTAAGTGATATTTTTGCAACAGTGGATGAATTTCCACCTAATTTTAGCAATCTTTTGGGGTAGATAGAGGTCTATTCTACTTAAAGGACTCCTTGCAGATGTGTGGAATAGAAATACATCTATATACCTGTAAGTGACAAGGGATTCAGTGGTGATGTGAGGAGTCAGGGGCCCTCGCTAGAAAAGAGCTAGAAAAACATTTTAGATTACATAGTCAGGAACCTTGAGCAACTGAGACAGAGTAGACAGAATTCCTGGGGAAAAACCTTCCAGTCTTCCAGTATGTTAATTCAGAGTTGGGAAACACTCACTGTGTTGGCCATGAAGCAGAAATCCCCACCAAATTGCACCTCAGTGGTGCAAAAGCTAGTACAAGACACCTTAGTCATCACTTTGATGAGGTTGCATTGCCCTGAATGAAGGAAGTAGATTTTGCACTCTTCTCCTCCTATCAGTGGCATTGGAGAGTCACCTGGGATTTCCCCTCCCAATTTGGGCTAGAGACCAAGGGATCTGGTTGAAGACAGCAATTGGTTCTACCTCCATAGACAGCAAAGAAACCTGCAAGATGGTGAGTCCTCCGACAAGCCTCTTCTCATAGAATCATAGAATGATTTGGGTTACAAGAGATCTTTAAAGACCATGTAGTCCATGCACCACACATCCCGCACAGCCCCACCATGAGCAGGGTCGTTTTTCACTGGATCTAGTTGCTCAAAGTCCCATTAACTCAACTTTGAGCACTTCCAATAATGGGACATCCACAACTTCTCTGGGCAACCTGTACCTGTACCTCACCACCCTCATCATAAAGAGTTTCTTCCTTATATCTGATCTAAATCTATGTTTTTGTTGGTATTGTTTAAACACATTACCCCTTTCCTGTGACTACAGGTCCTGATAAAAAGTCTGTAAAGGCCATAAAAAGGTCTCCCTGGAGCCTTCTCCAGGCTGAACAATCACAAGTGTCTCAGCCTTTCTTCTTGAGAGAGATGTTGCAGCTCCCTGATCATTTCTGTGGCCCTGCTCTGCGACTCGCTTTTCTCCACTGTCAGTCGAAGGAGCATAGTAAAAGGAGTTTAAGTGCACATCTTTTGGGGTGTCTGAAATGGGAATAACATCAAGAGGACACTCACATCTCCTCATCTCTATGCTCTCTAAGTATCTTAAAATGATGCCTTAACCCCCAGACATCTGAAGTGAAGGTTTTGCCGCCATCCAAAATGTGAGTTTCCAAAAGAAAAAAGAACTTTTGAAAAGAAAAAAAAAGAGACCTATTTAGGACCTTTAAAGGTCATTTAGTCCAACCCCCCTGCAGAAGCAGATTCAGCTGGACAAGGTCGCATAGGAACATGTCCAGGCAGGTCTTGAAGACCTTGAAGGAAGGAGACTCCACAACCCCTCTGGGCAGCCTGTGCCAGGGCTCCCTCACCTCAACAGTGAAATAGTTTTTTCTTATGTTTAAGTGGAACTTTTTGTGTTCCAGCTTCATCCCATTACCCCTTGTCCTGTTACTAGCCACTATAGAAAAAAGGGATATCCCAACCTCCTGACACCCACCCTTTAGATATTTATAAATGTTAATAAGATCTCCCCTCAGTCTCCTCTTCTCCAGAATAAAGAGCCCCAGTTGCTGCAGCCTTTCCTCATAAGGAAGATGTTCCAGTTCCCTGATCATCTTGGTGGCCCTGTACTGGACTCTCTTCAGCATTTCCCTGTCCCTCTTGAGCTGAAGAGCCCAGAACTGGACACAGTACTCCAGATGAGGCCTCACCAGGGCAGAGTAGAGAGGGAGAAGAACGTGCCTCGACCTGCTGGCCACATTCTTCTTGATGCATCCCAGGCTGCCATTGGCCTTCTTGGCCACGAGGGCACATTGCTGGCTCATATTTAGCTTATTATCAACCAGGACTCCCAGGTCTCTCTCTGCAGAGCTGCTCTTCAGCAGTTCGACCCCCAGCCTGTACTGGTGTGTGGAGCTGTTCCTTCCCAGGTGCAGGACTCTGCACTTGTCCTTGTTGAACCTCATGAGGTTCCTCTCTGCCCAACTCTCAAGCCGTTTGAGATCCCGCTGAATGGCAGCACAGCCTCTGGGGAATCAGCCAGTTTAATTTCTTTAAAAATTAAAGAGTCAAAGTTGTGGTTTAAAAAAATATCCAGATAAAATATTTACATTAGTTTGGAGACACTTAAATTTGTTAGAAGGGAGTCCTTTCTGACAACATAAAATCATTTTTGACAGATCAAAACTTTCAGATAAATAAGTTAAGAAAATTCCCCCACACCTTCTGTCTGGCTTGTCTACCTACACCATGAATTCTCTGACATTGTTATGTCTTGCAGGATCTAACAGAACTGGGCTAGATCACTCAAACATTGCCAGAAATGCAAATCTCAAATTGTTGGTGTAGCTAGAGATATGTTATAACACAAAGCTGAGGTATTTGCAGTCCATCAGAAAGGAACAACCTGGATTTAAATGTACATAGACAGGCTAAGGATCTGGTGTGTGTGAAGTCAGTGCAGGTGCATCCACACAAATGCATTGCTGGAGTGCAACCTGCAGCCTCTCTGCCTTTTCCCTGTACAGCCAGAGAGGAGGTGGCCCTGGGTTTGAAGTGGCTTTTCTGGGAGCAGAGACTACCAGTTCCCTTGAATTTCAAACACAACCATTCCCAACTCAGCTCCATAAGAGTAAGCTGATTCCCCTTACACCAGAGGAAACGCATTTTTACTTCACAAAAGGAAGAAGAATTGGCTTTCCAGTTACAAGTATTTTGGCCACTTGTTAACTATTCTTCCCAAAGAACTGGTGCCAAGATTTTTATTTTTTTTTATGAGAAGAACAGCAGCTTTTTGCTCTCTTATGAAAAGCTCTTAAAAAATATCATTAACTGTTCCTGGAGCTGTTGACAGCTGGCAGCACCATTTCACTGTGGAATATCAAAACTATAATAATTCTGCCTCGTAAAGGGCAGGTAGACTGCAACAATTAGAAGTTTTAGAAAAAACAGTTGTTCTTTTTGGGGAGAATGAGTATACAGCTTAACTTAACCCTGCAGATTTTGCCCAGTCCTCTCCTGAAATAAGAAGGAAGATTGCAACAACATTCCACTTTCTATTCACTACCTGCCTCCCATTGTGGGATATCGTGGGATGGTAGTGGATTTCACAGCCAGCAAAAAAGCTGAAGGACACTGCTTTTATTATTAGTTAGGGAGAACATCTGTCCCAGTCCTTTGCCTTGTCAGGGTAATTATTCCAATCATACAGGAAAAACAAACTCCTCCATTGAAAACAACTGGATAAGAAACTAAGAGGCGAAACAGAATTCTTTGTCTGACACATAGGCTATCTGATATCCTGCTGCCTGAGAGGAGTCTCTCATGAAAAACAAAAGAGAACGGTGTGGGGGAAAAAAGTAACTTGGATTCTCCTCTCCTTTGGTCTGGGTCAGCTGAGAGATATTCTGGTACAATCTTTCTCAGTGAGTCTTTAAATGAAAAACTTTTTTCTAGGTATCAAAAAACCCAGATTTTTTTTCAAAGCAATCTCTGAAACTGTGAGAACATGTGTTTTCCCATGTGCAAACAGAAAACTGGGATATTCAAATCAGATATTTGGGATATTCAAATCAAATGGCTGAATGCACACTTGCCCAATTTACACTTACAAATTCCTGCCTGATGAATGTCCCCAGATGACTCATGTAAGATTAGGTATGGAAAAAGTGGTCCTTACCTCGTTCATTTTACAGGTATGGAAAATCTCCTAGCTCAGCCAGCCAGTAGTAAATGTCTGAAGACTGGGCTGTGCACAGTTCACCATCCAGGTGGGATGTTGCAGGTCCTCGGGCAGAGGAAGCAGTTTGCAATCCCTGACAGGGACCAGAGGAAGGGAAGGGTTATTTAAGGGAATCCCAAGAATTATCCTAAATCAGGTAAATCTAAGAAATGACCCAAGCAAGACCTTTTCATCTCTTTCTCACTACTACATCTGTTCTCCAGAATGAAGCTGGACTCTGGACAGGAAATTACTGAGGGCTTCTCATATCTTCCGCTCCCCATTCACACAACTGAGGAGCTCTACGAGTGATAAAACCTTTTGTCATCATGGGTGCATCCCATTATTTCTTTCCCAAGCATACAAAGCTTGTGTATGACCACCTGCAAATCTGTACACATATAGACAAGGAGAAATTTTCTGGGACAGGAGGGGAAAGGCTGAACTAAGTCCAAACCAAGCCAAATACTTATGACATTTGTTTCCTATTAGTGAAAAGATCAAGTAAGCTTTATGAGCTAGGAAGATGGATCCAGGTCCCTAGATGCAATGTGCAAGTTTCCACATCTGTGCAGAGCAGTGGAGAGAGGCCAGGAGGATCCAGGGAGTACTCTTGGAGGATCTGGAAGACATGGGCTGCATGTCCCCTTCTGTCATAGGCTGCCTGCCTCCTCTCTGAGTGGCACCTGGGCTTCAGTCCTCCTCAACAGCCTCACCATGCAGTTGCTGGTGTGAAACAGGTATCCACAAATGCTTGTTCCAGGACAATACAACTTTTTATGGCTTGGCTGGAGCCAAACTATAAAAAAAGACACTTTATTTGAAGCAGGAGGGGAGTGTAGTCACAGGGAAGTCATCACCTTGTGCAACGTCCTTGTATAGAGAAGCCTATGGATATGTGTCACTCTTTTCCTCCTTAAAGTTCGGCCAGTCAGGCACACTAAGAAGAAATAAATTTAAAATTGATGTAAATGTGATACATACTCAGACCATTATGGCTCTGAGGTGAGACTGGGATGGAGATAATAGCTTAGCTGTAAGCACACAAACCTTTCTTTAGCACAGTAATGATGGTTCTGAGTCCGTTTACTGCTGATTGGACTACAAAAGTATCCTCAAAATATTTTCATACTTGCCCTTCCCCTTCTTCCTCAGATACATTTAATCTCAAAACCCTTTGGAAGACTTTGCTGGTCTCAGACACCTTTCAGCAGATGAGCCATTATGCTTTTGGCACATCAACTTCTCCTTCTAGCAGAGTGATGCCAATGTCTCGCACGATTTCCACTTTGACTTTTAGATCATAAAAGCAGGTATTTATATTTTTGGAAATAAAATTAAAAAACTTTGTAAAAAAACCCCACCTTTTTTACCTTTATAGTTTGCAAGCAAATGTTGAAATCAGGTTAGACTATGCATAATTTCGTACTTATGTCCCTAATTGTGTTTTTGCAGTGTTTCACGTTACAATTTTTCCTTGTCTCCTAAGCCTCTTTCACTTGATAAATATACTTGCATTATGAAACAGCCCACTTTCTACATTCTTTTTCACTTTCTTCTCTCACATCAAAGCCAATATAAATAAAGAATACGTTGTTGAGCTAACAAAACTGTTAAAAGAATACACTTTTTCCCCTGGAGCTGTAAAGATTTCCAATACCCTAGCAGAACTGTCTTAGATCAGTAATTGTTAATGGAATAAAACAGTGTCAAAAGGTAAACATGGTTGTTTGATAAGTCAGGTTGACTGTGCCTTTCTGGACCGTGTCTCTTGCCTGTCTCCTTTTGTTTTGTTAAGATTAGCTGTTCTCAGTTCAAGGGAGTAGCCAGAAAATGAATTTTGTATACACAGCTCTGTTTGCAACTTCTAACCCCTGCGTTTTTTCACTTTAGTACAGCTATTACATATCCTGCTTCAGAGTGGCTTTCACAACGTGCCCTTCCACAGTCTCTAAATCATCTATTGTGGGTGCATCACTGAGTGAACCTCAAAAGATGAGCCAGTGAAACACACACAGCCAAAACATTTGAAAGGCATCAAAAACTAGCAGCTCAACAATTCCAGTAGGTTGGACAACAGTGTGACCTTTGCAATAAGGAAAGCCAGAGAGATATCAAGCAAACTTCTATGTTGCTTTCCATGATAGTCCTCGTGAAACCTATTTTTTCCCAGGAACAGTTCATGGCCCTGCTAGGGCTGAGGAGTGCAGTCCTGAGCCTGGTCCTCCAAGAATTTATATCTGAGTTCCAAATAATCTAGTTGTCTCATTTTAATCACAGGTTGGTGACAATCAATATTTTTTGGCAAAAGACAGGCTCACAAAACATTAGCCCAGCTTGGGGAAGAATCCTGTGCACAGCGGGCTTTTCCTAGTGTTCAATGAGATGGATCTCATGGGATGACCTGGGAGGGCAGATTTTTCTCCAACTCAATGAGTGCTTTGCCAATGCAACACCTACAGCTGGTGGATACCTTGGTGTTGAGACAGATCTAAAGTAATAAATGATCAGAAAAATATTAAATTTTGGAGCTAACCAACTTTTGCAGGACTAATTTTTGGCTCTGTTCACCAGAAAAAGTCCCTTTGTAGATTTCACCATTGTACATCTACCAATGTAGGATTTTTTCAAGTCTGTCTGACGCAGCTGGCAGACAAATACAAAGTTCAATTGTTGGCACCAGTGAGGCTGCCATCATCACACACCACTGTTGGGCTGGAGAGTGGTCAGAAGGACTTCTGTGAGGATGGCACAGGCAGAGCACTGTATGTAAGGGGAAGTCAAGAAACAAACAAATTCCAATTAAAGAAACATTGGGTGGGTTTACTCAGGAGAATCAATATTCTTGATGTCTTAAGAAAGTACTAAAAGAGCAGGATAAAATCAAGCAACAGGAATCTCAGAAGTCACTTTGGAAAGTTTGCTTACTAGAAGATCCATACTACAACCAGAGAATCATAGACGCATAGGAACATAGAATGGTAGGGGATGGAAGGGACCTGTAGAGATCATCTAGTCCAACTCCCTTGCAGAAGCAGGGTCACCTAGATCAGGTCACATAGGAACATGTCCAGATGGGTCTTGAAGACCTCCAAAGAAGGAGACTACATATCCTCCCTGGGCAGCCTGTGCCAGGGCTCCCTCACCTCAACAGTGAAACAGTTTTTTCTTATGTTTAAATGGAACTTTTTGTGTTCCAGCTTCATCCCATTACCCCTTGTCCTGTTACTAGATACAACAGAAAAAAGGGCTGCCTCAACCTCCTGACACCCACTCTTTAGATATCTGTAAATATGAATGAGATGCCCCCTCAGTCTCCTCTTCTCCAGACTAAACAGCCCCAGTTCCTGCAGCCTTTCCTCATAAGGAAGATGCTTCAGTTTACATAAGTATAATCTCTCGAATATCCCTGCATGCATGGTAATACAGCAGTGCTAGGGCTAGAACACTCTCTAACCATGTTCAACCCACCTGGTTAAATCTTGGTTAAACAGTAAGTACTCCAAGCTAAACACATGCTCTGAATGTGTGCTTGTGCTGTACTCCTGTCTGTAAAAATCCACAGCTCAGTTACTATGGACAGAAACGTCTGTAGCACAAGTGGGATCTCTCACAAGGAAATCCTGACAAAAAAAGGGAGAACATGCATATTGATATTATCATATTTATGTGGTTTTAGGACCTTTGTTATCTCAAGCAAAACCTACACAATGCTGGAAAACAAATACTGAGAGGATTTCCAGCCAGCATCAGGGGTTGACCACTCAAAACTTGGTGGTCTCCATTGCTAAATTTATTAAGACAGATCTGCAAGTGATCACATGGCATCTTTTATGATTCCCTTCAAGGGACAATCTCTAACTCTCTGTGTCAGAACTGTTCTTCCTTTACTTCAGCTATGCCTGATGCAGTCCTCCAATATCACACGAAATCTGCATTCATCCTGTGGTTTGTAGCTTGTTTTTTTTTCATCTGGTTCTTCATCAGCTTTTGAAACAGCCAGAGGGAGTGATTACATTTTAAAGGCTTTTACTTCTCTGTCACGGTCAGTTAGAAGTTTGTTCTCTACTACTTTGATGGTGTGTCATGTTGTTTGCAGGCCTTTGATACATTTGCAAGAGCTACAGCATCCCTGTGTGGAGCAGAGACAGGGATGTGAAGGCAGTTCTCAGCTTGCGCAACACAAAAGCGGTGACTGCCTGGGTTGGGACTTTTTGGTGTCACAGAAAGAAGCTGCTATTGTGCTGTGTGTAATCATGCCCCGTTGGGTGAATGCATGCCAGTCTGCATTAATGATGTTACTGTTACATTATGCTAATTGTATTTTTGAAGCTCTGTAATTCTGATTTTTCTGAACAGCTCAATAGAAAAGTTAATTAAAAAAAGATGTTCTCTGAAAAGGGCAAGAGAGATGCTCTCTCAGGAGCTAGGGAGAGTAACAAAGGAAAAACTTTGTGTGTGCCATCTAACTGATCTTAGACATAGAGGTAAGTTATTAATTAATTAATGCTGCTTCAGATGATCTGAGAGCACATGAGCAGGAGCCAGTTTGTGGACTACAGGAGGTAGGAGATATTAGTAAGGATGGGCAGAGTTTACCTCTTGGATTCACCCTTTTTAGCAATCCCCTAATTAGGAAAAAATATGGGTATATGCTCCATGAGATTGCTTAGAAAGTAGACTTCATAGCTTTAAGGAAAGTCATGACAGGAAATTGCTGCAAGATGTGACAGAAGGATGTCCAGCACAGGTGTGTTCTGCAGAGGCAGGGACCATTGTGAGACTTCCACTTTCTTCTTCTGATGGAGACTTTCAGGAGGAGTTCAGCCTTACTGCAGATTTCTTGTGCAAGAGCAGTCAAGTCTTTAAAGCCTATTTCTAGATGAATTATTTAGTCACACAAATAAGTTCTCTGATCTCACTTTTGATCTCTCTCATTGTCTCAAAATGAGAAAAATCGAGTCTCTTCCACCCCATTTGTCTTATCACATCTATTTTGGCAACGATCTCTGGAGGGCAGGAATGGCCTTTCTATGTATATAGCTTACTGAAGTAAGCAATAATAACTCAATGGGAAAGTATAAAAGTTACATCAAATACACTCTTTCCATTGTAAGACTTCTGAAACCTTTCCAAATTTTGCGCTTTTTTGTTGCTGTTTGTTTGGTTTTTTGTCCTTTCGTGTTGAGAAATGTTCTTCTTCCCACAAGTTCGTTTTTGTTCTTGGTCTGTGACTCTGAACGTGGCTATGAAGTTCGAATGACTCTTGCTGGTCAGAGCCTATGGGGCTTCTGTCTTTCTGTCATTTCATGTGTCATGCAGACAAATGAAACCCACAGCAATAAAAACTTCACAGTGCAACAAACCCCTATGTGGCTGATGCATGCCACATGGTCTCTTCAGTTTGTTACTGGTCACACTTGGAAATTATTCAGTTTCTTTTTGCCACCCAGTCCCATTGTATAAAGCAACTTTTTCCCTGTTTGAAGTTCAGTGCAGGGGAAAAAAAAATGAGGCATTTCTTTTGGGTGAGGTAACAAATATAATTGGAGAATATAACTAGATTTAGTAGAGACACAGTTCTTATCTGTACCTGTGATTTTCTTCTTTTATCTTTTCGGCCTTTGGACCTGTACTGTTTGTGGCCATACAGACACAGTTTGCTGGCTGAGCGACAGAGCCCAGAGGGTGCTGATCAATGGCACAGAGTTGAGTTGGAGGCCTGTGGCCAGTGGAGTTCCACAGGGTTCGATTCTGGGGCCAGTCTTGTTCAACATCTTCATCAACCACCTGGATAAGGGGACAGAGTGACCCTCAGCAATTTCCCTGATGACACCAAACTGGGAGCACTGGCTGATTCCCCAGAGGCTGTGCTGCCATTCAGCGGGATCTCGACCAGCTTGAGAGTTGGGCAGAGAGGAACCTCCTGAGGTTCAACAAGGACAAGTGCAGAGTCCTGCACCTGGGAAGGAACAACCCCATGCACCAGTACAGGCTGGGGATTGACCTGCTGGAGAGCAGCTCTGCAGAGAGAGACCTGGGAGTGCTGGTTGATAATAAACTGAACATGAGCCAGCAATGTGCCCTCGTGGCCAAGAAGGCCAATGGCATCCTGGGATGCATCAAGAAGAGTGTGGCCAGCAGGTCAAGGGAGGTTCTTCTCTCCCTCTCCTCTGCCCTGGTGAGGCCTCATCTGGAGTCCTGTGTCCAGTTCTGGGCTCCTCAGCTCAAGAGGGACAGAGAACTTAGGAGGACAGTCTAGTGCAGGGCCACCAAGATGATCAGGGGAATGGAACATCTTTCATACAAGGAAAAGCTGCAGGAACTGATGCTGTTTAGTCTGGAGAAGAGGAGATTTAGGAGGGATCTTATTAACATTTACAAATATCTAAATAATAGATGTCAGGAGGTTGGGACATCCTTTTTTTCCATAGTAGCTAGGAACAGGACAAGGGGTAATGGGATGAAGCTGGAACACAAAAAGTTCCACTTAAACATAAGAAAAAACTATTCCACTGTTGAGGTGAGGGAGCCCTGGCACAGGCTGCCCAGAGGGGTTGTGGAGTCTCCTTCGTTCGAGGTCTTCAAGAGCTGCCTGGACATGTTCCTATGTGACCTGATCTAGGTGACCCTGCTTCTGCAGGGGGGTTGGACTAGATGATCTCTACAGATCCCTTCCAATCCTTACCATTCTGTGATTCTATGATTCCATGAAAGTCAATCAACAGATATTGCTTTTCTTTGAGAATATTTAAAAGATTCAGTTAAAGTCCAGTGATGTTCATGATATTTTTCTATGATTTGTGGGTCCACTACATACAAAAATATTTATCATGTCTTTTGTACAAACTATCCTACACAGAATAGCTCTCATTGTTAACAAAGGAGAATGCATGTAAGAATAAAATGCAGCTACTAGCTAACAGGATTCAGGAGACAGGCCAAAATAGTTTCTATTTGTTGGGTTTGGGTTTTTTTTTTTTTCAGTTTTGACACAAGCAGCAGTTTTAGTGAGTTGAGGCCAAATGTATTCTCAGCTGGGGAGAAAGGACTGATTGATGGTGGTAAAATATTAAACTGTTCAAAGTCCTTGCTTCACAGTATATAAAACCAGTCACATCAGCTCATGTTTCACTTTTTATGGCTTTTCTATGAAAATGACACCAAAAAATCCGATAAGTGTAGCCCAAAACTCCATCAGTCTACCCAATACAACCAGCCTCTTCAGCATAAAATCACTTACATGTTTAGCATGACAAAAAGACACTTTTAGATAACATTACTGTAAGAGATCAGAATGCAAACTGAATTTGCTCTAAATACACATTCTAAATTCACAAAGCTTACACTCACATGCATCTGAAACAAGACTCCTATACAACTCCACACTTTAAGGCAATGGGCATTGACATCTAATTGCATCAGTCAGCTTATGCCTTCTAGGGGCCAAGCAAGTCACCAAAAGTCATCAGGGGCTGTTTGGCTTCAAGACTCATTGACCTGGGCATGCTTTATGCTTATGGGTGAAGGCATGCACAGATATGTTGTTTAAGAGCAAGACAGGTAGCTGAGAAGGTGATGAGGACTGTAACTGAATTAAGGTTTAAATAACAATACTCCATGTTACTGAGCGATACTGCAGCTTTATCCTAATCTGACTGCTCTTGGTTTCCCTATCACTGAGAGACAGTAGGGATGGAAGCAGGATCTCTGGCTCTAGTCTTACCTGGATAAGCTGGGCTCAGGAAATGATGTGCATTGACCACTAGATTGCATATGGGAAGTTTAATCCTGAGGACACATTTGTGTCACCAATTTGCTCTTTGCAAACTACATTGAGCTAAAATCAGAGATACTCATTCCTCCTTGTCTTCCTCATCAACCCAAGTGTATTTTGAATGTCAAGACAATAAAGCTTCTCTGCTTTTGCGAAGATCCATGTGGGAAGGAGATTTCTCTCAGGCTGAACATGATTACATTTCTTGCATAGCTGGTGTAAGCAAGTGCTTGGGCCTGTCAGCTAGAGCATCAAGTGATGCCAAAACAATTTTGACCACTACATTCAAAACCACCAAAGGACAACACTGAGAAAAATGGTCAGAACTTGACAGCCATTATTCACCATTTCTCACAAAATCTCCTGGGCTCTGCTATATCCAGAACTTGATAGCATTCTGTAGTAGTGTAGAGTTGCTAAGTTACCCTCTAGTTTTCAGGAATTTAAGAAACCACAAATGAAGATGAACTCATAGATGCCCTACCAAAATGCTCTCCTGCAGTGTTCCAGCCAGCATGTTTCATGCACCATGTTTAATACAATTGTATATGATTGTAGAAGCTACAGAGAGGGCACAGACATTGTTGTGCTAAGTGGCTCTTTGATGGGAACAGTCTAATGGGTGGCTTCCCAGCTGTGGTTCAGTAGTCCTGGAAGGCAAAGAGGGATGTGTGCAGCACTCTTGTTGATGAGGACATTTGTAACTGGAGGAAGTGAGATTAAGTTTACAAGATGCAAAAACGGAATAATGACAAGAAAAAGTTCTTTAGTGTATTTTGCTTGAGTTGTTAGAAGAGTGCTCTCAATAGCTGTAAATTGACAGTTTGCCAGACAAAGTGATGCTGAAATGTCACATATATCTGGTAAAATGCACTCAACTTTGTCATTTACCCTTTAGAAGATTGATAAGGGTTCATGATTTATTGTTACATATTACTTGAATTCACATATTTTTTTCCACAAAGCAGGATGAAATTGTGAAAGGCACAATTTGAGACCTATAACACAAGAGCTGTTCTTCTCAAATGATTCAAGTTGGAGGTGTGAGATTGACACAAATAGAAGAGAGAGGGCAAAGAAAAAAGCCTAATCAGAATCAGGACTGCTCTCTACCTTCCAGTAGCTCAACTGCAAAGGTAGTATGTGGCAGTTCGGTGAATATTTGTGGATCCTATCTCCCAGGTAGGAATCTCCAGAGGAGGACACAGTAAGAGATCTGCCAGAACAGTATTGGAAAGTGCAGTCAAGTCTGGAAGTTGACAAAGAAGTTTCATGCCTTCACATTGTAGCATCTTTACTCAAAGTTGTGGTGGTATAGCTCTATCTGGGTGCCAGATGCCCACCAAGTTGTTCTGTCACTCCCCCTCTTAAACTGGACAGAGGAGAGAGAAATACACTGAGAGGTTTGTGAGTCAAGATAAGGACAGGGAGATGGTTCAGCAATTAGCGTCATGGGCAAAACAGACTCAACTTGGGGAGAAATGGTTTGAATGAACAATCAAAACAGAGTAGGATAACAAGAAATAAAACTGATTCTTCAAACACATCCTCTCATCCCTTCCTCTTCCCAGGACTCTCCTTCCTTCACCCCCAGCAGCGCAGGGGATGAGGGTTACAATCAGTTCATTACAGAGGAACCTCTTCACACTTCCCACTGCTACACTGTGGGGTCCCTTCCATGGGAGACAGTCCCTCACGAACTTCTCCAGTGTGGGACCTCCCATGGGGGCAGCTCCTCACACCCTGCCCCAGCATGGGTCATTCCCTGGGAGAACAGTCCTTCAGGTACCGACTGCTCCAGCCTGAGTTCCTCACAGGATCACAAGTCCTGACAGCAAATCTGCTCTGATGTGGGCTCCTCTCTCTCCATGGGCCCCCAGGTCCTGTCAAGAACTTGCTCCAGGATGAGCTCCCCACGGAGTCACAGGCATCCAGTCTTCAGGCTCTGGTGTGAGGTCCTTCACGGGCTGCAAGTGGATCTCTGCTCCACCATGAAACTCCATGGACTGCAGGGGCACAGCTGCCTCATCATGGTCTTCACCACAGCTCACAGGGGAGTCTTTCTTTCAGGGCCTAAGCATCTTCTCCCCCTCCTTCTTCACTGACCTTGGTGTTTGTGGAGATGTTCTCACATTCTCACTCCCTGTTGCTGCTGCCTTCAGCAACTGCACAGCAACTTCTTCCCTTTCTCAAATCTGTTATTCACAGAGGTGTTACCTCAGTTACTAATTGGCCAGGCCTGGGTTATCTGGGGATCCATCTTAATTGACTGACAATGACCCTATTAGCTACAGGAGAAGCTTCTGGTAGATCTTTGTTTAAAAAAGCCATCCCTGTAGCCCCTCCACTACCAAAACCTGGCCCAGGCAAAACCACTACAAAAGTGATGCCTCTCTTCTAAAAGGATTCAGGTAATCCCTTACAACTTCCACTGGTCTGAGCTGAAATCACTTTTTTCCCAAAGCCCTAAATGGGGATTAGGCCTTTATAGGGTTTTTCTTGGTTGTGGTATTGAGGGTTTTTTGGTGGTTTTGGTTGGGTTTTTTTGTTTTGTTTTGTTTTCAACAGGACAAAATTCAGATTAGATCCAGAACACAGTCAGTCAAGTGTTCAGGCTTTCATGGCCATCCATTAAAGACTCCCGTCCCTGCTCTACCAGATATGTTGTTCTGATGCAGGGATCAAGAAAAAAAAAGTATGCTCCTGACTTAAATGGTTTGCTAATTATTGCCCTTTGTAAAGAGGAAAGAATATTAAAAAGGCCACTAAGCAGGTTCATGTCACTTGCTGGCATAAACCACATTGCTTCGAAATAGTAATTCTCAGTTACAGAAAACAGAACGGAAAGAACAGTAAAATGACTGTAGTTTGTAAAGCTGGAATGGATGATGCAGCAGATGGAAATGAAGAGCAACGTAATGCTTATGGATGGGCACTGAAGGGATCACAACTGCATGTCCTCTGCATGAACACAAACCTGCTTTTGTTTGTCCTGGTTAGTAAGAGAAAAACAATTTAATCCGGAACATCAGAGAACTGTAATGACATGGAATAATTTCTCCCCAGGTATTTAGGGTAGGTATTAGGAAAATTTTAAACACCTAAAATTAGAAGAAGCTGGCTTGTGACATCCCCCTCTCTGAAACAGGTTGTATTTGTCAGGGATACAGGGAGATTCTGCAGGGTTTCAATTTCTAGGATCTCGTGATTTCAACAGTCATTCAAATTTTGTAACGTTGTCTGAACTAGGCAACTGTTTTGAAAGTTTCCAATACAGAAAACACTTATGATTACAAAAGGACTGAGGGCTGGGGGAGAATTGCATCATCAGGGCTTGGTGTACCACCATGGCACTGAGTCCTTATCTAGGAGTGGTGCTCTCCCAGCCAGACTTAAATGGCTAGTGCTCATGCCCAAATTGGAGTTGCCCTGATGTTTGATAACAGCAACCCATTGGCAAGCTGGATTCTCTGACATAGCAGAGTTAGAGCACCCATGCCTTGGGATGCATGCCAGGCACCTACCAGCAGTGTAGGAAAGAAAATTCTTCCATTCATTAACTACTCCTAAAATGTTCAGTGCAGCTTTTCTTGCTCCTTTCTTGATCCTTTCACTTCCCCAGTGAAGTGCAGACTGTCAGAAAGGAGAAATGATTGGGCTGGTGCAACAGGGCACCTCTTGTGTACTTCTGTTATGTAGCTTGAAAGACTCTTGGTGCAGGGAGATGATGCGTGCACACAGAAAGGGTTCAGATGACTCACAGCCTGTTTTAAAAGGTTTCACAACCCCATGTGTTCCTGTTGCTAAAAGACACCGTGTGCCAGCAAATATACACCCCAAAATAGAGAACACAGAAAAAATAAAACCTTTTGCTCATGAGTGACATGAAACAGGTATGAGACAACTGGGGCTTTGCAAGTGATGCTTATAGAAGTTCTACACTGGTGATGTCCTCTGAGAGCTGTTTTCTCTAACAGAGGTCTTGGGCTCCAGTTCTGGGCTCCCCAGCTCAAGAGAGACAGGGAACTTCTAGAGAGCATCCGGCTCAGGGCCACCAATACCATCAGGGGACTGGAGCATCTTTCTTATGAGAAAAGGTTGCGAGACCTGGGACTGGAGAAGAGGAGATTGAGGGGGGATCTCATTAATACTTACAAGTATTTAAAAGATATTTGTCAAGAGGATGGGGTAGCATTTTTTTTCTTGTAGTGTCCAGTGACAGGAGTAGGGGAAATGGAAAGAAGCTGGAACACAAAATTTTCCATTTAAACATAAAGGAAAGCTATTTCACTGTGAGGGTGAGGGAGCCTTGGCACAGGCTGCCCAGGGAGGGTGTGGAGGCTCCTCTCTGGAGGTTTTCAAAACTTCCCCATGCTCCCTGATCTAGGTGGACCTGCTTTAGCAGGGTGGTTGGACTAGATATCTCTAGTGGGCCCTTCCAACCCATACCATTCTGTGATTCTGTGATTCTATGGTTCTGTGATTCTGTCTCAGAGCAGCTCATGGGCCACCTGCCAAAGCAGCAACTCCAGTGGAAGCTCTGATACCCACAGGTTCTGCCCACCTCAGTCCTTTCCTATAATGCTTTCCTATATAATACTCAGAATACTTTCCTATATAATACTCAGACTTTAAGCACAGACATCTTGAGGTCAGTCACCTTGAGTAGAAAAGCCAATTGTTGTCCTTGATCTTTAGTTTCATTCCCATTTTCAGTGCATTCTACACACATACTAAGGACACACTACCCATCTCATCATCTTTCAGGAGCTGGAAAAATGTATTTTCCCTCCCCCTAGACCCCATCCCCTCCTTTTATCTTGCTTCAGCTGCTATTGGTTTTCTTCCATAGCTGTGCTTTGTTATAACCTTTTGTAGGCCAGGTGAGGCAGAAGGTCTGTCCTGCTTCATTGTGGGCTGGTGTGGGGTTTTTTTTTTCCTTCCAAGATTGTGTTTTGTAGGATTTTCTTTTCCTAAACAATGAAGCAAACTATTCTCAGTGGTGATGCTGACAGCTAGCTGGAAAACTACCATTACTTTAGTGCCCAGTCAATAGAAGAGCGCATCACCTTGGCTTTGTAAGGACAAGAGCTTTTTGCATGTCCTCAGGCAGTGGTCCCCTTGCCTGCCTGGCTGACATCTTCCAGTGACAGATGTGACATATGTGGCCACAGGCAGACAGATCCCAGTCTTCAGTACATGTTTGAGCTGTCAGTCACAAGGCTTTCCTGTGTCACCAGTGGATTCATATTCTGTGGTCCCACAGAGGTGTTTGCTATCTGATTGAAGGTTTGGTGCAGCCTCATCTCTGCTGGAGGTGGGCACCTGGATACTTTAAATCACCTCTGTTTTGCAAAATGTTCTTTGAAATAGGATTGTTCCCCACAGGACTGGTGCAAATGGATGCCTTTACGCTCACACAGGGTTTTTCCTAGACTAGGTAGGACCTTCTTTAAAACTGAGCAGGTTCCCAGTTTGCTAGCTGGCACAGAGGTGAGTACCAGCTTGCTAGCTGGATGAGAGTAGATGTATGAAATGGTGGTGCCCTGCTGCTTGTATGCAGCTTTTCTGTGAGCAAATAAGGAATTTTATTTGCTGTGCCTAGTCAGTCTTCCATCTATTTGTGATTTAGACTCTCACTCAGAAAGAATCCCATCGAGGCATCCAACTCCCCTGAAATGGGATGTAGGCAGGGTTCATACAGAAAAAACCTGGGTCACTCAAGTGCAAAGTCAGGAATAGCTTTTGAAGTGCTCAGCACTCATAGCTTAGAGTAACTTTTTACAAGAGATCTGCATCCCTTATTATGTCAACTGGGGCCAGACTTTCAGCAATCAGTCTCTGGTTTGCTGTCTCTCAACTCTGGCCAGTTGTTTTGCTGCTTAGATGAGAACTGAGTAGATCTGAAGATCTAATCTTCAGCAACATTGAAAAATACCACGTTTCATGGATTGCACGTTGTAGGCATTGCAGCTGTCTGGTGCTTGCCAGACTGTAAGTAATCATGCCAGCAGCTAGCAAGCTGTCAGTTACTAGTGTAAGCTGCAAATCCATCAGGGATTGTTTATATTTCACAAGGGGATGTGCAGAGAGAAGATTCATTTAATTTCCCTTTAAAAAGTGTGCATGTGTGTGTGTGTGTGTGTATGGCAGAGGGTCAAGATAATTTTAGAGACAGATCTCTCAACAGGATCCTTTATGAAGGTAGTCCTGCTGCAGTTAACAGCCTTGGCATGGCTCCTACTTGCGTGGCTGGAGCTTCAGAGGAGGGCTCTTTCCCCAGGCTGAACTTCGCAGTGGGTGCTCTGAGCTCTGCTCCAGCTACACAAATGTACTTCCCAGGCCTTATCTGTGGCTCTGTGGTGTTTCTGGAAAACATTATTCCTTTCCCATACCCCAAATCATAAGCCTGGGATACAAGTCTCATAAATATTAATCCAAACAGGGAATGCCGGGGCTAGATCATATCTTTACCCAACACTGTTTTCACTGGACCTGATACCCAGGAATTAGTCTGTGTCATAGATTCAGACCCAAACTCACTTCCAAAGTGAAGTTGATAATCTGCACCAAGTCTCTCTCATTAGCTATGTACAGATTTGCACAGACTGGAGCCAGGCCTCCACATCAATAACACCATGGGGAAGCACTTCAGAGACCAAGGAGTCAAAATGATAATTTTTGTCATTCCTTCAGAGGTCAAGATCATGAGCAAGGATTCAGATGACTCATCAGTTCTTTGCTGCTGTGTGATGAGCTTAAAAATTGCAAAGACATACAATACACCTGGGCCAAAGTATTCAAGTTGCAGATCTGTAGGTGATGCTTGTTGCACACTTCCCTCTCTCTAGGGCCAGGGGAAAAAGGTATTTTTGAAAAACTATGACAATCTCATGAGAAACAATAGAGCAGGCAGGAAGATTCATACAGCCTATTGCAGAGTAATGACTGGGAATTTTGGTTAGAGCTGCAATTGTGCTGAGAAAGTTGAATGCAGGGGCTGCTGGGAGACTGGTCAGTAGTTTATTTTAGGCAGTCTCTAGGAAAATGAACTTACTGTTTTTTGTCAGGAAGTAACTGAGCAAATGAAGTGACACTTAAAACATTTTAAAGCTTTTAAAAATTGTATAGAAAGTGCTTCTCAAATCAGACACTGCACAATACTTCAGGGAGATTAACCACTTTTGGATGAATCAGGGGGTTTCACACAAGCTTGCATTTTCAAGAGAGCACAGAAGATTTTCTACTGTTTCCTCCTTCCATTAAAGATATTGTTTTCAGCAGAGAAAAGGGAAAGGAGTAAGAAAACCAACATATCCATAAAGCAAAAGCTTTTACCTCAGCCCTGGTGCTGCAGCTGCAACCACCAATGTTTTGTCCCAAATTACTGTCACGATGCCCTGTGGGACTTGTAGGTCAGATAACAGCTGATCACCTTTCTTCACCTTGGTCAAAGCTGTGGCTCCTTATGCACATTTCAGTCTCCAGCCCTACCCTTGCCCAGAGGCATCCTGCTCCTGACGACACTTCATGCCCTTTTTTCTGAGCCCCAGATCCAACTCTGACTTACACTTGGGTTGTTTCGCTCCAGGCTTGCAGAGGGCAACACGAAACAGAGCAATAACTGAGAAAGTGAGCTGGCAGGCAAAATCAGGTCAATAATTAAGACTGGAGCAACCCCCACTCGCTGAAGTTGCTTGTGCTGCACAAACACCAACTGCCTGGCCTCGGGGCTCTCCTGTATAATGGCAGGCCAACAGGAGTCAATGAGGACGGCTGCTTTGATCCCAATTTCTCAGCAGCTGTGCAAGTCGTGGCCTTTACAGTGTCTTGCTGCTGACTCATGGTGAATGCACGCTCGTACTATAAAGCTGCCTTGGAGGGCAGAAATTAAGTTTGTATTCACTTTAAGACCCTGTTACGCCCTGGAAGGAGTGTGAAGAGGCCTTTGCACAACCTGGAGCCAGGTTCATTATATCGGCATCCCACTATAATAGAAATTAGCATTCTTTGCTCATAGTCATTATTTGGAAGAAATGACAATAAATTAAGGTACCACATTTGTAATTAACGGCCAGCAAGCTAGTTAATTAATCTTATCTGTAATTAGCCAACAATAAATTACCCAAGCAGGACTACAAATCTATTCATTGAGCTCCAACAACTGCATGCATTAAGATCTACCCCGTGCTGTCAGGAGCTCTTGATGCCATACGGCTGCCCTTTGTCTCCCTGGCCGCCCCGACGCCCCACCTTCGGGGCTTCTCTCTGGTTGAAAGCTCCCTTGGACAGAGATCATGTCTTTGAAGTGGCTTAGAGCCTCCTGGCACAAAGTTTGGGCTCTTCATGAAAGTAATCAATTTTAGTGAAATTTAATGGAGGATGAATAGTGTGTATGGCCCCATCGCCAGGCTCAGTAAGCAGCTTTAAAGCTCCTTTATAAAGTGGTGGTTAGTAATATCGTGTGAGAAAGATCTGTGCAAGGGGCAAGGGTGACCAGCTACTGGTGTACAGGCAGATAGCACTCAGAAAATCACTGCAGAGCTGGCTTTTTACAGGATGATGACTCTTCCACTGGAATTACACGCTTGACAGTATGCTACATAATGTGAATTGCAAGTTCTGAAATGTTTTAGGGTTTTTTTCCTAAGGTAAGCTATGCTGGGCTACACTTAGCAGGCAGGCAAGACCAGGCAATGCAGCTAGGCATCACTTTTTCAAGTAGCTCCTGAAGCTTATTTTCACAGGAGCTGCCAATACAAAGAGGGATTTGTGACTGCAGTTGAGTTAAGGAGCATAAAAAGTACATGATGTCTCTATGAAAATTACAGTGTCTTAACTGTGGTTGGCTTAAGGATCGGCTTTATACAAAACGCTGTGCCAAAGCCAAGCTGTGTCCTGAGGCTCTGTGTTAAAACACACACAGCAAACAATGAGAAGAGATAAAGCCTGTCCCAAGAGCTGCATGCACAACCACAAATGTGTTTTATGGCAGCTCAAGGATGGTGCTTTCATTAACCTACTGAAGGCTGCAGGGTACATATAGCTCTAAAAGGAGGTCACACACCCACTTGGGTGAAGTCTTGGCCCTGGGAACGCCAACGGGAGATTTTCCATTGGCTCCCACGAAGCCCTTCTTGTCCGTTACTGCATCCTTCTTCTAATGACCATGAGCCAATGTCTCAGCTGGTAGAAAAGCTTCCCTGCATTTACTGGATTTCACTGATTGATTCCAGTTGAGAATAAGGTCTGCTGAACACCATTTTCCCTGGGCAAAAGCACATATGTTTGCTAGCAAAACTCAAGGGTACAGCCCTTAAAGCCTCCTCAAAGAAGGCTCACAGAACTTAATAAATTATGTGGTTTATTAGGCAACTTTAGAAAAACCCAGACAAAGGGAGATTGCCTTTATCCAGCCCATCCTCTGACCATCTGAGAGAAGACTTAGTTACTACGTCAACAGGTCAATCTCTTGGGTGCTGTTAATGGCTACATCTCCAGTAACTTCTGTTCCATCTGACAAAGAACTGAGGCCCTTACATTAAATGCACTTGAGGGCATTATCCATCTCGCAATTTGCAAAGGTGTTTGTGATTATTTACAAAGCTTCCCCATCATGGAAGTCGTGCGTAGAAGCAGAGCTTTGCCAATGCCCAGCACCAAAGTCAGTATACACAAGAATGATATAATACAGAGTAAACAAAGCATGAAGCTGAATGTTTCCAAAAGAGGTATCTTTGTGGGGAGACATGGAATAAGATGATATGAAAGAAGACATAAAACCAGAGTAGAATTAGGAGGAAGAGCCAAAATTCTGTCTTCTGTCTTTACTCCCATTATTTCAAGCAAACGTTTGAAAACAATGCAGTCAGTTTGAAGATCATGAGATTAAAAATAATCCAAGTTCTTAGTTTTTCTGAAATGATATTTTCTGTTATTTGTCTTTAGCCCGCTTTTAAACAAAACCTGCATCTTGCACAGTGATATGACTTCAGGGCAGACCTTTGAGAACAACACAAAATATCATAAAATGAGCCAGAACATGGTGAAAGTAAAGAATGTGGAATATCTGCATGTGGCTCAGATGGGAGCTATTCACGGCAGAGAGGTTGGGAAAAAGCTGCAAAAGCTAGGAGGAGCAAAAAGCTAGAGAGTTTTCAAATGAAAGAAAAAGTGTATTTTAGGCAGAAGGAAGGATAAGTGGAGCCCAGTGGAGATCTGCCTTACCACTGTCCTCTTGTAGATCCTTATTGTACCTCCCCTTAGCAATAGGAGAGATCAGAAAGCTTCAATCATGTTTTCAGGAGTAAATTCAAAGAAAGGTACTCTTCAACTATGCATTTTATGAGCAGCTCTACTCACCTGCTGAATTACAATCTAATTCCACCAGTCACCATCAAAAAAATGAGGGCCAAAGTTCACCATTCTGGGATCTGACTGAAAAATAAAATATCCCTGAAGCAATTGGCTGCTCAGAGATTGTGAGAGTCTCCTTTCCCCAAAATAATCATATCTCATCTTTGCCTGTTCTTAAAATTGTACTTGACCCAGCCATTTTGGAAATTCCTGAGATGCTTGGTTACGCTTTGTTTACTCTCAGATTGGAAGAAAAAACAGTGCAGTATAAGTGGAGTTCTAGCTAAGGCAAAAAACACAGAGACTGGGCTGCCTCATTCATGGTTTTCAATCCGATTTGGGAGATTCAAAGAGTTCAGATAGATGTATGGAAAAAAAAACCCAACCCAATGATATGAAACTAAAGTTGCAATGAATTCAGTATCTCATGGGCCCAGCACCTTCACTCCTGGGTCAACCTTAATTCCTCCACTTTTAGAGTCAACCCATTCCCATTATGGCTCTCCATCTAAGCACTTCAGCTCTCTTTGGGAGTATCCTACTTTTTCTCAAGGGCATGAATTGCTTATGAAGAGTTTCTCCAACTAGTCATAGGACTGTAACAAATGGAAACCTGTGTGTTGTTTGACTCTTTTCAAAGGAGCGCTTTATTTGCTTCCTTAAGAAAACAAATGCTGACATATCACTTCATTTATCCAGTGTTTGGAAAGCTGAAATCTGTGGTAACCATTTTTTTTTTTGCTCACTTTCAGAAATATTTTGCAACACATACACCTACTCATTAGATTTAAAAAAAAAATTGCCAAGCTCACCCACTCCTTAGATTTTTTTTTAAAAGGAGCCTATTTCAGTCCAAATCCACAACACGATAACAGGTTTTGAAACAAATAAGCACATTTCTTAAAAGGAATCCATAGTTGCTAAACCACTTTTACAGCAGTATGGTAAATCAGCCCACAGACTAAGTGATACTTGATAGAAGAGGTTAGCTGGATGTAAAAGCTTAAGTTTCTCATATGAAGCCAGCACTAATGTTTGCAAGGCCAAGATTTGCTGTTTAATGTTTTGAATGTGCTCTCCAGTTTGATTTTCTCTCTGTTGCAAGCACCTCATGTCAGCATTCCTTGGAGTCTGCATAATGTACATATATGCTGATCTTTAACCTCTGTGTCATCACCCAGACCAAAATCAATAGAGGGATATGACACTGGTGGGACCATTTGCCCATAGTGACTCAAACAGACAGATGGGCTGTTGTACGAGCATGGGGCCAAAGAAACTTGGAGTTGATGGGGGGAGTGCAATATTTTTGGAGTGTAAAATGAAGCTCTCAGAAACTGGACGCAAAAGGAGATGAGTTCAGCTTTGGTGTCAGCAAAACCACTGCAGGTACTGTAATCTTTGCATCTCAGGCATAGTGAGAAGGTTGCCTAGCCTTGGGCTTTTCTGTTTTCTGTCTTTTTATTGTATGAATTCCCCCAAGATCCACTTAAGTATCATTTTCTCTCTTGGACTAAACTAGCTCATGAATAATAAAAGAAAACAGCAGATACCCTCCCCAGTGCCTGTAAAAGTCCTTGTCTTTGTCCTAAGGGACTGTGGCCATTTTCTCCCAGCTTCCCTCCTTCAGCGTATGAAATGTGGTTAGACATCCAAAGCCTGGCAGCTGCTCACTTGCCATGCTCGCAGACTGGGATGGGGCAGCTATGTACTGCATTAACTCAGATCACAAGTGAGTGAAGGTGATGTAAAAAGCGTCTCGCAATGACAGAGCTGCATGTGAGGTCATTCTCCAGTATTTGACTGCAAAAGGTGCCCGCTTGTTAAAATTCAAGTCTTTGTGGTCCTCAGACATCACAAGAGATAAACAGGGTAAAGGTTGAAGGCCCAGGGTTTGGTTGATTGGAGATGCTCAGAGGGACTGGCAGAGCCCATGCAATGCCACCCCCAGGGAAGCGCTACCTCACTTCTTGTGCCTGGACAGTGCTGCAGAACATCGTGCTTTTCTACACTCTGGTTGCCTTGGCTCCACGTTTCTGCTGGGCCTGAGCTCCTAGTTTGTAACCATGACCTTCCCCTGCTCTCAGAGTATCTGCAGAGACAGAGTATGAAGATGCACCAAGCAGCCTGGTGCATTAACACTGGAAACATTTTACAGTTGGAGCACTACAGCCATTGCCCTCTCTCTCTCTTTTCTTCTTCCATGCCCATAGTAGTCTGTGACTGAAAATCAGGCAGACACATTCAATTGTAAAATTAAACATATTTTTAGTTCACATTTTTTCTGAATGCCTTTTTTGTTTCCCCAAAACAGCATATAACATTTCAAAACACAGCCTAGCTGGTATCTCCCTTTTAATTCTATGCTAGCATATCAGCTTAGAAAGACGGGATGAAAAAGTCACACTGCACTTTAAGAATAGACCACTATTCCCAGGCAATCTGATCTTTAAAAAAAATATCATAATGAAAGAAATATGTATTATTAAAAATGTATATTTTTACATATTAACTCTATTTGCTTTTACTCATTACGTGAAGTCATACAAATATTTATTTTTGTGCTTAGAATAACAAAATGAAAGCTCAGTGTTCAGGCTTTATCTGGCTGGCACTTATTACTCCCATATGTTAGGGCAACAACCAGATTGCTCTGCCAGTTAATTCTGTGACTTTTTCTCCACCTTTTCATCTGATCCAGCTAAGATTATTTTCTTTGCAGCTGTTATTGCAAAGAGGTGACCGATTGCCACTGGGCACAGAGTTAAAAATGAAAGGATCGATTAAGTTTATTCTTCTTGTGAAAAAAAACCAAAGCACATTTTCTCAGAATGTGAAATTCCTGAGGAACAGAGATGAGGAATAAAGATGATTTCAATATTTTTAACAGGACTCCGTTTTCAATGGCAAGGCCGTATTTGGACTTTGGCGAAGTAAAAGTCTCTCTTTTACTCTGGTGTAGAGTCTGGTGAAAAAAACTCTAGTGAAGAGTTTCACTCCAAGCTCTGCTCACTGAAAGTGATAGCAAAGTGTCCTGCTGTCCACCTTTGATGGTCCCTTCCAACACTAACTATTCTATGATTGTATAATTCTGTGAAATTGATAAGATCAAGCTTTTTGTCCCTGATATGTCTGAATCATCTAGCATCTGTGTGCAAGGTGGTTTTGGAGCTTTTGGAGGTGCACCACCACCACACTCAAGAAGCTCAGTTAGAGCCAGAGAGTAGGTTCTGCAGAGCAGTTTAAGGAAGGTGGAACAGTCATGATCTGAGCTGAAGAGCGTGCTCCTCCTCCTCCCAATGCACAGTGTATCACACTGGATCTTTGCGTTCCTACAAGCTGTCAGGAACATACAACTGATACACTATGCAACAAGAACAGTGAGGGAATGGGTCTTCAGAGGTGATTGACTACAGCTAACAGAGGCTGAAGTATATCTGCAGCTCAGTCACAACCTTCTTCTGGCAGGATCAGTTAGTTTTCACTGAGCTTCATGAAGCTGCACTTGAGCACTTAGCATGCCTTGTACTGCCAGTGCAAACACTTCTTAACACCACCATGACAGCAGTACTGTAGCCCTGACCAATACTTGAGGCTGAAGTCTTTATTTCTTCTCTTGAGAGCTCTGTTATGGTTTCAATGACCATATTGGTGGGCTTGGCAGTGTGAGGTTAGTGGTTGACTTGATGATCTTAAATGTCTTTTCCAACCAAAATGATTCTATAATTCAAAGCAGCACCTGGACATGGCGCTCAGCTTCCATGACCAGGAACACCCACATTTGACTTTATTGCTTGATGGTATGAGACATGACCATGCACCAGTGGCCACCACAGGGCTGGAAGGAGCCCTGGTGTACACCGACCGGATCCCTGAGCTACCATTTTGAGTATTGTGGCTATGGGACACATGGCTATGGAAGTATGGCTACAGGATCACATCTTCCTTTCATCTCATTCATCATCCCAGGGAGTTTGATGCATAGTTGGAGAAAGAAAATCAGCAGTATCAAAGTTTTGTATCTATGGTTATGGATCAAGAGGTCCACCAAGGTCATTTCCCAGAGCTCCATGACCTCCTCCATGGAACACTCATCCCAACGCATGCAGCTGGGCAGGAGTGGGGCATTGCAGCCCAGTTGCAACACAGACACCATCTGAAAGCAGGAGCAGCATTGCCTCTACCACACAGGTACTGTGGACACACAGAGCAAGCTGTGTGAGAAAGAGGGTGAGAAAAGGACAGGGAAGGGAGGGAGTTCATGGAGTAAGCAAAATGCTTGCCTTGGAAAGGTGTCATAACTGCCATGATAACAAAGATACGAAGCCTCAGATGTCAACAGGATACCACAGGATCTTGGAAGAACTGCTCAACTTCTCTGCTGCAGAACCGCTCATTCACAAAATAGTGTTTCTTCCTCCTCATAAGGTTATTACAGACAATTTCTGTGCTGCTACAGTTCCACTGACCAGCACTGTGAAACTTTCCATAGCTGCAGCTGCTCAGGCAGAATCAGCTATCTGAACGTAAAGAGATCTTATGTACATATTTCATTCCCTTCCCCTGATGGAGTAACTAGAGCAATATAAGCAACTCTATATTGACATAATTCATCCCCATTGGGGGTGTTATATCATGTTAGAGAGATTTAGATGGTTAATGTGATAACACTGGTGAACAGAGAAGCTAGTGGGATCTTGAATCAGTTTTTCTACTCCTTGCACTCTACATGACTCACAGTAACTCAAGCTTGTAAGAATAACAGAGTATAAATTGGTCAGGACTAAGCCTCTTTGTCAGTACAGATCAGTTTTAAACTACCTGCACGCTCAAACCTTCCATAACCACAGAAATCTTGTACAAGGATAACAGGTTTGCTCCAAAGTAACTTATCAACTGCAAGCACTGCATACATGCCAAATTTTACAAAGGAAACCAGTGATTCTGGATCGTTTTATACCTAAATACCAGTCCTGAGAAAACTTCTAAGGTATCTTAAATGGAAACTGCTATTTGTAAGGAAAAGAATGATAAGGATGCAGTCTCTGAATGATACAGATTGTTCTGCAGAGGGCTATTTTCTTATCTTCAGGATATTCTTGGGGAAGAGAAAGGAGTAAAAAAAAAAGTGCTGAGAAAGAAGGAAAGAGATCTAAGAGCCAATAGGGAATGATGAACAGAAAGGGTTAGAAAGGACAGACTTGGAAAGGGGATAGAAAGTAAAAGACAACAAAGGGGGGGGAAAAACTGAGGAAGGCGAGGGGGAGGGGATGGGGAGAAGAGAATGTGTGAAACAAAGATGAAAGAAAGGAAAGAAGAAATGAAAGTGAAAAGGGAAGAAAAGCCACGGCTCAGTACTGAGATGAGTATGTTCAGTTTCTATTTTATTTATACATTTATATTCCTGTCAGTGCTTAGTAGGTGTCTCTGAAGGCCGTGATTTATTATAATTTTTCCTTTTCAGTCCTGCAGAGGAAGGGGCAAAGGCCAGGAGGGGGCTGGATTCTTTGCCTAGGGCACGGCTGCTCCTCAGGCTGGCCCTGAATTCAGAAAAGTGCTAATGCTCCCTGGAGCTGGAATGCAATTAATTTTCTATGGCACAATGTTCCAAACAGAGCATGTTTGGGGAGGCTCAGGTTTGTGATTCTAGGCTACCCTTAGCCTATCTTTGCAAATTGGAGCTACGACACCAGCTCTCCACAACAGGTTATTATTTTACACTTGGGAAACCAGCACATCTGGGATTTTTGACCTGAAAATGTTTCCTTGCTTGATATTTCTTTAAGTGGAGAGCGTGAGCATCTCATTTTACCCATGTAAGTACTCCACTCAGCAGCCTGGCCAGAGTTCACTCGAGTCAGCAGCAGAACCTCCTCTGACTTCTCTCCCAATGCCTTTTCTTATAACAAAAAAAATTATTTAAACTTTGTAAAGGTCAGATGTGGGGATCTTTTTTTTAACAAATGCTGAGCAGAGATGCTGGATGATTTAGAATAATCAGTTTAAAACCACATGTGACACGTAGCTGTAACAGCATACTTTTTCCATGACAGCTTGTTGTGTGTCACAGGCACATTTGTCACTGATCACTCAATTATCCACAAATTACAGCTTAACTTCATTTACACCATTTCCTGGTAAAAATCAGGGCAGCCTCCTGAAACTGATAGGCCCCATCTCCTGTCATAGCATTGCAATCACTGGATTATTGATAGCTGAGGAGAATGTAACCTCCACTTAGGAATATCTTTGCTTTAAGGCACTTTTCTCCTATCTCGCAGTAATGCCAATGCTTTTTGGCTGCTGTGAGCTTCAGAAAGCTTCAGAATTTTCTAATAAGAAATCTGGTTCTTTCATCAGTGACCAAAATTTTATCAAGTGTTTAAAATTCTCCATTTTACCCCTCTCCCTCTCTAAAGCTGGAAATCTGGTCCTTCCACACGTCTCCCACCTGCAGCGCCAGTGCAGCTATTCCCCGGCTGCTGGGGACATGCAATGGGCATGGGAGAGTGACAGGGTTGTCCTAGGTAGGAAAAGGTTCTGTCCAGCTCATATGTGGTGATGCTTTTGGGAAAGCTGGAGTTAGGAGACTCAGAGGGAGGCTCAGGCTTTGCTTTGTGCTCTGTGTAGAGCTTGCTTTGAAGTTCTTGGAAACCTCAGGTAGAGAGGCTGATATTTCTAGAGCCTTTCTGCATCTTCTTTAACCACCTCCTGTTATAAATTAAGCAATTCAGACTCAAAACATATGAAAAAGTACAGGCATGTATCTTTTCCCTAGGGAAAGAGGGCAAGCAAAGCTTTGTGTGGCTAGTTTTCATGAGGATAATGCTTCTGAAGAAGGAGTAATGCTCTTATTTTGGGATCCTGGTCTGAAACCATTCCAAAGTAGTAACTAGTACATGAGAACAAGTTGTTAGCTCTGGACACCTATGCCACCTTTTGCTGACACAATTAGAAAAAGAAGAAATGATTGACTGTTGCAGGACTCAGTCCATTTTACCCTGCATTGTTTAATATATAATTGAAAATGGTTGTACCAGGGAAGTATGACTTCATGGTGTTTGAATAAGATATGTTATCCTGTGGAGGCTGATGGAAAGAAGATAAAATATGCTGAATGCTATATATTTAGACTATTGTTTGACAGGTGAAATAATATTTCCTTGTGAGTCACTGACTTTGCTTGTTGATCAATACTGCAGTACAGAGGTTGTAACTTTGGATATAGCACAGCTTCCCCTCAGCTGACTCCACAGGGGAAAGGATTTAAATAATCTCTTTGCTGGCACAAATGTGCTGGCAAAAGAAGGAGCTCCCAAACTGTGCTCTCTGATTAGCTGAGGATGCAAAAACTGCTTTGAGGAAAGTGTAGCAGAAGGCAGGGTTTTAGTCTAGGATGGGAAGTCAGGGTCCCTGAGCAGATAACAGAGACCCAGGAGCACTCCAGGTGTTCACAGGGACATACTCTGCTCCTTCTACCACCAAGTGTTACCCTGGCAGATGCAGGGCTGAAACCCCAGGTCTGGTCTGTTGCCTTTAAATGGGGAATCTGTCCCTCAAATACAAATGGTGGGAGGCTTTGCAGCTAAGGAAATCCAGCCTGGATCCTCCCACCAGCACCACAGTGGGAGAAGGTGCAGAGGCGAGAAGGCTAAGTGTTGGATGGAAATAGTTTACCTTCTTCTCTCGAGCAAGGTGCCACAGCTGCCACAGTTGCAAAACTCTTCAGATGGCTGCTGGACCAGCAAATCCTTTTTTTTCCCCTTCATATTACAAGACTGAGGCTGAAAGGCCAATAGGTGAGCCAGCCCCATCCCTCTCTGTTTTCCCTATGGAGGAACAGCATTTCTGTGCCAGCTTGCTGACCAGGCTTCTAGCTTCCCTTCTAGCCCAGGGAAGGGGGTCAGTGTCTTTCCTCTGTTTTGATTGCTGTTGGCAGCAGGAGTATTGGCTCTCTGGAGCTGCCCATCACTGCATCCGAGCAGGTCTGAGCCATTACTGATCTAACGTGACAGCTTTGCTGAAAGCAGGTGATCTGGAGCAAGTTTTGGGGCTGGCTGCCAGGAGGGTGGGTGGTTAATTGTTGACACACGTCTCTTTTCTGTGGCTCAGCTTGGGTTTTGGGCCTGAAAGTGCACAGTGTATGGTATCATCTGAAGAGTGAGTGCAAAAGCTTTGAAAGAAGCAAAGGAAGTCAGGCAGGGAGCCTCCATAAATCTATCAGAAAGTTAAATACTGTAAAATCTCCATGTTGTTTACCAGCTGTGCCTACAATGAAGACTGAAATAATCCTAGTAAAACACGACCTTTGATCAGCAAGGTGGAGAAATTAGGTCAAGCAGGTTTTTACTTGACTGAAACCATAAGCTGGGGATGGACAGAAATAAAATTCTCTTCCAAAACTGTATTAATCTGAGGACTCCACAGAAAGCTGCTGTTCATCAGCCTGCAGTCAACTTGCTGTACTTGCAAACCTTCCTTGCCTCAGATGCCAAATGCAGAGGACAGGAGAAAACGTATGCACACAGCACAGGAGCAATTGCCTGCTCCATGAGCTGGGTTTTGATGCTTAAGTGACATTACATGGAGTGCTCTGGAAGGGCTTTTCTCTGTGACCTTGAGGAAAGCCTTCTGTGGGGTCAGACTCGGCAACCTCCACCTGCAAAACCAGGCACAGCCGTTCCTGTGTGATGGCTGTGACAGGAGGCATGTCCTGGTCACAGTTTGGAGATGGGAAGGTGTTCCAGGGTGTCACTGCTGCCATGTGCAGCTGCACACTCCCCTAGGTCGGCACACACATGTCACTTCTGCCTTTGCATGAGGGATGTTGGTATCACAGTGGGGCTCCTCCTGAGCAAGATCACCTCAAAGACACCTCAACAGTGTCTGGGCAAAGCCCAGAGCCAGGGGTTGTCACATGGCCAGTGAGGTGGGCACCCTGTGCTTTAGAGAGGGAGAGAGCTTCCTTCTATGAAAACAGACCCTGGTTCTTTTCACTTACAGCAGCGGGACAATTTTCATTACAGCAGGACATTTACATGTCCTGAGACTGGCCCCAGCCCATCCTGTGTTGTCCCATCAGGATCCTACTCTCAGTGTGAGGTCATGGTGCTGGATCTTTGTGCCCTCCAAACCCCATATTAGCACTGCTGAAGTTCAGGCTGGTATTAGGAGGAATCAAAGTTGAGCATACTCATGTATAATTAATAGAGAAAAGGATCCTCAGAACAACTTTTCCATTGTAATAAGGAAAAAAAAGCCATCACAGAAAAGATGCATAAATAGCTAGTCAGCAACTTGGGATGACACAGACAGTCCTTGCCTTCACCCACATTCCTGGGCCCATATGTGGGGGCTAGTGACCTGAGCAAAGTCATCCTGGTCTGGAACAGGTGAAGAAAAGATCACACTCTCTCTGGATGTCATTTAATGTTTGATGGCAAAATTTCCCCAACACCAGGCTTTCCTGCAAGCAGCCGTTAAGCAGAGTCCAGACATATGAGCACTCAGAGGGTTAAATCAGCACATGGCTGAAATGATTTTAGCCTGTGGGAGGTTTGTTCCAAAGATCAGCTGCTCTCAAAACAAAAGCAAACTCGGAGTGTTTATTATGAGTCATTTAAGCAAGCAAATTATTAGTAGAATCTGATTCGTGGTTGTGCAAGTTGGGACCTGAGCTGAAGGTTAATTATTTTTTTTCCTCTTTTTAAAAAAAGAAAGAAAATAGAAGAGAAAACCTGGTTGCCAACCTCTGCAACTACCATAGGAAGATGCTGCCTGAACCTATTCAGAAGCCTCTCAGCTTGGGAGTCTCTGGGTTCTCCTGAAGCTCACAGTGCTGCCGAGTTACAGAGGACGTGGAGCTGTTTATGCACACTGAGGCCTCATCCCAAAACCCACTGACACCCTTGCAGTGCCTTCTCCTCTGCTTCAAGGGGTCCAGAGTAGGGCTCTGTGTGAATGGTCGAGCTCTGCAGCAGGTAGCAATGGCCTATGCAGGAAAGCTGCCCTCCCACAGCCTGATGCTTTCAGTCCCCTCCACCCAGCAGAAAGGTTACCCAGTAGCTGCTGTGAGTTTTTTTTGTCAGGGCAACATCTCCTACATAATGAGTGCTGGGATGCTGTGGTCTGCTCAGAGGCAAAAGCAGATTGGGAGGTGAGAGAGGACAGCAGGTTATTCCCGTTCCTTCTCCCCTGCAGTGAGCATTGTTCATCCCATGAGAAGGTACTCTGCATTGAAAGGAACAAAATAACTACCTGAGGCCTGAGCCTTTGCCCATCTGGTGCTTGATGAGGTTGAGGCTGTGGGAGTAAGGAGCACCGGACTCCCTCCTGCCACAAAGTCACTCCTGCCTGTAGCCCTGAGCCACACCTCATTTGAGCATCTCCAGCATCATTGCAGACAACAACATGGCAGCATCCTGGTGGCTTTGAATTGCTGTGGCAGCCAACAGCTATTAATGCTTGTCCTAACTCTGTGTTCCTGACTGTGTGGGTGCTCCACAGGCTCAAAACAGACCAGAGCAGGATGTTCTTGTGAGGTGAAGGTGGCACTGAGAGGGAGGTGAGGTACTAGTGAGTGCCAATGCTTTAGTGTGACCAATATTGGTGAGGGGAAGATGGTCTGCAGGCAGAGACAGTCTACGGAGTCTGGAAGCCCCTCCAATGGGTGGACGACACCTGACTCTCATCATCTAGCTTGCTGGAGAGGCAGAGAGGCTGTGACATTGGACAGAGTTATGGTATCACAATAGAGAGAAGACAGAAGAGGCTGCATGAACACATAACAGAGTAATGGGTAATAGAGTGTAGGTCTCTTGAGTCAAATCTGGAGGCAGCTTAATATGGCTCCTTGGACCAGCAGCTCTGTGTTGCTCTCGATTTGTAGAGCACCATGGTGCTGTTCACATGATTTTTAATGCAATAAAATTACACAATAATGCAATATAATAGTAATAAATTAGAACAGAGACAGTTCTCAGCCATACCAAATGAGGAAAGACCAGGTTTCGCTCTTGCAATCCCAAGTCATTCCATAACCCCTGGCAATTTCCTAGCTTTTTAAAAGCAACCTTGTTATTTTTTTTTCTCTCAGTGTACCTTTTTAAGGCACTCTGGAATCCCTCTGGGAAAATAGCATCTTAGCACCTCTGTGCTTTGCTTCCCTCCCTAGCGAAGGCCGCAGAGATCCTAACTCCACCAATGAACACAGGAGAATCAGATGTTACGATGGTAAGTGTAGTATTAAACTGGGGCTTTGCAATTCCTTTTCCCAAGGCCCAACAGGGACCACTTGGGAGGAAACAGGCATCAACACTGTGCTGAGAGACAAGGTGACAAATACGAGTTCCTGGGAGCACAAAGCTGGGGAGGAGAAAGCAAAACATACTTGCAGGCCAGCTCCGGAGCAGCACGCAGCCTTTAGAGCAGCCCTCTCCTCTGTGTCCCAGGGAGTTATGGCTCTTTCATTTCCCTGCTTGCTTTCTGCCAGCAGTGTAAATTCCTTGCTGCAGTCGCCGGGAGCAGTGGGGAACCTGTCAGCTCCCAGCCCGGATACCACGGCCTTCACACTGAGAGAGAAGCTCCCCCGCCCTCCCTCGTCTCCCGCTCCCTAAAACATCTCTATCTCAAGGAAAAGCAGTTTAGCACATCGGCAGTCATGTTCAAATTCCAAGGCTAAGCACGCAGCCTGGGAGAGAGAGAGAGGGAAGGGGAAAAAAATAAATCAGGTGCTTCTCAAAAACAATCAACCTGATTCACATGCAGCTCAGCAGCTTTTTTTGATGGCTCAATTCCAGATTTCACAGCTATTCAATAGTTCTCTTGTGTAGCTGATCCTTGTCTTAGAATTCAGCACAACTCAATCCATTTTCCCTTTTCTTTCTATAAACACCCCCCTCCTCCTCTTCCCCTCCCTTCATTTTCTTGATTTACATCTCTAGGGAGATGGGAATGTGAGGGAGAAGCTTGTAGCTTTCCTTCCTGGGGGGCCTTGAACTGGTGTCCCCTGTCTCAGGTTCCCATTATCCTCGCTGTGCAAGCCGTAGCCCCTCTGCACTCCAGCCCTACTCAATTGGAATTTAAATGCTTCATGATTGTTGTCTCACAGAATAGGAAAGTGCTGCATTAAAGAGTAAATTACAGCAGACAAGTAACTGCCTTGGGAAGGAGTGTGAAAGGAGAGATGAGCCCAGCACAATGCCAGTTTGCAAAAGAGGGTTTTTCCAAAGATGAAACAATCTTCCTGAGGCAGTCTGGTAAGGATAAATATGACGTGAACAGCGTGGATATGTGGCTTTGTCTCAGAGGAGTGCAGCATACTCAGCCCAGAGCAGGCCCACAATGTGCATCTTGGACATAGATATTAACTGTGTCCCTGAGCCAAAAGCGTGGCTGGATCTGGGCTTGACATTCAGTCTCTCATGTGTGCTGGATCCAGGCAGTTTCACTGGGACTCAAAGCAGTAAGCAGCTTGTAAGGAAGTGAACAGAAGAGGTTTCCTCAACTCCTTGCTTTTGCTGTTTTCTAAGCACAGGCAGAATTTAGAGTTCACTTTTGGTGGTATCGCCATTCGTACTGAAACCATCCCAGAGACCATCACCCTCTGTTTATCAACTCTGTAGTGACGATCATTCATTCCCTAAACACTCTAGTTGTGGCATTGGGACCCTTTCCTCCTACCCTGTGCTATGAACTGTAGAAAAGCAGAGTGGAAAAGAAGTCCCCAAGGTGTCTTGGTAGTTCTGGAGATGCGTCTAGACATCCCTTTCTATGTGTTTTTATACGTTTTAGGTCCAAGCTTATGTTTTGACACTCAGAACAGCCCCACATGCATCAGCCCCGAAGCCCAAATATTCTTGTGCTCTCTGAAAACAGGCATTGCTCCCTTTTCCTGATGTCATGTGGCATTGGATATGTCTCACATTGGGACAAATTGATACAAGTCACCTCCTCCAATACCAAGGCCAGGTATCTGTACCAGACCTACCTCTACCCAGTCCTGCCTCCATTTAGTCATCACTGGGGCAGCCACAGCAGATCCCAAGAGAGTTTTTCAGGTGATGTCTCTGTGAGAACGAGATGTTAAGTCTACTCAACATGGAGCTAGCTAGACCTTTAGTAAAGACCTTTATTGGGGTTTTTTTTCTTGAAATGTGCTATGCTGGTGGTGGAAAGAGCCCTGTGACTTCTTATAAGTTATAAAGACTCTTCCAGATACATTGTTCATCTGTGTAAGACAGAGTTTCTGCAGCAGGAGAGATAGGAGAGAAAGGCTTTGACAATTGAAGGAAATACAGAAAACTGCTAAATCTGAGGGAGGAGTGAAAAAGAATTAGTCTGAGTGGCTCAGCCACAGTGCCAAGATCTGGAACAGAGACCAGCCACATAAAAAGAGAGCAAACTCCAAGGATTTACCCTTGAGAGATAGTGATGGCATCTGTCTCCTTAACATTTTGGTCACCTTTGTAGAGCCTATCATATTAACAGAAGATTCATGAACTAAACCAGGCAGGTGGTGTAAAGCATAGGTCACTGAAGCCCTAGGAAAAACATCAAAAATGGCATGTTCACTGAGATAAGACAAAAGATCAGGAGAGCTCCTCTCCCTTTTCCTCAACAGCATATGCCTTTCAAACTGTTCACTTAAGTAAAGTGCCATGGACACGTAGGAAAAGAATGCACAACTATGGCTTAGAAAAATAAAACCCCAATGTGCACACACATTTGTGAATGCAGGCACATAGTCCTTCCCTCTCCAAGATCACTGGCGTACATTTTCCCCCGAGCTGGCTCCAAGTGGCTCCTGTTTAATTACTCCTCTGGAACCGCTGCAGCAAAGGCTGTGCCAACATTTTTTGTTGTGTTTTGTTTTGTTTTGTTTTGTTTTCATTTGAAACTACATTTGAGAAATGCCCCTTGGCTCAGTGTTGACAATTAACGTCTCAGAGCTGAAATACATCTCTGTAAGGTTGCTATATTTTTTAATCTAAGTAGCCTTTTGAAACAAGGTTTTTCAAACAGCCTTCACCAGGACTCTGCTGCCTCATCTTGCCTTTGCATGTTGTGAATCCCAGTATCCCAATAAAACTGGTTCAAAGAATGAATACAACCTGTTGCTCCCAGTGAGAATATTCTGTATTTCATTTGGAAGAGGGTCTATTTTTGAGCCCATAACCAGATGCTCTGCAAAGCACATCAAGATCTCACAGAATCACAGAATGGTGGGTTGGAAAGGTCCTCCAGCCCATCCAGCCCAACCCCTTGCTAAAGCAGGTTCCCCTCAATCAGGTCACACAGGAAGGTATCCGTATGGGTTTGGAAACCTCCAGAGAAGGAGACTCCACAGCCTCCCTGGGCAGCCTGTGCCAGGTTTCCCTCACCTCAACAGCAAAGAAGTTTTCAGTTGTGTTTAGGTGGAACTTCTGTGTTCCAGCTTGTGCCTGTTACCCCAGATTTGCTGAAATCCCATGAAAGTGACAATATTTTGTCCTTCTAAATCCAGCTCTATGCTTTGCCTAAGTCCACAGGCAGGGGATAATTTTTAAAAGTCACTTTTTTCTAATCAGGTGCTTTAGTGTCTTTGAGTTGTCAGGCTCAGCACAGTGTTGATTCAGGGCCTTGTGGCCCAAACCACATGCCACTGAAAACAATAGGAAAGCTGGGCTTTGGATCAACACACGCACAATGTAAAATCCTTGGGTCTGAGGGCTCTTGAGGACACCAGCATGGTGCCATCAGAGTGTTGGCACCCTACGGGAAGCTCGCAACCAGCACCCCTCCATAGCCACCCCTAGACCTGCTCCCTTGTCTCACAACACCTCCGGTGCAAGGTCACCAGTGAGAAACGTCCTCTAGGGCTTTGATGAGCCATGTCTCTCCTGAGGAGACACAGATTCAGAACAGAGCCAGTCAGGAGAACATCTAAGGATGGGGACACAGTCACAGAATCACAGAATAGTAGGGGTTGGAAGGGACCTCTAAAGATCATCCAGTCCAATCCCCTGATAAAGCAGATCCACCTAGATCATCAAAATAAAAAAGAAAAATGGCAAGACCTGCTCTCATCATTTTGGGCATTTTCTCCTGATCCGTGCCAAAGACAGGAAAGCTGCCTTTGGGTTCACCCAGAGTGACTGAGTATGTTTCTTTCAGCAGAGCTGTAGCTGTATCCTTTGAGTAGGTGAGACTTGTCTGTAGTTCACGAGGTCACAGCTGACAGTGTGCAGAGCCAGGACAGAGTGAGAAAAGCATCAGAGTTACAAGCTTCAAGATCCCTCTTCCACACATGACATAAGGGACAAACACCTTTGCTACCAGAGTCTCCAGATCCCAGGAATCCTTTTGCCTTGCTGACTGCATGCAAAGTGGTCCCTAAACTTGCTTCATGACCATAAAAAAAAACCCATCTCCTCCCAGATTTGCCCTGCATTCAACATTGGCTCAGTTGCTCCAATCCTGCAGGACTTCCATCTGCTAAAGGCAAGAAATTAGCCCAGGTGTCAATTAAAACCACCTCTGCCTCCACTAGCATGCAGACCACTGGCAAAGAGCTGCCATATCTTCAGTTGTGTCTGCCTCTCCCTTGCAGGCAAATGCAAACACCAGGCTCCCAAGCACCAGTCCTCACTTTGAATTTCTCTGCTTTGGCTGCTCGTCTTCCAGCTCTTTAGCATGTCTTGAATGTGGCTTATTGTCTGCTAATAAAGAAAAGAACGTTGCTCTCCAGCAATGGCAAGATCCCAGCTTTCGTGCCCTGCTGCAGAGCCAGTTGCTGACAGGGAAAGCAGCTATCACTGGAGATTTAAATAAACCAGTGCTCTCCCCAAAAATCCTCCTGTTATATAACCCTCTCCTTCCACTCCTTTAAATGAAAACAACCAAGTAACTGTCTATTTTTACCATGGTAGGGATGGATCCAGGAGCCCTAACTTGTATATACCCGTCTGGAAATCAGTGGGAGCTCTGCCTGCATGGGAAATCACTGCAGGACCATGATTAGGAGTGACTCACACAGTATAGTCCTCCCTGCTTTGGTCTGAGAGAGACCAGAAAAACATAGGCCACAATGTAGCACACATTTTGCAAGTGGCATTTGATGTTAGCCAAAATATACATCGATGCGACAGAGGCATATAGTAAAAGGCACATTCCTTTACCACACTATTACTGTAATATCCCAGTGCCTCCACATTAATTTGTTCCCAGGAAATTCCATCATCACTATTTTCAAGCCTGTGGCTGTTCAAGCCACTTAGGATGATGGGAAATTACCCTACTCAGGAAAATAGAATAATAAAAACAGTGATTAAATTTATCTTCATCCCTAGTCCACACACCACTATTGATCTCTGGCAGAATATTTTTCCATATAGAAGGATTCCAATTAGTTACTTAATAAAGTAGGAAAAAACAGCTGAAAGGGAGGGTTTGGGTTTTTCTTGCAAAGTCCAGAATAAGAATAATACTGCCCACAGAGAAATCCCCACAATAAAACATTTAGAAAAAAATATTATAAGGGATACTCTGCTCCCAAAGACCTGGAAACATTGCCAGACTGAATCAGACATGGTTGTGCTAACCCAGTGGCCAGATCATCTGGCCATTGGGTCCAACAGCAACAAGCACTGACTGATCTTAAAGAAAGCGTTACAGACTGACCTGCTGTGGAAAAAAAATGTCCTCTTCAACTTGGTAGTTAGACCAGCTTAAGACTAAAGGTTTATGTCTCTTCCAAAATCTGTTGTACATGCAGACCTTACTGCTCCAGCAGTTACAATGACAACAGTCATGTCCAGTAGGTCCATAAACATACATAAACAAACACAACCTTAACGTGGCCTAAATCTCACTCCCAGTCATTTTGTACAGCAGTAGTTCCACAGACAAATAAGGATCTCATTAAAAGGCTTTATTCTGCTTTATTCATTGATTTGAGTTTAGAACTAGAGGACAACATGTTTAGCTTGTGCTTTGAGATGTAGCACCAAAATAAACAATGTTTTTGCTTAAATTCCCCAGAATTGGAGTCTTCATAGGCTTGCAGTTCCCAAGGAGTCAGGATCTCTGTCTTTCCAGCCCACCCTCAGGTGTGATAGGAGCCCACAGCTCAGTACAGGTGCCCAGCTTCTGAAAACAGCTTTTGTGTCATTTTTTGAAACTGCCTAATGACTGTGGGCAGCAGTCTGCATCCCTGTGGGGCAGAGCTGTAGACCTTATTGTATTTGTGGTTGAGTTAGGGAGGTCTGGGGTGAGAAGACATTGATCAGGCAGGACTGACTAGCAGTGAAGATCCTGCAGCATTCCCAGATCACAGCTCCCATCATTCACATCAGACAGATACACACACATCTTGGGTTTATGGAGAGCTGAGGCTTCCTGTACAGAGGATTACCAGTTAGGAGTGTCCCTATGGGATAAGCAGCTTTGAGTAACTTGCCTCTCATTTTAGAGTTCAGCTTAGACTAGTTTGAGGCACCTCTGGAAGTGCCTCCTGTCACCACCTGCCAGAACAAGCCTTGACCGCTAGTCTCATGAGTGTGAACTTGTAGGTGGACACATCTAATTGAAGGTTGATCCCCATGTCAGTGTGCTTATCTTTTATTTGTCAAAAGCATGGCTATTTTTACGTGAAAAAATAGAGCTGAAAGCCCATTCTGCCCTTGCCAGTTGACAGGTGATTCTGACCCTTCACAGGAAGTGCTTCTAGTGCATTTGCCAGGATTCTGCCTTCACATGGAGCATCATGAACCCAGGATACAGCTCTGAATGAAGGTGCCTAATATGATTGTCAGTACTGCTGGTTACTGTGCACAGAAAACCTTTGTGCACACACTGAGAGATTGAGGATGAGTATGGGAGTATAAGGTTTGCAAACTCATTGCATTTTTTTTCTTTCTAGGATTTGTATGTGTATCAGCATGTTAATATAAACCCTGAAGGAAGCAGCTGATGGTTGGGAAATGAGAACCTGTAGTTAGGTATCAAGTTTTAATAAGATTGTGAATACAAATCTGCTCAGTCAGTGTTTGGTTTTTGCTTTGTGCATAGAGTGGGTTGTGTGTGTTGTATCTCCAAGAGTCCTACTGTCCTGCCCTGTACTGTTGTTCTGCTTCTATATTGCACTACAATGATGTGTGGGAAAACAGCAGAGGAGCAGAAGTGGATTTATGAATGGAATGTTAAATAAATCTGAAGTACACAGCATTGTTTTCCTACTATCCTGTCAGTCAATATGGAACAAGAGGTTTTCTGCTCATTACTGACACTGAGAGCCCTCCTGAATATCTGCTTCTCTAGTGTGACCACAGAACTAAAAACTCAGAATATTAAATGTAAGTTGGAGATGTCCTGAAACAGAACTGGCTTTGTAGTCTTCAAATTGAAATGAAACACTTTAAAATACTTTTTGGATGACATTCATTCAAAGCAGAGTCAAATATTTTAAATCCAACCCCAAAATAAACGTTAATTTCCTGACATTATAGTTAACCTTTAAGGAAATACAGGTAGTCATCTAAATAACATTTTTCAAATGAGACATTCTATTTTAAACATAACTGAAAAACTGCTTTCCAAATTGATATTTTTTTCCATCCAAATTTATTCATTGACTCTTAACACACTGGGTTGACCTGAAGTTGCAAATTTCGTCACCTAAGACAGCTAGTAACACTTTTTTTGCCTTCCCAACAAATTTCTTTGCTTAGCTACGTACAACCTGGCCTCTCTCATCCAGTGGTGTGTGAAGGATGGATACCATTGCTGGCTAGGGAATGCTGTAAATGAAGAAGTAAAAGGGAACTGCAAGCATGACAGTTTTACAATTTAAGACACAAGGTGATGGATTTAGGGGGAGTCTTTCAACTGCTTTTGGTGGACTCTGCATCAGGCTGTTACTTCAGAGGCTGCACCTTCACTTTACTAATGAAAATCATGGCAACAGAGTGTATGTCTGAAAACACAGCTCCATGCAAACACTGCTTTCTAGCACAGGGGTTCACACCTTTGGTTTGTTTGGTTTGGTGGGTTTTTTTTTTCAATGGCTTCTCTGTACCTGCCTTTTAACCTTCCTTATCAATCACTGCTTGAACTGAGGCTACATGAAGCATCATCATCAGATCCAGCCTCCTGAGTTCCAGTCGTGGCTGCGTTTCTCCTCCCAGGCTCAGGGAAGACAAGTGGTTGCACCAGCATTACAGGTGCCCAGTATGTTTTACCTTGGTAAAGCCTTCCTGGGCTCACATCATGCTTTTCACACTTCTCATACTCATATTTCACCTTGTTACAACAATGTTCAGATTAAAATTCCATTGCTGCCACAGGTGCATGCAGTATAAGAGGAAAGTGAGGTGCAGAGGTTACATATCGTGTCCGGGATGATGAAGGAAGTTGCAGTCACAGACATGAATAATTGAGGTCAGCTTTCATATCAGTTTTTCATCATGAGCCACGAATGTGGTTAGCCAGCCAGCCATAACCTGGGAGTGAGTTATTGCCACTGTTAAGAGTATGTTTGCTTATGAGTTACTGGGACATTTCTAATGCAAAATTCAGCACCTGAAGAAAAAAAAAACTAACCAAACACAGAGGAGTGAGTTTAGATGCACATTCTTACCCAAAGCTTCTTTCTGTCAAACTGCTATCAAATCCTCTCTGCTCAGTACTGGCAATTATTTCAAGCCCTATATTACCTTTCTTTTTCATTTTTTAACCCTTCTTCCTGTGTTCTGGTTTATTGTCTTTAACCTTCACAGACCTTTTCTGCTTGACTTAGAATATTATATCCCTTAAATCTAAGGGTTACAAAATACTTGGAAGTGATTTAAGAATCTGTCTTATTACTTATTTCATGGGGTAGAAAATTGGGTCTTCTCTCTCTCTCTACATCAGAGGAGGTGCTGCTGGAGACAGACACTAAGCAGTGAGAGAAGACCCATGTTTTAAGCAGGCCAGGGTCTCTGCTTTGCACGGTACATGCATTAATAGCCACAAAAGCAACACTGCAGTACATAATGAACATGTGGAAGCAGTTTTGCTACTTGGATAGGGTCTCTGAGCCAAAGAAGAAGTTGTCTGATTTGTCAGCATCTGGGAAGCAGCTCCATTGAGATATAACTGTATTAGTCCTAGATATGTATCCAGCCTTATTAAAGACTTATGTTGTAAGTCTGCCTCTAATAAAAACCTGCTTTTTTTGCTGGGCTTCCTTACTCTACAGGAATCACCTATATTTAAAGGAAGGTTAGTAGCATTTGCTACTGAGCTGATGAAACAGCTGCTTATTTTCCAATGACGCATATGAGCTTAGCTGAGTTTTATAAAAACCAAACAGCTGTGGAAGAGCAAATGTAAGTCATTGGCAAACTGTAGTGTGACCTCCAGTGCCGAGGCAGAGATGCGAGACCAGTGGTCCTCTCTGAATTGGGCCATATGATTGAAGCTCTTCTGAGGGGAAAGAAATCTAGAAGTTAGCTGGTGTCCAAGACTCAGAGGGCTTTATTTATTAGATGCTTTGAGTGTCTGACTATCAGGTGTGTGCCTGCCTTTCCGAGCATCATTTGAAGCCCAGGGGCTGTAGGCAGAGACAGAAACACTATGCAATAGTGGATGAAGCTGTCTCTAATATCCTGGCTAGCTTTCCAACTGTAAACCCCCTCATCTAAGTGGAGCTTCACAGATTTATAGTTACTGGAAATCCAGTGGTATATCCAGTGGTAGTCAGCTCTGATAACTCTTGGTCTTGCTGAGAGCTTATTATTCCTCTGACACTGCTTACTGCCTGGATTTAGTTCCTCCCCAAACTCCTGTGTTCCCGGTTTGCCTCATGGCCAACCCGGCCTCAATCACTCAAGGCCAAAAACAAGGTTAAAAAGGTTGACATCTGCTAATGGCTGCTCACTGCTTTTTTTCTGGGATGAGCCCAGAAACCCTGTAACAAGCAATAATAGGAAGGAGAAGAATTGTAACAGGTCTCGGAGAACCTATGAAGCTAATTCCTCTGTGCTGATGGCTGCAGCAATTTCTCCATGTGCCAATCACCTCACCTGGGCCAAGGGCTAGCTTCTAAGTCCACTTTCCCCTCCTCATTCTCAAGTAGCTCTTACTGAGAGCCTGGAGGCTGCTGGAGCTCCTGTTCTGAGGCTGCTGATTAATGCCAGCAAGCACATGCCATTCACATTCAAATATTGCATTGCTCCTCTGCAGACAAGAGACACAGGCTGAAGGAAATGCTGAGGACCCTTATGGCAGTGTCTGCTGGAGTCCTGTTTGTGTAAAGTTTGCCAACAAGAGCCCTCACAAGGACTCCAGAGCATTTTCTTTGCTCTGGGGATTAGTTTGGAGATTCAGCTCAGAGTATCAACCTCTTTCCCCTCCCCCTGTGTGATGCCTCTTGAGTCTCAGGCTTCTCAGGTATTTTACATGGTGAGAGGAGATGTTGTGTGCCAATACGCTGGATTTGTTGAAATGTGCCTGGTAGAACAGCAAAGCCAGTTTTCTTTGCTGGGAGAAAGATTTTCAGCCAAAGCAAATGGCTGGGTATTGCACAGTGAGATCAAGGTCTGAGTCTAGAAGAAGAGATTTGGCTGCTAAGGGGACTCTGCAGCCAATTAAATAAGAGAAGGGATATTACCATGCAGGTACCCTCAGATATACTTCTTCTGAGGTCTCCACTTCTTTGCTTCCTTTCTCAGACTTGTTTGTAATTTGCTCTGCCCAGTCAGGGGTTTAGGTTTTGAGATGAGGCATCCTGCCCTCTGAGGACCATTGTGGCTTTCCAAATTACAGAGGTTCAAGATGTATTTCAAGGTAGAGGCACACTCTGTCACAGAGGAGGATATCTGGGGGATCTTTTGGTGTTCTGGGTTCTCTCCTGAGGCCCATCGCCACCTGAAACAAGCCCTGAAGCAGTCACAGGACACATGAACTAAGCCCATGACCCTTGGCCAACTGGACTAGGCACCAAAAGAGACCTATCTGCTGGGGAGAGGAGATGCAGAGATCATCAAACAAAATACTACAGGGTGTTGCTGCCCTTCTAGGGTGGTGTCATGGGGTAGGGACCCCTGTCCCAGTGTTATCACCATGCTTTGGTCTCAAGAAGGCACACAGCAACTCTCTCAGCTGACCTGTGTGATGTGTGACTGAACAAAGGCTGCTCTCTTCCCAGCTCCTTCTGTTTGCAACACTGAACTCAGAGAAGCAAAAATGAGTCTCTGTCTTTAAAGATAAAAAAGTTATCAGCTTTCACAGTTTTTTTTTCCTCCTATTGTTATAAATTAGGTCAAGGGGCTGCTGACCAGCCTTTCCTCCAAGGTAAGTGCAACGTAACTCTCACTTTGCACTGCACTACCTTAGGTTAGGTTAGTTTTAATGATGGGGAGAAGGACAGAGAAGCTATTTGGCCATACTGAGTGACAGTTTATGCCTGCCTCACATGTTTATTTTAACTCTGACTTGGCACTCTGAGCTTTTACATCTCAGATTAACTCTGGGTGAAAATAATATCCAGTTTTTTACAGTATGGAAATGATTTCTAATTTACAGGACAGTTTCCCACCTTGTGAAGACTGCTCTACCAGCTCTTTCTTTGGAGTGTTGTATCCAACTGTGAGGCTCAAAGGAACAAGGACAAGTGAAACTTGGCTCAAAAGACAAGTTTTCCATTTAACTTCACTGTAGCCCCAGAGTCCTTTTAACCTGGGCAAGAGGTGACCAAGCCAGGTCACCTCTCTGTAATCTCGAGCCAATATCCTGAACCCGTGTTGTTCAGAGAGGGGGAACCTAAGTTGAGTCATTGTCATTTTATTTTAATTTGCAAAAAGCTAATTCATATTGAGATTCAGAAATGCAGGTTCTCCTTCTACAAGTCTTCTTCACTGAGGGATCCCAGACTTTTAGTAACAAAGGTCCTTTGTCCAGCCTCAGGTCTGACACCACATCACTGAATCCCCTGCTGAGATCATTGGTCTCATGGCACTCGTGGGGAGGATGAGACCTGAATGTGTTGCTCATCTCCACTGCCCTGGCAAGATCCACACTCCAGCAAGGTATCCAAGGTGCTTTGGAAGTGGAGTGCAAGGCCTGGGCTCAGTGAGAGGTATCACACAATACCAAGAGCCTGCAGGGAGACACTAGCAAAGTGCAGGCTGCAGGAAACTCAGATTTGGTTTTGAGACAGACCTGTCCATCTGTCAAGACTCAAACTGATTCCAACCTGGGAGATTATCCTATCCCTGCTCCAGTGGTTTCAGTGTTGTTTTGAACTCAGGTTTGAGTGGAAGAAATTAAAAGGCAGAGAAGGGGAGATGCTGCTAGAGGAAGAAATGAAATGCCATCCTTCCCACCATAATGCCTAACTGGTCCTGGATAAACAAAGCCCAAGATGTACATATTGAGATTACATTTGTCTTATCTGTGATCAGGCATTGCTGGAAACAGAACTTGTGAAACAACAGTGTGAGAATAACGATTTTCACTGGTAAGGAACAAGCTGTTCTTGGAGTGTACAGGGGGTTTTGACAGTCTCATCAACAGACAAAGGCTGTTATAAATGCTGCCCAATTCCTACTGTGTATAGCCCTGACCTGCTGCAGGACCTGGCTCAAGCACAGTGGGAGGGAAGCACCTTCAGGTGCTTTGCTGTTCCACCAGATGCATATCTGCATCTTCAGGCACCTAAATGCCGTTAGCAATCTGCCTCCCTCCATGCTTCATTTTCATGTGTGATAAATAGAGCAGCCTATCCTGGGAGTTCTGAAGGCCAGAAGGTGTTCAGATGCTTTGGTGAGAGAGACAGCACCAAGTCCCTTGGGTACTGAGGAAGTCTTCGAAGAGGGCTGGGTTTCTGCACTGGTCTTCTGAGACGTGGGACAGACCCATGTGTGTGCCCTGGTCTGTGACCCACAGGAAGGAACTGGCGTGTGCAGGTTGAACACAAGGCACAAAACGGAGCCCAAGGAGACAATAGCAGCACCAGAACTCTGAAAATCCAGTACCTATCTCTGTGCCCCCAGCTCCCTCCTGTCTCACATATGCAGAGAGGAGAAACCCAAGGGGGCTGAGAAAGCACAGGAGCAGGTGCTTTTCTGTGCCATTGTACCATGGTGGAAGCACTGCCTGCTTGTCCAGAGCTGCAGAGAATGAACTCTGGGATCTCTCCTGCCACAAATTCCGCCTTGCAGTGGGGAGCACAAGCCACATTTTTCCCCACCAGGCTGAAGGTAGAGCCTTGAATATGTGAGTCCCTGTAGCCTTGTTTGTGTCTCTGTTAACTTTATCTTGTTTGCTGCTATGCTGGGACCATTGCCTGGCTTGGTTTCAATCACATTGCTGTTTTCCTGGGCACATCAGTAGCAGCATTAACAAAGTGCTGCGTTACAAGAGCCTGAGCTGTCAGATGAGGCTGATTTATGCTCAGCACAACTCTGGATGGGCAGAAGGCTGTGCAGAAGCAGATCCTATTGCAAGATTGGGTTCCTGGAGCGTGCAAGTGTGTGTGTGCATAAGGGTTCATGTATTTAGAGAAATAATGTTTCCCCTCCATCTCAGGCCAAGAGGCTGAAATCCAAGCAAGCCTAAACTGCTTTACCATTGATGCCATAACAACATTTAAGGTTTCAAAATGGAGGGGGAAAACTGTATTGCTGTAGTAAGGGAATGGTAATAAGATCTTAGGGTTGGAATAAGGCACTCTTTGGTGAAGCAGCAGCTCTGCGGCGCTTTCGCCTCCCCCAGATTTGTGAGGAGACATGTGCCCCAAAGAATTCTAGTTATTCTGAATGGGGAGAAAATGCAGCTGAGGGTGAATGGAAAGACATCCAGGAAAAACAGAGAAGCACTGCTGTTCTGTTCTCCTCCCAGCTCCCACCTCCCTCCTTCAGCTCCAGCAGAAGCGTGATGCAGCAGCCTGGTGGGGCTGCTGGTAGAGCAGTATGGGAGTTCATAGAAGCACTTAAAAGGAATGAGGCTGCAGCACAGAGAGGAAAAGAAACAGAGTGGTGGGTTATGTAGGACCTGGATGCAGTAGAGAGGTATGAACTCTCTCAGGAGAGATGGTAAGCACCTCTCTCTGGGGCTGTGCTCCAACAAAGCTGACCTGTGAAGTGTTGCACCCTGCACACAGGCCTCTGCTTCCCTTTCCTTCACAATTGATGCATTTATGTAGCCTGTAAGCTGTGAGAGCTTCTGTCCCATACAGCTGGTTGTCCTGACCTACACCCTCTTGTCTCTGACCTGTAGGGACCAGAGCAGTGTGTGGATGAAGCCAGAGCTAAAGTTGTTTCCAGGGTTCAGCAGCATCTCCATACAAGTGCAATGCAACTCCATGTGGAAATTGTGGAAGAAGAGCAGAGGAGACTCCAAATAATTTTTCACTCTCTCCTCTGTGTTTGGCCATGGGGAATATTTCTTCCAGAACAAATTTCTTTTCACTGTTCTGCAGAGTGCAAAGGCTGCAGCTGTCTTTAGACTTCATGTAGAGCGGTCAAAGGCAAGAGAGGATCCTTCCCACATATCCTGTTTTCAGATAACCCTGTGTAGTTCTGAGCTGTCATCCACAGGTCCAGTATCATATATTCAGTGATGTCAAAGCTGACTTACAACACAGGTATGGTATCATAGAATCATAGGATCATAGAATGGTAGGATTGGAAGGGATCTGTAGAGATCATCCAGTCCAACTCCCCTGCAGAAGCAGGGTCACCTGGGTCAGGTCGCATAGGAACATGTCCAGGAGGGTCTTGAAGACCTCTAAGGAAGGAGCCTCCACAACCCCTCTGGGCAGCCTGTGCCAGGGCTCCCTCACCTCAACAGTGAAATAGTTTTTTCTTATGTTTAAGTGGAACTTTTTGTGTTCCAACTTCATCCCATTACCCCTTGCTCTCTTGCTAGCTACTGTAGAAAAAAGGGATGTCCCAACCTCCTGACACCCACCCTTTAGATATTTATAAATGTTAATAAGATCTCCCCTCAGTCTCCTCTTCTCCAGACTAAACAGCCCCAGTTCCCGCAGCCTTTCCTCGTATGAAAGATGCTCCATTCCCCTGATCATCCTGGTGGCCCTGTGCTGGACTCTCTCCAGCACTTCTCTGTCCCTCTTGAGCTGAGGACACAGTACTCCAGATGAGGCTTCATCAGGGCAGAGTAGAGAAGGAGAAGAACCTCCCTTGACCTGCTGGCTACACTCTTCTTGATGCATCCCAGGATGCCATTGAGATTACAATGAAAGTTGAATATCAAGCAGAGATTGGTCTGGATTTCATCACAAAAACACACATTTCATTAGTACTATCAAGGAGACGGGGTGAGACTTCATCTTGACCATATAGGTAGCTGCCATAGGACAGATGTACAATATATATACAGCAAGATCTGTATCAGCACAACTCACCCCAGCATGCCAGGCCACAATAGTGATGCGACTTGCACTGTATGCTGTCAGAGCTGTCTCTGTGGTCAAAAATCTAGGAAAGACTCAAGATATTGAATGCCAACTGACCAGGTTTGCTCTTGCCACATGTTAGCAATGTAAAACTTGGATACCTGTCCCTAGCTGCTCAGCTTGGAGCTTTCTACAGGCAAAAAAGAGCATTTCTGGGGAGACTTATTTCATTTATCTTTGACAGTTGTTTTGAGATGGAATTGTTCATCTTCTGAATACTGAGGCATCTGAGACAACAAGTTTAGACTAGACTCCCACTTACAGATGACTGATGTTAGATGCAACAAATTCCTCACAAGTCTTCTTGAGTTTGAATTCTGTCTTCGAATCTATTGCTCACAACTCAAGTATTTCCCTGCAAATTCTTCTTTCTATACAGTTTAAGGGGAAAAAAAATCACTCTTCTAACTTAGTGGAGGCTTGAGCAGGTAAGGATTTGTAGAGTAAATACTTATTGAAGCTTCAATCAAATTTTAAATGGAGTGTGTAAAACCAGGCAGAGATCAAACGATGACAGACATCATTCTTTTTGCCAGTGATGGGTATTACATGGAACAGAACTTCATTTTCATAAGTCCTTCCTAATTACAATTTTGTATTATTAAGTCTCTTTTCTTTTGGGGTGTGGCAAAATTTAGTGGAAATTCTGTAACAATCACAGTGCTAAATCTGAAAGAGAAGTCACTGTAACCCTGAGGGACGTGTTAACTGCTGGCCTGATCCTGCCACCCAGTGTGCATGATATTTCCTTGCTTGAATCCTCCCATTAATCTTGATGGAGCTATTTACATGCAGAAGCATTATAGGTTCATACCAGCCTTCAGAAACATGGCAGGCTTTTGATGCATTCAGTCACTAATTCAGCAAAGGAAAATAGGACAGATCTTCTGATGGAGAATATGGATTTTTTTTTCCCTTACTTTGTTAAGGATCAGTTGTGAGACTGGTATAAATATATACCTATAGACAGTGAGACTTTTAATTGACATCTGGAAAGAATTTTGAACTATTTCTCACGACAGATATCCAATTTAGGACAGAGGGCATAGGAGAAAAGGTGATTTTTATTCCTCTTCTCTATGATCAATGGGAAAATTTTGTCTCTGAAACAAGTGGATGAAGAAACAAATCATCAAACCATAGATCACTAATCATAGCCAACACAATAATGCTCATCTACTAGTAGATGTGCAAAGTATCTGTGTTTTCTTTAGTGACTCCTTGCAGAAGCTGGTCATGCATGTCTGAAGAAAATCATTTGTGTTTTCAAACATAACAATCTAAAAATGTAAACTGCAGGGTTTTTTGAAAACTGTTCTGTTGTTCATGTGCAGACTTACAAACTTTGCTGCTCTTGCAGGAGTGTAGCTAAGGACAGAAAGTTACCCTTTGAGTTTGGGTGGTTTTGTGAAATATATTTGAGAAACCCCACAATATGCCTCCTAGAGTCATAAGCCAGCGGTTGGGTGACTGGTTTGAATTAGGCCAACGAACAAAGACAAACGAAACATAATCCTGCACGTCTGTACATTCTGGAGGCTTTCCTCTTCATTTGGTGTCAGTGCTGAACCAAAAGTATTTAGAGAGGCAATATTACTGAACACAACAAATAGGAAGCAAAGCATAATTTTTGTTAGGGGTAAGTCATCCCTTAGGCAGAAGCATTCCATTGGTCTTAGTGCATTTCACTGCACTGAACTATGGTTAATTTGTGGTCGGAAAAAATAGAGGCACTGTGGTTGTTGAAAATTATATACTCTGTTTCCAGTTTAAAGGGAAACAAAAGGCATGTGTTGTAAATATAAACTTTTTTTTCTTTAATTTTAAAAACAAAAGTCCATTTGAATGCTCAGTTTGGGTTCTATCTGGCACCTATAGTAACTATGCTATTTTACTGCCCATTTAGGAAAAAAATCTCTAATGGAAAAAAAAATCAGTAGGGCTGAAGAGTTGGCATCTACAAGTTCACTGTGTTCTTCTGTCAAGCTCTTTACAATGGTGACAATATTTGCTCCCTGATGGTATAACTAGAAAAAGAACATTCTTGTTTTGAGCTATGACAATTATTAGCAGTTAAAAGAAAATGCCAACACAAATGCCGGCATCTCCCATTATTTGGGATCTTTAACTCGGGACTGTAGCTTTTTCCAGAGCATATATGCCAAACAATACAGGCTTGAGGCAGGAATTGCTTGTGAAGGGTTGTTTATTAGGACATCAGGCTAAAAGATCAAAACTATGGGTTTGACCTCAAAATTTACGACTTAGATATTGCCATTTGGGACATGGCTTTTATGTAGCTGGACCTTCACCATAGGAACTTCCTTAACAGAGATATGTAATTTTGACAGTGTTCTGTGAATATTTTACTTTCAGAAGATGACAATTTTCTGCAAATTATTGAGCCCTGAATAGTGCCTACTATTCATCCAAGAGACATAATAAAGAAGTCAGAAATGAAAGACTCAATCTTATTACTTATACAATATTTTTAAAAGAGGAAAGCTTCATTTTTTGAGGGAGTGAAATAACTTCCCAGCTTGAGCAACACACCAAGGACCTCCAAACCCAAAGAACTGTGTTTCTGGGGACTGAACCAAGAGGTAGTCCTGGTAGCTTGGTAGTACAGAAGGCAGAAGGTTTCCCATAGAAGATAGAGGATTTTGTGTAACTGGCTGCTGGACTGAGACAGATGCTCTAAACAAGTGCAAAGCTGACTCTGCTTCTTCCTGCTGTCACAAATGTACACATCTAGTGGCTATTTTTTTCTGGATAAAACATCTCTGCTTCCAAAAGTGACCTTGAAGCAGAAAGTTTGAACATGTCATAAGCTTGTTTTGTCCAATTTTATGCAGCTTCTGGTTCCCCAGGGCTGCAATCAGTGTGTCAGTTTGCCTTGGGGAATCTGTTCGTGTTACATTGATAGGTCTGCATCTGGTCATTAATAACAACTGCTACCATTTCAGCCAGCACTTAGGACCCATGGAAAAAAAAACCCCTCATGATAAACTCTCGAAACTTGGCTGCAATTTTGCAAGTATAAGTAGTTTTGGAAACTTCAGACAAGTTTCCAAAGGTTTGGATCCAGGTCCAAACAAAACCCAAACTCAAATTGTGAGGCTTGTGCATCACTAACACATACTCCTACAATTTACTGCCATTAGGAAATACTAAACATTTTATGGATTTTTGCATGCCCCAATTGGTTCTCTGTGCTGGCTGGGATTGTTATAGTCCCTCTGCCTTTGCAACTATATAGACATCAATAAAGATGGATAAAGCTGGGCAGTCAGATTCTAATTTATGCTGATCGTGTTGGATGGCTCAGGGCACTTCAGCACACATGCTTAGCCAGTGACCTTTCACACTCCTCTTCTACATCAAAGCACTTTATTCGTCCACTTCCAAGAAAATCACAAAGACAAAATTCCCATTCAGTGTGCCTTTATTAATCTACAAAGGGCCAAATCCTGACGCCTTTAATCTGCTCCTACTCATCACTGCAATGAGTTAAAGAGTAGGGCATTGCCTTCAGTGTTTTGGGCCCAAAATCGATACGTAGAGTGGCCAAATTTTCAGTGGATATAAATGAAGACAGACCACTGCTTTCAGACTGGATCTCTATAGCTCTCAATATTACCTTGAGGCCAAATCCTCCCTCTTTGAGTTTGATAAATCCTAAGTAAAAGTTAAATTTCCCTGATCCTTTTTTAAAATTTTGCTGTTTTCAGCTGAACCTCTTCTGGCAGAAGTTTGTTGCATCAGGTCTTGCCTGGTTTGGGCAATTACCACTAGGTGACCCTCAGAGAGGTACACCGAGCTGAGCAGATCCTCAGTGATTGATAGAGTCTAATTAGATAAAGCCTCAATAGAGGTTTCTGATAATACAGGCTGCTTCAAAACTAGGCACACTTAGAGAATTTCTGCCAGGGTTCATGCAAGAGAATCTATTTGTGGCAATCTGTTCAGGTCTCTGTGTCTCATTCTCAGGCTGTAACAGGCGAACTCCCACAAAACTCACTTCCAATTTACAACTGTGTCAGGGAAAGGAGAATCGTGGCATCTGATACACATATATGAGAATAAAAAGCCTTTTGAGCAGTTGCAAATTGGTCACCATTTCAATTTTCCTCTTCTTGATTAATTTCCATACTTCTGAAAAGACAAACTTCTGTTCACTCCTTATGTTTTATGTTTGCTTGTGTTTGGTACTATTTGAATGCACTTTAAAATATCAAGAAAACCCAGTTTCTTTCTGAGGCTGAGAGTCCTCTTCAAGCAAAGTTCTCCCAATTAAAAAAGAGTGCACTGTGTAAGTATATATCTTTATTTTTCATTTCTTCATTGGCTTCAACATCAGTTAGTAACCACTGCAGGCATAAAATAATAGGTTAAAAACACTGTAATTAATCTGTTTCTCTCAACAGAACATCTGGTTTCCTACTGGAACCTTTTCACAATGACCCATGCTTTCCACAGAATTGGCTGTTTTAATTAAAAACATCAATACATTTAAATGAAATTGAAACATAAATATCATAGTGAATACTTGGAGAAACTTACAATCTTGATGTCTGAAACCTGCTAAAAATACCAAGAATTTCCACAGTATTTTTTTTAGGACAGCTCAGAGAATTTCTCTTTTGTGAGTGTTTCACCTGGCACACGATATACCAGCTAAAAAGCAATTAATAGTAAGTAATAATTATATGAGATTGAAATTTCTGCCAATATTAATTTTTAATGATGGTTTTGAAATATTAAAAGCAAGGAAATGGGCAGATCTGATGATAGATTCATAACCCAGATGTGATGCCACAGACAGGTTTAATAAAATGAAGATGAATACATGTTTTTAATGAGCTAGGACAGACCTAATATGTTAATGAAACATCAGTTTTTAGACATCTGACCAGATAGAAGTTCCTTTCTCCCTGTACAGTTTAGATCAAAGTTCAATTGCAGATGTTTATTACACACTTTAGAGAATTAGATAACAAGAGGAGGAACTCTGGTCCACTGCTGCTGTGTTTCTGTTTTGAGCAGTGACATTTTCCTACAGACCATCAAAGACCGTTGACCACAGCACAGGCTTTGAGTGCTCCAAGGGTGATTGTTTTACATGTTCAGAGCTCTTCTAAGGGGTCTGCAATGACTCTGAGGGGTGTGAAAAAAAGAAGGATTTACTAGACATACATGCACACTTGTACAAATGGTGCAACATTAAACTGCTACAGTCACAGCGAGTCGACATATGCGCTGACATACTGAGGCTGAGAGGCTGCTATTGCATCTCTTGTTCCCACTCTTGTGCCTGGCTTTTCAACACACACCCTTTACGTACACTTTAGAGCATACATGGATTTGGGCAGCATTTTGCAAACTCTGTAGCAGTTTGTCCTTTCATGGCCACAATCACAGTTCTCCACATGAGGTCTGTAGGGTGCTTGCAGGACTGAGGTACTCCCTCAGCTGGGTTTTGAGTACTTGCATTATGAGTAATGACTTTAGATAATAGAAAATATCTTTGAATCAGTACACACTGCTGCCCTTCTTACAACAGTCTCAAAACTTTTTGCCTCAAATCTGCAAGCCAAGCAAAAGCCAATGTGATATTTTAAGAGCTCTGTCCACTGAGAGTTTTGTAGGTGCAGTTGTAGGCATTGAAAGTAGAAAGGTATTTCTAAACCCCAGCTAATTGCTTTACTTCATTATTTTCCTTGTCTTGTCTGTCTCTATGTCTTCCCCCAGCTAAAAGGCACTGTCAAGAAAGAGCATTCCTGATGCAAACACATATTTGTTATATGGCCTTGACAAATTGCTCCTTTCACCTGAGTCTCACTCAAATTCAGAGGCGCTTCCTGAGACTTAACTCCAGTTTATGAATTGCTTTGAGCTCCTTGCTGTCAAGTAGCTTGTTTTAGACAAGGGATAAGTGCTAAAAAGGGACATGTTACTACCCCAGCTCAGGCCAAAGCATTTGGCAGCCCAATGAATGATTTTCAGCCCATTGGCCTGGCTCGCACCATCTGAGTGTAATTCAGCATCTCCTGGCAGGATGCTCACACTGTTGCCTGCCTGTGGGTTTGTGCCAGCTAGATGGTTCTTTCCTGTAGAGGATGAGAAGGGACCAGGTACCAAGTAGATGTTTCTTCTTTGAAATCTTCCTGCTGTCTTTGTTTTACTTATAACAGTGTTCGTGTAATGGCTTATTTGCCTGCAGGACAGCATGACAATGGCAGTCTCTTTGGGAATGACACAGAAGAATGCATTATGAATGAGTTCTGGGAACTGAGATCCACAATTCTTTGGTAAGAAGATTGCCATGAGAAACTTTGCAGTGAGTCAGCAATGAGTGTTTCTTAACAAACAACTCTTTAGCATAAAAAAAATGATGTTTTCCCTTGGAAATTCAAACAGTGATGTCTGCAGGGACAAGAATGGCAGTTGTCCTCTGGATCTCCCTATCTAAATGAGGAAACTTTTGGATAAACATCTGCAAGAGCAAAATCTGGTTCAAGCAGTTTGAGCTCATGTTGCACTTTGTTATCAGCCAGAAAGCCAATAGCAGGGTATGGGGTAAAACTCACCTTTGAACCTCAATTCTCAAGCTAGAACTAGAGGTGCAAATGTAAAACACTGGCAAGTCCAAAACTGCTGCTGTACCATCAGATGGCATGACCAGCTGAAGCTCTTCCTTGAATACTGGGGGTTTCCCAGCAGGCAGGTGTTCATCTGGCTACAGCAGCAGTCAAAGGAGATGTTGTGCAGAAGCAAAAAAAGCCTCTTATGCTCTCATGATTCAGGAAAGATGAAGAGAACAATTGGACAGATGCTGCCATTAAAGACATGTTTCTAGTCTCTGTGTAACAGTCCTATGCTCTAGAGCTGCTGTGCACTCTGCAGGCAGGGATCTGGTGCTGCACACCAGAACGGAGGACATGTGTCCCTGGGGCTTTATCTATCATCTAACCTTGCTTTGACGCTATCTCAGAAGGGAAAGGTCAGGGAAAATTGCTATCTTTTCCCAACAAATTGGATAGATAAGCAAAGTCTTGCAATACTAGTTGGCAAAGAAGACAGTCTCCTTAAAGTCGGCCACTCATATTGGCAATGCTGCGAGGACCTGAGCTGATGAAGATGTCTGGGCTGAACAGCTCTGAGTGCTGTAGAGTTGGTAGAAGCTGAGGGCATGACCCATGCAGGTCAGTGGCAAACAAGTGAGGCAAAGATCACTTTCTGCCCACTTACATCCAGGCTTTGAGTGATTATAGAGCTTTAGCCATAGGATTCAGTCTCAGTGTGGAAGCCAAGGCCTGGTTCTGCAGAATAAGCAAAGCACTGGAAAACCCCAGATTTGTAAATCCAAGAACAGAGTAAAAGGGGAAGGAAAAAGACCTCATCACCACCTCCAATAGCCTGGTGGTTTCTTTCCAGCTCTTCAATGCCACATAGCAGACATATCCACAGGGCTCACTGCTGCACTGCATGACTCTGGTCACTGTGGCCATCTCATACCATGCCCTCCACAACCCTCCCTTTCCTTGCATGATCTGGCACTCATGGCATTGTCACTGGTTGGAGACATGCTCATGTTACAAGACGAGCACACTGCAGGACAAGGCTCAGTTTTCCATGTCAGAGGCTCATTCATTTTCAAGATCAGGACAGACACAAGGTATGGCAAGCTACAGGGGAAGATGCAGTAACATCACTATTAAAAATGCTAAGTAACAAGTAGGAAATAAAATGAAAAGTGGCACACTGGCACTTTCCAGGGAAAATCAAAAGAGAAATATGAATATATATGTGTTTTTATATATATCTATGTATATGTATTTATGTGCATCTGTGTAGATGATGAGGATAGTTTTAGAAAAGGATTTGGAAACATCTTGTTTCATCTTATACTCTATTTCCTCAGAAATGTGAGTGACTGATGTGTGAGGGTTGCTACACATCTATTTCCTATTGCAGACAAAGCTATTACTTAGGTGATCAATATTTAATCTCTATTAGGGGAGTCATTTTTAAACCTACTTTAAAAAGCGCATCTGCAGCACTTGATATAAATCATCGCCATGTGCTGAACCCAGAACCTTCTCCTGTATCTCAAGGGAGAAACTAGCCTTCAGCAGGGAGAAAAGGAAGGAAAGAAGTCCAAGACAGTTGATAGCTCGGACTATTTCAGACAATGGAGTAAGTCCAAAATAGCCCAGGGCTTGATTCACACCCTGATTTTTGTGAGGATGGTAGAGAATATGGGGAAAGGGTATCAGCATCTGTCCTGTGATGAGTCAGAAGTTGCAGCCAGAGCTGGCTGTAACACTCCCTGTCCTCTGGTCCCAGAGAGGAGGTTTGGTCAAAGCTGAAACCTTTTGCAGAGATGTGTCAGTTTATATCTAGAAGGACTCAGGACAGACTAACAAAGAGAGGCTCAATCACTGAAGGCTGGTTAGGAGTGTGGAGAGTCATATTTAATCCTTTCCCCGCCTAATTTGGAGTGGTCCCAAATGAAAATGCTGGTCTGGGTCAAATAAAGCAGGAATTTGAATCGGTTCTGGTTGGATCTTTCTTGTTTTTTACTTGATGCATAGTTTCAAAGCAGCCTCATCAGACCAATTCACCAGGTTTTTGCATCATCTCCAGCACTCAGCCTACCAAGATATAAGAGGTAAACTTTCCTGCTCCTGTGTCTCAGTGGTTGCCATCTCAGGAGGTACTTATAGAGTGTGCACAAGGTGTTTCTCTCTGACCTCCCACCTCCAGCCCTGCCACTGTGCAATTCACCCTGGCTATCTTAGAGGAGTATGAGGACCCTCAGCCTCTCCTTTTCAAAGACTTCCATCCAGCATCATGTAGCAACATAGATTTTTATGCTAAAATGCCCTTTTTCAGCAATGAGAGCTACACAGAAGATGAATTGAGTAGGAACTGGGTGGCATAACTTTCCTGGATTTGAAATGAAAGTTGTGCCAATTTTAACAATATCTGAATAAATCAAGAAAAAAGTGAGGGTGAGATATATGTGTTTGCCCAGCACTGAAACATGTCCAACAGTCTAATCTCCTTACCTATTGCAATGATATAAATATAATAGTATAAACATAATGCAATATAAACTTTTGACTGCTCTCATAGAAATACACACAGGATTGGGACATCTTTAACAGCAAAGAGACATTTTGTTTGGATGTGACTTGGCTGAAAACATTTAGGTATTTGGCATAAAGAAAGAAGGAGAGAGGGAGCTGAGATTTATCAGAAATAAACACTGAATCAACACAGCTTCATTATTTGCAGTCACGGTTCAAGGCCAGCAGAATACACCAGGCACACAAAGGGCAGGCTGGCTCAAAGCTGTTGAAAGTTAATATTGTGCAACATTTCTGCAGATGTGGAATAGCAAACTATGCTGAAAGCCAGTGCTCAGTTCAGCAGAGTTTGAAATCAGCAGAAAGAATGAACACAGATCAGCATCAGAAGGCAATATGTAGTCCACTCATGGCAGAAAAATATCCCCAAAACTTGTGTTTCATTTGCTTTCAGGTCTCTGCTTTCTGTCTCCAAATGCATTGTGGCTTGTTTCTGGACTCCTGTTTGGAGAGGATCTCAGCACTTTCAATAATAGTAATAGTCATCATAACAATGGCAACAAATAAATAAATAAATAAGCACTCAATGTGGCTGAAGGAATAATTTATTCCAGCATTTGCTCCTTAGAGACACTGTAGATGTGCCAGGGTTGGCCCTGCTTTATAAACAGCAGGAACACAAGATTTTCTTCTCCAAAGAGAGATAACTGTGTAAGACATTGACTGCTATAGTTGTCACCTCTCCTGCATCTCCATGAGTCAAAGGCAGTATCTTGATTTGTTTCACGACTAAGGCTGTATGCTTACTGGTTTGGCCAGTCTGAAGTGCTAGTCCAGTGTATTAATGAACCCAAAGACTTCTGTCATGACAGTTCAAAGTCTGTTCATACCTGTAGAGTTATGTCTGAGAGCAGCCCCTTCCAGGAGCTGAAGGGGAAAAGAAAGGTGCAACAAGTGCTCATGAAATGCTCGTGAAACTTATGAGCAGGAAAATCTTCAGCTCTCTTTGCTTGTGGGAGTTTCTTGCTCATATTTGCAGTTTATATCCCCTCTGTAAAGGAATATCTTGGCTCTTACCTGCTGTGACTGTTCTCAGTAAGTGATGGATATATCTTTTTAAAACATTGCCTGAAATAAGACCGTTTCACTTGTTTCTCCTGTCAGGAGAGGGTGTGAGAAGAAAACACCTCTGACAAAACATAGCCACCTTTTTTAACGTCCTTCTGGAAATCTCTGGGATACTAAAGGTGAGATGGTTTTAAACCAGTGATTTAAAAAAAAAAAGGTCAAAACTTCACAAATCTATGATGGTGGAAAACACTTGCAGGAGTCACCAAAAATGGACAGAAACAAAAATTTTCACTTGTTCTTCAGCTTTTCTTTTTATATTGAGGATTTCTTCTGTGTCTGGCTTAAGACTAAAGACTAGTCTTTAAGACTAAAGGCTTGTTCATATTTCATAAAAGTTATTTTGTCCCCATCTTCTTCAAGCAGTTTGTTTTAAATTCAGATGTCTGTGTTGGGACATTTTATTTATGGTTGCAAAATCAACAATTTCTCCTCCTACAAAGGACAAATATTTGTAAAATGGTTTGAATTGTATACACAGAGATACTAGATTAATAGACACAAGACACCAGAGGCTGAGCTTTTCCAGCAATGCCTATACAGTAGTTTTGTCACTCTGTGATGCACAGCATTGCTGCAGACTTTACTGTTCCAGGCTTCTGCTAAAAAACGGGGCATTAAATTACCATTTCAATGGCTTAGCCTTAATTAACCATTTTCCCAAGGAAGATTCCAACCAGTGTAAGTGCAGGCCATGGATATAAATTTCCAGGTTTTGTAGCATTATATAGCTCTCTGCCTATTTTTGTGGGATTTTATTATGCTTTCTAGCTTTTCCTAATCCCATCTAAGTCATCAATTTTAGTTTTTATTTCCCCCAGTCCTCGCTCTTAAGCAACTCTCTCTAAAACTTATGTAATGCCCAATGTTTTGTTCCCAGTTTAGGGTTTAGCTTATTTCAGACAAAACAGCAATTTTCAGCGAAGTCAAAATGCATGGTTTTGGCTTCAGAGCTACCTCTCTCTGACATAAAACTACTAAGCCTTTATTGAAATACACATGATTCTACCATAAACACCCCCTTTATAGAATGCACCTGGCGAATATAATGGAAAACACACTTGTTTCTCATAAGAAATGGAGCGACTGTTCTGTAATAGTACATAGTCTATTTGATATTTAAAAGGTCATAATTTTACACAAAGAAAAGAAAAATGCAGTAAAAAGTAACATTTAAAGATGTAGTTGCACATCTGACACATCTGCTTTTGTATTCTGCCAATAAGAGCAGCTGACTCTTCGTACAGCGTGCTCTGATAACAGAAAGGGAGACTGAAATAACGTCTCTACACCTCACTGGCCCTCGGATTTAGCATTTCCCAGTCCATAAGAATTTAACCTCTCAATCCCTTGGGAGATTTTTTAGAGCTGAGGTGCAGGATGAATAAACACATTTCCAAATGCCACACAGGAAGCCTTCGGGAATGCTGGAGCAAACCCAGGCTTGCTGACTGTAAGATCAAGTTCGAAGACCATCATCTAAATGGTTACACATTACACACTGTGTTTTAGGACCTCCAGCAGACCATGTGGTACCTGACAGCACAGGAACATGAGCTGCTCCGTAGGAGAACACAAACCTGTGTTATGTGTAAAGTGAAATTCATCGGTTGTAATGTCTCCTGTGGCCCTGGGAGCAAGTCCTGACTGTGAATGTGCGGCACCAACAAGGAAGAGGCTGGTCCTCTGCATTCCTGGAGTGGGTCTAGAGGATCACTTCTCCATCTAGTTAAAATATATGAGGGCATCACAACAACCTCTGAGATTTTCCTCACCTAACTTGCACTTAAAGAAATGCAGATCCTACCTGTATGACAGCTCTTCCATTATGACACTGTCTGGATTGCTGCCTTTTTGAGCCATATTTTATTAAGACCAAAGGTAAAATTTCCACTGATAAACTCACATTTGTCTTTAAGACTTAGAGGATAGTCTATGCCAGATCCAAATTAAGGGAGCCACAGCACTTAGTATTGAGAAACTAATATCTCAGGCACATTCGGCCTCTTAGTAGAGCCCAGTGTCCAAGTTCCACTCCTGGGCTCCCTTAAGCTGCTGGGGAGCGCTGGGTGCTCACAGCTCATCCTAGCAGATGCTTCTGACTTGTGGGAAGACTGTCTCATTATGCCAGAAAATTACGTGTCTCTAGAGAGAATAATATTTTCTCTTGAGTAATCATGTTAACCACCTAAAATCAGTTGAGTTGTATCTGTCTTTCAAGGCCTGTTTCAGTATTTTCTGTTGACCAGTGCTTGGAAAAAAAGACAGGACTCTCCAGCCCTATGGGAGGTTGCTCACACCTGGGTCCAAACACACTCACTCTCTGCTTTCTAGCCCAGCAAAACTTACTTTTGAAGGCAGTGACATATTCCTACCTCTGATTCTTGATGCTAAGGACTGACTCAAAATCCTCATTGTCCTAGTGCTTGTATTTAAATGGGGAAAAGAAAGGAAGGAAGGAATCATAGAATTACAGGATCTCAAGGGCTGGAAGGGACCTCAAAAGGTCATCCAGTCCAACCTCCCTGCCAGAGCAGGACCACCTAGAGTAGGTCACACAGCAAGGAAGGAAGGAAGGAAGGAAGGAAGGAAGGAAGGAAGGAAGGAAGGAAGGAAGTGGTTTCTAATCTGTTTTCAGCATCCCCAGAGTTCAGCAAGAGCCAACATTGCCTTCTTTGGGCTACTGACTGCAGGTAATCTGGATGCATGAGCAGAGAGATGTTTTCTTAACCGTTTTGCTCTCTTCTTTGAACTCTCTTGGTGCTTACTCTCATCCTTGAAACTTTTTATTCCTTTCCTTTGCAAATCATCCACTTTTCCAAAATCAGATTAATCAGAAAATGATGCTCTTTGGATAAAAGTTCTTGCATATAGCAACGGCAGAAAAACATTAAAAACCAGCCTGTGCTAGCAGTTGAAGCAGGATGAGATTGTCAGAATTGGACCCCTGGGTTCAATATTTCAATGTTCAACACTGTTGCTGTGCAAACCACTCAACAACTCTGTGCCTCGTTTCATTTCTTAGTGAATTTGTGCATAAAATGCTATAATTCCTTTCCCTCTCTTATGTTTCTTACTGAACTTTGGCTGTGCTTTGCACTGCACCGAACACAATTCCTGCTCACAGGAAATACAATCTGGCAAGCAGTATTGCTGCTTTAGACAGAGCCTTGTGTGTGCAGGTGGTAGAGTCTAGAGTGAGTACTACATCTTCCCGTTTATGTTTCTTTAGGGAGCATACTTTAGGAAACATAACAGTGAAAATATCATCATTGTCATCACAGTCTGGACCCACTTGAGAAATACGTGCAGTTCCTATTGCCATGGGATTGGGCTGCTTGCATTTGTTGGTGCTGACTTCCTTGAGATACCACTAAGAGGTAAAGAAGCCTTAGGATTGACAGCTAGGCATGGGCACTGGTTTTCCTAAGGCTAAGGGGCTTGACCAAGGTTACCTAGAAGTCTGTGTCAGTACAGAGATTTAAACTCTCAATTGCAGAGTGCTGTCTTCACTCCCCTTGGCCATGGGAGCTAAATGCTCTATAGCAGGAACAATGGCTGAAAACAGAAGCCCATTCATTGTAATAGGGTGTCAGATTTGCTACAAGACCTGAAAAGATTTCAGGGTCAAAACAGCATTGCATCAAGAGAGCAGAGCTGAAGATGCCCCCCATGAAAGCCCTGTGGCACAGCCACATATGGGGGGAAAGATGACCCTTACTCATGAGTACGGATGACATATGGCTTGTTATGGGCCAGGATTCAGAGCAAGATTTTCCTCACCTCTGCCCCATTTGTAGCAATGGTGAACTTGGCTTGCAAGGAAGAGATTGGATGTCTTTTTTTGTTACAATTTTTGGCTTTGTTGCTTTTAATTCCAGAAGTGCAACGAGAACAGCTTGTAGCAGCGCATCAAACAGCACTGGGTTTGTTCACAACTATCACAGACAAGAAATGTTTTCCTTCGATCGAGACACTTCCTTTTCTTAAAGAAAATAAACAACTCTGGAGCTGACCTCCCTAGCGAATGATGTTTCCAGAAGCTGAGGGCTTCATGGAGAAAAGCCTGAAGGTCCACAAGGTCCCTGCATGCTACAGAGAGCTGCTCTCCCAAGGCTGCCTTGGACTGCAGTCAGCTGGGGGATCCCTCTACTCAAGTCCTGGCCCGATGGGCTCTTCATGGGCTCCAGCTGCTCTTCATTTTCCCTCCCTCTTGCTAGCCAATTTATCTCCCTTCCCTCCATATCTGTGCCCCTTCCTTTGTTTTTCCTTTCAGCTAATCCCTTCCTGCTTTTCCCTGGGCCCCTTCTGTGTTAAATATACACACACATTTCTATCCAAGGAAGTTAATTTAGATTAAGGGAAGGGATGGGTTTAAGAAAGAATAGTTGTCCCTGAAAAGCTCCTCGTGAAGATGCTCTAATTCTGGAATAAAAGCATTTTCCAATGAACACCACCCTTTGTATACAGCAAATTAAACCAATTCAGTTTGAAATATATGTGTTAGGATTGCAAGTGCTCATCTGATTGTGCCCAGATTTAATTAGGAACATCTCCTCATGCCAAATTTGCCATAAAGACAAGATCCTGTTCAACTTCCAGGCTTGCACGGATATCCCTCCCAAGCCATTCAAAGAAAGCAATACATCTGCCACCCAACCAACCATAAAGAAATCAGGGAGCTAACATAATATTTGCAAGCCAAACTCTGCTCACTCTTCTGCAGTGCTCCTTTGTCTGCTCAGGCTGCAAACTCCAGGGTGAGAAAACTTTCTCCCTCTGTTTTTTTTTTATGTGGTGTCTGGCACAGGCCTTCATTGTACGGTCATGGCACAGCAGACAAAGGAATCAGCAGAAAGGGTTGTGCTTTTGCAAGTGCTTCATGGTTCCATGCAAACTTAACTCCCTTTGACATCTGTGGGGCAGCAGTTTTCACCCTAGGCAAATTTAGGAACCAAATTCAGCCGGCTACTCTCCATAGGCCTCCTTCACAGAAACCTGGGAGAAATGAGCTGTTCTAGAGAAATCAAAGAAATGGTTCATCCCCCTGGTCAAGCTTCTCCCCAGTAAATTCAGGAGCTACAGAATCAACTACCTCAAGTGACCCAGCTTCCACTTTCCTCCATCACAGAGGAAATTTTATGAAGAACAATGAGAACAAATGAGAAGGCAACAGGCAGAGGAGGGCTGGGAAGAGAACACACCTCAATTATCTCATGGAACAAAGGTGGGGAGAAGCACGAAAGTTGAACTAGGCTAAAACCAGTATCCAGCTAGGCTAGGTAAGTGTGCAGGCAGTGAGGAACCTCATGGCTGCTCAGCGGCTCACTGAGCAGCTACTCCACATTCACAGTGGTGTTGGGATGCAGACTTTGGTCTTCCTTCTCCAAAACTACAACTTTGTTCCACACAGAAGCAGACAACCTCTATGCACCAGACAGTACTGCAGAGAGCTCCCAACCCCAGCATTATAGCCACCTTATGGAGACCTTGGGTTAATTGACATGTGTTTAGAGATCCCAGGGGGACAGCTGCTGTTTCAATGGACTGGAGCTGCCCAGATTTTTCTGGACATGGCTGTTTTCCCTGTTGTTCTGGTTCAGTTGACCACGTGTTTTGAATGAGGAGACATTCCCAGGAAATAGGTACTTGATTACAAAATGAAGCCAATCTCCCAATACAGTTGTTTATGGTCACTTATCATTATACTCCTTGCACTGAGAGAGCATGTGTGCATCAAAGCCAGTGTGTATCAACACACATGAAATAGAGGCATGGCTCACCTTGCAAGTGGTGATGACCGTGTCCATGGATGCCTGTATAGCTTTGGAAGATAATCCAGAGGACAATCTCATCCTCTAAGGTGACGACTTTGGAACAGCTCTTTGACTTTTGCAGCAATCTGGCATTATGATCCCTTAAGTTAATGTTAAGCTTCCCAGCTAACAGTTTTGTTTGTAATATCTGCCTGTCTATAGATGTCATTTACTACTTGCTGTGTAGGAAGCAACTCATGCAAATGATAGCATGTTCTCCTGCCTCTACAAGACTGTTTTCTGACCTTTAGTGTGACATGAATTACAGTCTGCTTCATAACTACACTCCAGCACTCAGAAGAATACTACTAAGCCTGAAAAGCCATCTGGAAAGCTGGCCAGAGCTCTCTTTACCATTGGGAAATCCATTGAAGTTCCAGATTTAACAGGGAGACAGGGAATGACCTGTGGCACCAAAAACCATTGACATTCATTTCAGCTGAATACCCACCCAAGCTCATTTCCTCTCCTCCAGCTGCCACAGGCTCCAGTTTGGCTGAACTGGAGCTCAGGGCTGTGGTGAGACAGGTTGGTCACATCTATGCTTGTAAAGTGAAAAACAGCACTCGTGTCCTAGTCCACTTTAATTTTTAGTTCAGGCAGAGTGTCTTGCACCATGGAGAGGATGACTGCTCCCTTTATCCAGGGTTTCTTACAAATGGTGGTTCATCAGAAGCCTGGGCTACCATGTTTGGTGGTTCCAGAGTCCCTGCTCCAGCTACATGTCCCTCTTGTCTCCCTTGCATTCACCCTTCTCCTTTCTGAACCACTCCAATCTCTTGTAGTACATTAGGTCAATGTTACCCATGAGCTCACAGACAAATTGATATATTGTTGGTGATCTGAGAGTCTCAGAGCTCAGTTCTAAAAGGCAGTAGATTTGCTCTGTGCAACTGAGGCAACATCAAACCAATAGCTGCCTGAGTTAAAACCCATACAAGCTCAACACGTCTAGGAATGGGATTGTGGCTGCTCACAACTCAGAAACTGTATGCCATCTCCTACAGTTATTACTTGCTGCTATTAAGGCAGGGAAATCTGTGAGCAATTGAGGTGCAATTCTGAAGAGCACCCTATTTCATTGCAGGTGTTAAATAGCCAGTCCAATACCACTACTGCCATCCAGACTTCAGACATTAAGACCCAGACACAGTATTGGAAATGGTTCTGAGTTCATCTATGTATAAATTGATCATCCTGTTATTTTTCTCTTTAAGAAGATATCACATGAGAAAATGAACCTGGAAGAGGCAGGAACCTCAGGCAACTGTGTTCCAGTTAAGGAAGCTCTGGGGGTTTTTTTGCAGCTAGCTGTGAACTTCACAAAGCCCAGCAATCCTTCCTCACAAAACAGGTACTGGGATCTGTTGTCCTTGGCCCAAAAGAAGCCTACAGATGTCTGCTGCTGGCTTTTCTCTTGGTATAGGCTCTCATAAAACTTCCACAGATGTTTGCCTAGGGGTTGAAACCTCTTCTCAGCTCTTGTAGCATGCTGCCAGAGATGGCTGCTCTTTCAAACTGACAGAAAGTTTCTCTGGATATTTTTATTATTTGGAAGGGGATTTTCTCAGGAATTAAAATATATGACTGAATTTGTTTACATTACATCGTGGAAGGGGATAAAACCATCTATGCAATTTCTCCTGTTCTGTTACATATGTGTAACAAAGTGTCGCTTTGGAAAATCCCACCCCTAAATCAGAGCTGTGAAGTTAATGATTATCTCAGGGGACTAACCTTTAGCTGTTATCAAACAGTATCACCTCCATAAATGCTGGCTCAGAATCTATCCCCAGGATGAAGGGGCTGCTGTGCACCAGAAAAGGGTCCAGAAAGGAGACACCATTGCCATGAGGACTCTGAGCTGCTGGGGGAATAGCAGGTCTGATGTCAGCCTGGAGCTGGGTGGAAATTAGGTGCCTTTTTATCACTGAAAATATTTGAGGGGCAAAACAATTAAAATTGCCATGCTGCTTCTGCTTTGGATCACAATATCTACTTCAGCTCCCCAGAATAGCTCAGCAGTTTCTGGATTTGCCTTCCCTTTTACTGTCCCCATCAGCAGAGTGTGCATTCAGTTGGGAAAGAGAAAGAAATGAGAGAGGCTGGTCTGAGGGTGAGAGGTCACTAATTTAAGGCTTTTTCTTAATCCCTCTTCTGCTGCAGGCTTCCTGTGTGTCTGTAACACAGCAGATCTATCAGAGGAACATGGCACCTCTAATATTATCCTTTAGCAGATGATATCTCAGTTGTGTGTCTGTGAGCAGGATGAGACCTATTGAATCTCCCATGGCAGCAGTGAGGAAGGGAAAAGTAGAGGCATCCCACTTTTCTGCATGTGAGGGTTTTTTCCCCCATATTTCAGGTAGAAAGACATTCAAAAAGAAGCTTTGTTTTCCATGTAGTTTCACACTTAAAATTTCTTTCTTTCTTTTTTTTTTTCAGTAGGTTTAAATGAACAGCAGTTTTCTCTAAGGGTTTAGAAATCTTTTTCATCCTTTTTTCAGCAGCAGATGGAGTAAGGTTAGAGAGTAATAAGCAGAAAAAAATATGTAGCAATTAGAAAGGAAGAAATGGAGAAAGGAGGGAAAGAAGAAAGGAAAGTATAAAAACTCATTTAAAAATGGATTTTCAAATGATCTCATCTATTTTGGTAAAAAAATAAAAACATAATTGACAAATATTTTTCTGTAAAATATAATGAATTAAATCCTAAGTATTCTTGTAGTCAAGAACATTTGTTTCAATCCTCATTTGTTTCTGCATCAAACAAAAGCAAACTGAGGCATGGGAGATCACTTTAATGGAAGGCATTTCTGAAATCTCTGACCTGCTTAAGTTTCAATCTGGATCTGTTTTAGACTTACCCAAATTGAAGGAAACCAGTAAAGTGTTTGCATTTCACCCATCATTGCCATTAATCCCTCTTTTCTTCTGCTCAAAAAAGAATGAAGGTTTGATCTGTCTCCCTGGGAGGCATCAGAAAGGCAAACCTCCCCTTACCCCAGTTTTACCTTCTTTGAGGGAATTCACCTCCCAGGATGCTCAGGTATTGCTGGACTTTGTAAAGGACTGAGCACTGGGATGTGAATGCCTTCCCTTCCAGCTACAGGCAGCACCCATGCTGTTAATAGCCTTCTTGACTGCAATTTAAAACATGGATTTTAAACTGTTGGGGTGGGATGCAGATGCTGGTCCTGTCCTATCCTTCATCCTGAGGCAGACCTGGCCTCTGCTCCAGGGATGCCGAAGTATGAGAGGGCCAGTGCACAGTGACATTCCAGCCGTGCTCAGCAGCTCTGACCTGAGCCAAAAGCTTGTCTTCAGTAGCCCTTAGATATTTTTTCTTCTGTGCCTGGCAGCCCTATGGCAAAGAGTTTCTCCTCTTGACTACACACTGGGGGAAAAAACTCTTCTTTTTGTTTCTTTTTTTTTTTCTCTGAACTTGCAACTAACTAGTTTCATCTGATGTCCTCTAGCTCTCATATTAGAAGAGACAGCAAACAGTCATCTTCTATTAATATTTTCCAGCCTACTTATGATCTCTATCATATCCCCTTCAGTGATGTCTTTCCCAGCCTGGAGAATCTGAGTCTATTTAGTTGCACTCTTAGTATGTTTGAGAGCTGAATTAATCTGATTAATTATCTATTTAGTCTATTCTTAATCTATTGCTAGGGTTTGATGGCCAGGATCTATTCTGGTGTCTGGTCTGTGCTAGGCTGCTTTGTAGGACCCACAAAGGAGATCCTTTGAATGCAGGCACAGCAGGGCCTAGGCTCATCCTGAAGTGAACCATGAAGAGCCAGGTTCATTCAGAGCTGGGTTCATCCTGTGGCATTTCAGATGCCAAAGCCCACCTTGAACTGACGTCTAAGGTTGCCAGTCCCACTCATTGACTTGGCAGTCAGGCTGAAATGGTTATTTTATTCATTCAGTGAATGGGCCCATGGACACCTATGCCCCAACACAAGGCAGTAGGCAGTGAAGAGATGTGGCCCTGGGACTGCAGCAAAGCAAGAAGCAGACCCAAGAATGACACCCTTCCCTTACTCTCTGGTCATTATCTTTTGGTCATTTTTGCCCCAACTTTATATACCCCTCTAGAGTCAATATCCCATGATCCTACATGTGCCATAAATTAAAGCAATATCTTGACTGTGTGTGTAGATTGGCTTATTGCACACTGGGCATGCATCTGCTTTTTGGATGCTAATAGGATAAGAGGAAATGGTCTGAAGGTGCACCAGGGGAGGTTTAGATTAGAGATTAGGAGGAGCTTTTTCCCTGACAGGTTTTTTAGACAGTGGCACAGGCTGCCCAGGGAGGTGATAGAGTCCCCATCCCTGGAGATATTGCACAACCATGTAGCTGAGGTGCTGAGGGACATGGTTTAGTGATGGGCTTGGCAGTGGGAGGCGAGTGGTTGGATCTGATGATCTTAAAGATCTTTTCCAACTGAAATGATTCTCTGATTCTATGATTCTTCCAGTGCTGGAGTGACTCCTAGTTGGTGGCATGCTGTAAGCCTGCTTACAGTATACAGCATCAGACCACACTGCTACCTGTTTTTTCTTTCCTAACTCTAATTAATTTGGTCTCGTTTGTGTGTAATCACATTAAGTGCCATGCAATAATAAACAGTGAGGAAAGCCTCTCTGGAGGAGAGGAAGGAGGGCTCAGAAGCCGACAGAAGCTTTGCAGGATCAAGCCTCTAAGTGGCTGCAATTCAGCAACGACTTGCTGTGTGCAATTCCTCTTCGACCTGTGAAACGTATTCCAGAAACGCATGCCTGCAGATGTCTCTCATACACACCACCTCACCGGTCATCATAAAAAACTGCTCATGCTTTCTTTTCATCTATACCAGATGGTGGCTGTGACATTGGGGGCCTGTCTTTTTTCCATGCCATCCACACAGAGCTTGACAGAGTGAAGAAGAAAGGTACTTCTACCTTGGATAGACCTGCCAAACCCACCCCGAAGACCCCACAACTTGCTCCTACTAATTGCACCAACATTGTCTTGCAGCACGAACCATTCCGGCTCTCTGTTTTCTTTCAAAGTATATTTGTTTTATATCTGACATGTTTATATATGTTAACTGTTTGCTATAGATATCTGTCAGCTTCAACTGGTAAAAAAAAAAAAGAAGAAAAAGAGGGGCTGGCTCTATGCCAGAGGTATGTTTCTTAAAAGCACTTTGCTTTTTGTCACATGGTTTTGCATAGAAAGAGAAATGAGGAGAGGGAGGGTGGACTGGCAAAGTATATTTAAATACTGTGAAAGAATTTCATACGAAAACGTACTCTCTGTTTTTCAGATATTAGCCTAAGAGCCATAAAAAGTTATTTTATAGTCCTAGAAATGATACACAAACATTGGTATACAGTTTGTCATAAAAACTGCTCTAAAGAGGGAATCGTGCATTATGCTTTTCGAAATATGACATTTATGAGCTGCCTTTGATTGTTACCAGAATGTTTTCTAATGAAACAGAAAATGTGTGTCTGTGTACATGCATGCATGTGTGGTGTGTGTGTGTGTTTGTGTGTGTGTACAATAACGGCACGTGTCACCGAGAAAGAGACATCTTCTATAAAACATTATTTACTCAGCCCACAGGTTTTCCTCTTCCTCCTTTTCAAAGAACAAAGACTATAACTCCTCCTGCTAGTGAGAGGAAAAGCAGCAATGTCCATTTCTTCTTATCTGGGGAGAAATCAGCACGATTTCACAGGATTTTTTTCTTCCTTGCTTCCCTTTCAAGCAAGAGTGCTGGCTGCTACTATACAATATCCTCTTCCCTTTGAGATACAACTGCACCACTTGAGGATGAAGGTGGAGAGACGTGAATCTGTCCCCATGCCAAAGATGTTGGCTCAGGTTTCTCTTATAATGATGTTTAAAAAGGGCTTAAATTGGAATTACATGACGATTATGCCTTCTCCTGGTCCTTACCCACAGTGCCTAATTGCTCACAGTGATGGGATTCATTTCTTCCTGGCCATTTTTTTCCTTTGTGAGGTGAACGGGCTTGTCTGGATGACACACTTTTATTCTACTGGACCATTTCACCACCCACCCTGCCCAAAAGCTGGGTGAGGAGTCAGATGGTGACTCATCCTATGCACTCTTGCTTTTTAAAAAAATGCCTGAAGTTTTTGCAAAGAGGCATCTTTATCTCCATGAGGGATAGGATGACCCACACCATTTTCTGGAGCAGACTGGTTTTCTGGTCTTTTTAGTTTTACTGCATGGGACTGCTCCATCTCACAGGGTAAAAAGACATGAAGCCTTTGTAGGCAGACTTTGCAGTCTTCCATCATTTATGCCTAGGGCAGGGCTGAACCCAAACTAATGACCCAACATGAGACACAAATTACTGCTGTTTGGGCACAGAACCACATTAACACAGACTTGCAGCATCTGACCCATTAGCAGTGGATGTTTGAGCTGAAATTGGACAGGTTTAAAAGAAATGATCGATGGTTTTGTGCCTGCAGTTATGGAGCAAGGGATCCAGATGCCCGGGATCTGTTTGTGTCTGTTATTTGCATCTCAGTGATTGACTAGCAGGATTCTGGACACAGATCATACTGGGCAACCCCTTCTTAGATCTTGGGCTACAGATAGCAGAGCAGACAGTCAGACTTTTTGCAAGGAAATCAAAAGCGCTTTGAGTCTTAACTGCTGTCTGAATCATCTCACAAAATGAATATGGTGCAGCAAACTGCTGCCCTGCAGACAAACTTCATACAAAATGACTGTGTAAAGCACCACTGTTTATACACAAGGCTGATGTGAGTTGAAGGGCTGTTTGAAATGGCTGCGGCTAGTTATGTAATTATTTGAGAACAGTAGAGCACAATAAGTGAATATAAACATTGAAGAAGACAGTATGAGTTCACTGGATGCTTACATGAATCTGTCATCTTTATTACAAATGTCTCTCTTCAAATATAAACCATATACTTTGTGGTCAAAAAATCATAGGTGTCTAGTTACGTTTGCTGGGGAAAAAAAAAGATGGATAGGCAGTGGGAAAACAACCAACCAACTGTTTGCCTGCTGCAAAGTCAGCTCTTTAGGCAATGCCTTGATGTCCAGATTATTTGGTACCATGTTTGAATCTGACTCTGAACATCTAGTTTATCCTAGCATATAAGATGAGCTCTACAGCAACCTAGAACAGGGTGATAGATGGGTTGAGGCCAATTGTATGAGATTCAACAAGGCCAAATGCCAGGACCTGCACTTGAGCCACAACAATACCTGGCAATGCTACAGCCCTGGGTATGTGTGGCTGTAAAGCTGCCTGGGAGAAGAGGACCTGAGGGTGTTGATTGACAGCAGCTGAACATGAGCCAGCAGTGTGCCCAGGTGACCAGGAAGGCCAATGGCATCCTGACCTGTATCGGCAATAGTGTGACCAACAGGGCCAGGACACTGATTGTCCCCCTGTACTTGGCACTGAGGCGGCCACACCTTGAATACTGTGTTCAGTTCTGGACCCCTCACTACAAGAAGGACATTGAGGTGCTGGAGTGTGTCCAGAGATGGGCACTGAAGCTGGTGAAGGGTCTGGAGAACACGTCTGATGGGGAACAGCTGAGGGAAGTGGGGATGTTTAGTCTGGAGAAGAGTCACCATCCCTGGGGATATTTAAAAGACGCGTAGATGAGGTGCTGAGGGATATGGGTTAGTGATGGGCTTGGCAGTGTGAGGTTAGTGGTTGGACTTAATGACCTGAAAGGTGTTTTCCAACCAAAATGATTCTATGGAAACAATCAGAATCTGAGATAGAAAGAGCTAGTGATGGGTGTGTAGAGGTGATAGATGTGCAGAGGCCAAGGATGAGTGAACCACGTGGACTTCATAAACCTCACAGTATCATTGAGAATGAAAAATAGGCAATGCATCCTTTTGGGTAACTGGTGGCAGTTACTACCATTAACTGCTCTAGTAATTTATGTGACAAGTAGATTGCTTTTTCCTTTTAATATAGTATCAACTAGAATGGCAGAAATTATTATGTGAAATCTTTTTGAAAGATATTAACTAAGAAAGATAATCTTGTGGGTAGTGAATCTGATTGTCTTCCCAGAGAGGTTTCCTTTTCAACCAGGCATATTTCAGATAAAACACCCACTCTCTTACTGATTTCTCCATTAGTAACATAAGGATATATACCAAAAATATTTTTCCCCACTCTGTTTTCTATTAGGATTGAAGGTTCCTCAGGGAGGAACTTTGTGCTTTCAAAGCACCTGGCACATGGTGTGCTCAAAAGATCACTAAATACATGTCACAGTTTTCTTCTGCCCCATCTCTAGCTGAAATAACATTTTTTTTAAATGCAGAAATGAGTAAATCGAGTGCAAAAAAAAAGTGTGGGGCTTTTTTTTCTCAAAGGCAGGTCCTTTTCTTGTGTCTGTATGATATAATGTGTGTGAATGGGAGCCTGCCATTCAACAAAGCAAAGGGATGTGGGTAAAGTAACGATTACACTGGCATAACTTCTCTCTTCAAAATCAAGTACGCTATAATTCAGCACTGGTGTAATTCCTGGCAGGCCTGAAAGTATGTGAGAATTGACATACACCACTGAGTGCAAATAAGGCCTAGTCAGGGAGAAAATTATTTAGGACTGGTATTTTCTGGACCAGGGCTTGCATTTGTCAGTGAGCTTATCTTGCCTTAAACAACGGATAGGGCAGCGCAGTTGGAAGAATAAAAAAACAAGGAGGGAAAAAGAGGCAGCTTCAAGACTGATAAGGCAATTTATTTCTTATTTTTTACTTATTGTATAGCACAGTACCTCCTGCTAAGTGTAGAAACATGAGTAGAGCGGTATCTACATCGGGAAGCTGCTGGTATCTGTGAAAGTGAAAGGTGAGGCTGGGAACCGAGGTCCCAATCACTTTGCCCATGGCTGGTTTGTTATCACGGAAATTCAGTCTCACTGTGACCTCACACCATTAAGAGAAACTGCAGCATTCCTGAGAATATTCACAGCACACATCCCAGCTAGGAGAAAATGCCCAGAGTAGGAACCAACTTGTGTCCAGAGCTGAAGGCATCTGGGTTTTTCTATAAATCACTGAGCAGCTGTTTTCAGAGTAATAAACAGCCACCTGATAATACCTCAGCAATACCGAAGCTGTCTTCGCTGTCTGCCCACAGAGGCAATCTCAGAGCCTTCCCAGGCAAAAATGGCCTTGACGTGACTTCACTGTACTAAAAAGTTCAGAAGGTTTTATTTTCACTCCGAGGCAGATCCAAAAAGCATTTTGAAACCTTGAGAGTTGTTGTAAAATGGATTCATTGTCTTCCTGCCAGCTCCAGTCAGCTGATTGGGCTGCAGATTACAAATAAAAAGAGAAGAGCTGAGTTGCTGTAAAACACCCAGAAGAGAGGAGAGCACGATTTTGTTTGCAGTGACCCAAACTTCTAAAACTCTTCTTGAAATGAAAACCCACTAGGGACTGTTCTCAATTAACGGGACATTTGTGAGTGCAACCACACGTAAACAAGTCGGAGATAGTCTTAGTTTGTGCTTATAGCACAAATAATGAGGCAGCTGCTTTGAATTCTGTTGCATTAAAATGGCTGAAGGCAGAACTGGTCCTGCTGAAGATGGAAATGCAAAGATCTTACCATGCAGTTGGCATGGAGCTACAGAGACTGCTGCAAGTCAGTGGGAAGCTCAAGTGGTTAGGTGTGCCCCTGGAGCAGCCTTTGTCCTCAGCCCGTGCCAGGGCACAGGAATGCAGCTGGCCCTTTGCAGCATAACCCATTGCAGCAGCACAACAGCTTCTGACCTCTTCATGCCTTCCCAGGAGGATGTCCTCATGCTGACATCTGGGAGTAGTCTCTCCTCAAGGTTTTCTTGAGGGACTATTTCAGTATCTTCACATATTATTCAGCTCAGAGAGTTCAGAGATGCCCTTTGGCAGCCTTACCCCATCTGTGACATTTCTTTCCCTTCAAACTGGGAACTGGACATGAAATTTAGAGAAGAACAGACCCCCATCACCCTTACAGTAGTTTTAGTATGCTGGGATCTCAGTAGATTTCTCAAGGCTTTAAATCAGCATTATTGGGAGCGATGTAAATCCCTGAGAACAGAGCTGATGATTCTGCTGGAATGGGGAGTGTTACCCTTATTTTAAGACAGGTTTCTAAAACAAAGACAGCCATATGCTCAGAGCTGAATGAGACTGTTGTTACCCAGAAAGGGACCTCGCTTCCAAGGCTTACACCATGTTTTCTTAAATTTCTGAAGGACAAAACCTAGCTATTTTAATGAACCTAACTCAATAATTCCTAATCCTAAAGCTAAACACTAACATTGAGGCTCAAAACCTGCCCTCCCAAGTTTCAAAACACAAGTCAAGACCAGAATCCATCGGTAAACATTCCTGAAAATAAGTTTTGTTTTGTTTTCTCCCTCACGCTCTGCTGAACCTTGGAAAAACTAACTCACTCCTAATATTAATCCTAGTATAAACAGATTAGAACCTCTCCTTCCCCCTGCCCTGCAAAAAAATAATGCATGTGAAAAGATCTCTTTTTTTCACATCAATGAAACATGAACATTTGTCTATTTTATGGACTCTTTAAAAATAAATGATCACTTCTTTTAAAGCCAGAGACAAAAGTTTCATGGGTTATAAGGAAGGTGATTTTTTTTTATCCTTTTGATTAACAAAATTTGTGACTTTATCAGAAAAAGCAGATCCAGTCCTTTTCCTCCCAACATGAGGGGTTGCCAAGCACCCAGTGCTGGCTATCTCCCTGTTCCTTTTGCAGTAGCAGTGTGTGATCACAATGCACTAGGAGTATGTTGCACGAAGCTGAGAGAGCATGGTTTCAACCAGACATCTGAGCTATGGTTTGATTCCTCCTAATTCAAGGTGTCATTTCATCAGCTTCTATGGGCTCTCCATTTGACTTTCTTTTTTTCCTTCTGTGCTCTCCTGCATTTGAGGTAAAACTGATGCCCATGGAAAAGGCAGTGTTCATCACTGCAGATCTTGTACACAAATTCTGGTGTTATACAGGGGAATCTCTTCCCATCCAAGTACAGTGTGATTCCAGTGGCCTTGTATGCAAGTCACACCTATGGCTTGGGTATGGTACATTTACCCAAGGTGTAAGGTGAGGTACTATTCAGGGAAATTTTAAAAAAACACCTTTATTTTTCTTTTTCAAATACTGTCTGAGCAAGTTTTTCAGAAGAAACTGAAGTTGTTGGAGGGAGAACTGATTTTCCTGTGTTGATCAGACTCCCCCTAAGTTAGCTAACGTGCCTCCCCGTGTCGCACATGACTGTTACAAATCTCAGATAACAGCATGTGCTCCAGATTTACAGCCAAAAATGGACATCTTGGGGTAAGGAGAACTGCAGTTTATGAACATTTGGTTTTATGTTGGGTCAGACAGAGTTAAAGACAATCTTGGAGCAAAGATTGAGCCATCTGTTATCAAGGGAATGGCTGATCAGAAAGTGTTTGTACTTTAACACTTCAGGCTCAACTCCTGCAAACGCCAAAGCTTGGAAGTGACTTTATTTGTGCATCTGAAGGTGTTGTTCACAGATATAAACTTTAGAAGATGGGTATCTTTGAATTAGGAAGGTGCTTAGGAAAGGCAAGGCGCTGAGGCAAGAAAAGAAGGAAAGAAAGGAGACAGGAGAGAAAGAGAGAAAAATGAAAGAAACATGAATGGAAAGAAAGACCAGGCATTAGAAGTTTTGACAGATTCTGAGAGGTGCCAGATCATCCCCCAGGCCAATATTTGTCGGTTTCACCGCCTCCTCCTTCATCAATCTACGTGCTGAATACAATACCACGATCTGCAGAAGAAGAGCACAATGTACATGTGCGTGTTGCAGTCTGACAGTGATTACTCATTTCCCAAATGCATTAAATACAGTTTCTTCAGAGTTATGGCATGAAGTGTAAAATCCTCTAGCATACAACAGTCTTGGAGGGAGGGGTAGCAACTCTCCAGTCCTCTGGAGAGTTTGCAGCTTGGGCAGCTTAAAATGCTTTTGAAAACAAAAGGTGAGGTTTGTTACGCCAGTAATGTTATTAGGGTGGAGGAGGAGGGCAGACAATAAATATCTATTTTAAAGAAGTGTCCCAAAAGAAATGCCAGTAATATTCCTGTGAGTATCATCAGAACATTCAAGGAATATGTGAGGTACTCATTAAATTCTCAGGCTCCACGATGCTAATGGTTTGCTGCTGGCCAGAAATACAGGAGTCCTTTCTCAGTAAATCAGCCTCGCTCCTTGTCTGCAGACTCAGCTGCATGGTCAGCTTTGGGGTGACACCAGTAAAATATACCAGGCATTTCTAAAAAAAAACCCCCTCTATTTAGATGACATGGTGAATCTCACTTTGGTGGCAGATTCAATTAAGAGTGCTACAGCTAAAGATTAATAACAAACTCTGCATCAGCTGTGCAAATGCCTGTAATGAACGTCATCAAAGTCCAGGAACTCTCAGTACCCTCCAGAGCCCTGTGCATCACCATGTTTTGCACGAGGCCTACAAAGACACCCTTTAATTGAGGTCATTCTCAACTCAGCCAGCTAATCACTGAAGATGTAGCAAGTGTTGCAAATGCATGTATGTATGTGTGCACACGTCTGTGTGTGTGTGTATGGATCTATAGTGACCAGCTGTGTGCCTGCATCTTCAAGAGCTTCAAGCTTTTGGACAATTAGAGTCCAAAATGTTCTCATCCACAGTGTTGTCAGCCAGATGGATCCTGGTGACTCCTCTCTTTGTCAAATGAAGACTCCAATGGCTCTCCCATATGGTTTTATCACATCAGATGGTACCTAAAAACCCTGAGGTGTCTGCTCTGGGAGCCCCGTCTCACTGGGACCTGAAGACACAGGAAGAGACATATGCCTTGAGAGACAACCCAAAAGTGTCTGACTGTCCCCAGACTTTGTACTGTTTAGGTCAAGGACAGATGGTGACAATGCTCCCTTTCACGCTAGACTCAGAATTAGAGGCTTTCCAGGAGGCAGGTGACATGGGACCACCAAGCCAGGCTGTAACCACAAAGCTCCACAGAATTTAGGGCAGGAGACAAGGTTTTCTGAGGTGCAGCTCGTGACTCCAGAAGGAAAGGGAACCCAAAAGAACAGGTATGACTTCCGTGAGAGGTGAGCCAAGGCAGATGAGAGCAGGGAACTGGAGTCTAATTACACTTAGTATGAGACCACTAACCCTTTAAGATTCAAGCAGAGGAAGACACTCTAACAGCATCTCTCTGTTTACAGTCATTGATTTACAGTCACTTCTGCCTCCTTGCCATTACATTTACATGTGAGGAAGCTATGGCTAATAGAACATTCAGGATGCCAAAACCAAGAATACTCTATTAAAGCCTGTATCAATCCTTCAAAAACTCTTTTACAGAATCAGCTTTAGAAAGTATATTTTAGAGACCTATTTACAGGCTGAGGCTTTTTAAAGGTGTAGATGGTCCTGTAGCCTTTGTATAAGAACAAGACAGATGTTAAAATATTGCATGAAGATAAGCAACTCTGCTGGCTTTGTATGCTGGATTAGTGTTTTTATGGTTTCCACTCTTCTTTTATCTGCTGTGCAGAGGCGTGAGTCATGCTTTTTTATTTAAGAAGTGCATATTATTAAAGTGGTCTAGTTCTATACTAAAAACACTTTCACAAGAGAGTAGAGCATGGGAATGTGTCAGAAACTTTTATCCAAGCAGCTTCCATTTCCTCCTCTGAATAAGCTGCATCATAGCCTCTAAGGATATGACCTGGAGCTCTAGACAATAACAGGGCTGTTTCTTTGTCCTCTAATCCACTCTTTTTTAACTAGACAGTTATTTTATTTACATTAGGCTTCACGGTCTCAGCATAGGAGCAGAGTATTCCTCATTCAGAGTCATCACCTGAGTCATTAGCAGAACAAGTTTGTCCCTCTGCTGAGTTCACTGCAGCAACTCAAAGGAGGGTACTCTGCTGTTTTTATAGCTTGTGAAAGAATGCTAGCCTCACAGTCTGATTTCTTTTGTTAGTGCCTTTGATTGCCCATGTTCCTATTGCAACAGCCTTTGCTGGGAAAGGTACTAACACCCAGGCTGCCTACATTATTAGATAACCATGCCCAAGGTCTGGTTATGATGCAGTTATCCCACAAGCCACAGCGTGGATCAGCTTGAACTTCAGTTCTGTCCCTGAACTGTGTGGGGCTTTGCTCTGTACAGCTGTGCATGATCCAGGGGCACAGTTAAAACACACTTCAGTCCATCTCAGAGGAGGTACATCCCAGGGTCATTGGGTTTCTCTCCCAGAAAAGTGTGAGCGCTGCAGAGCTGGTGGGGATGAGAGCTGTGTCAGGGAAAATCCACTGGATTGAAAAAACATGCTACTGATAGTTGTGGTAAATCACAAAAGCCAGATCCTACTGCTCCCATCTCCCACCCACACCAGAAGTCTGGTCATCCCAAATACTAGACCCTGGTCACCACAGAATTTAAGGTTTCTTTCTCAGTTCTGCTAATGTGCTAATGTGGCACACAGCTTCAGTCCTAGCAGGGCTGCAAGTGTCTGCACAAGGAGAAAAACTCTCTTTCCTGGACTCTCACCACTGTGAAGCAGACAGGATGACTCCGGGATATCTGATGTGATGGCAAATGCTGCACTGAAGCCATCAGGGGGCTGATGTCTCTGATGAACGAGCTGTCGGACCTTTGTAACTCACCCATCTGTGCTGCAAAACCTCTGTGTGTTCTGCACCAGCTGCATCCTCTCCTGAAAAATAGCTACTGGACACCAGGGGCTGAATTAGTTTCTATTGATGGTTAAATATGTTTAAATGCAAGATAAAAACCCAACAGAGCAGTGGAATGAATTTTGGGCTGGTGTTACTCACAAGACCAAAGGCTAACATAGTATTGTCTATGGAGAATCCACTCTTTTGCCAGTAGGTTTTAACTGACTACAAGGGAGGGAGACAAGGGAAGGGAGACAAGGAGTATGTGGATCAAGGAGAGACTGGCGTGAAGCACTGTAGAGGTCCCATGAGAGTCTGAAGTTGAAACAAAAAGAAAGAGACAAAGCATCCTCTTTTTGGTTGACTATGACACCAGCACAGGCATACTGACTCCAGGATAATTAGTCCTTATCCATACTAATACGAAAGGTTCAGGACACAGACCACCAAGTAGTTATATCCCACTGTCTGTGGTAACATGATATCTGTTTGAATATGAAAGCCAGTCTTATAACACAGGAGATCTTATTGCTAAGAATGTCTTCTGTGAATGAGGAAAATTGTGTAAATGAAATGGCAACCTCTTTGCTCTCACTGCTTTCTTTGCTTAAACAGATAAATATCAAAACATTTCAGTCTCACAAACTTGTTTCTGAGCAAGAGAGTACTCCTACAATGCCAGAAACATGAGGCTAGACCCAAGTCAGGGTTCAAGAGGTGAAAGCAAACATCATCTACAACTGCACATGGCCCTCGACTGAACAAAGTGTGAAAGGATGCACACATCCAGACGTTGCTGATGCTGTAGTGACTGCTATTTCCCATTGATCCCAGGTGCATGGCCTCTACATGGGCCTCAGTTTGGTTGGCTTCTCTGAATTTTATTTTTATTTTAAATCAGTTTTAACAGGCATTAAGAGATTCACAAAAAAAAGTTTGCCCTTAGGCTTGTTCATCTTCCCTGAGAGTCTTCTATATTCCAGCTATGTTCTCCAGGGAAGCTGAAGGAGAGTTTACATTTATTTGGAAGAGAAATGAAGACTACAGATTTTTAAAGTTGTGTTTATCCCACCCTCGCTCTAAGGGGAAACAAACACATGCATCAAACACACTGACATTGGGATTTTCATCCCTCTACAAAACGACTCTAGCTGCTCTTCAACAGATGTGCTTATAATTAGCGAACTCTGAGAAATGCCAAGACTAATTTAATACTGTGCAACAGTGACAGTTGCTCAGCAGGAGGCCTGCAGGTGTGCACCGAGAATGGAGCTCTGCCTTGGTTGCAGAAGAACTGTAAAGAGAATAAAATCCTGCAAGAGTGAATTTGTCTTAAATCCAAAACATCTCCTAGGCTTGCTAAGACTGAGGCAGGTAGCAGGTACCTTTTTCACATCCATGAATATCACACAAAAACTTGTGTGGTTTTGCATAATTTTGCCACCAGCTGAGCAGAAGAACACTTCAGATAAACTCTCCATCCCAGTCTCAAGAGTTGCAAGTCCAGGAGCAACCTTGAGATTTTGTTCAATGGAAGAGTATCCTAGAGCTACGGATTAGCTCTGGAGAAGCTTGAAGATGATCAATATCAGTGACATGACCAGTCAGCATGAGCGGTTATGAACTGTAGAATATGCTGATCATATTTGCTGTTCCTAGAAGTGTCAGGTGTTAGGTCAGGTTTCCAAAAACAAATGATAAATGGAACTGTCACTCGTTGGGTGGCTATTCCTACCAAGTGAAGACATCCAGACATAGCTGTGCTGTCCAGAGATCACACGGGCATGGGACCAACTATTCATTCCTGATACTCTCAGTGCAAAATTAGGTGCCCAAGTAAGCATCAGGAGCCCAAGCACTCTGTTGGGTTTGGATCTCAGCACTCTTTTCTGCTTTCTCTCAAATCAATTTCCAGCTTTTCTGGTAGAGCAATAGCCAGGTTTACACATTGGCCTGTACATGTCTCTGTTCAGGAAGCTCAGCCTTCAATCATGTTTCCAGTACCTCAACAACATATTCATTTATTAAAAGTTTAGGAGAAAGGGAAAAGTATTTGTTTTATATCAGCTCTCTCATGACATTTTAAAGCTTAATACCAGATGAAAACAATCTAGATAAACATATGTAAATGACCACCTTTGTATGCCTCTTCTCTGGCAAACTACTGCTCCAGCTTCAATGGCCTCTGCATGTGATAAACAGGTGGAATTCAGTGGTAACCTGGTACCTGGTTCTAATTGAAATTGTTCCTGGCTTGAATATATGAATGCAGAAAATGACACGTCAGGTTCACCAATCTGCATGCGTGGCTGAAGTACAGCCCGAGTACTTTGGATTAAAAGTATGTGGAACTTTGTGCAGTTACAAGAGAAACTTGGCATGTTTTCCTGCCTCAGCTGATCTTCTACTAGCCTTTCTGAAGTACATGGTGAGCCAGGTCCCATTTTCTGGACTAAAAGATAGAGAAAAGAGTTCTAACATGTTGGCTGTGCAACTTGAAATGATGTAAAATTTGCCTGGTCTTGAATTTTGTTTGAAACTTAGTTAATTTTCCTTCAAGGGTTTGCTAAAGTTCCCACCTTTTCTCCATCATATTAATTTGGGCCAATCTGTAGTGAATGTGGACAATTTATGGCTCTGCATCAGTTCTGTGCAGAACTCTGTGACTTCAGATGGCTTTGACATGAAACCAGATGAAGAATTTGCTCAGTCCCAAAACTTAGCGTGCAATTCAGAGCAGGAACCCATGTGGACTGAAACTAGACCAAATGGTTTTGTAATCCCCTTCAAAGAGAAAGAACCAAGCAGAGCAGCGATTCTGTTAATGGTTCAACGAAGCTCTGTTGATTAATGACCTCAAACTATTTACAAACAAAAATAACTGGAAATTAGTTCAAAAGGGAAGTCACATGCCTGTCACTCACGGAATTTTAACTAAAAAATGAACACATTGACTGTTGCATAACTGGGATATGAAGGCCTGTCATTGATTTTTCATATTCCCATGCTTTTGCAAACAGGAATTATGCCACGTAGAGAAGTGTTACAATGTCCTAATGAGTTTTTTCAGAACATAGCAATGACTCTAGGGGAAGTTGTGGTGCTTGAAAAATATACGATACTGGACTGGTATTAGTATTTTTATCCCATTTTTGGCTTTTACTTCCCAGAATTTACTTGAAAACGACCTTACTAATTCTACTATTAAGATTTTAAAGTGTGGTTTGTGGAATAAACAATTTAAAAAAAGCAATTAACCAGTTGCAATGTGGAACACTTGGAAAATCATGCCAGAAACCTCAACTGCCACAGGTAATACTAAGGAGTAATGTATGGGGAATATATTCAGTTCTGGAAATGTCTAGTTCTGAAAGCAGTAGACCTAGAACCGGTCCCCAGAATTTACATTTATAGCCATTTTTCTTCTTTTTATCTGTAAACTGACATTTTTGGATGGTTGTCAAAGCTAACAGATGGCTATCACCTTATGCCAAGGTTCAGTCTGGTCACTTTTGTGGCTAGTGGGAGATCTTTCAGCACTTTAGCTTTCGGATCAGTTCCTTGCTTTGTACAACTCAAACTGGATTTTGTAAATAGGTGGTTTTAGGCAAGACTAGCTTAGAAGAAAATTCATCTGTAAACTGCAAAAAAGCATGGAGGAATGTTGGTGAGAGTAGAGAGGAGAGACTGATTGTGGATAAGTCTGAAATCTAAAAGGACTTCAGTTCTGAAACATCCCAGAATCACACAGAATCACAGAATCTTACAGGTTGGAAGAGACCTTGAAAGATCATCTACTCCAGCCTCCCACCATCTTTATTTCTTCTGACTCTTTATCTCTTTGAAATAATATGCTCTGTAAACTCCTTTTTTAAAATATAGTCTCCTGATCTTGGCAGAGAAATCTTATCTTTGAGCAGTTCACATGAGAGTGGAGTTGGTCATTATAGAGAGCTCTTCATAACTCCTGTGAAGGCTTCATGATACATAATGGATCACATGTAATGAGGGAGCGGCACACCGAGATCTTTCATGTACAGGTGCTTGAGTTGCAGACCACTGCCCAAGAAAGTAATCAGCAGAAAGGGAAAACGGTGGGTTTTCATTGTCCTGAGACATGCAGGAGTGGGGTCTTAATCAAGAACCCAGCCTCTGTGTGGCTGCAATTTGTTTGACAGCATTGACCAAATCTAAGTTTTTAAGGTTCAAGGAAATGTCCAAGCAAAAAAACAATGACAGCAACAAAAAAAGTACTTAACTAAGCAAAATGGATGGCAGTATAACAAAACAAAAGCCTGTGCTGTTGAATTTATTTTGCAGTTTCTGTCTGCATGGTATTTTAATTGCTTAAACTTTAAAATGTACATATTTATGTGCACAATGAATATTTGAGATCCAGCTACCTCAGCAGTACAGCTACAAGCTCCCTGTGGTTTTCTTTTTCTGTTTAATGCACGCATTTCTAAGATACTTTAAATTATTTTTCTTTGCTCATCAGAATGAGATTAAGAGGTATCTTGGTCATGGACCACAGCTGCCTGTAAAGGCAATGGGTACATGAAGGTTCAGTCCTCTTTAATTACACAAATATAAGCATGACAGGGTCCAGTGGTTGCAAGCTGAAGTCAGGAAACAGGAATAGGAAATATAATGTAAATTTTTTACACTTAGCATAATTAGATAATAGAACAGCTTCCTGAGGATGGAAGTAACTTCTCTCTTCTCAGGACTGAATCTCTTTCTGAAAGAAATGCTGTGACTCAACTCTCAGCTGCTGGCTCTAATCAGAGAACCACACTAAGACAAATTTCTAAAGGGTCAGTGCTGCTTCTCCTCTGTTTTAGCTTCAGTTTAGTGTATAATTCTCCTACATGAAGATTACTACAAGACAAGGAAGTGTCAAAGGCAATACATGGGAACCAAATTCTTGCTTGCTTTCAACCTTTCTCCTGGTGGGACTTATTCAGGAACAGCTATAGGGTAGCAATAGAGAGAGATCTTGCTGCAAATAAAAGTACCAGGAGAAGATGAAGTGGCCTGAGATAACCTGCACAGCAGAGAAGGGAAATGTCTGGAAGCCTCCAAAGAGGAAATGAGAAAAAAATCAGCCCTCCTGCTCCATATAGAGTATAAATTAAAAGATGGAAACATTTCTCATTATGTGTCAATAATTCCATAATTTTTGTGGTTTATGAAGTAAGTCACCAGAGTTCTGTGAGGGGTTTAATGTCTCCTGATTCAGGGAGGGTGCCTTCACAGTGTTTATGTCCCCACTTGCAGGTGCCTGTGAGACACTGTTTCCCACATGCCAGTGGTTCTGTTGGTCTATTTGGGGGGTAGTGGGAGCCGAGCAGCCAGGGGATGCTTTTGGGAGGTGGCTGTGTCATAGTGCACAAGAGAACAGTCTTCCTGTGCTTTAATCAGATTGAGGAAGAAAGTCTAATTTGCAGTGGATCTCATTGGACAAGCCACCTCAGAACTGACTCATTGTATATCTCAGAGGCATCCACTGTTACCTCAGCAACAGCTCAAATGACATCACATATGAATACTCATCTTAAAACCACTTTTAGCTGTGTTACTTGAAGTCCTGCCTTCTCTATCCTGATCAGGTCTACCTGGTAGACCTGCTTTAGCAGAGGGGTTGGACTAGATGATCTCTAGAAGTCCCTTCGAATTTCCTACCATTCTGTGATTCTGTGATTCTATGACATCAGTGGTGGTGAATTTACAGAGGTTTGGGGGCATGTTTGAATATGCACTGAAGGGTGAGATGCCTATGTGAACTAAAATGGTGCTGGGAACTCCTAGAAAACAAAACTAATTCTGTTTCTGACATGCTTCATTTCCAGAAATGAAAGGGAAAATGAGAGCCCCAACACTTAGCACGTTGAAGATTCAGGGCCAAATGGAGAGACTTATTCATCATTCTTCTTAGTGGCCAAAAGAGAATCTCATGCTTTGGTAGGTTCTGAGCTTTTCATCATAATGCTCTAATTGTGGGCATCAAGTGGAGTAGCCCGAGGGCTGTTCCAACATGCCTTGAATGCAAAAGTCTGCAGAAAGCTATCAAGCACAGATAAGACAGAAGGATGCCTTGACCTTGCCCTTTAGGATAGGGAAAGGTTCAGAGACTCCTGATCATTAAGATTTCTCCAATGCCATCTGGATTCTCCAGGAAACTTAGGGCAATTCCAAGAAACTGGGATAATATAAAGTTGCTCTCATCTACATGAGGTTTTCCTTTGGGTCAGAATTCAGTTTTTTAATGCTTAATAACAGAAGTATCACAGTCATTTATTTCTACTCTTTTTATCATTCAAGCTGGACAACTCTCACTAAAAGCTTGTTAACTCATTTTGATAAGGAGAATTCCCACAGCCTCTATCTCACAAACACAATAACAATTCCCATTGATAAAGGGCTGTGGGATCATATTCCTGACTGCTGCTTTTTAGCAGCTTTTAGAGTTGTCTGCATAGTTGAGACAAAGAATTCACTTTAACTCCAAGTGTTATCAACACATTTCTGAGAAGAAGGTACAGTTCTGTATTAAAACAAGAAGATGAATGTCAAAACCACAGTAAATTGTGTCCTTCTTTACTATTCTTATGAATCAATTACTAACTGAAATAGTGAGGAGTTCATGTCATTCATGCCTGACATTCACTTAGGTCTGCAGGAAAAGAAGGCAATGCGTATTGCTGTAGACTGACTGGCTGATGACCTTTTATGAAGCAACTCAAAATGAGAGGGCAGGTGTGTTTTGATGAGATGCATCATTTGAGGGTTTACTGTTTTGGTCTGACTGCCTCACCACTTGCCTTCATGACCTGCATCTATTTTACCAAAGAAACCAAGAGTTTCTTCCATTGGAAATTATTACCAATAAAGTCCAGAGATTTAGTGACATTGGTAAATGCCACTTAGAATCATAGAATGGTAGGAGTTGGAAGGGACCTTTAGAGATCATCTAGTCCAACCCCCCTGCAGAAGCGGGTTCACCTAGATCAGGTCACATAGGAACATGTCCAGGCAGGTCTTGAAGACTTCCAAGGAAGGAGACTCCACAACCCCTCTGGGCAGCCTGTTCCACTGCTCCCTCACCCTCATAGAATCATAGGATGGTAGGGGTTGGAAGGGACCTTTAGAGATCAAGAAGGGACCTTTAGAGATCAATTTTCTCTCTTGTTGGTATGGATGAATTAATTAGACTAATTTCAAAACCACCTGAAAACTATGTGATGAGATGCTGGGGAGGATTTTACTGTGAAGAGATTGAAAATGGGGAGAAAAAAAAAAAAAAGCGATGAAAGACAGGGCAGAGGGAAAACAGTCATAAAAATAAATATTGCAGTGATAGAAGGTAGCACATGTGCACGTGATGATGATATCTACTACTGCTTCCTTAGCTTTGGAGAACTTTCTCTATTGCTGATTCAAAAGAAAGCCTCCCATTTAGCAAAGAAAAAAACCCCCACAGACACACTCTGCCAAGATATAGGTTCTTTAGGGAAATAAATTTGTGACTTTCATCTATAGGAATAAAGTAAAACTTAAAAAGCAGTCTTATTCCTTGGAACCTGACCATTACAGTATAGAAATACTTTGCATCTTAAGGTGCTTAATCTTAGGCACATCCTGAAGGATCCTTACTTTGGGCACTCTAAGGTTACAGCGACAAGTCTGAGCCAGACCCCTGATGGACACCCCATCTTGGCAGGAGGCTTGCAGGTGTAAAGCAGGCATGCTTTAAGCTTATGTGTGAGTAATCAAGCAGCTCATGTCCATTTATTACTCATCACATCACGATGATGTTAATTTGTCCATGGATCAACTGGGATAAAAACATCCAAACTGACGCTAAGAGAGCAGCTAGATGTCTGACATTCCTGCAAAGAGGGTATTTAAATGGATGTCCAGCTATTGCAAGAGACAATCTTCTTTATCCCTTTGTTCTGAAAATATTTGTCAGTGTTTGGGTTATTTACCCTTTTTTTTCCCTTCAAGAGGTGTTTTGCTAGCTGCATGTGCCTTAAGTTGCGTACAGGCTTCCACTGCTAGTTCTGGTTCAATTATTTCTCACGACTATTTTTCATGGACTTCTCTGTATGGAACAAAGGCCAGATTTGATCCCGTGTATCAAAATCCTATATTAGTAGAGCCTTGACAGACTTTTCATTTGCCTGGTCATGCCTGGTGTGGACAAAATGATCCTCTGTCTGTCTCCACTGTGCCCGAGCAACACCAAGGGATGCAGCGTCATTCATAGGGTAGGCTGCAGCCTCTAATCCCTCATTTCTTGCTCTTTACCGCTGCAGTTAATTCAGCTCACTAGATTGATACCATTGGGAAATGCCCAGTGGCATGATGGTGGTTCACAGACCATGGGCACAAGCTGCAAGTGGTAGAGAATAGCTGAGTCTGATGAAGCTCCCCATTGCCTGTGTTACCTTTTAAAGTGAGATTTACTCTGCTGAAGTCATCTGGAAGCTTTAGAAAATGTTCCTCCAGTACAAAGTGGGAGAACTGAAGAAAAATAAAAGGGTTAGGAGTCAGACTAGTCCTAAAGAGTAAAAAGAGGAGAAAATGTCTTCAATATGCCTGAGGAAATTAAGCTTTTTAACCTTCAGATAAGATGAGGATGGAGACGTTTATTTGAAAATGCTCATACTGTGAACAGACCATTTGCTTGATTTCAGTTTCTTAGAAAACTAAAATATTCAGGTTTGGTGTAGTTTGTTTTCTTTTTCTCCAGTGTTATCCTCTTTCTCCATTTCTCAGCTGATACAGAAAAAGGATATGAAAAGTATTAAAAAAAAAAAAGAGCATTTTCATTATAGGAAAAGAGGAAAAAAGAAGAAAGAATGCAGAAAGGAAAATGAAAGTCAACCTTTGAATTTGAAAACATTAGAGAATAAAGCCTTTGATTTCACATTATTTTCAAGGGGTTTATCCAAGAAATAGGGGGGAAAAAAAAAGCTACATTTCCCATTAAAAATTCTGTCACAATTGTGAAGCTATTTTTCATTGGAAGCAGACATCGCTAACGAAAAATGTTCCAGTGAACTCTTCAGAAAGGCATTCTGTAGTTGGCTTACACTTGCAGTGCACAGCTTAGGTCCATTTCAGATCACATGCAGATTGTCATCAGCCCTAAACTGAGCTTTTGCCCCTGAAAACTTACTTTCTAATCCACAGGAAGAGTGAGGGTGTTTGCAGAAAGCAGCCTGCTGTGGATAGCTCTGTTTCTGCTCAGCTACACCAAGTGATCATTTCTGAAAACTCACCTGCTCCACATTAAGGCCAAGTCTGACAATTCTGAGTGCTCAGGACCTGTTGCTCCTCTTGTCCTTTGGGAAGGTAAAACTGTAATATCAAACAGGTTTGTGAATTCCTTGTCTTCAAGTCTCCCTTAGAAGAAAAAACACTCCTGCTTTCTGTCATGTAGAGAACAAGGTGATGTAAATGCTATCTACTCATCCAGACTGATTTTAAACATGTCTGTCAGTCTCTCTGAATTGCTTAGATGATAAATCTTATGGAAAAATACTCTGCTTTGAAGATCTTCTGATAAAACTTTAGAAAAGTTGGTCAGCTTCTTATCTGGATAGCTTTAAATCATAAATTCCCCTGAGAGTTTTAGGCACACAAATAAGCCATGGTCTTACCTGTGACCAGCCCCATACTCCACTGCCTCAGCTTCTCCAATCACACAGTTGCCACCATGCAAAAAGTCAAGCTGAAAAATGTTTCTAGTTTGCCTTAAAGAACTTTAAGTTTTGTCTTTACCAGCTTTAAGGACCATAGGGAATAGTAGTACTTTGTCACCTGAAGAAATGACAACTGAGTGGATGCATATAACAAGTTGGTTGGTGGCTGATGATTTCTTTTTCATTGATGTAATCCTGACACAGATTATCTGTTCTCACGGGGAATTTATCTTGAAATGTATCCTCCTTTATTGAAGAAGCTAGCCATTAATGATCATTGCCAAATTGCTTCAAAGCTACTTTTAACTACATTTGCATTCTCACTCAAATGCTTTTAGCTGTCCTTAAAGCAGCAGAGTGCTGAGTGTGTAGGTAACACTGAAGAGGTTGGGTGTCCTGGTGTTTTCAGAAAGATGCAGGCTTTTGTAGAAGGTAGGTCCTCAAGTGCCCTGCAATGAGGAGTTTTTGCTGCCTCTGAAACCCAAAGGCACTGTAGTCCTGCGTCAAATCCAGCAGCCACCCCCTTGCTGGGTGCCAAAACCCATGGCATTCACCCTCTACTGAAACACATATTTTTTTCATACCCTCAGTGCATGATTCCCCTGAAAGGCCAGTGTGTGATGGCTCAGCTCTCTGACAGCCAATCCACCAACACGTTTGCAGTCAGGCTGCAGCTGGGGTCCTGGCAGATCTGTCCTGGGTGGGAGGGGGGGAGGCCACCACTGCCCCCGAGGCAACCTGCTCTGGGGAGCAGGGACCTCTACTTCTACCCTCCTCTTTGTTTATCAATTCCTAGCTAATGAGCCTTTCTCCTCACAAAAGTTATCCAGAGTGATAGTAAAGACGAGAGCTACAGTAAACTAGGGAGAGGGCAGTGGAGAAATGTTTGAACTTGGGATCTTCAGCCTGGCTAAGTGGAGGGGAGAGTGTTGTTGCAGTGAAAGGACTATTAAAAATACAAAGTACAGACTCTCTGGGGCCTCAGATGTTGTTTTACCCCATGAAACATGATTTCTTATTTTTAAATAGCTGTCATGCTTGTTAGTTTAATTTATCCCTTCTCAGCTGCAAACTACAACATTTTATGAGCCTGACTGAGGGCATTTTCACACAGGCTCTGTGGCTTTGTGCACAGCCCTGCCAGAGTCAAGCTCGGCTAAGCCAGGGTCATATTTTGTACTTTGTTATACCTCTACAGCCCTACTCACACCAGCCCAGAGCCCAGTGCAAAGCCCCTGAGGTTACTCAGTTCTTTAAAAAGGGTTTTGGAGAGGAAACACCTTGAAGCCAGCCTGTGGTATAAGTACCCTTGTGATCTCAGAGACTTGAGGACAATGATGCTACTGGGTTTTGTCTGATTTTGCCCAGCAGTTTTAATTTCAGCTAGATTTTTGGAGTGGTCAAACAATCAAGTCTGCTTTAAAATGTGGCTGCAAACTCTCTGTTACTCACAAAGCCTGTGTTGTTATAGGGGGTAAAGTCAGACAAACATTAAGGGTTTGTGGCAAGAGCAGAGTGCAAAGGCATATATTCTTGATTGGTTTCAAGATATACGTGGACAGTGCTATGTTTGTGTTTATAGCAGTAAAGCCAATCACTGCTTATTGTTAATGCATGATACCTGGAAGCAGAGCCAGGTGAGCTTGAATGCTCCACAAATGCATGCAGCTTGGCTCCTCTGTGTGAACCAAGTTGTTTGGATCCACTAGAGTGGATCCAATCTCACAGATCCAAGGTATATGTTTATTATTTTCTACTCTGTGCTGTGAATGTGCCCCAAGCATTTTGTCTGGTGGCAGAGGAGGACTGTGGCTGAGGAGGGAGCTTGAACTTTGAGTCTTTTAAATCTCAGCTTTTTGCCCACATCCTTCCTTCTTGCTCCATTCTTTGAGTAGGTATCTGTTTTCAAAGGATGCCAACACAACTGTTGGCAGCTACCCTGCTGAATTTCACTACCAGCAGGCAGGTGGGAGTGATGGGCAGAAGTGCTCACGGCCTTGAACTTCCCCTGTGCAATATGTGGGCTAGGTCTGCAAATGAGCCCAATCTGACCTGATTTGGTGCAGAATGCTGGGAAGATAAAAGCCTTTTTTCAAGATAGACTGATAGCTTGAGCTGTAGGAACAATACTGGCTGCAACTGAATCTAATTAGATGGGCAAAGAAAATGAGAAGTTCCTCCCTGTACTCTGTTTAAGGCACATACATCTGACCTTAGCTTTTCATCAGCTGCAGATTCATTCAACAAATCTAAAACCACTTGCCAGGGCAGGAGTAGGATTAGACACAGAGGAGCCAGAATTGTTGGCTGTGATCAATAATCTGATTGTCAGTTCCTAGGTTTTTGCAAAACATATATTGCATTATGTGAAGCAAAAGCAGAAGCAGATCTTTCTGTAGTACATGAGAGGGTTTTACAGGGAGCCTTCCTTCGAGCAGACACAGGCAGGAGGTATCTGGAAATCTGGAAGACATGAGAATGAAATGATGGCTGATAGAGAAAGACCACAGAAGACATCTGTAAGCCTAACCACAAGAGAGACCCAGAGGCAACTTCAAAACCACTAGTACAGCCACTCTAGGACAGCTTCATTGAAGCAACATGCTACAGAAATATCATTCAGGGCTTTGTATTGATACAGGATGATGACTGCAGTATGGGGAAAACAACCCATCTGGACTAAATAAAGTGATAAACACAGAGCAGGTTTATTTGCTTATGGCACTGCCAAGGCTCTAGAGCCAAACTGTCTGAGTTTCCATTGTTTTGATTCAATTCAACTTTGGTGAAATCCCCCTTGCTCTCATGCTGCCAGGAAATCAGTATTAAGTCACAGAGGTCGTAAGGAAAGGTAAGAAGTTCAACAGTTCTTGGGGGTTGAGTGTTTACCAATGCCAAGGTGAAAAGCCTTGAAAATGTGTAGTTAAAATACTTTGTGAATGCAACAATAGCTTGGCACTGTTCTGTTGGAGTGGGGCTATTCTACTTTTATCCACTTACATCAGTAATGTGTTTTAATGAATGCAGATTCTTGGAGTTGGGGGAAAAATAAGATATAAACCCAGTGCATAACTGGCTTTAGGAAAGAAACTTAAACCTTGGAGCATCACAAATGTCTTCGATCTTCAGCTGAACCACGTGATATCAATGAGGTTCTTTACTTTGCCAGGTGAACCACTCAGGCTTTCTGAGGAGAATAAAACTAGCACTCCCTCTAGCTTGCATCAATTCCCAAAGGCTCAGTAGTAAGAGTGGAAAGTGAAGGTGTTTGTTAAGTAGCAATTCTCTCTGCAGTGTCATTCATTCAGCAGGGAGAAATAGGTAGGTAGAATGATAGGTTTTTGAGAAATCTTTCAGTTTAGCCTTTGTGGCAACATCACACACTGCTGCATGCCACTGGCATGTCTAACTGAGGCTAGGGCACTACTTACAAGAAATTGAGACCTCTGATAAACCCAAGACAGTGTCAGGGGCTGTGAACGTGTAGGGCTTCATAAGAATATACATCTCAAAATACTTTCAAATAATCCTTTGCTCAAAGCCAATGAAGGGCAGTGAAATATTTTCCATCAGTGTTCATAGACGTTGGCTGAAATCTTTACACCACAGGAGGGATGGCTACAGGAGATAGTGCTGCTGGTGAAACATGGCCCTGTTTCACCTGTGATAAGAGCCAGCCAGGGTGTTTCCTCCAGCTTCACAGGCTCTGTAACAGGTCCCATGGCACCACATTGTCTTGGAGAAGCATTAACTGGCCGTGATAGCCTACACAGAACATCTGCTCTGCAGCCCTTTAGTGTCAAACAGTGACTAAGAGGGACAGTCTTGTAATTAAAGGATACCCATACGGAGTATGTAGTCGGTCAATACTTTTCCTAAACAGCCTGTCTCTTGGAAGAAGGCAACATAATGAATGAGTGTCAGTAGGTCATGAGTTAGAAACAGATTTTGTCTTGCTGGGAAAAGTTATGTTTACCAATCATTCATTAAGTGTCCCAGATGGATGCTGCCAGGCAGAAGGGTGAAGAGGGAGATCACCACAAGCTATATCCCAAATTACCCTAAAAGAGCAGAAATATTAGCAAATGGTTATTGCTTTTTACCCCTTTGTTTCGTACCTGACTGAGTATATTCTGGTGACAAACACCATGCTCTCCCTCTTAAAAATGATAATGATCTCTGCCATCATTTTAACTTAGACATCCTAAAGATGGAACTTTTTGGATGGTAGGTGCGACAACTTCAACCAGATAGTGCCTCATGACCTTTTCAGCGTGGTCAGTTGGGACATAAAACATGTCTGGTCCATGAAGAAAAGTTTTTAAACCCTGTGGTTTTAAAATACTTTCTCCTCCTCACTTACATAGATAATTTTCAGCCTAGAGCAACCACAAAATTAAAAGGGGAAACTTCTCCAGAGCAATTCAACCTGGGTGTATGAACCACAGTGTTCATTTGCTGTGGATTGTGGATGAGACAGTGCAAAGGAAACTTCCACAATATATGATTCTGAAAAAAAAGCCCCAGCCAACCCACAGTTGAATATTTACAGATTTCAAACACACCTTTTACTGATCCACAGATCATCAAAAAAGTGAAAATGAGGTGGGGAAGGGGGTGAAAAAACCCACTGCTTCTGGTGCCAGGATGTGAGTGGCAACAAGAGGGTACATGGGCTAACTTCCTCCAGCTGCTTCTGGAGGAATTGCCTTTTCTCTCCCTCAGATTTTTTGGTCATAAATAAGACCAGACCCTTTCTGTTCACTTGTTTGTATCTGTGGGTAGACACTTGCCCATGGCAAGTGATGTTGACCCAACACGTTGGCAGAGCTCACAGATACAGCAGTGAGCAGAGTGGGAGGTGGGCCAGATTTGCTCTGCTGGTTTGGAGCTCAGGACACCAGGCTGAGGAGATGTCAGGTCCTTTACATCCTTACAATCAGGGACCCTCAGCATCTTTCTTAGAGTCCTTCTCTCAGCAGCCAAGGTAGCAGTTTTTTGGCCACAGTGTAGTTCATAGGTTCCCTGAAGTTCCTTTTAGACTGAAAGCAGAAGAAAAAGGTACTTCTAGGGCAAGGTAGAGTGGAGACTTGAAACAGGCATAAATGACCTTTCCTCGGCATCCACTACAGTCTAAAGCTGTTACATGGTGTATATACATTTATATTTTCCACAGTTAAAGTTCAGTGAGACAAACCCATGTTTGGTAGCTGAGTCCAATAAAGGATAGCTGGATAGCGAGGTACCTGGATTTGAACAAGATATTTTGCCTAAGGTCTGCTCTAAGCGTTTTTTAATCTCTTCCTCTCCTGGGAATCTAATCCCACAATACCCATTTACCCAACTAATTCCCACTCCAACAAGGCAACTATATCCCTCAATGGGAGTCACAGTGGTAAAATTAACTGTAGGATTAGCCCACTTTTACATGTATTTGGTTCCACTGGATGTAGACAAACAATGTGGGAGGTGATTAGAAGAAAAAACAATGCTTCTACAATGCTGTCCCCTCAGGCTGCGATGCCTCAGAAGCTTCTGTGCTTGGATGACAGGAGACAGAAATGTGGTAGAAGATCCTTTCCATAGCTTGGTCCTATTTGCTTTACAAATACATGCTAGAAGGCAATGAACCCTGGTGCAGGGCACAGTCCTGTATGTGAGTAGCTGGGTGTAGATATCATGAAGAGTCAGCTGAGAGACACTGGTGGTATCTCAGATTCTCTCAGAGTGGAGAATGAAGGGTCTGAGGACCCCGAGGCAGGCAAAGATGAACAGGACTCCCTGGAAAATGCATTTTCTCTTAGCTCACTGATCATTCTTGCAGTGAGGAAGAGGGTCAACTTTGTGGAGAATTCAAAATAAATCCTGTAAGTTGCCAGTTATTTTGACCCTCAGTTTTTATGCTGGTAACTTCCAAAAACTGTGCTGGGAGACCTCCAGGATTGTTAACATGACTGTGTTTGCCAGATTCTTAGACTCCTACACTATTTTGCTGCTATTTTCTCCATTTTACAGGTGGAAAGTAGACATTGATGACAACCGAGCACGACATTCATTTGTACCCAAGTGGCGTGCACTACAGCACGGGGAAAACCTGAATGTAATGCTGACTGCAAGGCTGTAGCACTCATTCCAGTGCCACTGGCCTGTCAGTCTGTCGTTGGCCGTAAAGAAAATCCTCACTGAGTAACAAATTCACTCTGCGTGTCACCATAAAACATATTGGCCCCAGATGAGTGGAGCTTTGCTAAACTGGCGTGTGTTCAGCTCTTGGTCCTCATCCCTCCCTGCTGTGAGAGCAAGTGGAGGGCAGGGAACGGAGTGGGGAATAGGGGCTGAGATGGGAAGAGGCAAGGCGACTACTCTCCAGGTTATTGTTGTCCTAGTAATTAGAGCTATAGGAATCCCCATTATTCCCAGGATGCTCACACAGGAGTTGTTTGTATTCTGCAAACCTCCCCAGGTACTCAGAGTGGATTTACCTAGTGCAAGGTAATTTGTAATCCTGTTGTCTGTGTATTTACTTTGGGCTGTGCATGCTCTAAATGGGAGAAAAAACTCTCAGGGATGGGGGGAGATGAAGGAGGAGGGATTCTTTGCCCTGATGAATTGAAGTGTTGTTTGAAAGAGGCAGACATGATTCCCGATATTGCTTCAAGTTTGGAGGCCACAGCCGGGAGGGGGAGGGGGAAAGGACAAGTCCTTTAATGAGAAAGGGTTGGGGTTTTTTTTAACTCCTTTTTTTTTTTCCCCCCCTCTTTTATTTTTTTTTCCCTTAGCAATTTTAATTATCACTAAAACCTCCAGCCCATTCAGGCTCCTGAGAATACAGTTGGGCTCTCAGCTGAGGCCTGCATTTATTACAATCCCCCCGTCAGGCTGGGAATGCGGGCTGGTTTCTGTAGTGGTGTCACCGCCGGTGTTACGGGTCTCCTGGTTCTCACATTACGCACCACGGACTCCAGCACTCCGCATTAGCGAGGCCCAATTAAACCAAGCAGTTGATTAAACAAGCCAATCAGGGTAATTAGTTTAATCAGATTCCCTTGGTAGCCAGCACTGAACTGCTTGTAAAAGGCAGTTGAAGAATGAAGAGCACCTACTTAAGCTCCTATTTTATTTAATTTTTTTCTGCCTGAGGTAATTAGAATTACCCATGGCCAGCCGAAAATCCAAAGGCCCAAATGGGGAGAGGGGAGGACGATTAATGAAGGCGATGATGTGTGAAGCAAACAGAAAGGAAGACAGGATGTGTGGTAAACAAATGGAGAGGAGGCGGCCCTCTGGAAAGGGGCACAATGCTCAGCCTCTCCGCCCAGCTCAATGGCTCTGTCTGAAGTGGCTGGAGATGCTGGGGCTTTGAAGGGAGAGAGGGAGAGAGGAGCACGTTCCTCCTCTCTCCCAGGTGCCACCTCTGCCTCTAAGCCTAGCACTGGAAGGCTGGGAGAAATAGATGGGTTTTTGCAGCTGGTTGCTGTTGGCGGGCATCCTGCACTGTCCCACTTCTGCTTCTGTTTGAGTGCTGCCGTGGGACAGAACACAGTCCCGTGGGTTGAGTGGGTCAGATTCCTGGACCATCTCATCCTTCCAGGAATGCTGGGCAGAGGGATGGAACACCTGGTCACTGTACTCTGTGGGCCCACATTTTGGAGGCTGCCTTTCTGCTTTGACAAATGCCACACCTCTCATACAGGCTTCCAAGTTCCACCTGCCTGTCAGATGTCTCAATTATGCAGAAAAAGCTGAAGCTGAACGTTTTTCAGTCACTTTTGTCTCAAAGCCCAGTTTTTTTACTTTCTGTCCCTGCTCAGGGTAAAAGTAAATTTAATGGACTCAGTTTGTCAGCTCAGCTGCCCAGTCAGCAGGGAAAGGACTCAGGAGATAGGGATTCTAGTTCTGCTTCTGCCACAGATTCACTGTTCATCAGCACCTAAAGAAAGTGCAAAAGAGCAAAACTTCAAAGTAACGTGCCGTGAAGCCACTCTAGAGCATCTTTCTCCATCTCCTGCAGTCTAGGATGTGGGACTTTGGGAGCTTTGTATTTAAAGGTGGTATATCCTTCTTGAATAATCCTCAGTTAACTTTTTTCACTCTATTTAAATACCTTTTAAACTCACCTTATGCACACAATGTTCCTCCAACAAGAGGTTCCACAACTGAAGCACATGTATGGCAAAGATCTGTCTCCTGTAGCTCATTCTGATCTAAGCAAACCTCAAAAGGGTTTTTTTGTGATTTTAATCTGTGAGGAAAAGTCATTATCTGGTAATCTTTATCCATATTTCTGCTATATCCTTTATGAGGTGGACAGACTCAGACCACTTACAGTACTGAAGATGTGGGTGCTGCATGGATTTGTACAAATGAATATCACAATGATGTTTTCTTTTACATTCCTGCTGATTTTTCTGAAGGGGACCACACTCTTGGTCTCAGTAATCTGCTGTAGCAATTAGTTTCACAAGTCAGCTCATCAGCGTGGACATGCTGATCATCTGTTATTACCCTCAGAAACTCAAAGATGGAACAAGAAAAACTTACACTGTTGCTCAAGGCTGTGGATTATAAGCAGTACGCTGCCATAAAGCATCCAAACCTGTCTGCTCCATCTGTTTATGCTCAGGTCATTGTATTGCAGTGTGCTAAATTAGCCCCAGCTGTCTAGAATGGAAACAGAAAGGAAAGAACAAGACAATATACCCCACAGCCTTGCTCTTTCCCTTGGTTTGCAGAAATCCCTGGAACCATCAGTCTTGAATCGCTAACACTCTTCTAAATGGATACTTTTTCGTTTAAAGCCAATCTAATCTCATTCCATTTACAGCACCATACATTTATAAAGCTTTCCCACTGTATTTAATGTGTGGCCAGAGCCTATCACCCAAAAAAGGTTATAGGGAAAGTCCTCTGAAATAACCTCATTCTATTCTTCTAACTCATTATTTCCTCACACGATAATTTTCTGAACCATATCAAATACATTACCCAAAGATATTCTTGCAAAGCACTTACAGTAATTACTTTTACCTAATACACTGCAGCATAGCACTCAGAAGAGCTAATTTCCCCAGCAGTTCATACCTATCAGCAGAGGAAAACAACCAGGCATCTCCAGGCTGACTGTTGGAGTCTGATAAAATGGAATAATTAAAGGTTCTTGGCTTGTTTTACCATGGAAGTGTTTTGGGTTGGTGCACTCTCCTAAAAATGTTTTCCCTCTTATGCCTTTCTGATTATTGTAGGGATAAAAGTTCTTGTAAAGGGTTCATCCAAGCCTTCCTAGAAGGAAACCAGGCTTAGATGTGACATAACCAGACAAATCTAATCTCTTTAACAGTATTCCTACCTGTCAGGCAGATAAACTCTGTCCACACATCTCACAAAGGACAGCAGTCAGTTCCTGACCCTGAGACCAAGCAGCATGGGCAGTGCACCAGGGCTGAGCTTGGGACATAAATGAGAGCGGTGGTGAATATACAGCAAAGTGACAGAGGTGCAAAACCTACCAAGGTAGTTTTGCAGGGCTGTGAAGAACAAAGAGACCCAAATATAAAGCATCAGGTCCATTCATGGAGAGAACCATTCCCAGAACTATACCTTGATTTGATTCCAGAGAGATTTGGCTAGAGCAGTCCAAACCAGACTAGGAGCAAGCTAACAGCCAGGCTAGCTTCACAGTGACATCTGTTTGTCAATGCAGATGCACCCAGACAAAATGCTCAAGGCACAGGACAGAATGTAGGTAACTAGGAAGGCATAAAAACAGGTCACAAAGGGAAGAAAAATATTTTTTCACTGAAAGGGATTTACTCTGACCAGGTAGATCTCATCTCTGCATCTTTGGATGTACCCAAAAGTTGTTAATTTTTTTAATGAGCTGGGAAAGTGGAGGGCACCGGTAACATCATGAAAACAGATGACTTCATTAAGAGTTGTCTGAGTTCATGTTATTTTTTCCCCCAGGAGGCCAATAGGTTTCATTAGGAAGCAGGAAATGGCTCAGAGAGCAGCTACAAGCTTTTCATTCCAGGTGGAGGTGGAAAGGACCAAGAATGAGAGGTGGAGTTGGGGACACGGCCATAAAAGATGGAGAAACGTGGCTGGAAGTGAGGCTCACGGGCGGTCACAGCTGACAGAGCTCTGACAGAGGCAGCGTGCACACAGCCTCAGCCCCACCATCTAAATTGTTTAAGAGTGCAGCTGTTACAAGAGGGAGGTCCTAGTAAAGCAGGTCCATGAGCAGGAGCTCCTGCTGAGAGGTCTTGCAGTTATTAGACAGTTTAAGGTATTTTGCATGTAATTTTCAACACATAGGTGGTATTTGAGTGAAGTTTTTTTGGACTGACCTTTTAAACTCCTCGGTGCTTATGTGTGTTTGGCACTAGGGTTTTCCCTCTGGTGGTTATAGAAACGGTGTTCACAAGCCCTCTGAAATTTGAATCCAAGTGCTAATTCTTCAAACTGTCTCAGTCTAGGTTTTAATTCTGTGTTTGAAATAGATTTTAGGTCTCCGAGCACTCCCTTTGACAACGAGGACAAAATCCTCCATCCCTGGAACAATGACAGGGAACGGGGAACATCTGCACTGGAATGACTGTAGCTGGAGTGCTGTACAGTACCGTGTGTCAGCTTCACAAATCCCTATTAGCCCCACAACCCTCCCGGGTTTTACCCATGCGAAGACAACCCCCTGTGCAATGCTAGCGAGCAGTTCCTGACCTCCTCCTTGTAACCCACAATGTAGACGAGATATCTGTGATGCTGAGAGAATGAAATGCTTCAGTTTTACATGAAAAAAGGGTATTCAGGCTCCTAGGCCCAGGAGTACAAATTATTAATCACTCCTCACAAGGAATCTGCAGATGGATGTTTAGCACTATTCACCACGACATAACTGCAAATCAATTAGTTCATTTTGTCCTACCCTGAGGCTGTCTGGCAGACAATAGCAATGTCTTGTGCAAACGCTTTTATAAAGAAGACACAGGGGGAAGGAACCACAAAGGCCATTGGTTCTAACGAGCAATTAGGAAAGTGTGCAGGGCTCGCTTTCTTTTTTTCCCTTCTTCCCCCTTTCTTTCTTCAATTCATTCCGAGGCTCCAATTCTGAAAATGATGCTTTTCTTCCTAACTTCCTGTTTGTCAAATGAAGTGCTAATCAGAGGCTTACAGCTCTCTAGCCAGCAAGGGGAGGATGAGGTAAGAAGGGGTTGGGAAAAGTGGAGAGCCAGGGAACAATGTCAGGGAAACAATGCTCACTTATGCTCTTCAGGCCTTCTGGGCAAAGGGGGCTGCATGTAACTCACAGGAAAAATAACCTGCCCTAAAACACTTGGTCTTGATGCTTAGAGGAAGGAAACCCGGCGCTCCAGGGAAAGTGGTGAATACTACCCAAATGGGTCAGGTCCCCTGCTGATATGCCTGAAATACCTTCCCTTCGTCCCTGTGCAAGCAGCAGGGAACAGGAGAGACCCAAGTTCAGACTGGGGTGACCCCATTTGCCCTCTGGAGACAATGGATCCACTTACAGCACTGAGAAAGACATCAGGGGAAAGAGATTAACACAAACACCTTGTTATGTATGTAAAATTAGGAGCAGTGAAGCCAGGCTTGGCCAAGCTACCTCCACCTGCAACTCTACTTGGGAAGAGTTCAATGAGAAGGGCCCCGAACTGTCTCCACTGAGGACAGGTCTTGCTCCCATGCTGCAAGCAGCCCCTTCCTCTCTGGTCAAAACAGATTCAGAGAAAATACAGTACCACAGTGCAGATTTGCTTTTGAACTTTCATAAGACTATCAGACTGACCAGTGTATTAAAGATGGAATTCCTGCTACTTGAAGTAGAGATCCCTCCAGAAGACCAGCCATTGGGATTCCCTTTCCTTTGCCTTTAAAATCCCTCTCTGTTATGGTGTTTGCAAAGTGCTCCCAACAGCAGACAACTATACTTCTGGGGGCAAACCTGGTTGATTTTACATGCCCTTGTTTCTCTGCTCCTACATCCCATCTGACTATGCTGTGTGAGTTTCAGGAACTGTGGGGGTCAGTGGCAGCTTGTAGAAGCTAATAAAGCGGGACTGAACCTTGATTGGGAGATTTCGGTGTTATTGCAATGTAAATCTCTAGAATAGTGACTGGGTATTATGGATATACTCTGGGTGCCCAGAGACTGTCTGGGATGGGGATCCCTCACAGTGCATCCCTAGGAGGACCCTGGGCACATTCTCACCTCTGAACATTGCACTGTGCTGAACTCAAGGGCTTGAAAACTATCTGCTAGTCCTCTTTGCTCTGCTTGGACCGGAGATCATCGATGCCTATAATCAGATATCCACAAGCACTGCATAGTGTAAAACCTACATATTTAATTATTTGTTGGCAATCATGTTTTTCTTCTTGCTTTCCACAAACATTCATATGGGTGATGACTGAGATTTTCTGTACACAAGCAGTTAAAACCACGCAAAGAGTATTTGCATGAAGTTTGACCAATATATGCAGCCATCTGGAAAGTCTACTCCAAATCAATCCCCACTGGCATCACCTTGCTCTGAAGGTATACATACTCTCCATGTGGCTGTCTGGTTAATAGGGCTGCTTGTTTGAGTTGTGGTTTCTGGACAGATGTCTTAGTACTATCTTTGCTTTTTCTTCTTCTTTTTTCCTTGTTACTGCTTGAACTTTGCTGCTCATCAAGCAACTGCCTGGTGGCTTGTAGGAAATTTGTAGGAAACTTCAATGTCACTCCTCTTTGTAGAAATGCCTCCTCTGCAAAATCTGCTCTCACTCATCAATAAACAGACAGGTACCAAACTGAACTCTTCGTGTGATACCCTGTTAGGCTCTAAGACTGTTTATTGTTACTATTTCCCCAGGGACACAATTTATGGCAGTTGTCTTTTTGGCTCCTGCTGTGTGAGTCACATTTCTTAATGCATTTATTCTCAGAGTCTCTATGTTGGGTAAGGATATCCATCCTATTTTGCCATTTTACTAGAAGAACTGTGAGAAAAGCTCACAATAACTCTTACAAGTACAGCTGGGCAAAATTTTCCATCCAAATATCTCATCTTCCAAAAGTGCATTTCTGAGCAATTGAAGCTGTCTGTGCTCTCAAATCTCTTGGAGTAAAGGTGAAAAATGTTTTAAGATAAACCTACTGCCAGAAGGGATGGTCATACTCACCTGTTCTTGTTGCTTCCCTTGTCTGATGCCAGTGTTTATTTGACCTCACTCCAAATCTACCCCCCCAAAAGACCCTACCAAGGCTTCACCACCTGTAGATGGCTTGGGGTAGGTCTGGAATAGAGCTGTCTCTCTTGGTGACATCGTGCAACTAAACATACCTTTGTCTCCCCTGACAAAATCTTTATCTGTATGACAGATCTCTCCTTTATCACTTTTGGAATGCTTCAGTAAGAAACCTGTAGACTCTAGCAGTTCAAGTCCTCTGTCCCCAGGCACCTAAATGCTCTGAAATGTTCCAGCATTTTGTTCAAAGTATCCCAGAGACCTTTGGTACAGCAAGGTCTTTAACAATGAACATCTAAATTTTGGATTGGTCCCCAAACCACTCATCATCCTTTCTCACAGTCACACTCTTAACATCCACTGATTCAGGAGGTCTAAAGAGAAATTAAACAGTGCAGGAATGAAGAAATGATCACTAAATCTCTTCTATATTTCACTCATCTCCTCAACTTTATATTGGAAATGCTTTGCTAAAAAGACAGAATGAAAAACTCCAGCTTTAATTTCCTACTGGTTAATCACTTTGTCGCTTTTAACAGGTTCATTTCTGTCAATCATAGTTTAAGACAGGAGCTACCCAGGCAAAAGAAGGCCCTTTAGCCAAGTCTTATTTGAAAGCCACTGAAAACATACACTCTCAACCTAACTCTACCAGGCTTTGTATTGGACCTGAACAAATAGAAGTTTCAAACCATAGTTTGAACCACAGATCCTGCTTTCTTGTCATCAACAACCTGAATGCAACCACAGCTGAAATAATGCAAGAGAGGTCTTTCTTGTATGGCCCACTTGCAGTGATTCCATCCACCCTCCCAGAACCAGAGGATCTGTGCTCACAGTGCATAGTGCTGTGACCAAGCAGAGAGCAAGTCCTCTACCGTGTGCTGGGGTTTTATTGCTACCAGTGAGAAATTAAGGCTGATCATGTGTGGTGTGGTTTAGGCCTGGCTGGGTGCCAGTGAGGTGTCCCAGGAGATGTTGCAGGGGACTTTGACTGCCATTGATTCCTGTCATAGACTTACCTTAATGTGGTTGTTTAGCCCTGGCTGGGTGCCAGATGCCCAACAAATTGTTCTATCACTCCACCTCCCAAACTGGACAGGGGAGAGAGAAATATAACAAGAGGTTTGTGAGTCAAGATAAGGACAGGGACATCACTCAGCAATTAGTGTCACAGGCAAAACAGACTCAACTTTGGGAGAAAAAGCTTTGATTTATTAAATGAACCATCAGAAGGGAGAGATGAGAAATTAAAATGAATCTTAAAACACCTCCCCTCACCTCTCCCTCCTCCAGGACTCTCCTTCCCTCCTCTAGGGGCACAGGGAATGGGAGATGGGGGTTACGGTTACTTCATTACAGATGGACTTTGCTGCTGCTTCTTCTCAGGGGAGGCCTCCTCACACTTCCCACTGCTACAGTGTGAGGTCCCTCCCATGGGAGACAGTCCATCACGAACTTCTCCAGTGCAGGTTCTTCCCATGGGCTGCAGCTCCTCATGAACTGCTCCAGCATCGGATCTCCCACAGGGGCAGCTCCTCACACCCTGACCCAAAGTGGGTCATTCCCTGGGAGAACAGTCCTTCAGGTACCAACTGCTCCAGCTTCAGTCCCTCACAGGATCACAAGTCCTTACTGCAAATCTGCTCTGGCCTGGGCTCCTCTCTCCCCACTGGTTCCCAGGTCCTACCAGGAACTTCCTCCAGGATGAGCTCCCCACGGGGCCACAGCCTTCTCCAGGCATCCACCTGCTCTGGCGTGGGATTCTCCACGGTCTGCGAGTAGACCTCTGCTCCACCATGGACCTCCACGGGCTGCAGGGGCACAGCTGCCTCACCATGGTCCCCACCACAGGTCACAGGGGAGTCTTTCTTCCAGGGGCTAAGCACCTCCTCCCTCTCCTTCTCCACTGACCTTGGTGTCTGCAGAGATGTTTTCACATTCTCACTCTCTGTTGCTGCTGCAGTTCAGCAACTGAGCAGCAACTTCTTCCTCTTCCCAAATCCATTATTCACAGAGGTGTTACCTCAGTCACGAATTGGCCAGGCCTGGGTCAGCTGCGGGTATGTCTTAGAATTGACTGACATTAGCCCTATCAGATACAGGAGTGGCTTCTGACAGACCTTTGTTTAAAGAAGCCACTCCTGTAGCCTCCCCACTACCAAAACCTGGCCCAGGCAAAGCCACTACATCATGACAAAATGTCTATTATCACAGATGTTGATTCACTCAGATTCACCATGGAGGTGGGTGAGTTTCAAGAGGGCTTTACCAGCAACAGAGCATGTTCCTGATGGAGCTGCAGTAGCCTGGTAGACTTCAACCCTTGTCCAGTGTCCTTGGTGGTTTATTTGGCAGGGTGCTTGGCACTCCGGGTCTCCCATATTTGGGAATTACAGAAGCATGGTGCTCCTGAGCCTCTCAGGGAGATAGACCCTGACCAGCCTGACAGGGTGTTGTGGTTTAGCCCAGCTAGCACAGCAGCACCACGACAGTCTCTCACTTGGTGCCTCCCATTCACCCCCACCCTCGTTAGGGTGGCAGAGACCTCAGCGAGATGGGAGGAAAATGATAAGCAAAGTTGTTGTGTATTGAGACAAGGACATGGAGGGCTCTCTGCCAATTACGGTTCCGGGCAAAACAAACTCCAGGACTTGATTTGGAAAGTAGGAAAGTTTATTCTACTACCTACAAGAAACAGAGCAGAATAAAAGCAAAAAGGGAGTAGGATGATGAGAAAATGACAACCAGCACTTTGAGATCTCCCTCCCCCATCCCTCCTTTCTTCCCAGGCCCAGCTCACTGCTCCTGATACCTCTACCTCCTCCCCCCTCAATGGCTCCAGGGGACAGGGAATGGGGGATGCGGTCAGGCTCTCACAGATGGGCTCTGCTGCTTCTCTCCACCCAGAGGAGGACGACTCCTGACATTCTTCCCCTGCTCTGATACGGGGTTCTTCCCCCGGGACACAGTCCTTAACCAGACTTCTCTGGTGTGGGTTGTTCCCAGCAGCAGCTGCGGCTTCTGCCAGTACAGGGTCCCTCACACAGGACAGAGACCTTAGTTAATATCTCTGGTGTGGGTTCTTCCCCACAGTTACAGCTTCTGTGAATATGGGTCCCTCACATGGGACACAGCCTCCTCTGGCCATAGTCACTGCCCCTGGCACAGGGTCTTTAATGAAGTGAGTCACTGCCCCTGATGCAGAGTCTTTAATGAAATGTAAACAAATCACTGCTTCACGAGTTCTCTGCGTAGCATGCAGGGGAGTCTCTGCTCTAGCACACCTCCTTCTGTCTTCCCTCACTGACCCTAAAGTCCGCAAGGTTGTTTCTCTCACTCTTCCCACTCCTTGCACCACCATCAGCTGGAAAAGAAGAGACAGTAGAAGAAGATGACACAGGAAGAACCCATCTCTTCCGACTTCTTCTTAAAAAATCATCATGCACGCGTCTAATTTGCTCAGCCCCAGCAGTGAGTCTGGCTCAGAGCTGGGAAGAGTTTCGAGCAACTTTCTCCAAACCAGACAGGATCTGTGGCCCCCTTTGGGTTTACTCAGGATGTCCCCAAACTGAGAATGCCTCAGGGTTGAGCATAGTGGAGATTTTGTCTTGTGGAGAATTTCAGAAGGTCAGATTTTCATCTCACATCTGAATTTTTTTAAAAAAAGATTGGGGAAAAAAAGAGACAGCTTATGAAATCATGAAACCAAATTCCCTCTTAGCTGAAATAAAGAAATTACACCCAAAAAAGGAAGGGAAACACTACAAGAAAAAGAAGGGATAAAGAAAAGGAAAATGGGGGAGGTCAAATAAATGAGGCTTTCTCCAATTCCCAGCAACCATGAGCCAGCTCCATCCAGGAAACCATGATCTTTCTTGGAGGACTTCTCCAGAGACCACATCTATTTGGCAGGACCACCACTGGATGCAATGCATGGAAGTCCCTGGAGGAACACGCTTTGGCTTTCCTTTCCTTTGGAAGGAGTCCATGGCATCTCTACATCCTTGAGGTTCCCCATCTCTGTGGATGTCTACTAGACTTCCCGTCCTCCTGGTTGTGGTCAAAGCCTGGGGCTCGTTCTCTTCCTTGTGGGAGAACAAGGTGGGGAGGTGTGCAGGAAATCTGCCAGCATCAGAGAGAATGGCCATCACTCCTTTTACCTCCCTGGGTAGCTCTGACTGCCCTGCACCTCTTCCTTGCCTCCAGCAACCTGCTCCCTCTCTGGTCAGGCTTGTATCTCCAGTCTCCCAATTGGAAAACGGCTTGCATTCAGGTACAGTCAGTATTAGTTAATCAGCACGTTTAATACATTAGCATGCACATATTTAGCTGCCTCCACTGAGCTTTGTAAGCTGCAACTCTTGTAGCTCAGGCTGGAAAATTAGTTTCACAGCTGCATAGGGTAGCTGTTCATTTATTTACAATCCTTGGAGACCTCACTGAATGCAACAGCACAAAACAAAATGAGGCCTCTAATCCAAAAGCCAGGAAGCTTAAGCACCTGTAGAAACAGTTTTGCATTCCAAGGGGCAAATTATCTCTAATCTTGTTAAATGACTGCACTGCAAAACAATCGCAAACTGCTTTCTTCGATGGCCCATAACCAAACTCGAGGGGTCCATTACTGCTCTGTGTGAGGGAGAGCCAGTAATCCTACAGGAGGACACAGCTGATCGCAAAACAAGGGCTGCAGTCAAAAATTAAGAAGAAACAAAATAAAGCTTGAACTGTTTGAGAACGGATGCTTCCAATTTTCTAAATTACAATAGCAACTTGTTGCCAAGCAATTACAGTGTTTCATCTGTTTTTTCCTGCTTTGCCCCCCACTTCATTTGTTTTTCTTCAGCAGATGCTGTTTCTGAACTTTTGTCATTCATGTCCCTTTCTCCACCCCCCGTAATTTACAATTGATAATGAGCCACCACCCAGACACTGCCATGAAAAAGAAAAAAAAAAGGAGGAAAAGTGGGATGCCTTTGTGCTTGTTCTTACTCTGACCTGGCAGAAGCACCTTTGCCAGTCATTTTAAATCACTGCTTTTTCAAGTAGACTGCTGGATTTTTTTTCCCCTCACTGTCCAGGACAAATTCTGCACATAACTTTGACAAATTACCCATCTACCTATACCTATTCAATGCACCAGTAAAAAGGGAATGAAAAAGTAGTAATCTATGAAGGTCCAATGGTAATTAAAGCCTGCAAATCTCCTATACATTTAAGTAATTCTTAATTCAAACAAGGCTCACAGGAATAATGGAGCCAGATTCTCTGCAGGTATGCTGTTTTCTGTGAAGATGGACTTGGTATTTCTGACAGGGTAGGCAGTATGCAGAGCTCATTACTGCAGGAGTAAATTCAAACCTGGAAAGGTTGCATTGGCATGTATGTCACCCTGGGTGAGGGGGAAGGCACCGGGACACCCTCCCAGGACATACCCAAACCCAGCACCTATCCCACTAGCAGGGTCCCAGTCAATGATACATGTTCAGCTGTGGCACAGCACTGAAATTAGAAAATCACATTTTCTGAAATAAGTTCCCCCTCCATGGAACAGACCCACTGACTACTCAGTGTGGAAGGGACAAGGGACAGGGACACACTGGGAGCTGACAGGGGAAAGCTATGGTTTCCCTCTGGACTTCTCAACACAACAGGGAAGATGACAGGCTTTGGGCATTGCTCCACTTTTCTGTACTCTGTACCACCCTTTTAGGAGCTTGTCCATACCTTGAAAACCTGTAGGAACTCAGTTTCTGATGACTCACCACTTCTCTGGAGAAGAGGTACCACCAGTCAGTGGTGTCTCATTTCTGGGCAGGGCGACGCACATCAATGACAATCACATCCCACTAAAGCTGTTTTAGAGAGTTATTCTCTTTCTTTCTGAACAAGCCAGTATTTTTCTCCTCTGTCCTCATATTGAGTACCATCACAGAATTCCTACCGGTGGTAAGTTCAAAACCTTGGACAGGGTGCACAGGGAGACCCTCAAGTGTAGGTAGACACGACTTGTACAGCTTCATCTCTGCCTGCTTATGCAAACAGAGGATCTGCACCTTTTTCCAGCATCCTCAAGGACAGATTTCTCTCATTTTTGAGTCATTGCTCTTCTAATGTTCCTGCAGTACAGGAACACTGGAAGTAGTTTCTGGGAAAAAGTGGTGAGCTAAATGAGGCTAATGGTGTTAATGTCTCTTGGAATTGGTTTGGCTGAGATGGTGGAATTGAGATCAATGAAGCTTCATTGATCCACATAAGCTGGGTTTTGAATCCAAAAGTGACCAGACTTTACATGAGCAAAATATTAGCTTCCAAATTAACCATGAGTGGGTTATGATACTGTCTTCTATAATATTCTCATCAGAAAGCTCAGGCAGTGTGGCTTCGGTGAGTGGACAGTGAGGTGGATCGAGAGCTGGCTGAATGACAGAGCCCAGAGGGTGCTGATCAATGGCACAGAGTCGAATTGGAGGTCTGTGGCCAGTGGAGTTCCACAGGGATGGGTTCTAGGGCCAGTCTTGTTTAACATCTTCATCAACCACCTGGATGAGGGGACAGAGTGACCCTCAGCAATTTCCCTGATGACACCAAACTGGGAGCACTGGCTGATTCCCCAGAGGCTGTGCTGCCATTCAGCGGGATCTCGACCGGGTGGAGAGTTGGGAAGAGAGGAACCTCATGAGGTTCAACAAGGACAAGTGCAGAGTCCTGCACCTGGGAAGGAACAACCCCACACACCAGTACAGGCTGGGGGTGACCTGCTGGAGAGCAGCTCTGCAGAGAGACACCTGGGAGTGCTGGTTGATAATAAACTGAACATGAGCCAGCAATGTGCCCTCGTGGCCAAGAAGGCCAATGGCATCCTGGGATGCATCAAGAAGAATGTGGACAGCAGGTTGAAGTAGGTTCTGCTCCCCTTCTCCTCTGCCCTGGTGAGGCCTCATCTGGTGTCCTGTGTCCAGTTCTGGGCTCCTCAGCTCAAGAGGGACAGGGAAGTGCTGGAGAGAGTCCAGTGCAGGGCCACCAAGATGATCAGGGGACTGGAGCATCTTTCATACAAGGAAAGGCTGCGGGAACTGATGCTGCTTAGTTTGGAGATAAGACTGAAGGGGGATCTCATTAGTATTTACAAAAATCTAAATGGTGGGTGTCAGGAGGTTGGAGGACCCCTTTTTTTTCAATTGTATCCAGTGACAGGACAATGGGTAATGAGATGAAGCTAGAACACAAAAAATTCCATTTAAATATAAGAAAAACTATTTCACTGTTGAGGTGAGGGAGCCCTGGCACAGGCTGCCCAAGGAGAATGTGGAGTCTCCTTCTCTGGAGGTGTTCAAATCCCACCTGGATGTGTTCCCGTGTGACTTGATCTAGGTGGACCTCCTTTAGCAGGGACTTTGGACTGGATGATCTCTAAAAGTCCCTTCCAACTCTTACCATTCTATGATTCTATATGGGACCATAGGGTCCTTCCTGGCCAGTTGATGGATGTTGGAGGCACCAGAGAGGGGTGGGCATAAAGCAGAGAAACTAGGCAGTTGAAGGGTAGAAGAAATGGAAGACATTACCTCCAGCACATCTGATATGCAGCACTTGAACTCACTTTCCATTTTCTAACAGTCTAAATTTGCACACACCCATCCCCTCTCAGCTGACTATGTTAAGCTCATACTTGCTTTAAGTGGAATAATGAGGCAAGTTTGAATGTTATATAGTCTCAGAGCCTCTGTGTAGCTCCTGGATCCTTTATCTCCAGCTCTGGGACTCTACTTTCATGGAAAATTCAGATTTCTATGTAAAGTTAAAGACTGTATTAAATCATCTTTACAGGCATAGCTGGGGCAGAAAACAGCCGTCTAAACCCAGAATTCCACCTTTTCACAGTTTCCCAGAGCCTTCAGACTAGCCTGTGTCTCCTTCTACTTTTTTCTCTTCTTTTCTGCCTCTTTTCATGTTTTTTCCCCATTTTCTTAAAGGACCTGAGAGCTAATAGATCACTTCAAAATGAATGCAATTGCTCCTCAGCAGTGAGATGCTGTGTTTCCTCTACATCGAATCTATACACTGTTCCACTAGATAAACAGCACCAAATGTCATCTGAGAATCACATCCTGCTTTCATTCTCTCCCCTTGCATTCGAGGCTCCAGCTTTGTGTGAGAGTGATTCACTTGCTCACTGAATGCAGAGTGAAAGCCCATTTTCAGCACTCTCCCAACACCCATGCACAACCAGCTATTCATTTCCAATGATCATTTGTATTTCTTTTGGAAGACCTTAAACACCACAGAGGACAAAGGGAACACCATTCAAGTGAAAATAAGACTGGTAAAGATAATACATTACCCTGCTGTCAGTGTTTAGCTGAAGATTAATACATATTAATACTTTTTTTCTCCTGGATTTGTGAGGTAGTTGGGATTTGTATGTGCTGCATGTATGGGTTTGTTGTTTTTCCTAACTTTCCTAGCTATTCAGGCACATAGTCAGTTTTAACTAAGTGTTTGAGGATCAGAGATATTAATCACGTAGAAGTTCTTGTAAAACAGATGCTTGAGGAGAAGGAAGAGGCAGCAGTGACAGGAGAAGATTCAGTGTGAGTAAAACCCTTATTAAACACCAGAAACTGCACAGTAACTCATCCTACTGATAGCAAATGTAAAAGCCAGAGTTAGGCTGTGTAGAGATCTTTGCTGTTTAGAGGAAACACTTCTAATAACACGATAACTGTGGCTCCAACCCACACCCTTAGGTATGAGCTACACAGATGAAAC